>NC_069499.1:1277617994-1278260494 GCF_027579735.1 Bombina bombina
CCTAGTCAACCTCTTTACTTTGACGTATTTCCTGCCAATTTTCGCTCCCTCACTTCATTAAGAGTCTTCATTAAATACCATTCCTTAAATTTATAAATACTCATTAGGTTGGCACAATTGGTATTGTTGGCTGGGCAGTATTTTTGTAATTGCACTATATTCTTTTCATTTGTCATTGTTTTTTGGAAGTGTCACTAGTGTTATACTTGCTTATGACTTCAATAAAAAAATTGTTTATAAAAAAAAAAAAAAAAAAAAGTCAGTAGTTAAGAGTTTTATGATACGCCGTAACATAAAACTCATAACTAAAGTGCTAAAAAGTGTACTAACACCCATAAACTACCTATTAACCCCTAAACCGAGGCCCTCCCACATCACAAACACTAATATAAATTTTTTAACCCCTAATCTGCCACCCCGGACACTGCCGCCACCTACATTATATTTATGAACCCCTAATCTGCTGCCCCCAACATCGCTGACACCTACATTATATTTACTAACACCTAATCTGCTGCCCCCCAATGTCACCGCAACCTACCTACACTTATTAACCCTTAATCTGCCGCCCCTGACATCGCCGACACTATAATAAACATATTAACCCCTAAACCACCGCACTCCCGCCTTGCAAACACTAGTTCAATAATATTAACTCATAATCTACAGCCCCTAACATCGCCATCACCTACCTACATTTATTAACCCCTAATCTGCCACATCCAATGCCGCCGCCACTATACTAAATGTATTAACCCCTAAACCTAAGTCTAACCCAAACCCTAACACCCCCTAACTTAAATATAATTTAAATAAATCTAAATAAAATTCCTATCATTACCTTACTAATTCCTGTTTAAAACTAAATATTTACCTATAAAATAAACCCTAAGCTAGCTACAATATAACTAATAGTTACATTGTATCTAGCTTAGGGTTTTTTTTTATTTTACATGCAAGTTTATATTTATTTTAACTAGGTAGAATAGTTATTAAATAGTTATTAACTATTTAATAACTACCTAGCTAAAATAAATACAAAAGAACCTGTAAAATAAAACCTAACCTAAGTTACAATAACACCTAACACTACACTATAATTAAATACATTAACTAAATTAAATACAATTACCTAAATTAAATTAAATTAGCTAAAGTACAATAAAACCCCCACTAAATTACAGAAAATAATAAACAAGTTACAGATATTTAAACTAAATAACACCTAATCTAATAGCCCTATCAAAATAAAAAAAAACCCTAGCCTAAACTAAACTACCAATAGCCCTTTAAAGGGCCTTTTGCGGGGCATTGCCCCAAAGTATTTAGCTCTTTTACCTGTAACAACCCCCCCAACAGTAAAACCCACCACCCACACAAACAACCCCACAAATAAAATACTATCTAAAAAAACCTAAGCTCCCCATTGCCCTGAAAAGGGCATTTGGATGGGCATTGCCCATAAAAGGGCAGTTAGCTCTTTTGCAGGCCCAAACCCTAACCTAAAAATAAAACCCACCCAATACACCCTTAAAAAAGCCTAACACTAACCCCCTGAAGATTGACTTACAGTTCTGAAGACCGCTCATCCATCCTCAAGGAAGCGGCAGAAGTCTTCATCCAACCGGGCTGAAGTCCTCAATGAAGCTGGGAGAAGTCTTCATCCAAGCTGGGCGAAGTGGTCCTCCAGACGGGCAGAAATCTTCATCCAGATGGCATCTTCTATCTTCATCCATCTGACGCGGAGCAGGTCCATCTTCAAGACATCCGACGCGGAGCATCTTCTTCATCCGACGAATGAAGGTTCCTTTAAGTGACGTCATCCAAGATGGCGTCCCTTAGATTCCGATTGGCTGATAGAATTTTATCAGCCAATCGGAAATTAAGGTAGAAAAAATCCTATTGGCTGATGCAATCAGCCAATAGGATTGAGCTTGCATTCTATTAGCTGATTGGAACAGCCAATAGAATGCAAGCTCAATCCTATTGGCTGATTGGATCAGACAATAGGATTGAACTACAATCCTATTGACTAATTGCATCAGCCAATAGGATTTTTTCTACCTTAATTCCGATTGGCTGATAGTATTCTATCAGCCAATCTGAATCTAAGGGACGACATCTTGGGTGATGTCACATAAAGGAACCTTCATTCGTCGGGTAGTCGTCGGATGAAGAGGATGCTCCGCGTCGGATGTCTTGAAGATGGAGCCGCTCCGCGTCAGATGGATGAAGATAGAAGATGCCGTCTGTATGAAGACTTGTGCCCGTCTGGAGGACCACTTTGCCCGGCTTGGATGAAGACTTCTCCTGGCTTTGTTGAGGACTTCAGCCCGGTTGGATGAAGAGTTCTGCCGCTTCCTTGAGGATGGATGGAAGTCGATCTTCAGGGGGTTAGTGTTAGGTTCTTTTTAAGGGTGTATTGGGTGGGTTTTATTTTTAGAATAGGGTTTGGGCCTGCAAAAGAGCTAACTGCCCTTTTAAGGGCAATGCCCATCCAATTGCCCTTTTCAGGGCAATGGGGAACTTAGGTTTTTTTAGATAGTATTTTATTTGGGGGGTTGTTTGTGTGATTGGTGGGTTTTACTGTTGGGGGGGTTGTTTGTATTTTTTTACAGGTAAAAGAGCTGATTACTTTTTAGGCAATGCCCCGCAAAAGGCCCTTTTAAGGGCTATTGGTAGTTTAGTTTAGGCTAGGGTTTTTTTTTATTTTGGGGGTGTCAGGGTGCCAGGAATCAGACTGAGACAAGAAGTGCAAAAATAATCACTCCTTTATTAATAGCAAAAAATAATAAAAAGTCCACAAGTCAAATAACAAGCCAGGATACAACACCAGAACTGGTAGTCAGACGAGCTGAGTCAGAAGTCAAAGCGAATAGTCAGACGAGCCGGAATCAGGAACAAGGAGAACAGCAGAGTCAGGAACAAGCCAGGGATTAGGAACCAGGAGGAAAGTCAGACAGCCAGGTAATACACAGGAGCTCTCACAAACAGGTCTGAGACAACGCAAGGGCAAAGCATACTGAACAGAGGCCCTTTACATAATAAGTGATGACATCACAATTCTGAGACTCATCATCCTGTCTCACACGGATGATGTACACAAGTCTGGCCATAAAAGGAAGTGAAGGAAATGAGCAGCATCACACAGTATGCAGCAGAGTCAGGAAGAGAGGTGAGTAAAATGGCTGCCAGCAGCACATGGCAAACAGATCAGGGAAAAAACCCTGACAGGGGGGGCATTTTTTTATTTTGATAGAGCTATTAGATTAGGTGTAATTAGTTTAAATATCTGTAATGTGTTTATTATTTTCTGTAATTTAGTGTTTGTTTGTTTTTGTACTTTAGTTAATTTTTTATTTCTTTTTAATTTAGTTAATTTATTTAATTGAGTGTAGTGTTAGGTGGTAGTGTAACTTAGGTTAGGTTTTATTTTACAGGTGCTTTTGTATTTATTTTAGCTAGGTAGTTATTAAATAGTTAATAACTATTTAATAACTATTCTACCTAGTTAAAATAAATACAAACTTGCCTGTAAAATAAAAAAAACCTAAGCTAGATACAATGTAACTATGTTATATTGTAGCTAGCTTAGGTTTTATTTTACAGGTAAGTATTTAGTTTTAAATAGGAATAATGTAGTTAATTATAGTAATTTTATTTAGATTTATTGTAATTATATTTAAGTTAGGGGGTGTTAGGGTTAGGGTAAGACTTAGGTTTAGGGGTTAATACATTTAGTATAGTGGCGGTGACGTTGGGGGCGGCAGATTAGGGGTTAATAAATGTAGGTAGGTGGCAGCGATGTTAGGGACAGCAGATTAGGTGTTAATAATATTTAACTAATGTTTGCGAGGTGGGAATGCGGCGGTTTAGGGGTTAATATGTTTATTATAGTGGGGGTGGCAGATTAGGGTTTAATAAGTGTAGGTAGGTGGCGGCGACATTGGGGGTGGCAGATTAGGGGTTAATAAATATAATGTAGGTGGCGGTGATGTTGGGGGCAGCAGATTAGGGATTCATAAGTATAATGTAAGTGGCGGCAGTGTCCGGAGCGGCAGATTAGGGGTTAATAAATATAATGCAGGTGTTGGCGATGTCGGGGGCGGCAGATTAGGGATTAATAAGTGTAAGATTAGGGGTGTTTAGACCCGGAGTTCATGTTAGGTGTAAACATACATTTTATTTCCCCATAGGAATTAATGGGGCTGCGTTAGTGAGTTTTACGCTGCTTTATTGCAGGTGTTAGACTTTTTTTCAGCCGGCTCTCCCCGTTGATTCCTATGGGGAAAATCGTGCACGAGCACGTACAACCAGCTCACCGCTGACTTAAGCAGCGCTGGTATTGAAGTGAGATTTGGAGCTAAATTTTGCTCTACGCTCACTTCTTGCCTTTTAACGCAGGGTTTGTAAAAACTCGTAATACCAGTGCTGCAGGTAAGTGAGCGGTGAGAAAAAACTGCTCGTTAGCACCGCATAGCTCATAATGCAAAACGTAATCTAGCAGAAAAATATTATTCATTTCAAACTGTAATATGAGCGAAAGTGGAACTTTTATCAGATCTATTAACCACAGAAATGATTCAGGTATCAGATATTTGTATTTTTTTTACTGTTTTTAGGAATACATTTTAAGGCTAACTGAATTTGGATACAGAAAATCTTTGGAAACATTGAAAAAAGAAATAAATATAAAAAATGAACACATGCAAAACCCATATGTATAGTCCATTAATACTGCACCTCTTACATATAAAAGAAGAAAATAAAATGTTTAACTTGTTTGTTTTACTGTGGCATACTTGAGTATAATACACTTTACCTAGTACATTTCACAGTGGCACATTTATCTGGCACCTGCTTTTGTGACACTTGTTCACAGTAATACACATTACATGGCACTTTCCCTGTGGAACACTTCCTATCCTTGAAGCCCAACTCCAGTACTCAAATGTCACTAAGAGACCAGATTCTAAGGATTTCCAAATCTGAGGTGAATCAGTATTTGAGCAGAAGGCCAACTTAGCCTGTGAAATACTCAAAATCTACCCTTTTAGAATTACATAAGGATGGAAACGAGAAACACCACTTCCTGTGATATATGTTATGTTTATCGTAGCTAAATCAGGAAAAAAATAAATTAAAGGGCCAGTAAACCTAGAAAATAATGTTATATAATTCTGCACATAGTGCTAGCTTTATGCAACATAATATTGCGGTTACATTTTTATTTAAAAAGAGTTTTTTTCAGATCCGCCCTTTGTGCTCTACTGAGCGGGTCTGTTTTTTTCACTGAGCGCATCTTGGCAGCTGTCTAGTCACAGCCTGGTCCGATCACGCCATTACACACAGAGCACAGAGGGGGGGGGGTCTGAAAAACCCTCTTTTTAAATAAAAATGTAACCCGCAATGTTATGTTGCATAAAGCTAGCACTAATATAATGATATATAATTCTGCACTATGTGCAGAATTATATAACAGGTTTACTGGCCCTTTAAGGATAATCTCCAGAGTATCCCTTTTCTATGACTCTAGTACCCGCAGGGGTACACATAACACAGGTTGAGAAACAAGGCTTTATAAAACACAGTATAAATGTAAGCTTGCATTAATTAGCTGCTCAATAAGAGAGATTTGCCAATACATTATGAGATACACTGTAACTTGCCTCAGCTACTGCAGGATTTTCAGTAGTTGCCAGTGTGCAAGTTTTTTGTGAGTTATCCTTTGTAGCCTCAACAGAAACTTTGTAACAGATTATTTTACAATTTAGCAAAGTGACAGAGAGGCAGTTTTGTTCTCTGGCTTCCACTGCTCACTGCTTGTCCCAAAGTCAACTGTGTCACACCCTACACCTTTCAACAGTTCTTTAGATGGTATGAAAACCCTCATGTGATCAAAGGCAGTTAACATAAAAATGGCACAGACAACCAAATGTAGTTAATACAAAATCCTGCCCTTAATATTTCATCCACATTAAATAAGTTAATCAGTGAAAGGGACATGATACTGATATGCTAAGTCACTTGAAAGTGATGTAGCGTAACTGTAAAATGCTAAGATATTTTACCGCAAAATCTCTATAGCTCACCAGGTGCTCTGTGATACAGAGTTGCTATTTTACTGTCAGCTACATGATGAATAAAATGCTTTACTGTGTTCTAATGGAATTTCACCAAAACTGCCCGCTCCCTAGCAAGTCCTGGGATTAGCATGCTGTAAGTCTTTTAACAGTGGGATTTGGCTACTAAGGAAATTTAAAGGTAAAATATGTTCTTTTTTTTACATAGAGATGTTCGTGTGATATATTCAAGTTAGCTTTTTACAGTTCCCCATAACTCTCAAGGGATACAACATTTGGTAATCATACCCCTTTAAATATATGTTTTATTGTTATTGGAGCCATACAAAATACAATTCAGCCAAAATAAACATTATGGTTATTCTTTAAATATTTTTGGAATTGACATTCTATATTTATATTTATTTTGCAGTTCATTGCCAATAGTTCTGGCTGTGATACAGATGAAGTGGTAGGCTGCTTGAAGAGAAAAACAGAAGAGGAGATTCTTACAATTGCTAAATCAATGGTACTGTACATAACCTTTGATGGCAAATATAAGCCACTCATTCATGATAACATTCATGTTCAATATTAAACAAAGGTGCGGTAAATACCTCTGACTTGAATAACTTGTTGGAAAGAAAACCCTTTTTAGAATTGGCAGCACATATACATATACAAAGGATAAAAAAAATATATATTAACTTGTTTAAATCACAATCAAGAAACAATCAAACAACAAAAAACAAATTTGATGGTGCACAAAAAAAGGATAAATGTCCCAGGTTAGGTAATCACAATGGTAATTCACAGCAGGTGAACCTCAGGGAAAAAAGGAAAACACATATAGTGAAGTTCTGTGGTTTCAAATATTAAGAAAGAGCCAGAAACGGTATTCACATTGTCTAGAGCTTCAAGATCAAGCTCTAGATATAAGTGCACAGGAAACTCCTAATAGGAGACAAGGCAAAGAAGAAGAAGGAATGAATCAGAAGTGGTAAAAAAGTAGTAACATTTTATTAAAAACAAGTCACAAGGCATACATATGAGACTGTCCCAATCATAGACATCACAAAAGGGGCGGAACCTTGTTCCATACCGGAACTTAACAGCATTCACCAGACATTGTGATAAATGAGGAGGCCTACTTATCAAGCTGTTAACTTACGTGCATTCCCCGGCACCAATACGCTCGCCTGACATCGCCTAACATCGCTGCCGTGGACCTGAATACGTTCTCCATAGATAACAAAAAAGCTGTCAAAAAGCCGCGCACCAAGTACAGGCGATGAGCAGCGGACTGTTGTTAACTAACAGTCATCGATCTTGCTGCTCTTCGGCTTTTTCCCAGCTTTATTTGTATACTGTCACTAAACACCACAACTATACTATACTGTTTTACCCCTATCCCGCTGCTCATGGACCCCGCCGCAACTAAATAAAGCTATTAACCCCTAAACCACCGCTCCCGGAGCCCACCGCCACTCTAATAAACTTATTAACCCCTATTCCTCCGCTCCCGGAGCCCACCTCCACTCTAATAAACTTATTAACCCCTATTCCTCAGCTCCTGGAGCCCACCACCATGCTAATAAATGTATTAACCCCTATTCCTCCCCTCCCTGAGCCCACCAACACTCTAATAAACTTATTAACCCCTATTCCTCCGCTCCTGGAGCCCACTGCAACCTACATTATGCTATTACCCCCTAATCTGCCACCCCCTATACTGCCACCACCTACATTATGCTATTAACCCCTAAACCGCAAGCCCCCCACATCGCTATAAACTAAATTAACCTTTTAACCCCTAAACCTAACAACCCGCTAACTTTATATTAAATATTAACTCATCCCTATCTTATAATCAATTTAAACTTACCTTTAGAATTAAATTAAACTATATTAAACTATTAATTAATCTACCCTATTATAATAAAATTACATAAAACTATATTAAACTAATAATTAATCTACCCTAACTATTATATTAAAATTACATTAAACTATATTAAATTAATAATTAATCTAACCTAACTTTTATACTAAAATTACATTACACTACAAATTAAATTAACTATATTATATATGTAAACACCTAACCCTACTCAAATAATTTAAATCTACACTAAAATATTACAAAGTTACAAAAAACTAACAACTTAGTTACAAAAAATAACAAACACTAAGTTACACAAAAAAATAAACACTAAGTTACACAAAATAAAAAAGAAACTATCAAACATTTAAACTAATTACACCTAATCTAAGGGCCCTATGAAAATAAAAAAGCCCCCCAAAATAAAAAAAACCCTAACCTACAATAAACTACAAATAGCCCTTAAAAGGGCCTTTTGTGGGGCATTGCCCCAAATAAATCAGCTCTTTTACCTGTAAAAAAATAATACAAACACCCCCCAACAGTAAAACCCACCACCCACACAACCAACCCCCAAATAAAAACCTAACTAAAAAAACCTAAGCTCCCCATTGCCCTGAAAAGGGCATTTGGATGGGCATTGCCCTTAAAAGGGCATTTAGCTCTATTGCAGCCCAAACCCTAAACTAAAAATAAAACCCACCCAATACACCCTTAAAAAATCCTAACACTAACCCCTGAAGATTCACTTACAGCTTTGAAGATCCGACATCCATCCTCCAAGAAGCCGGGAGAAGTCCTCATTGAAGCTGGGAGAAGTCTTCATCCAAGCGGCCAAAGTCTTCATCCAAGCCCGCAGAAGTCTTCACCCAGACGGCATCTTCTATCTTCATCCATCCGGCCCGGAGCGGCTCCATATTCCAGACATCCGATGCGGAGCATCCTCTTCTTCCGACGACTACCCGACGAATAAAGGGTCCTTTTAAGCCAATCGGAATTAAGGTTGAACAAATCTTATTGGCTGATAAAATCAGCCAATAGGATTGAGCTTGCAGCATATTGGCTGTTCTATTGGCTGATTGGATCACGTCACTTAAAGGAACCTTTATTCGTCAGGTAGTCGTCAGAAGAAGAGGATGCTCTGCGTCAGATGTCTGGAAGATGGAGCCGCTCCGTGCCGGATGGATGAAGATAGAAGATGCTGGCTGGGTGAAGACTTCTGCAGGCTTGGATGAAGACTTTCTCCGCTTGGATGAAGACTTCTCCCGGCTTCGATGAGGACTTCTCCCGGCTACTTTGAGGATGGATGTGGGATTTTCAAAACTAAGTGAATCTGAATCAGGGGTTAGTGTTAGGATTTTTTAAGGGTTTATTGGGTGGGTTTTATTTTTAGGTTAGGGTTTGGGCTGCACTAGAGCTAAATGCCCTTTTAAGGGCAATGCCCATCCAAATGCCCTTTTCAGGGCAATGGGGAGCTTAGGTTTTTTTAGTTAGGTTTTTATTTGGGGGGTTGGTTGTGTGGGTGGTGGGTTTTACTGTTGGGGGGGTTGTTTGTATTTGTTTTTTTAGAGGTAAAAGAGCTGATTTCTTTGGGCCATTTCTTTAGGGCTATTTGTAGTTTATTGTAGGTTAGGGTTTTTTTTTAATTTGGGGGGGCTTTTTTATTTTCATAGGGCCCTTAGATTAGGTGTAATTAGTTTAAATCTTTGATAGTTTCTTTTTTGTTTGTGTAACTTAGGGTTTATTTTTTTGTGTAACTTAGTGTTTGTTATTTTTTGTAACTAAGTTGTTAGTTTTTTGTAACTTTGTAATTTTTTAGTGTAGATTTAAATTATTTGAGTAGGGTTAGGTGTATAAATATATAGTATAGTTAATTTAATTTGTAGCTTAATGTGATTTTAGTATAAAAGTTAGGCTAGATTAATTATTAATTTAATATAGTTTAATGTAATTTTATTATAATAGTTAGGGTAGGTTAATGAATAGTTTAATATAGTTTAATAAAGTTTAAATTGATTATAAGATAGGGATAAGTTAATATTTAATATAAAGTTAGCGGGTTGTTAGGTTTAGGGGTTAATAACTTTAGCTGCGGTGGGCTCCGGGAGCGGCGGGATAGGGGTTAATAACTTTATGTAGGTGGCGGCGGTGTCTGGAGCGGACAATTAGGAGTTAATAAGTATAATGTAGGTGGCGGTGGTGTCGGGGTGGCAGAATAGGGGTTAATAAGTATAATGTAGGTGGCGGCAGTATAGGGGGCTGCAGATTAGGGGTTAATAAGTATTATGTAGGTGGCGGCAGTGTCAGGGCGACAGATTAGGGGTTAATAACATAATGTAGGTGGCGGCAGTGTAGGGGCGGCAGATAAGAGGTGTTTAGACTCGGTGTACATGTTAGGGTGTTAGGTGTAAACATTACTTGTATTCTTAGGAATCAATGGGGTATCAGGGGTATCAGGCAGCAGCGAACATAAGATTTCCCTGCGTTCAGACTCCCATTGATTCCTATTTCATCTGCCGCCTCCAGGGTGGCGTATTGAAAACCAGGTACGCTGGGCTGAAATAGTGGCGAGCGTACCTGGTAGATTTTTGTTAACTTCCAAAAGTAGTCAGATAGTGCCGAATTTGCATTCGGAACATCTGTAGTGACGTAAGCATCGATCTGTGTCGGACTGAGACTGGCGGATCATATGTTACGTCACAAAAGTCTACTTTTGACGGTCTGTAGGGTTTGATAACTAAGGGGAATCAAGCTCTTCACAATTACGCTGCGAAATTCCAGCGTATTTGCGGTTGACGGCTTGATAAATAGGCCTCATAGTCTTTTGCTTGCAGTGGGTAATTTCACCAGAACTGCTTGTGCAATGATAAATGCCAACAGCGTATGCTGTCGGCATTTATCGATGTGCGGCAGACATAAATCGGCCCAATATTCTTAATATATATATATATGTATATATATATATATATATATATATATCTCACCTCCTCATATAAGTAGGGAATAAACTTTCAAAAAAGGCTTTAAGCTGCACTTTGGACAAATTTGTAGTTTTTACAATAGAAGAAAGAATTAAAAGGCTGATCTTACTTCAACAAAAAAAAAAGATTATAAATAACAGAGCAGACTCTTTAAATGTCAACAGTTTTAAATGTTATAATATAAAGAAAATGAAACAATCCATTATTAGAATTCAGCAGTGCACTCTTTTTTATTTAAAAAAATATGTCTTAATCATATAGTATACATGGGAAATAAAACCCCTAAAACTCAGATTAAATATTATAAAGCTAGAAAACTCTCTACCCCAGATACAGCAACTTTTAGTTTCCTAGAACATTATTTGGTTAATGCTCTAAACGGACCTGCACCACTACCACTTAATATAGTATTTATTTTAATCTATATTGTCAGTAACCCTACAATGTTTTCTATAGCTTTAAAAATACTCCAATATTTAATATTTATAAGACAGAAAACTCAGCTGTATTAAAGAGTGAATTCAAGAACTGCATAATAAATAATAATTTACTTACTTGACTGACACAAAATATAAACAAGTTCAATGGGAGAAATGCAACAAGTAAATGATTAGTTGAAGTTCTAACCAGATTAACTATTATGATATTAAAGGGACACTAAACCCAAAAATGTTCTTTCATGATTAAAGTAGAAAATACAATTTTAAACAACACTCCAATTTACTTCTATTATTGAATTTGCGTCATTCTTTAGATAACCTTTGTTGAAGAGATAGCAATGCACATGGGTGAGCCAATCACACGAGGCATTAAAGTACAGCTACCATTCAGCAGCTACTGAGTCTATCTAGATATGCTTTTCAGCAAAGTATATCAAGAGAATGAAGCAAATTAGATAATAGAAGTAAATTAGAAAGTTGTTTAAAATTCCATGTTCTATTAAAATCATGAAAGAAAAAATGTAGGTTTCATGTCCCTTTAAGGAAAAGGGATGCTAACAATAACTTAAAGGGGCGTGGAATCTAGCATTTTTCTTTAATAATTCAGAAAGAGTGTGCCAAAAAAATCCAATTTACTTCTATTTTAAAGTGAACTTTTTATTTTATTATCCTTTGTAATACATTGCTGCCATCTAGTGCTCAATAGCCTTCTTGCTAAACTACTGCCATCTAGTTTTCCAGACACGTGCATGCTATCTACCCAAGTTTTATATTCCACAAATAATACCATGAAAACAAAGTAAAATTGTCAACTAAAGTAAATTGGAACCTTTTTTAAAAAGTGTGTGCTCCTTCCGAATCATGAAATAAAAATGTTGAGATTCATGTTCCTTTATCTACTGGCATATCCTGCAAACAGATTAGAATAATCTTTAAAAAAAAAAAGTCACAAGCCTTCCAATTTTCCATTTTTAAGATATTGGTCTCTAAGAGATAACACTCACAAAGGCAGATAGTTTTTGTTAAAATACAGTAATCAAATGCCAAAGTTAAAGTGTAGATGGAGAACTTTTGAACTCACATATAAAATAAATAATAATGTAGAAGTGTAAAACTTTATTATACGTTTTACATTATCAATTTAGTTTGTAAACTCTAAGGGGTAATTTACAAACCCCCTCTTTGAAGTATAGGAGTACACAGTTACAGGGAGTGCAGAATTATTAGGCAAGTTGTATTTTTGAGGATTAATTTTATTATTGAACAACAACCATGTTCTCAATGAACCCAAAAAACTAATTAATATCAAAGCTGAATAGTTTCGGAAGTAGTTTTTAGTTTGTTTTTAGTTATAGCTATTTTAGGGGGATATCTGTTTGTGCAGGTGACTATTACTGTGCATAATTATTAGGCAACTTAACAAAAAACAAATATATACCCGTTTCAATTATTTATTTTTTACCAGTGAAACCAATATAACATCTCAACATTCACAAATATACATTTCTGACATTCAAAAACAAAACAAAAACAAATCAGTGACCAATATAGCCACCTTTCTTTTCAAGGACACTCAAAAGCCTGCCATTCATGGATTCTGTCAGTGTTTTGATCTGTTCACCATCAACATTGCGTGCAGCAGCAACCACAGCCTCCCAGACACTGTTCAGAGAGGTGTACTGTTTTCCCTCCTTGTAAATCTCACATTTGATGATGGACGACAGGTTCTCAATGGGGTTCAGATCAGGTGAACAAGGAGGCCATGTCATTAGATTTTCTTCTTTTATACCCTTTCTTGCCAGCCACGCTCTGGAGTACTTGGACGCGTGTGATGGAGCATTGTCCTGCATGAAAATCATGTTTTTCTTGAAGGATGCAGACTTCTTCCTGTACCACTGCTTGAAGAAGGTGTCTTCCAGAAACTGGCAGTAGGACTGGGAGTTGAGCTTGACTCCATCCTCAACCCGAAAAGGCCCCACAAGCTCATCTTTGATGATACCAGCCCAAACCAGTACTCCACCTCCACCTTGCTGGCGTCTGAGTCGGACTTGAGCTCTCTGCCCTTTACCAATCCAGCCACGGGCCCATCCATCTGGCCCATCAAGACTCACTCTCATTTCATCAGTCCATAAAACCTTAGAAAAATCAGTCTTGAGATATTTCTTGGCCCAGTCTTGACGTTTCAGCTTGTGTGTCTTGTTCAGTGGTGGTCGTCTTTCAGCCTTTCTTACCTTGGCCATGTCTCTGAGTATTGCACACCTTGTGCTTTTGGGCACTCCAGTGATGTTGCAGCTCTGAAATATGGCCAAACTGGTGGCAAGTGGCATCTTGGCAGCTGCACGCTTGACTTTTCTCAGTTCATGGGCAGTTATTTTGCGCCTTGGTTTTTCCACACGCTTCTTGCGACCCTGTTGACTATTTTGAATGAAATGCTTGATTGTTTGATGATCACGCTTCAGAAGCTTTGCAATTTTAAGAGTGCTGCATCCCTCTGCAAGATATCTCACTATTTTTGACTTTTCTGAGCCTGTCAAGTCCTTCTTTTGACCCATATTGCCAAAGGAAAGGAAGTTGCCTAATAATTATGCACACCTGATATAGGGTGTTGATGTCATTAGACCACACCCCTTCTCATTACAGAGATGCACATCACCTAATATGCTTAATTGGTAGTAGGCTTTCGAGCCTATACAGCTTGGAGTAAGACAACATGCATAAAGAGGATGATGTGGTCAAAATACTCATTTGCCTAATAATTCTGCACTCCCTGTATTTGCACATAGTTTGACTAGAAGCACAATGGTAACAGGAATGTAGCTGGGCTGGATGGTGGAAAACTAGGATGATCATTCATATCTGAATTGGACATAGCCACACCCTGGAGAAGAGGTGTACACAGGTACTTGCACACACTTGTAGTATGTTATAAGTAAAATAGCTGGGCTGAATGGTGAGACCATGTCTGGGCTGAACAGAGCTTTACACTGGAGTACAGGGTTGTTGTGGCTTTAAGTAGCAAGAGAAGCTGAGATAGGACCAAGTAATAACTCAAAAGTAACAGAGGACCTTAAAGTGATGGTAAATTCACATAGATGAGACTACTTTATATAATATATATATATATATATATATATATATATATACATTATCTCACAAAAGTGAGTACACCCCTCACATTTTTGTACAGCTACAATGTAAAGTAGTGAGTGTACAGCCTGTATACCAGTGTAAATTTGCTGTCCCCTCAAAATAACTCAACACACAGACATTAATGTCTAAACCGTTGGCAACAAAAGTGAGTACACCCCTAAGTGGAAATGTCTAAATTAGGCCCAAAGGGTCAATATTTTGTCTGGCCACCATTATTTTCCAGCACTGCATTAACCTTCTTGGGCATGGAGTTCACCAGAGCTTCACAGGTTGCCACTGGAGTCCTCTTCCACTCCTAAATTATGACATCACAGAGTTGGTGCATGTTAGAGACCTTGTGCTCCCCCACCTTTCGTTTGAGGATGCCCCACAGATGCTCAATAGGGTTAAGGTCTGGAGACATGCTTGGCCAGTCCATCACCTTTACCCTCAGCTTCAAGGTAGGGGTCATCTTGAAGGTGTGTTTGGGGTTTTTATCATGTTGGCATACTGCCTTGTGGCCCAGTCTCCGAAGGGAGGGGATCATGCTCTGCTTCAGTATGTCACAGTACATGTTGGCATTGATGGTTCCCTCAATTAACTGTAGCTCCCCTGTGCTGGCAGCATTCATGCAGGCCCAGACCATGACACTCCCACCACCATGTTTGACTGTAGGCAAGACACACTTGTCTTTGTACTCCTCACCTGGTTGCCGCCACACATGCTTGACACCATCTGAACCAAATAAATTTATCTTGGTCTCATCGGACCATATGACATGGTTCCAGTAATCCATGTCCTTAGTCTGCTTGTGTTCAGCAAACTGTTTGCAGGCTTTCTTGTGCATCATCTTTAGAAGAGGCTTCCTTCTGGGATGACAGCCATGCAGACCAATTTGATGAAGTGTGCAGCGTATGGTCTGAGTACTGACAGGCTGACCCCCCACCACTTCAACCTCTGCAGCAGTGCTGGCAGCACTCATACATCTATTGCCCAAAGACAACCTCTGGATATGACGCTGAGCATATTCACTCAACTTATTTGGTCAACCATGGTAAGGCTTGTTCTGAGTGGAACCTGTCCTGTGAAACCGCTGTATGGTCTTGCCCACCGTGCTGCAGCTCAGTTTCAGGGTCTTGGCAATCTTCTTATAGCCTAAGCCATCTTTATGTAGAGCAACAATTCTTTTTTTCAGATCCTCAGAGAGTTCTTTGCCACGAGGTGCCATGATTAACTTCCAGTGACCAGTATGAGAGAGTGTGAGAATGATAACACCAAATTTAACACACCTGCTCCCCATTCACACATAAGATCTTGTAACACTGAGTCACATGACACTGGGGAGGGAAAATGGCTAATTAGGCCCAATTTGGACATTTCCACTTAGGGGTGTACTCACTTTTGTTGCCAATGGATTAGATATTAATGGCTGTGTGTTGAGTTATTTTGAGTGGACAGCAAATGTACACTGTTATACAGGCTGTACACTCACTACTTTACATTGTAGCAAAGTGTCATTTCTTCAGTGTTGTCACATGAAAAGATATAATAAAATATTTACAAAAATTTGCTTTTGTGAGATACTATGTATATATATATATATATATATATATATATATATATATATATATATATATATATATATATATTGATGCCAAAATAATTGTTCAGTTTGCATTATTTCTATTAAAATCTTATTTTTTAATCCTGCTCCATTACTTGCACTCCGGCCACCTCACTGTGAAAATTTCAATACTGTCAATTTGACTGGTGTATGGTTCATCCAATAGGGGATGCACCACATGATCTACGTAAAAAAGTATCCATAGTCTCCTGTGGTTGTAATTAGAAACTGCATCAGGCAGAAGTTCCACTGTGCAAGTGCAGTCTTCACTATAATCCTAACGCAGCTTAGAGTAAACAGTGAATCAAGGCATACCCTATTGGATGAACCGGCTGCCTCACAATATACAATATATGTAATAATAATATAATTAATATAAAGTAGTTTCATCTATGTGAATTTACCATCACTTTAAACAAAGGCAAAGTAAGTAGACAGCCAAAGGTCAGGACAGCCAGCTAACAGCAAGGTCATAAACAAATCAAGAAGTCAAATGCAAAGGGGAGTTGTGAGGAAGGATGAGCACAAACACGCTCCATCCACATTTCCTTAATGAGCCTTGATGAGCAGTAGGGAGTTTACATATGTGTTTAACCCTTTTGCAGGGGTTAGACACATAGATTTGATCGGTCAGTAGTGCTAAAATAACATTCTCTAACTATTTAGGTTTTAATTTAAAGGGACATTGTAGAATATGTAGTGAAATGTTTAGAGCATGTTATTAAAAAGTGCAAAAAGAAAGGTGTTAAAGTGTTTTATTATTGTACTATTGCTTGCATATAACTATGTGTTTAACCCCTACAAAGGAGTTAAACACATAATTAAAGTCAGCTCCAGTAGAGCAATGTACTACTAGGTACTGTCTAAACACATCTGGGGAGTCAATGACAAGAGGTATATGTGCATAGCCACCAAAACTAGCTAGCTCCCAGTAGTGCTTTACAGCTTCTGAACCCAAAGAGGGATACTATTTAAAATTTAAAAGATAAAAAGTAAATTTGATAGTAGAGGTATCTTAAAATGATTTGCTTTTTATAAACCATGAAAGTTTAATGTTGAGTTTCGTGTCCCTTTAACAAAACTATGGGATTGCAATGGCAAACAAATTCAATAAATCCCTTTGGATGGGTGAATGTTTCGCAACATTCGAAAAATTAAAATAATTTAACACATTAATTTGTTTTGAATTTCAAATGTTTGTACAATATTCTAACATTTGTTTAATGTAATAGTATTGCTAGTGCTTTCGTTAAACGTACTATTCGATTAAAAATGTTCTAATAACGTAATTTGAATTATGCAATATGCAAATTCAAAAAATTCAAATCCATATATTTGTAATAGTATCTCTCATGCTCTCTTTTGAATGTAATATTTTAATTATGCAATATTTGCAATAGAAATATTGATGTATTTGTATCTATTAAGTATCAATTCACTAAATTCCCTACCATGAACTATTAAACTTCTGAAAAGTATTAGTTAAATAGAAAGTTAAATTCGAAATTTCGAATGTGGATATTTGATCAAAATATGAACATTCAAAAATAAAAGTAACAATCAAAAACCCGAAATAGCATTTGATTACCAAATTTAATGGATTTTAATTCTTATCAACATTGAATTGTGCAAAACGAATGTCCACAGGACAACTTATTCTACTTTATTCTATTTATTCTACTTTTAGCACATTCAACCATCCCTAATGAAGATACGCTATAACTTACTTTTTAATGTAGTACTGAATTTTAAATACCGCACGCTCCAACCGTCCAGTTCAAAAGTAATTTTCTTTGTAACCGTATGGTTTTCCAATCAGTACTCTAGCCACAAAAAATATGTGACTGCCATATGGATACAGCAAAGATTGGAGAACAGTTCAAACTGTTAGCTCACAAAAAAAATACTTTTGAATTGGGTCGCGAGAGCGCAGGGTATTAGAATTTTAGTGCTACTTTAAAAAGTAAGTTTAAAGTGTTTCTTCATTACAACTGATGAATTAAACTCCATATAAAATATTGCTTACATTCCGGATCTGTTTATACAAAGGGGAAAGTGTACCATCATTTTAATGTTCTAACTCAAATTCCCCCAAAAAACCCCAAAGCGGGTTTGAACTGAGGTTTAGATTCCACATATGTAGACTCAATCCCACAACACATTTTTCTGATGGCTCACGTGGAATGATTAACAATGTAAATTGACTTACCATCAATAAAATATTTGTTCACATAACTGGTGCCTTTACATTAATGCCCTTGTACTGTTACTGCATAAAAGTGCTGCAATACCCAAGGGGAGCAGAAATGATATTTTTCACGTACAACACCTATCTTTCTTCTTAAAAGTCTGTGTGTAAGATGATTACAACATTTTTGTACTGAGATATGTGCTTTAATGGGACAGACTATGCCAGAATTGTTATTGTTTAAAAAGATAGATAATCTCTTTATTACCCATTTTCCAGTTTTGCATAATCATTATGGTTTTATTAATATACATTTTTACCTTTGTTGTTACCTTGTATCTAACCCTCTGCAGACTGCCTCTTATCTCTGTTCTTTTGACCGACTTGCATTTTAGCCAATCAGTTCTGACTCATAAAAAAACTCCATGGAGTGAACACAATGTTTGTCACACATGAACTAGCACTATCTAGCTCTGAACAACTGTCAAAATGCACTTAGATAAGGGGACTTACTAATTAGCATATTCATATGAGCCTATAGAGGTGTAGCCTCAATACCAAGAGAACAAAGCAAATTTGATGATAAAAGTAAATTGGAAAGTTGTTTAAAATTGCATGCCCTATCTGAATCATGAAAGTTTAATGTTGACTAGACTGCCCCTTTAAATTAATCAATGCAGGTGTATTACATGCAGAAGTTTAAAGATAATGGTATAGGATGGTGCTTTAATGACCAATTTTAAAACTGCTTTGACTTTTTCTGAAGGTAATGGGAGCTATAACTGCTTGTGTAGATGGAGTGTTTCTTCCCAAAAGTGCAGAGCAGATTTTGATTGACAAAGAAATAAACCGTGTCCCCTTTTTGATTGGAGTTAACAATCATGAGTTTGGATGGATTCTTCCACTGGTAAGTAAAATTTATATTAATAGTAACAATGTCTTCAAATATGTTCAGCATTATATATTATGTGTATTTGATCATAGTTTAAATTCACAGTTTCCTCAGGGGCAGATTACAAGTGGAAGATAACAGCTACGTAAATCATTAATGTGATGATTATAATATATATGATTTGTCATTTTTATACAAATCGCAGAATATTACCTAATTTTGCAGCCTACTGAATATTGATATTAGGAATGGATCAGGGTGCCTTGCCATTGGTTGTTTTGATATTGGTGATCAGGGAAAAGACTTCAGTGTTGGAGCCCTTTACACAACCACTCTAATGCGTTCCTCTGTTAACCCGTCAATGGACACACCAGACTCCCCTAGCTTCTCTAGTTTCTTGCTCCTTGTTGATAATATAAAATAATTAATTCTACTTAGCAGTGGCAGTTCTAGAAGCCCCATAAACCTGCCACTGCTACAAAGTAATCTTCTTTCTGATCTCCTCAGAAATCTACTTCTCTTTAAAGGGAATCTGTACTGTAAAATTGCTTTCTCTTAATGTCTTTCAAATGACTCATTATACCAGCTGCCATTAAGTAGATGAAAACATGTAAAAGCATATTTATGCAATATTCATTTTTAATAAAGGTTTTAACTATGTATTTCACATTCAAATGTTCTGCCCATAGAATAATATGTCCTAAGTATTTCTAAATAGATATTCTTATAATCCTAATCATGTGTAAATATAGGTATATATATATATTGTACCAAAATACCATCAGATACAATGTATGTAGAAATATGTATTTATGAATAAATAAAACATATTTTGCTATGTAAAGAACAATAGAATGTGAAATATTCATATTTTCATGTTTGTTTAGATCAAATTAGAATATACGAGTGTGTTTGCGTGAGAGTGAGGTGTTTTTCCCACTCTTTTCCCTCCATCTTCTATGGGGGATTACGTGAACGTGTATGCGATATTCTAACTGGATTTTTGCACTGACTGCAGAAATCTTAATTCTAGCTCAATTAACACTCAAGCAGAAGTATTAATTTATGCTTTACTTGTAATCCAACCCTAAATGTGCAATTTTGCTTTACTGAAATGAGAACTTTTCAAGTTTTTTTGCTGTGAAATAATTTTACATTGTATTTTTCTTTTTACCAGTTGATGAATATCAGTGGATTAGCAGAAGGAATGAATATAGACACCGTAGAATCTGTGCTGCAGAACCTTCCTTTACTTGTAAGATTGTTTTGCAATTTAAAATTTTCAAAGCAATTTGTACAAAACGTGTTTGTTTATAAATAATTTATGGCTAAATTACAAGTTTTGCGTTATGAGGGGTGCGGTGCTAACTTGCACGCTATTGTCACCGCTCACTTCCCTACAGCGCTAGTATTACAGGTTTTCATAAAAACGGCGTTATCAGGCAAGAAGTGAGCGTAGAGCAAAATTGTGCTCCATACCGCACTCCAATACCAGCGCTGCTGAAAGCTGCGGTGAGCTGGTTTTACGTGCTCGTGCACGATTTCCCCATAGACATCAATGGGGAGAGCCGGCTGAAAAAAGCCTAACACCTGCAAAAAAGCAGCGTAAAGCTCCGAAACACAGCCCCATTGATTCCTATGGGGAAACTAAATTGATGTTTACACCTAACACCCTAACATGAACCCGACTCTAAACACTCCTAATCTTACACTTATTAACCCCTAATCTTCCGCCCCCGAAATCGCCAACACCTACATTATATTTATTAACCCTTGATCTGCCGCTCCCGACATCGCCGACACCTACATTATACTTATTAACCCCTAATCTGCTGCCCCAACATCGCTAAACACCTACATTATATTTATTAACCCCTAATCTCCCACCCCCAATGTCGCTGCAACCTACCTACACTTATTAACCCCTAATCTGCCGCCCCCAACATCGCCGCCACTATACTAAATTTATTAACACCTAAACCTAAGTCTAACCCTAACACCCACTAACTTAAATATAATTAAAATAAATCTAAATAAAACCCTACTATTAATAACTAAATTATTCCTATTTAAAACTAAATACTTACTTGTAAAATAAACCCTAAGTTAGCTACACTATAACAAATAGTTACATTGTAGCTAGTTTAGGGTTTATTTTTATTTTACAGGCAAGTTTGTATTTATTTTAACTAGGTAGACTAGTTAGTAAATAGTTATTAACTATTTACTAACTACCTAGCTAAAATAAATTCAAATTTACCTGTAAAATAAAACCTAACCTGTCTTACACTAACACCTAACATTACACAACAATTAAATTAATTACATAAATTAAATACAATTACCTAAATTACAAAAAAGCAAACACTAAATTACACAAAATAGATAAATGATCAAATAGTTAAACTAATTACACCTATTCTAATAGCCCTATCAAAATAACCCCCCCCCCCCCAAATAAAAAAAAAACCCTAGCCTAAACTAAACTACCAATAGCCCTTAAAAGTGCCTTTTGCGGGGCATTGCCCCAAAGAAATCAGCTCTTTTACCTGTACAATAAAATACAAACAACCCCCCAACAGTAAAACCCACCACCCACACAACCAACCCCCCTGAAATAAAAACCTAACTAAAAAAACCTAAGCTCCCCATTGCCCTGAAAAGTGCATTTGGATGGGCATTGCCCTTAAAAGGGCATTTAGCTCTTTTTCTGCCCAAACCCTAACCTAAAAATAAAACCCACCCAATAAACCCTTAAAAAAAGCCTAACACTAACCCCCGAAGATCTATTTACAGTTTTGAAGACCGGACATCCATCCTCAACGAAGCTGAGAGAAGTCTTCATCCAAGCGGCAATAAGTCCTCAACGAAGCCGGGAGAAGTCTTCATCCAAGCCTGCAGAAGTGGTCCTCCAGATGGGCAGAAGTCTTCATCCAGACGGCATCTTCTATCTTCATCCATCCGGTGCGGAGCGGGTCCATCTTCAAGACATCCAGCTTGGAGCATCCTCTTCTTTCCATGGCGACTGAAAAATTAAGGTTCCTTTAAGTGACGTCATCCAAGATGGCGTCCCTTGAATTCTGATAGAATTCTATCAGCCAATCGGAATTAAAGGTGAAAAAATTCTATTGGCTGATGCAATCAGCCAATAGGATTGAGCTTCAATCCTATTGGCTGATCCAATCAGCCAATAGGATTGAGCTCACATTCTATTGGCTGATTGGAACAGCCAATAGAATGTGAGCTCAATCCTATTGGCTGATTGGATCAGCCAATAGGATTGAAGCTCAATCCTATTGGCTGATTGCATCAGCCAATAGGATTTTTTCACCTTTAATTCCTATTTGCTGATAGAATTCTATCAGCCAATCGGAATTAAGGTGAAAAAATCCTATTGGCTGATGCAATCAGCAAATAGGATTGAGCTCACATTCTACTGGATGATTGGAACAGCCAATAGAATGCAAGCTCAATCCTATTGGATGATTGGATCAACCAATAGGATTGAAGCTCAATCCTATTGGCTGATTGCTTCAGCCAATAGGATTTTTTCACCTTTAATTCCAATTGGCTGATAGAATTCTATCAGCCAATCGGAATTCAAGGGACGCCATCTTGGATGACGTCACTTAAAGGAACCTTTATTAGTCGCCGTGGAAAGAAGAGCATGCTCCGTGCTGGATGTCTTGAAGATGGACCCGCTCCGTGCTGGATGGATGAAGATAGAAGATGCCATCTGGATGAAGACTTCTGCCTGTCTGGAGGACCACTTCTGCCGGCTTGGATGAAGACTTCTCCCGGCTTCATTGAGGACTTCTTGCCGCTTGGATGAAGACTTCTCCTGGCTTTGTTGAGGATGGATGTCTGGTCTTCAAAACTGTAAGTGGATCTTCAGGGGTTAGTGTTAGGCTTTTTTAAGGGTTTATTGGGTGGGTTTTATTTTTAGGTTAGGGTTTGGGCAGAAAAAGAGCTAAATGCCCTTTAAAGGGCTATGCCCATCCAAATGCCCTTTTCAGGGCAATGGGGAGCTTAGGTTTTTTTAGTTAGGTTTTTATTTGGGGGGTTGGTTGTGTGGGTGGTGTGTTTTACTGTTGGGGGGTTGTTTGTATTTTATTTTACAGGTAAAAGAGCTGATTTCTTTGGGGCAATGCCCAGCAAAGGGCCCTTTTAAGGGCTATTGGTAGATTAGTTTAAGCTAGGGTTTTTTTTATTTTGGGGGGGCTTTTTTATTTTGATAGGGCTATTAGATTAGGTGTAATTAGTTTAACTATTTGATCATTTCTTTTTTATTTTGTGTAATTTAGTTTTTTTTTTTAATTTAGGTAATTGTATTTAATTTATGTTATTTATTTAATTGTTGTGTAAGGTTAGGTGTTAGTGTAAGACAGGTTAGGTTTTATTTTACAGGTAAATTTGTATTTATTTTAGCTAGGTAGTTAGTAATAGTAAATAACTATTTACTAACTAGTCTACCTAGTTAAAATAAATACAAATTTGCCTGTGAAATAAATATAAAACCTATGCTAGCTACAATGTAACTATTAGTTATATTGTAGCTAGCTTATGGTTTATTTTACAGGTAAGTATTTAGATTTAAATAGGAATTATTTAGTTATTAATAGTATGTTTTATTTAGATTTATTTTAATTATATTAAAGTTAGGGGGTGTTAGGGTTAGATTTAGGGTTAGGTTTAGGGGTTAATAACTTTAGTATAGTGGCGGCGATGTCCGGAGCGGAAGATTAGGGGTTAATAAATGTAGGTAGGTGGCGTCAATGTTAGGGGTGGCAGATTAAAGGTTAATAATATTTAACTAGTTTTTGCGATGTGGGAGTGTGGCGGTTAAGGGGTTAATATGTTTATTATAGTGGCGGCGATGTCAGGAGCAGCAGATTAGGGGTTAATAATTTTATTTTAGTGTTTGCGATGCGGGAGGGCCTCGGTTTAGGGGTTAATAGGTAGTTTATGGGTGTTAGTGTACTTTTTAGCACTTTAGTTATGAGTTTTATGCTACAGCTTTGTAGCGTAAAACTCATAACTACTGACTTTAGATTGCATTATGAGTCTTGCAGGATAGACTGTACCGCTCACTTTTTGGCCTCCCAGAAAAAACTTGTAATATCGACGCAATGGAAGTCCCATTGAAAAAAGACTTTACGCAAAGTTAATTTGCGTTAAGGCCAAAAAAGTGTGTGGTACAGCTGTACCTACAAGTCTCGTAATAGCAGTGGTAGTGAAAAAGCAGCGTTATAACCCATAACGCTGCTTTTTCACTCATAATGCAAAACTTGTAATCTAGCTGTTAGTTTCTTTAAAATGGAAGTTTTTAAATCTATGTCTAATCTTCGGGAAAAAAAATTATGTTTCACTTCCTGTTTTGTAGGGCTTCAGTTCTGAATCATTTAGTATAATAATGAAAGAGTACTTTAGTGACGTAGAAGATCCTCAAGAAATTCGATCCAGATTCCTTGATATAGCCGGGGATATTGCCTTTGTTGTGCCAGCCATCAAAACTGCAAAATACCATAGAGGTATTTAAAATAATTCATTTTTTAAACTAGCTTATTGTAGGAACTGCTATGTTAGATATGCTATAGATGACATGTATCATTCATGTATAAAAACCTTACAT
This sequence comes from Bombina bombina, assembly GCF_027579735.1. Taxonomy (NCBI): domain Eukaryota; kingdom Metazoa; phylum Chordata; class Amphibia; order Anura; family Bombinatoridae; genus Bombina; species Bombina bombina. The sequence continues at coordinate 1,277,642,825 of NC_069499.1, forward strand.
TGCATATCTGATGGTGGTAGCATTGCTATTTCTGCTTTCCTAAAGCATGTGAGAACATGATTATATTTTTTGTTTCAAAAATGTATTTTTAACTGAACTTATTTAATATTTATTTCATATATAACAGACCTTCTCCCAGTTTTTATGAATTCCTCTTCATGCTCAAATGCAATAACTTACATATGCAGTTTTAAAGTTGGTTGTATTTTAGTTTTTTGGGGGTTTTTTTACAACACTTTGCTCACTATTCTTCAACCATGTATTTTTCTATTAAAGGAACAGCCTACTCCAAAAATGTTACTGTTTAAAGAAATAGATAATTCCTTTATTACCCATTCCCCAGTTTTGCATAACTAACACTATTATAATAATATACTTTTTACCTCTGTGATTACCTTGTATTTAAGCCTCTGCAAACAGCCCCTTTATTTCAGTTCTTTTGGCAGACTTGCATTTTAGCCAATCAGTGTCCTCTCATAAGTAACTTCACAGGCATGAGCACAATGTTACCTATATGGCACACATGAACTAACACCTTCTAGCTGTAAAAAAAACCTTTCACAATGCACTGAGATAAGAGGCAGTCTTATAGGGTTTAGACATTAGCGTATTAGCCTACCTAGGTTTAGCTTTCATCTAAGAATACCAAGAGAACAAAGCAAATTTGATGATAAAAGTAAATTGGAAAGTTGCTTAAAATTACATGTATCATGAAAGTTTAATTTTGTTTAGACTGTCCCTTTAATATCTATAGCAAGTTCCAGTTATTTTGTTTTGCCCTATTCATTTTTCTGTACAGTCTACATTATTTATCAATGTGCTATCAAGTATATTCTGGTTTACCATCTTTAGGAACTTGGCATCCTTAATTATTGTAGCCTGATAATAAGACATTTTTATTATTATTATTATTGTTGTTCATTTCTTACTTTGCAGATTCTGGCTTGCCTGTTTATTTCTATGAATTTCAGCACCGTCCCTCAATCTTTAAAGATTCCAAGCCAGCTTTTGTTAAAGCAGATCATGCTGATGAAATTCCCTCTGTTCTGGGAAGTCCATTCTTGACTGAAGAAACCGTCTTCAGATGTAAGCCACTTCATTTGTCATTCATTTAGTTTTTTTGTATTGCCAAATTATCATGATAACTAGATATAGATATTTCTTTCTTTACAAGTGCCTGCTACTGATGAAGAAAAAACCCTAAGCAGACAAGTTATGAAATATTGGGCCAACTTTGCTAGAAATGGGTAAGAAAATTTGATTATTTTCCCCTCTCAGCTTAAAGAGACAGTAACGTTGAAATAGATTGGATAGCGCACAGGATTGTACAAAGCTTTCCATTTCAATTGTGCTTAGTTCTCTTACAATCCTTTCTTAAAGAGTCATTTTGGGTAAGCTCAGGAGCATGCATGTGTCTTTAGTGATCTGGAAGCAGTGTTTGTATCAATATTTAAACATAGTTCCTTTAAAGGGACAGTCTACACTAAAAATAAACTTAATGTATTATAATCCTTGCCCATAGAAGACACCGTAGAACATTATACCAAGGAGCAGTAATTTTTTCCAAGCAGTGAAAAAAAAAAGGTTTCTTTTGCTTCGTTTGCCATTTTAAAATGGCCATCAGACTCCTCCTTTCATTGATGTTATCAAGTTGTGGATGCGACCATGCTCTGTGTTGTGCACAATGATACGTGCTTTGTGCATAGTGAGATGCGATGAGAGAGAAAACAGAGGGGCGCCTCATAGTGAGATGCACATGCGTAGTGTGTGCAAGCTGACTGAATCGGCCTTTTAGAACAATCGCCAAGATTGGAAAATTATATGGAAGAAACAACATTTATAGTGGAAAGAGGGCCAGATTACGAGTGGAGTGCTAACAGTTATGAATGAGAGATAATGGGTTTATTGTGGGTGTTTGCACATTCTGGTTTTCTGCTCATTTTACAAGTTGAAAGTAAACGCAATCGTTTAAGGACAATCACAATTTACGCTAGAAAGATTACTGCGTCCTGTGCTCTGAACTGTTTTGCGAAACAAAAAAGTGTCACAAAACACATCAAAAATACATTGTAAAGTTACAGTATAGTTACACTCATAATAATACCAACTATAAAAAATATATTTAAAAAAATTGCACAAAAAAAGTTATAAAGGCACAAAGATATGAGTTCTCAGGTGTTAGAAAAAAAAAGTCAGGCATGTCAATCTTAAGAATCAATAAATTAAATAAAAAAATATTAAAAAAATGGCTTTAACCTTGAGATACATACATATATATGTCTAAAGATGTATGTGTATATATACTGTATATGTTTTTTTTAAAATATTTATTTAAATCCAGCAGAGTGTACAGTCAAAAATAAATTCAACCTCTTTGTGCCACGCAGGGCCAGGTAAATCACATTTCGGAGAACCTCAAAGATAGTTTAAAACAATAACTTCATTTTGTCTTAATAAGTTGGTCCCCACAGCAAAAAATTTGTGCACTAAGCTGGAATCTTTTCTATTTTATTTATGCTGATTAAAGAAACAAAAAAGAAGAAGAAAAAAAGAAAAAAATCAGAACAAAACAGAATAAAACAAAACAAGCAAAAAACAAGGAGGGAAAAAAAAAAAAAAAAAGAAAAAAAAAAAAAAAAAAAGGGGGGGGGAGGGGGGGAAAGGAGAGACGGGGGAGGAAAAAAGGGGGGGAGGAAAAAAAAATGGGGAAGGAAGGAGGTAAGAAAAAAAGAAGAAGAGGGATATAGGGATATAAAAAGAACCCCGCCCGCGTCAGAGCACCTTCAGATCTCTACCAAGCACCCAGAAGAACCAGTTCCGAGTTCCTGAAGGGGAATATAAGGTCATGTATTTCTGTGTCTTGTAGTGACTTGATGAAGGCAGACCATTTGCTAAAGAATCTTCTAATGTCTAAGTCATTATCTAGATTGGTGTCCTTTTGTTCTAAGAGGCATTGTTTTTTCAGACAGTTCTTTATCTCTGAGATAGATGGTACTGCCCTCGTCTTCCATTTTTTGAAGATAAGGTATCTAGTTGCTAAAATAGATAAAAATATCAATTTATTCTCTGAATTGTGTTCCCCATGACCAAAAACAATCAGCAGCTGTGTGAGACCCGGATGGGAGATCCTAAGGGTTTTGTTAATCCAGAACTCTAATTTATACCAAAGGTATCTTATTCTGGGGCAGCTCCAGATCATGTGTATTACATCCACTGCAGGGAGTGAACACTTTGGGCATTTGTTAAAGCTGGCATAATGAATTTTATCGCCTTTTTTGGGAGTGAAGTATACATTGTGAAGAAGTTTAATGTGCATCTCGTGCCATGTGGCTGAAAGAGAGACCTGAGCCACTTTGCATATTGAGTTTTGAATAATTTTTGTATCAATGGTAGATTGTGGTAGTAGCCTGTTCCATAAAGCAGTGATTTTCTCTAGCTCTACAGCGCCTTTGGCTGATTTAAGCAGCTGATAGCATGGGGAGATAGACCTGATGCCGTTCTTAAACAAAGTGATCCAGCCTTCCAGTTTTCCCATATTCCAGCTCCATCCTACCTCGTTCACTAGTTCGAGTAAGAAATGTCTAACTTGTAGGAATGCAAAAAATTCCTTATTGTTGATGTGAAACTCTCCTTTTAGCTCGTCAAAGGATTTGACAATGTTCCTTTCTGGATCCCAAAGTTGTATTACTCTACTTAAACCTAGGTCCTGCCATTTCCCAAAAGTTCCCGAACTGACTCCTGCGGGAAATTTCGGATTTCCCTGTATTGGAAGATAATGAGAAATTTTCCCATTTAGAGATAGTAGATTACTTATTTTCCACCAGGCCTTTAGTGGATTAGAGACAGATTTGAATCTTTTGCCTGGTAGGTCTTTTGGTGGGCAATGGGCCAGCGCTATCAGCTGATATGGGCTACACATGTTCTCTTCCAGGGGCTGATTCGTAACATAATTACTCTGGGATAGCCAGTCGGCCACCACGCGGGCTAAAAAAGCATAATTATAGGATCGAATGTCTGGCAGTGCAAGACCAGCACTCTCTTTTGATAGAAAAAGTTTATTTAAGGATATCTGAGGTCTTTTTTCCTGCCAGAGGAATTTGCTAAGTGAGCCATTTAAGGAGCGGATGTCTTTCTCCAAGAGAATTACTGGGATGTTCTGGAGAAGGTAGAGGAGTTTTGGGAGCAAGATCATTTTAAACAGAGCAATCCGTCCGGATAAGGATAGCGGAAGGGATTGCCAATTTTTAAGTTTTTCCCTGATCATTTAAAAAATCGGAGAGAAATTAAGATTATACAAGTCCCCCTGGGATGAGGGGATTAAGATTCCAAGATATTTAAGAGATGTTTTAGAGACAGAGAAAGGGGTATCGTGAAGAGAGTCTTTATTTTGTCTCAACCATAGTAGCTCTGATTTTACTTCGTTAATCCTGTATCCCGAGAAGGACCCAAATTGAGTAGTAATGTTTAACAATTTGGGGATGCTGGATTTAGTATCTGAAAGGTATAACAGAAGGTCGTCTGCATATAAAGCGATTTTTATAACTTGCTTCCCTATCTTGATGCCTGGAAGTTGTTGCCTAACCATAATTGCTAGTGGTTCGATTGAGATGTCAAAGAGAAGAGGAGAGAGGGGGCACCCCTGGCGCGTTCCCCTTCCAAGAGTTATCTGTGAAGAGGCTATAGAATTGACAATCAAGGTAGTGTGTGGTTCTTTATATAAATTCATAATGAATTCAAGAAATTTACCTTTGAAACCAAAATTTGTCAGAGATGAAAAAAGATGGTCGAAATGTATCGAATCGAATGCTTTCTCTGCATCGATCGAAAGAATAGCCAGGTCGGGTGCCACCCCCTCCCCCCCTCCCTCAAGTACTTCCAGTTTCCTGAAATACTCCGTAATAAGTATAGCCTCTCTGATTTTAGCTGAGGAGTTTCGCCCCCTCAGAAACCCTGCCTGGTCCGGATGTATCACCGTGGCAAGTGGTGCTTGGAGGCGTTCAGCCAGGATAGAGCAGAATATCTTGTAGTCTCCATTCAGGAGAGCTATAGGCCTATAAGATTCTTTGAGGGAGGGATCTTTCCCTCCCTTCAAAATTAGAACAGTATTAGATGAAGAGAAAGAGGCGGCCACCTGATTGCCTTTGATGTACATACTGTTAAATAAATTGTTGAGGTAGGGAGTAATCTCAGAGTTCAGAATTTTGTAGAACTCGTTTGGGAGACCGTCTGGTCCGGGTGATTTATTATTGGCAAGATCTACAATTGTTTTATTTATCTCTGATTCAGTGATTGGTGTGTTTAGGGAATTAATTAATTCCGTTGATATTTTTGGGCAGGTTACTCGACTCCAGAATTGGGATGCCTGAGAAATATCTGAGCCTCTGCTTAGGTAAAGATTCTGATAGTAGCTCGTGAAAGCTTTCGCTATTGCTTCTGGGTTGTCAAGAAGAATACCATCCTCTTGAATCTTTTCAATGAGAGATGTTTTCTTTTCCCTTTTTACCAGATTTGCCAGTAATTTGCCAGATTTGTTACCAAATCTGTAGATTCTGGCTTGGAGTCTGAGATCCCTCTGCGTTTCCTGGAAGATTGCAAATGTGTCTCTTGTATTTTTAGCCCGAATATATTTCGCCCAATATCTAGGTGATTTTTCAAGTAAGTAAGAGTTATATGAATTGATCACTGAGCTAGTAATTTCTTTCTCCCTTTGTCGTATTTTCCTAAGTCTTTCCGCGCTGTAGGCTATGATTTCGCCCCGGAGGACTGCCTTAGCAGCCTCCCAGAAAAGCAGGGGCGAGTCTATGTAGTCTTGATTATGATCCAGGTAGTCCGCAAATTTGAGTTTAAGCCAGTTCTTAAACTTCAGATCATTCGCGAGAAAGGAAGGAAATAAAAAGCGTGTTGGTTTCTTATTATAGCAGCTAGTCAGTAGCTCAAGCGAAATGGGGCCGTGATCTGATAAAAAAATAGGAGACAAGCCTGCCTTTGCTTCTGTCAGCCTTATTCTGTCGCTGATGAGAAAAAGATCGATTCTAGACATTGTTTTGTGCGCCTTGGACAGACAGGTGAAATCTCTGGCATCTGGGTTTTGAAGCCTCCAGATATCTCTTATTGCTAGGTTGTGCATGATTGATTTTATTAATTTAGCTTCTAAATTATCCCGTTTTTGTTTAGGCAGCTTACCAGAGGTTCTAAGTCTGTCCAATGGGCACTGTGGAGACATATTGAAATCACCTCCTAGTATTAGGTGTCCCTCCTGAACAGAGAGAATTTTGGCCTGAATCTTGTGCCAAAAACTGGGGTCTAATTTGTTAGGGGCATAGACATTGCATAGTGTATAAATTGTTTTATGGATTTTAAGTTTAATTATTACAAATCTCCCATCTGGGTCTATGTCGCTATAAGTAACTGCTTGGTCAGTTTTCTTCCCAATCAGAATCGCCACCCCTCGTTTCCTTCGCTCTCCCGGGGAAAAAAAGATTTCTTTTACCCATGTGGATTTAAGTTTCTGGGATTCTTCTGTTGTTAGATGTGTTTCCTGCAGAAATGCTATATCAGCCCCTAATTTCCTCAGGTGCGTTAAAATGGCCTTCCTTTTAATTGGAGTGGAGATCCCACCCACGTTCCATGAGACTAGTTTAAAGTTGGCCATAAGTTTTTAACTGGGTAGTGTGACCGAGTCCAGGTGTGACCGGCGCGGGCGGGGGGGGGAAGGAAATGGAGGAAAGAAAGGAGAGGAAAAAAAAAAGAGGGGGGGGGGGAACCAGGAGGGCTTAAGGCCCCATCTATCGTTGCTTTCCTAAAACAGGGAATCCTGCTCATAATAAAGAAAAGTGGAGAGGAAAAGGAAAAGAATAGAAAAATCAACGAGAGAAAAAAAAACCCTTTCCCCCTTCTTTCTCTCTCTTCCCCTTTCAACCTGGTGGATATGTGCCTAGAGTGTTGGAGTCTTTCAGATGTTGTTCTACTTCTTGAAGAGTATTGAAAATAAATGTGTTCTCAGCTTCTTTGATTTTAAGTTTTGCAGGATAGATTATGGTGGCTTGGTAGCCCTGTTGGATCAGTTTTGTACACATAGGGGCTAACACCCTCCTTTTGGATGATGTTTCGGCTGAGAAATCTTGAAAAAGGAGAATTTTCGATTCTCCAATAGTGATAGGCTGATTCTTACGATAGAATTGCATCAGGGTAGCCTTATCTTGAAAATTCAAGAGTTTTACGATTACTGGTCTAGGTCTATGATTTCCTTTATTATCCATCCAGGGTCTACCAAGCCTATGAACCCTCTCTACTACTATCGGTGGGTAGTTAGGTGGGAGTTTGAGAAGCTGAGGTAGATGCTCAGAAATAAAGGAGTTTAGATCCTCATATCTTTTATCCTCGGGTATCCCTATCAGACGTATATTATTTCTACGGGCACGGTTCTCAATATCTTCAAGTTTGGCCTGGATTGCATTTAGGGAGTGTTTGGTTGAATCTAACTTGGTGTTATGTGATGTGGTAAGATCTTCAAGATCTGAAACTCTCTGCTCAATTTCATTGATTCTGCCTGCAAACTGTCTAATTTCCTGAGATAGGAGAGTGATATCTTGTTTGATTTCTGACTTTAGTGCATCAAAGTTAGGGGCTAATGCTTCCGTTATTCTGGTGACTAAATTTTGCATGTCCGATACATCAGTTACAGAAGATGTGGTAAGACGTGGTTCTTGAGATTCAACTGAGGTTGCTATAGTGTTCTTTGCTCTCCTGTCTTTGTGTTTTGCAGTCATGACTGGCGAGGGAGTCTTAGCATGTGAGTGAAAAAATTTATCCATAGGATGCTTCAGTGAGTATAAGAGAAAAAATCGTGTTTTAGAAAAATTGTCAGAGTGCTAAAATAAGAAGAGAAAAAGTGAGGAAAGGGAGTGAAGGGAGCTGTGGGGAAATGTGAGGGGAGTGCGTGCTCTACTTTAAACCCGATTTCGGTTAGTGAGAGGGGAGAGAAAAAAAAAAAAAGGAGGGGGGGGTGCAAATACAGGTCACCGGAAAAAAGTTTTTCCAGGGGCCAGGAGGTGATTAGAGACACGCTCGCCAAGTCTTATAGATGTGATTTAGGGGATATTGAAGGGAGAGCCACTAATTCTAAGCAAGATTTCTCCTTTTAAGTGTTTAGTTGTTGTTTTTGTTTTATTAACAGTACCCGCAACCCTGTATCTTGGGAAACCTTACTAAAGAATATCAAACTCTAAATATTATCTAGTTTTGTTTGATAATGAGCGAATTGTTGTTAGATAGGGATTGTTTTTTAGATCAGTTGAAAAATTTTACCAGACATGACCATATGGTCCTGATAGGTGGCACCAGAAACTTGAAACCTGGGCAGCTCTTGTGTGACAAGAGCTGCAGTGAAAGAAAGAGAGCCCCAAAAGATGCTCAGCATATAACATTAAACATTAAATCTGCATTCTTATAATTCAGAGCAGGGATATCAGAGGGAAAAGAAAACTCAGAAGTAGGTGCAGCCAGTTGGCCAGAGTTTGTTTTTATATGTATGACCACAGCTCTGGGGAATCTAGACTATGGTGTACAGGAGTGAGATAAGGGGATCGTTTCAGGTCATGTGTTTTTAGGTTACCTGTGGCTGTTTAGCCTGCTGTGTAGTGATCCTAGATACTAATATTTGCAGCCATGATCTAAAGTGCAGCATTCGACATATACTTTCAACACTATCCCCCCTTTCCAAGAGGAGTGACCAGAATAACCCTGGAAGTTTGTACAGATTTGTAGCTTCTGCCTGTTTGAAGCCTTAATCTATTCCACCCGTCTATGTAACATCAACTCTTATAGTACAGTAAGATTTAACTCTGTGCAGTTATTTAAACAGTTATAGATATGTGTAAATTTTCAGAGTGGTAAGAGTCTCATTTAAGTCCCCAGGTACTTTTTAAGAGCTTCTTGCTCCTTTATCAGTTTCAGGGTCAAACCCTGTCAGTCCTTATATATACATTTCCTTCGGGTGGCACTGGCAGTATATATAAGAAAAAAGAAGAGAACACAAGGTGTATCTGCTCTGTGGTGCCTGTTTAGCAACTTACCCCCCCCCTTCCGCGCGTTATCCAGCCACCCGAGGAGTCCGTCGTCTACTCAGGTACTCCGGCAAGCAGCTCGATTCCAAAGCAGGGACTGCTGTATCTCCTCCTTTGCTCCGGCTAGTCCAGTGGGCGGCGTCGGTCCCCCTCTCAGATCGTCGGGACCGGGGGAGGCAGCAGCACCAGCCTGTGCAGCCAAGCAGTCTGTAAGGGATGCCCCCGGACCGAAGTCCTGCTCTGTGCATGAGCCCCGTTCCCTCCCACGCAGCACCGGTGGGGGAGGGAGGAGCAAGGAAGAGCCATTCCATGGGCCGTCAGAGGGGTCACAGAGGTGCAGGGTGTGAAAGCGGAGCACCAGCGGGGCATCAACACAGCGGCAGGCAGATCCGTGGATCAGCAGGATAACGGGGAAACCGCAGCGGTGGATCAGATTTAAAGGTAGAGTGTTAGCAGGGCCGCATCAATGCGGCAAACACACGTTTGCAAATAGTAGAGGAAAAACCACCAGCAGAGTTGCCGCAGTGCGGCGTCTTTAGAGGAAAAGTTAGCCGGCAGTTTAAAGTTAGTTTGTCATGGGGTGGCTGGCGCACAGGGGGGGTTTTGTCCTGTAGTAACAGTGCAGGTATTCTTTAGCGGACAGACACGGTCCCAGAAACCAGGGTGGGTTTGAATGTATCAGCAGAGTTCAGGCCCAAGAAAAGAGCAGGTATGATGGATATTTTATATTTCGTGTGAGAAAAAAAAAGTCCAGATAGATGGAGGTAGCTAAGGCCAGTGGGATGATAGGCCACTAGCATGGGTTCCGGAGCAGATTTACTTGGCTGTCCACGCAAATGCATCAGCCCAGAGTCAGAGGCTGGGGGCTGGGCGCATAGAGATTTACCGCCAGCAGGTATGGGACTGGAGCTATTGCTTGGGCTACACCTGTGCAGCACACCTGTGTAGCTCCTCCTCCACCGGAAGCCGCAGAACATGCAATTTTCTAGAGCATGCCTATACTGTATATGTTTATATGTATTTATGTATTTATATATATATATATGTATATATATATATATATATATATATATATATATATATATATATATATATATACAGTATCTCACAAAAGTGATTACAACCCTCACATTTTTGTAAATATTTTATTATATCTTTTCATGTGACAACACTGAAGAAATTGCATTTTGCTATAATATAAAGTAGTGAGTGTACAGCCTGTATAACAGAGTAAATTTGCTGTCCCCTCAAAATAACTCAACACACAGCTATTAATGTCTAAACTGATGGCAACAAAAGTGAGTACACCCCTAAGTGTAAATGTCTAAATTGGGCCCAAAGTGTCAATATTTTGTGTGGCCACCATTATTTTCCAGCACTGCCTTAACAGTTTTTGGCATGGAGTTCACCAGAGCTTCAAAGGTTTCCACTGGAGTCTTCTTCCACTCCTCCATGACTACATCACAGAGCTGGTGGATGTTAGAGACCTTGGAATACTGCCCTGCGACCCAGTCTCCGAAGGGAGGGGATCATGCTCTGCTTCAGTATGTCACTGTACATGTTGGCATTCATGGTTCCCTCAATGAACTGTAGATCCACAGTGCCAGCAGCACTCTTACAGGCCCAGACTATGACACTCCCACCACCATGCTTGACTGTAGGAAAGACACACTTGTCTTTGTACTCCTCACCTGGTTGCCGCCACACACGCTTGACACCATCTGAACCAAATAAGTTTATCTTGGTCTTATCGGACCACAAGGCATGGTTCCAGTAATCCATGTCCTTAGTCTGCTTGTCTTAAGCAAACTGTTTGTGGGCATCATCTTTAGAAGAGGGTTCCTTCTGAGACGACAGTCATGCAGACCAATTTGATTTAGTGTGTGGCGTATGGTCTGAGCAGTGAAAGGCTGACCCTTCACCCCTTCAACCTCTGTGAGGATGATAACACCAAATTTAACACACTTGCTCCCCATTCACACCTGAGACCTTGTAACACTGACGAGTCACATGACACCGGGGAGGGGAAATGGCTAATTGGGCCTAATTTTGACATTTCCCCTTAAAGGGACACTAAACCCAAACATTTTCTTTCGTGATTCAGATAGAAAATTCAATTTTAAACAACTTTCCAATTTACTTCTATTATCTAATATGCTTTATTTTTTAGATATCCTTTGTTAAAGAAATAGCAATGCACATGGGTGAACCAATAACATGAGGCATCTATGTGCAGGCACCAATCAGCAGCTACTGAGCCTATCTAGATATGCTATTCAGCAAAGAATATCAAGATAATGAAGCAAATTAGACAATAGAAGTAAATTAGAAAGTTGTTTAAAATTGCATGCTCTATCTAAATCATGAAAGAAAAAATGTGGGTTTAATGTCCCTTTAAGGGTGTACTCACTTTTGTTGCCAATGGTTTAGACATGAATGGCTGTGTGTTGAGTTATTTTGAGGGGACAGCAAATTTACAATGTTATACAGACTGTACACTCACTACTTTACATTGTAGCAAAGTGTCATTTCTTTAGTGTTATCACATGAAAAGATATAATAAAATATTTAAAAAATGTGAGGGATGTACTCACTTTTGTGAGATGTTGTACATATATGTGTACTTACAGACATATTTGTATATATATATATATATATATATATATATATATATATATATATATATATATATATATATACACAAATATACACACATATATATACATATATAGAAGTGCATTGGAGCCCTTTGACGTTAAAGGGACATGTAGACATGTCTACACAAATACTTTCATTTTTACTATCTTCTATATCCTGCACCTTAACAAGTTAACTATCTTGCAAAGAAAAAAAAGGGATGCGCCTATAGAAAGTCAGCTATAAAATGTAGTGGTGAATAGTGAATATATGAATATATTTCAAACAATCAGTATGTATGATCTGTTGCATTATCAGTAAACCATTTGCAAACAATAGTTTGATATGCACTATCAAATTTTTGTGCCAAATTATTAAAACAATTTATTAAAACACATATTTAAAAACATATTAAATATTTTATAACCACTGGTGGTATCTAAACAGGAAGATATAAAAACAGACTGATAAAATCACTAAATAGCTACAAAGTTGTTGCTGGAAAGGGTATCTAGCTGTTATAGCTACTTAAAGAGTGGTTTTGTGTCTGGTAATGTAACCAATATTAGTGCATATAATATCAATCTCTTAGAAATAATGTCATAGTCTTTTACGGCAGTAATAATTAGTCCAGACCTCAGGTTGCTTTCAAAACAGGTGAACTTAGCCGTTATTTGGAAGACGTTTAAAAAATTGGAATTGGTGAAAATAATAAAGCAGTTTTTAATCCAATTTGTATGATAATAATGCGATATCCTTGTTTAGGACAGTTGGACTCACCGGAATACGAAAAAACTTGTTTATTCTCCGCTCTTACCCATAGCTGATGCACATTAAATTTATACCGTTCTCCTTTGGTGCTATGGACGCTGTCTCAGTAAGCTACAGTCACGTGAACGTCGGGCGGCTAATTGTAAAGGCGGATTGGCGGTTTTAATTAATCATTCCAAATTGTTTCAAATTTACAACTGCTTAATTCGAAAAAGTTTACAGAGCGCTCTGATTCTTTTTAGTATAATGTTCATATGCATAAACTCCTCATCGTATCAACGTGTTTCAGCTATAAACAGCCTTTTTTCGAGATGAGTTGTAAAGTCTATTCCTGTCTTTTTATACCGGTTCCTCCACTTCCTTATCCAGGGATCCAGTGATAGTTTACTTAATGCACTTTGTATTAACAAGCGATAGTTCACTTTATGCACTTGTATTAACATGGGTTACTACAGATGCAGCAAAACTTATTATTATAAATGCGTTATATATATATATATATATATATATATATATATGAACATACAGTGATTTAATAACATTATTCATTGTTATACCAATAAAAATATATATAAATATATATATATATGATCCAATTAGCACGTGTTCCAGCACTCCAGCTTCTATATGTAATGAAGCACCTGGGTGCAATCCTCAGTGAAATGTAGATAAGAACTAGGAAAGGGAGGGCACTCTCAGGATTTGTGTAATTTGCATATAAGCAATAAAAGTCAGTTTATTGTTTTTGACAACAACATTAGTAAGTCATAGGTCGACGTTTCGGCTTACGTAGAAGCCTTCATCAAGACAAGTGAAAAACTCATATCGGCGTCTCACAGCCGCATACAACAACACCGGTGTTGTTGTATGCGGCTGTGAGACGCCAATATGAGTTTTTCACTTGTCTTGATGAAGGCTTCTACGTAAGCCGAAACGTCGACCTATGACTTACTAATGTTGTTGTCAAAAACAATAAACTGACTTTTATTGCTTATATGCAAATTACACAAATCCTGAGAGTGCCCTCCCTTTCCTAGTTCTTAAATATATATATATACATCTATTAAACAAACAAAGTTAATAAGATTCTAATGTGAAATTATGTAGTGTATTTATGTATTATACAAAATGTTTTAGAATTGCCTCCTATATGGGCATTCTGTGTATATCCCAACATTATGTGAGGTATGAGACATATTAATATATACAGGGCTGGCCCTAGCCATTGCGGGGCCCAAGGTAGGATGACAAAATAGGGGCCCCCTTTCTCCCTGCCTCCAACCCGGCCCCACCTCTGCCTCCAATTCCGCCCCATCTCTGCATCTAACCTCATCCCATCTCCGCCTCGAACCCCGCCCCCACTGTTTTTAAAATGAATACAAATTGGAGAAAAATCATTTAAGATAATGCACAACATTTTATAACAAAACTTAAAACATACAAATCTACTTATGTGGAGCACTATAACATTGTATATATTGCAATATACCATTTGTACTAGTGGAACAACTGTTTATGTATACAATGTAGAATTATGAAGACAATTAGGGACAGTTGAGTTGAACTGGGCCTTATTTGTACGTGTTTTCTTATGATAACAAGAACATTACAGAGATGTCAGGGCCGGCCCTAGCAAATGCAGGTCGCTAGGCAGATTGACAGCGCAGGGCCTCTACCCAGAACAAAAAAACTTAAAGAAATGGGGCAATGCACTGTACCAGCAAAAATAGAAAAAAGACTCCGGCCAGCCTCCAGACATAGAAAAAAATTAACATACTTTATTAAGACTTACATGAGCTTAAAAGACTTTAAAAACAGAAAAACCCAGCTGCTGTCTTACGCGTTTCGGCTGTACATCTTAGCCTTACTCATAGACACAATGTTTAGAAACTCAGCCCGGGCTAATATAGCCCCAGACCAATTAACTAATCAAAAATTGCTGGGTAGTTTCTTAAAGGTATCCCCACCACTTATACTTAAAGAGAGCACCTTTGCATGCATATACCATAATTGTTAACAGGGGCATTTATAGAGTTAACAGTTGTATTAAACAATATTTCCTAAGAAGAAATAAGTTAACATATGGTAGCCACATTTATACCTATAGTTTCCTCTAATTAAAGGCTCAATTTTTGCACATTCAATGCTCGATTAGCTCATGTGTAATAAGCTAATTTAGGAACCATTGTGTGGCTACATAAAAAGCCTCCTCTCATTATATATTCATATTGTTGGTATAGAGCAAAAATTAAATAAATTAAACCTAGGATAATAAATATTTTATATTCAATTGATGTATTGCCTATACAAATATCATTTGTATTGATTCATAGTAAGTATTAGCAATAAACACCAAATAAATACAAAAAGAATATGGATAAGAGAAATAGACTAGTATCTGAATTTAAAAATTGAAAATTTTATAAACCCAAATGCTTGATCTATAATGAGTATATTGATTCCAAGTGGTTAAAAAAGATATTCATAAAGAAAGGAATGTTCAACCTAAAAGTAACCCTTTTAATATGTTTGCCAGAAATTAATGATATCTCCATCAATGTTGAACCCCCATGGTCTTCTGGTCTTCAATTGGAAGATCCAGAAAGCTTCCCTATATTGTAATCTGTTTGCTCTGTCACCACCTCTTGCTAGTGGTATGATCCACTCTATGACCTGCCATTTAAAACTATTTATATTTTGATTGTGCACCTGAATGAGGTGGCGTGCCAGATCAGAGCACTCATTGTTGTTCTCGATATTATTCAAATGCTCTCTTATACGTGATCTGGCCTCCCTTGTTGAGCACCCCACATATTGTTTCTGACATAGGGTGCATTCAATCAGGTACACAATATGCGTAGTTCTACAATTCGTAAGATCCAAAAGGTTATAAACCCTTTGTGTAATCTTAGATTGAAATGTACGAGTGGTTATGCTGTGACTGCAAGCTATACAGTTAGAAAAGTGACATTTGTAGTGTCCTTTGGTGGTAAGCCAACTACTATTTTTTGGTTCAGGTTTTAACATACTTGGGGATAAGGTATTACCCAATGTGCAGCCCCTTTTTGCTACAAATTGGCAACCATTTGACACATAATTTTTAAGTGCATCTTCCGCTGTTAAGATCGGTAAATGTTTAGTCACTATATTACAAATTTCCCTATATTGTGAACTGTATGTAGTTACAAACACAGGTTTAGAGGGGTCAAATCTATTATGGTCTGTATTTGGTCCTCTTTCCTGTAAGATTTCCCTCCGTGGCATCCTACTCACTTCAAGATAGGCTCTTTCTATGACTTTATTCTTATAACCTCTATCCTTTAAAAGTGTTTTCAATTCATCACTTTCTCTTTCAAAATCAGAATTGTTGGAGCAATTTCGCTTAATGCGAATAAATTGCCCCTTAGCAATCCCAAAACCCGTATGGGGCGGATGGTTGCTATGGGCATGAAGAACCGCATTGGATGAAATAGGCTTTCTGTATAAAACTGTGCACTGTACCACACAGATATAATACACACACAGAGATACATATATACACATACATCCACACTCAGACACATACACACGTACACAGATATATACATATACAGGTGTACACATACACAGACTGCCCACATGCACACACACTACCTGCCCACACGCACAGACACAGATAGCCCCCCCACACACACAGACATGCACACACAGCCCTCACACATACAGCCTCCACACACACACAGCCCCCCCAGATACACAGCCCCCCCACACACAGCCCCCCCACACACACAGCCCCCCCCACACACAGCCCCCCGCACACACAGCCACCCCCACACACACGCACACCCCCCACACACAGAAGCAGAAGAAACCCTCTGTAAATGTGGTAAAGAATCTGGCACACATTTAGAAATAGCCCATACACACAGCACACAGTACACATAGCACACATACAAACACAGTACACAAGGGTAATGTAAATACTTGTAAACAATTTTTTTTTTTTTAAGATGTTAAAGCTTTATTTAGAATACCAACGTACGGCAGCTACCTGTTGTCAGTAGGATCTGAGCCGCACGTTCAGACACATGAATGCTTCCTTTCTTTTTCTTTTTTCTTTTACCTTCAGTTGATTGACGTGTACAGCAGTCCCGCCCGATGTACACGTCAATATTCTTGAAGGAGCAATCAGATTGGAGGAGAAGTGACTAAAAGCATCCACTAGTTGAACTCCCCCATTTACTGGGAACTGTTTCTTCCTTGTGACGTGTACAGCGGGCGGGACTGCTGTACACGTCAATCAACTGAAGGTAAAAAAAAAAAAGAAGAAGGAAGCATTCATGTATCTGAACGCGCAGCTCAGATCCTACTGACGTGTACAGCGGGCGGGACTGCTGTACACGTCAATCTAATGAAGGAAAAAAGTTAGAAGAACATAGAAAGCGTTCTTTTGTCATGAAAGCGCAGGTATGATGACAGTGATGTGTATAGCAGGCAGGACTGCTGTACACATCAGTTTAGTACATGAGACTCAAAATGTGAAGAGGGAAATATAAAATAATGAAAGCGCAGGTATGATGACAGTGATGTGTATAGCAGGCAGGACTGCTGTAAACACCACTTTACTATTTGAAAGCACAAGTTTCAAGAGGAATAGAGCTAATACAATTATTGGAATAGCTATAAAAAAGATTTGCACAGCAGGTGGCACTGCTGTACATGTTTATAAAGTGCTGAGAAACTACACTGATGGGCGGAGCCTATGAAGTGATTGACAGGAATTGTATAATACAAAAATAATGAATATATAGTAATGTAAAAAAATAAAAAAAATATGCAAATTGTTTATAAAACATGAAATAAACATTTTGCAAATGTCATTAATAATAGAATTTACCATCCCTTTAATATGTCTTAACAGCTTTCTTATGGCTAAAAGCAACAAAATATATAATACGCCCTAACAGCAACAGACCCTCATCACAATTAACCATATACATCCACAGAAGAAGGCAGCACCTTGCAGTATAAAAATATCTTTATTTCCACATGCTGGAATAAAACAGTGACGTTTCGGGTGGGACACCCTTAATCATACAAAGCTAAAACACACTGTTCAAACCTTATAAAGGCCTACCTATGCACAGGTGTTCAATTAACATTTCTCAACACTTCCACCTAGTGGTTACTCATTTAATTACATCTATGTTAGAACTTAATGTTCTCATTTCACCTTGGTGCAAGATAGAATTAAAATCAATACAAAAAATATATACATCTGCAAAACAATGACATATACAGATACAAATGTACTTTCAACCAAATAAATTATTGCTAAACAAATTATTGAAAATTATTAAAAAACAATTTGTTGAAAAACACTTGCAGCAAATTTGGTGAAAAACAGTTGCAGCAAATCAGATGAAAAACAATTGCAGCAAATTTGACATTTCATGACTCAAAATGATTACAAAGATAGTTGCAAAAATGATTATAAAAATAATTATAAAAATAGAGTATAATCCAATTCTTTATTTAAACCCAAAGGTTGCATTGCATTGAGTTTGTAAATCCAAAATGCCTCCTTCTTTTTTAGCATTAACTCTCTATTACCGCCCCGTCTGGGACGTGGCATTGCATCAATGATTTGAAAACGGACCTGACTAATGTTGTGGCCACATTGGATAAAATGTCCTGACACTGGTGCCTCTAGATTTCCACATCTGATATTGCTTTTGTGTTGTACTATCCTATCACGGACACGACGTGTCGTCTCGCCAATGTAAATTTTTCCGCATGGACATTTTATGAGATAGATAGCAAAAGCAGTATCACATGTGTAAAAACCTCTTATCAAGAATTTCTTACCAGTGAGAGGGTGTACAAATTGAGGGCCTTTGATCATTGAATTGCAGTTGCCACATCCCAGACATGGATAACACCCATAGTTTTTATCAGATATATAGCTTTGCTGTTTTTTATTTGCACTTCCAATGTCTGTATGTATAAGCTCATCTCTGAGATTTCTCCTTCTTCTATAGGCTGGCATGGGGGGTACTGCAAATTCAGCAACACCTGGATGGCAACCCTGTAGGATACGCCAGTGTTTTTTTAGTACACTCATAATTTCACTACCGTGGTTATTGTGATCCATAACCATTACCATACGTTTATCTTCCTTTTTTGGTGTTTGATCTTTTTTAGATTGTACTTTAACTAATTCATTCTGAACCAACGTTGTAGGATAACCCCTATTCTCAAATTTCTTTGCCATATTATGTAATCTCTTTTGCAATCTATCTTCTTCTGATACAATGCGTTGTACCCTTAGGAACTGACTCCTAGGTAATGACCTAACTGTGCTTCTAGGATGGAAACTTTGATAGTGTAACAAGCCATTCTTATCAGTAGGTTTTACATATAAGTCTGTACAGACCTTACCATCTTTTAGATATACTGTGGTGTCTAAGAAGTCAACCTGTATTTCACTTGCATTGAGACAAAATTTTATAGAATCAGTGCTACAATTGAGCTCAGCGACAAATTCCTCCAGGGTTCCAATGTCGCCACACCACACACCGAATACATCATCTATGTACCGCCACCAGGCCACTGCATATTGTAGAAATAATCTATTCTCATAAACAAATGTTTCCTCGTACATATTCATGAATATATTCGCGTATGTGGGGGCGACATTGGAACCCATGGCTGTTCCCTGAAGCTGGAGAAAAAATGTATCCTGAAACAAGAAATAATTCTGGTAAAGAACAACTCTCAATAGATTTTCAAAAAACATCTTCTGTGATGGAGAATACTTATTAACTGTGTGGAGTACCTTCATGACTGCTGAAATACCGCTCTCATGTTTTATTGCAGTATATAAACTGCTCACATCTAATGTGAATAGTATGTATTTGTTGCCATATAGATCTAAATTATGTACTTTGTCCAAGAAATCCCCAGTGTCCTTGATATATGAATTGCCAAGGTGCACAAGCGGCTGAAATATTCTATCCAAAAAGATAGCTATGTTAGAGAAAACTGAACATATGCCGGCCACAATTGGCCTACCTGGTGGATTCTCAAGCTGCTTGTGCACCTTTGGCAAAGTGTAAAAAACTGGGATGCAGGGGTGAACTATGATCAAGAAATCAGCAACATCTTTAGATATTATACCCATTTTTAAAGCTCTATTCACCATAGACACAATCTCCTTTTGGACAATTATGGTAGGATCATATGGTAATTCTTTGTATACATCTTGTTTAGACAACTGATTTTTAATCTCTGTAATATACATACTAGTATTCATGACAGTAATCGCACCGCCCTTGTCTGCCATTTTTATCGTTACTGCTTTGTTACTTTTTAACAAGTTGATAGCCTCTCTTTCTTTTTTAGATATATTATTACTGCAATGTTCTCCAGCAATCTTTTTGTATACTTTTTCTAGAATTAACCATATACAGTTTTTTTTTTCAAAAATATAATTATTATACCCGGTGGACTACATTAAACCTAATTGTTGTGACACCCACACCACCACATTAAAGGGACAGTACACTGTAAAAGTGTTTTTCCATTAATGTATTTTCAGTGACTTGTTATACCAGCTGCATAAAATGTATGAGACATTGCATTTTCAGGTTTGTGTATATAAATCAGCTGGTTTTGTGCTTTTAAATCACAGCCTATTACAATGGGTTAACCCCTTAATGACCACAGCACTTTTCCATTTTCTGTCCGTTTGGGACCAAGGCTATTTTTACATTTCTGCGGTGTTTGTGTTTAGCTGTAATTTTCCTCTTACTCATTTACTGTACCCACACATATTATATACCGTTTTTCTCGCCATTAAATGGACTTTCTAAAGATACCATTATTTTCATCATATCTTATAATTTACTATAAAAAAAATATAAAATATGAGGAAAAAATTGAAAAAAACACACTTTTTCTAACTATGACCCCCAAAATCTGTTACACATCTACAACTACCAAAAAACACTCATGCTAAATAGTTTCTAAATTTTGTCCTGAGTTTAGAAATACCCAATGTTTACATGTTCTTTGCTTTTTTTGTAAGTTATAGGGCCATAAATACAATTAGCACTTTGCTATTTCCAAACCATTATTTTTCAAAATTAGCGCTAGTTACATTAGAACACTAATATCTTTCAGGAATCTCTGAATATCCATTGACATGTATATATTTTTTTTAGTAGACATCCCAAAGTATTCATCTAGGCCCATTTTGGTATATTTCATGCCACCATTTCACCGCCAAATGCGATTAAATACAAAAAATCGTTCACTTTTTTACAAATTTTTTCACAAACTTTTGGTTTCTCACTGAAATTATTTACAAACAGCTTGTGTAATTATGGCTTAAATGGTTGTAAATTCTTCTCTGGGATCCCCTTTGTTCAGAAATAGCAGACATATATGGCTTTGGCGTTGCTTTTTAGTAATTAGAAGGCTGCTAAATGCCACTGCGCACTACACGTGTATTATGCCCAGCAGTGAAGGGGTTAATTATGGAGCATGTAGGGAGCCTTTAGGGATAATTTTAGCTTTAGTGTAGTGTAGTAGACAACCCCTAGTATTGATCTAGGCCAATTTTGGTATATTTCATGCCACCATTTCACCGCCAAATGCGATCAAATTAAAAAAAACGTTAAATTTTTCACAATTTTAGGTTTCTCACTGAAATCATTTACAAACAGCTTGTGCAATTATGGCACAAATGGTTGTAAATGCTTCTCTGGGATCCCCTTTGTTCAGAAATAGCAGACATATATGGCTTTGGCGTTGCTTTTTGGTAATTAGAAGGCCGCCAAATGCCGCTGCATTTCACACGTGTATTATGGCTAGCAGTGAAGGGGTTAATTATGTAGCTTGTAGGGAGCTTGCAGGGTTTATTTTAGCTTTAGTGTAGAGCTCAGCCTCCCACCTGAAACATGAGACCCCCTGATCCCTCCCAAACAGCTCTCTTCCCTCCCCCACCCCACAATTGTCCCCGCCATCTTAAGTACTGGCAGAAACTCTGCCAGTACTAAAATAAAAGCTATATTTGGGCTTTTTTTGTGTGTTTTTAGCATATTTACATATGCTGCTGTGTAGGATCCCCCCTTAGCTCCCAGCCTCACTGATCCCCCACCAAACAGCTCTCTAACCCTCCCCCTCTGCCTTAATGGGCGCCATCTTGGGTACTGGCAGCTGTCTGCCAGTACCCAGTGTAGTAAAAAAAATGTGCCTTTTTATTTTTTTAAATGATCTTTTCTGTAGTGTAGCTTCCCCCCCCCCCCCAAGATCAACCCCCCACCCCTTCCAGGTCCCTTAGCTGTTTATTTACAGCTTTAAAAACTTTATTTTTGTTTACTTTTCCCAGTTTATTTTTCTGTAGTGCAGCGGTTCCCTCCCGCTCCCGTGCGCGCTCCCGCCCCTCCCGCCCCCGATCCCGCCCCCCTCCACTCCATTCGGCACATCGATGGCCGACCACCCGCCTCCCAGACTTGCTCCCACCCACCAATGATACCGGCCACCGATGTCCGGTGCAGAGAGGGCCACAGAGTGGCTCTCTCTGCATCGGATGGCCAAGGGGGGTTATTGCAGGATGCCTCGATATCGAGGCATCACTGCAATAACCGGAAAGCAGCTGGAAGCGTGCAGGATCGCTTCCAGCTGCTTTTCAGACCAAGGACGTACGCCACACGTCCTCGGTCATTAAGTGTCTTTTTTTTGAGGACGTGTGGCGTACGTCCTTGGTCATTAAGGGGTTAAAGGGATACTAAATATAACATTTTTCTTTAAGGATTCAGATAGAACATGCAATTTTAGGCAACTTTCTAATTTACTCCTATTATCAATTTTTCTTCGTTCTCTTGCTATTTTTATTTAAAAAGCAGGAATGTAAAGCTTGGGAGCCAGCCCATTTTTGGTTCAGAACTTGGGTTATGCTTGCTTATTGGTTGGCTGAGTGTAGTCACTAATAGACAAGCAAGCGCTATCCAGGGTGCTGAACCTAAAAAGGGGGGTTTATGGTGTTGTGGTGGGGGATTGGGGCGGGGGGAGTCAAAATGCACCTTCGCCAGTGTAGACAAAAATCCTTGCACCGGTCCTGTTTTTAGTGTAGACTGTCCCTTCAAGTGGGAATAAAAATGTAAAGAAAGGGGGCGGAGCCGAGCCACGAATGGAAATGGCTGCTTGCTGAGAAAGCTCCGTAGTCCTTGATGTTCTCACTATAAAACAAATACATTCTACTTCACTTTTTACCCTACAATTAGCACTAGCTGGTGTCCGGAACAGGCCCCCTTAACAGTGAGACTATTTTGCCGCAGCAGAAAAGGAGAACTAGTGACTGGCTCACTGCGTGCGTGGTTGCGGCTGCTGATTATACCCTGAGGAGTGCGGCAGCAGTATTTGGAGGTCCGCCGCATAGTGGTGGGGGTTTCTCTTTTCCTATTGCCCCTCTGTTGCTCCCACCGATCTGTGCTGGCCCGCCTCACCGGATCACTGATAGAGCGGTGGTCTCGCGGTTGGCGGGGACATAGCGGCAGCCAGTGAAGAACTCCGGCCAGAAACTCACGGAGGTGAGACAGTTGATGAGCAGTGACGAAGCCCCCCGAGGGCTAAACCAGATTACCCCGGATTGTGTGAGTACCTACAGCGGGAGGGGTTGGAGGAGAAGGGCCCTGTAACACTGGTTGGTGGAGTGCATCTTGGCATTAGAGTGAACTCCGGAGGAATTGCACAATCATTGGGCGGCAGATTGGCCCATAACTCCCCAGGCAGGCCGGCTGGGGACTTTTGCACCACAGTTCTCTGGCCACTAAGCTGACAAAAGGAGCAATTCTCTAAGTATTGCAGGGGCTGGTGTCCTAACAAATTCCACACGCAATTTACACAAAGATGGGCCGCACTGGGCCTAGAGCCTGAATTAAATCCTAAAGAAACATCCTGACTGCCACTGCAAATAGAGCTAATTCAGTGATAAGTGAGTGATTGCAAGAAACTGTTTGCTTAGTTGGAGTGTGAGATCTTGTGATTGAAGGGGGGCTCTGATTTTAAACTGCACTACGTTCCCCATATACTCTTACTATAACAGAGGTCCTCAGATTTATTTACAAGACTCTTGGTTGGGACTGCCCTTGCCCTGGGAGTGTAAAATATATAATTTGATCCGGTATTTTGCAGCCTTTATACCAGTATACAGAAACAGCTAACTGATAACAGCAGCAGGAGCTGCATTCTGGATCACAGTGATGACAAGTAAAAGAAACTCCAAGCCTGCAAAAAGCACCCAATCCTCTATGATGGAAAATTACTTAATTGCTGCAGACCCGGTGACTCCAGCTGCCAGGCCTGAGCTGCATGCTGTAGCTGCCACGGCGCAGGTTCATTGCTCTGAGCCTGTTACTAGGCAACAAAATTTTGTGACAAAAGAAGACATCAGTCATCTCTCCTCTAAGGAAGACATAAAGGAGGCTATGAACAACTTTAAGTCCATGTTTGGTGAGCTGAAGAAAGAAATAGCTGCAGTTGAAAATAGAGTCATTCAAATTGAAGAAAAACATGAAGCACTCAACTCAGACCTCCAGCTTCAGGCCAGCTTTATACAGGCTCAGGAGAGCACAGTACACATGTTAATGGACCGAATCAAGGATTTGGAAAACCGAAGCCGCAGAAACAATTTGAGGCTGAGGGGAGTCCCGGAAACAGTGGAACCTCCAACTATCCAGGCTTACATACAGGAATTTGTCAAATACCTTAAGAACACAGAGGCAGGCCCTGTTATTCCAATAGAAAGGGCACATAGGGCTCTACGTCCCAAGCTGCCAAATATAGCCCCTCCTAGAGATATAATATTAAAATTATTGTCCTTTAAGGACAAGAAGGACATTCTACGGATGGCCAGAGCTAAACAGCTTATAGAATTTAGAGGATCTGAAATACAGGTCTACTCTGATCTATGCCCAGCTACCCTGCAGAAAAGGCAGGACCTCCGATTCATCACTACTACGCTGAAGGACAAAAAGATTCCCTATAGATGGGGCTTTCCTACAAGCCTAATTGTCACAAGGAACAACACAACACATGTTTTCAGAAGCATGGAGGATTTGCCTTCTTTTAATCAAGCTCTGGGACTTCATATACGACCACCTCCGAGAATAGCGGGAGCCTGGGAGGGCCAAGCTGATGAGGAACCTGATGAGATCCAACAACTCCCTGGCTTATTCAGGGTCTCCTGGTGAGAGGGATCTTTCTGGACTCTGAGTGAGGTTTGATTTTCTGATCTCCCTAATATGATTTGAAGGGGGTATGTTAAAACATTGACAAGTGACTGTACCTTAAAGGGCTGGGCACTTACCAGGTCCAAGAATAACTAAGTCACAGACTCAAGTCACAAGGTGTTATATGTTTAATGTTTTGCTTTTGGGGATAGTAGAGCAAGATATCAAGGAGAACTCACTTAAAAGTGGGTCAGGGGGATGTTATAGACAAACTCTAGAATAAGAGGCACTCTGTATTTAAATGGCTGTAGTTTGATGTACGGTTCTTCATGGATTATCACAGAGTGTACAAATCTAAGATAAGCCCTAGATTATAGCCCCCCACATGTAAAACTATATAGTTATGTCAGAATAATATGCTGAGATAGTAGAGCATTACAAAAATCGTAGGGTCACTTTTCTACTTTATACTGGTTTATTATAATGTTTTAGACAGGAATAAAGAGTATAAGAGAACTGAATAACGATCAACCTGAAGAATGTATTTGTTTTTGTTTGTGTTGCGCAAGATCAGCTTTGCTTGAGTTCCTTCAGGTAGACTACCAAAAGAAAGCTTTACTTTTGAATCAGCGTTTTTTTGAGCAAGGGGATAAGGCAGGAAAGCTGCTGGCCAGAGCAATAGCGCGTAAACGTACAAAACATTATATTCATCAAATGGTGAGTCGTGAGGGTGTTCTTAAGGAAGATGGGAAATCAATTGCAGAAATTTTTAGTACATACTACGAGGCTCTCTATAATATCCACCCAAGTGCTGAGGATGTTGGGGGGGTTCCCCCTTCATCTGAAAAAGTGCAGAGGATAAAACAGTATCTTCTGAACGTAGACTTGCTTAGACTAACTGCTCAGGACTCTGAAGCTCTTGAGTCCCCATTCACGATAACTGAAATTAAGCAGGCCATAAAGGACCTTACTGCAGGTAAAAGTCCAGGGCCTGATGCCTATGGAGCTAAATATTATAAATTGTTTGTCGATATTCTGGCCCCAGAGATGCTGAAAGTATTCAATGCATTGACGGAGGCCCCCTGCCTGCCTAGTACCATGTTGGAAGCGCATATCAATGTGATCCCCAAACCAGGGAAAGCAGAGGACAGACCGGAAAATTATTGTCCTATATCCCTGCTAAATTCGGACGTTAAGATTTTGGCCAGGGTCATCGCCAATCGTCTTAACAAATTTCTTCCACAGCTAATTTTGACAGATCAGATAGGATTCATTCCTCGCCGTGAAGCTAGGGATAATACCCTAAGAGTCCTACAGTTAATTTCGTATGCCCATAATAATAAGATCCCATTGGCGTTGGTATCAACCGACGCCAAAAAAAGCTTTCGACCAAATTTATTGGTCATTCATGCAACAAACATTAGATAAATTCGGTTTCGGGCCCAAATTCATTAATAGAACTATGTCATTATACTCTGCACCGAACGCGAAAGTTTGGGTGAACGGAACTCTGTCTAACACCTTTTCAATCAAAAATGGGACACGACAGGATCTGACTATCGGAGGTTCGGAGCACAAGCTTGCGATGTACGCAGACGACGTGCGATGTACGCAGACGACGTGCTCTTGACAATCACTGATCCTAGCCAATCTCTAAAAGTAGCCCTGGACGAATTCACGCAGTTCAGCAGTGTGTCGAATTTCTTGCTCAACCCCTCCAAATCTGAGATTTTGAATATCTCTGTCCCTTACAGGGAATTTGAGGCTCTTAGTCAGAATTGCCCGATAAAAGTAGCACACCATACTTTGGAGTATCTGGGTAACTCAATCACATCAAATTTAAAAGACATAACAGAGATAAATTATAAGCGTATCAGAGATGAGGTGCTGAGGGACCTAGCTAATTGGAAGAATAAAACCATTTCATGGCTGGGCCGAGTGGGGGTGGTTAAAATGAACATGCTGCCCAGGGTTCTCTATATCCTTCAGAATATCCCTTTGGCGTCTGCCTTGCACTATTTACATCAAATCCAATCAGCTATGGAGTCGTATGTGTGGAATAGCCGTAAACCTAGGATAAGGAAACAAACTATTTACATGCCTAGGGAGATGGGGGGAATAGGAGTTCCGGACATGCTGATCTATCAAAGAGCAATAACTCTCCAAAGAGTAGTGGAGTGGTGCTATAATTCGCCCCATAAGGCATGGGTCCAGCTAAATAACGCAATTTTACAGAGGGGTAATGTGGGGACACTGGCGTGGATATCTTCTAATTATAGACCAACCATAATTAAACAATACCCACTTTATGATGAAGTATTTGCAGGGTGGGATAGACTTATTAACAAAGACGCCAGCCTATCTACCTCTGACTCTCCTGTCACTCCGATAAGGGAAAATCCTGATGTGGGTGTCGAAACAGGGCCATATTTTCCAAATAAAGTCTATAGCCTTATGGATGCAGCGATGCTTAACATCCTACATCAGAACAAACTGAAAGCTAGACCAGAACTGATGGAATGGGATGTTACTCTTTTCTCATCATGGTTTAGAGAAGCGCAAGTTAGGCATTACTTTAGCACACACAAGAATAAGGCTGCTTTGACCAGATGCAGGACACCTTTCGAGACGCTTTGTACCATGTCACACAACCCAACACACTTGATCTCACAAATTTACAAACTTTTGATCATGGGGAGCAAGACCTCCCTCCCAACTTATACGCAGGCCTGGCAGGATGACCTGAGACAAGATATTACCGATAAAGAGTGGCTAAAGATATTTGAGAAGGCAAGGAAGGCATCAGTCTATGCTAGAATACAGGAATCACATTATAAACTATTGAGTAGATGGTATTTAACCCCCCAGAGACTTAAAAAAATATACCCACAGACTTGTGGGGGATGCTGGAGAGGATGTGGAGAAGAGGGTGCCCTCATACATATTTGGTGGTCTTGCCCATATATATGAACCTTTTGGGAGGCAACATTGGGGGAAATGAGCAGAATACTCAGGGTTATTATTCCTCCTAGTCCTAATTATTTAATATATCATCAGCTGCCCAAGATCATAGGAGAGGATAGGTACTTGCTTTTCCTTTTAATGTTAAATGCTGCGAAAAGGTCTTATCCCCTTATACGGGAAAAGACAAAACACTCCAAGCATGTTGGAATGGAAGGCTAAAGTGGGAGAGCTGTTGAGGCTAGAGAGATACCATTATTTAAGAATTGGTAAACTAAGCACTCACGAAATGATGTTACTGACCTGGGAGGGACGTGGACTTTAATTTAACAAATGTGTAAAGTTTAGACAGTTGCTGGATAGTGTATTTGTCCCCCCCCCCCCTTTTTTTTCCCCTCCTCCTTCAGTCCCCCCCTTCTCCAGTCGCTTGATTTCCCTCTTCTTTCTCTTACTTCCCTACTAACTTTTCTATATGTTTGATCTACTCTCTCTGCATTTGCAGAGTAGCAAATATCAGGCACTTAAACCCTCTCGGCAGTGTGAAATGGAAAAGCCGGAGACCTGATAAATACTACCTTGTCTATATGCCTGATAACTACTGTTTTATTCAAAGTTCATATGTTAAATTTTAGAAATGATGTTAACATTGACAGTAAAAGATCTAATTCTAATCACTTACCGATAAATGATCAAAGATACGATGTATAAGCTAAGATATGTTAAAAATAACATGTAAAATGTAAGATGATACTATGTTGCAATAGTTTTCATATGCATGTACAGATTGTCAACTCTTTTACTAAAAAAGCTTTATTTTGAAGAAGAAAAAAATGTAAACAAAGGTATTTATGCAAGTTATGTCAGTCCAGGCATTTGACAATTAACAATAATATATGAGCATTTTAAATTTCTTTAAAGGAACAGTAAAGTCAAATTTTTCTTTCAGAATTCAGATATGCAAGTTTAAATACATTTTTAAGTTCAATTATCTAATTTGCTTTATTATCTTGGTATCCTTTGTTAAAAAGCATAGCTCAGGTAGGTAGGCTCAGGAGTAGCAATTTACTACTGGGAGCAAGCTGCTAATTGGTAGCTGCACATATATGCCTTTTGTCATTGGCTCACCCAATGTGTTCAGCTAGTTCCCTTGTACTGCAATGCTGTTCCTTCAACAAAGGATAACAAGCAAATGAAGCAAATTTGATAATACAATAAATATAAACTTTGTTTAAATTTGTATCTCTATTTATGTGAATAATGAAAGAAAAATCTGGGTTTCTATAGGTTTTTTTACATGCTAATTGAATATTTTTTTATGTCAAATATTGACTTCAAGGGTTAACAAAAACAATATAAATATTTGTAGCCAGCTAAATTAATAAAGAGTCAGACATATTTTTTAGGAGTAAGGGAAGTGTATATATACATATATATATGTATAAGAATATATAGATAAGAAGTAAGAAAAAGTTAGGTACCTGACGTAAAATTTGAGTAGCTCATTGGTTTTTCCTTAACAGAGCTATGAATGTAATGGATAAAATATAAACTCCTTATATAAAACACTTAATGATGGGCTATAGTGATACATTTGTATCACTCATGAATGCTAACTGCACAATCTATTGTGCTGTTAGACACAGACTGGGGAATCACAGTGTCCCAGCTCACGGTATAGGAAAAGTATCCCTCAGCTGTCATATATACATTTTTGTTTAGTACAGAAATTATAAAGATTTAATTTAGCCCTGTTATAAGTTACTAATTATCTGATGGGACATTCATTTATTTGATTTATTAAATGTTTAGAAGAATCCAGAACATTAAGAACCAGCACTAGAATTTTAGGATGAGTGATTTCTCAAGCCATACAATAGGTTATATGAAATCCTTAATTTGTACTGTATTTTTCTTATTTATAACAACCATTTTATATCAATATGCAGTAGTAAATCTTAGGGTCCCTTCCCTTTATAGCATGCTTGTACCAGCTAAAGCTTTGGGCTAAAATGTGAAGATCCAGTGCAAATTATCTGCTCTCCACATCCCCATCCCACACTATTTAACTCACAATTCTACGCAAAATTTCTGGCCTCAGTTCTAGTTTTCACCTTATTTTCCCTACTTTTTCTTTCCTACCATTCTACTTATCCTTACTATACATAAGACTGGCATACCAGAGAGATGGAATGGATAAAGTACTCTTGGAGTTTTCGAAATCATTGCTTCCTCCAAGTGGCCAGGAGTTGAATTCCCAGGAGTAATAGCTTGTGGACTCTCACCACCATACTTTTTTTCTGGCTCTGTGTGCACCTATCTTGCCAAAAAACTGCATATTTGAATTGTATTTATAATATAGATTTTTTCTTTAAACTAAAGGAATTTTTTTTTTTTTTTTTGTAAATATTTTTTATTGAAGCCATAAGCAAATACAACATAGAAAAAAAAATGTGTCACAAATCAATGACAGATAAGAAGGTATACAGTGCTATTACATAAGAATTATCAGGTCCACTAGTTCAAAGTATGCCAACCTACAATACCATTATGAGATTCAAAAGAAGTAAATATAGGCAATTATCAAAAAGAGCAAAGAGGTTAGCCTACACCAGAACAATATGTAAAAGGAATATTATAAACCAATTTATCTAAAGCATTAGTATGAGATTTGGACACTCTGCAAGGAGACTTCAGTTTTGTAGTATAATATCATGAAAAAATAGTACTGGGCCCCACCTTGTTATTGAAAATCAACAGTAGGATATCTATTTGGGTAGAATTAGAGCAAGGGGGGGTTGGCTTAAAGATTGTTCGGGGAAGGGGAATGCAGCGGGCGAGAGCCGCTCGAAATAAGGGGAGGGGAAAGGTAGGAGGGCGTAGCCAGTCAGAATGTTAAACTAGTAAGTGCTGTCTGGCGCTATAATGGGCCTATATTGGTAACTAACATTTAAAAGAAAGCTATAATGGGCCATTTTCTGCCCTATCTAACCTATATGGTTAAAACAGTCATAATTCTTTATTAGTCGTTTTCAGCAGGTCACATTTGGCTGCGGCAAGATCTAACTTAGTGAGCAAGGGGTTTTGGCACTATATGGGTTGACTAGAAATACCTGATTGTATACATAGTATACATGAGCCATGTGACTCCCACAGTTCACAAGATAGAACCTCTTACTTTAAACCATAAGCAAATTAAGTAGTACAACATAGTATGCGATCAACAAGTTTGCTTAAACATGAGAAAAATACTCTTTGGAGGTCATCATATGTGAGGACATGGATATATTAACAGTTAAATAACAGATACATTGAAAAGCTTTGATGATATGAGTCCATAATATTCAAGCAGAATACAAGCTGTGATAATATAGCATAACATCGAACCTGTACATTGCTATAAGTAGTTACTGTATAAAAATTCACTATGAACAGCCCTACCGGTATGTGAAGGGATATAATATCTAGAGTAAAATGGGAGTCTGAGAGGAACACCCTAGGTAAACACATTTTTACATTTAGTATGAGCTCTATATCCTGAAGAAACCAGTAAAGCTGTAGGCACGTGAGGGACTGGGACCATGTGTATAGCAAAACAAAAAAAACACACACAGAAAAAGAAAACAACCCAGCTTAGTCTAAAAGTTATAGTCTACTAATCTCAGTGCCTAGGGAAGCCTTAGCTTCAGTCAGTTGAAGGGTGGTTTAGGGATCACTTTCTACTAAACATACAAGGTGTCAGGATCATCCAATATCCCCTCTGTGATGCCAGATAGAAGTAGCGGTATGGAGGAGTAGGTACTTCCACTTAGGGAGAAGATATTCAATCTGGCGGATGCTGGCTGGTTAAGTAACTGAGGGAGTCAGAAGAAGTGTATTCACAGACCGGAGGGCTGTTCGGTATGCCGTAGTGACACCGTCATCTGTACAGACAGACAAATCTTAACACTCGCCTCCTGGATCGAATGGGCCATTCGACTGTCCTGTGACAGCTTGTAAGTTATCTTGACTGGAGTACCCATATTTCTTATAGCGCTGCATATAATCTGTGCCAGAGTCATTGCGGGTTTTCATGGGTACGTGGCCTGACAGCGGATCTTCCCAGATGACCCACAATTGTTGTCTCACTGACCTTACTCTTAGGGCCTCCTGTAGCTGGTATCGGGTGGTTGGATTTAATGGTGTCGCCTGATCCACACTCAGCTGGTGATCCGGAGTACTTGAAATGTCTCTGAGCTGAGATGATGGTATTGCTGCTCCGGGAGCTAGAAGCGTTGGAGGAGGAAGATCTAGTTTGAGCTTAGCCTGCTTGAAGTAAGAACCTTCCCCCTTGACTAACAGAACAGCTGCAGCTTCCGACGCTGAGGAGGTGAGAGGACTGGAGGAATCCGTAAGGATGTGCTGCATTGTGGCCGTGCATCTTCTGGTATGTGTTTGAGCGTCTTCAGTGCCCAGTGAACGGATGTCAGCGGAGAGCTGGCCGTATCTGAGATCCATCCGGTGTCCTAAATCTTCAAGGAGGGCCAACACTCTAGTAATCTCTACCTCCATGGTCTGCTTAAGGTAATCTGTTAGGAGACGGCTGGGTACAAAGGGTGTTATGAGGGTGGCTGGTGCTTTCTCTAATGAGTGTCCTAGGCTATGTGACCAGGCAAGTTCCGTACATCAATTTCACTCGATCAGCGATAGAAAAGATTGTGCAAAGATCCGCGTGACAGGCCCTCACCACATATCTATCTGCCCATAATCACGTACTCAAGCTGCAGAGTGGCAATATAAAATCATATTTTGGTTGTGTGTTGGTTCGGAGAGGCGAATATATGACTATTCTAGGCTGGCGGTGGATAGTTTTATAATTAATTATGAGATTAGATGGTCAGCCCACGGAGCTATTGTATTTTCCGTCTGCCATGACTGCCTCTTGGCCACGCCCCCCCAACTAAAGGAATTTTTAAACTTAGTTCACTAACCCTTGAAGTAAAATAAATAGCAATGTAACACATAATGTTAAAGGTTGGACATTATCTTAAGAGGACACAGAAGAAGGGGTCATTCTATCCAACTAGAGAGCAGCAGGTCCAGGAGTAATATGCATTCACTTCTTTACAGAAAAGGTAGTTGATTTATGTGGGTCGATTTATCAAGTGTCTGGCGGACATGATCCGCTTTAGCATACGCTGTCGGCATTTTTCATTAAACAAGCAGATATTATTTTTGGCAGAGCCTATTCTGTTCTGCTGCTGCTATTCTGCTCAACTGCATTGATTGTAAACTGTGCATGCACAGTCTGCAGGGTGGTCACACAGAGTAACAGTGAATTTGATGTAATATAGTTATAGTGGGATTTACTACTTATATTTTATATCTTGAACTGAATTACAGCAGCATAAGACCAACACGGCAATAGATTTAATTACGTAGGATAATATGATTGCCATTTGCTGTACTGTCTGTTTTAAAACAAATTGACTAATAGTTTTGCACCTTCCATGTTCTATACCTTTAAAGAGACAGTCAAGCCAAAATGTAACTTATTTACTTACTTAACTTAATTATTCAGATAGGACATACAAGTTGAAACAACTTACCAATTTACTTTTATCATCAAATTTGCTTTGTTCTCTTGGTATTCTTTTTTTAAGCTAAACCTAGGTTGATGGCTGCCTCTTATCGCAGTGCATTTTGACAGTTTTTAACTGTTAGACAATGCTAATTAATGTGTGCCATATAGATAACATTGTGCTCACTCGTGTGATTACTCAGCACTGATTGGCTAAAATGCAAGTCTGTCAAAAGAACTGAGATAAGGGGCCAGTCTGCAGAGGCTTAGATACAAGGTAATCACAGAGGTAAATTTATTAATATAACAGTGTTAATTTGCAACACCTGGTAATGGATAAACAATAAACATTTTGAAGTAGACTGTCTCTTTAAACTTATACTTAGGAAGAAAACGTATATAGGCAGATTTGATGTGCCTTCTGGTTCGTATCTTCTGTCAAATATTAGCTAATATGTTAAAATAAATATACATTAATATTAAATTGTATATTAATCCTATTTAGAACATTGCCTAATGCCTGACTTGTGTGACTGAGAATGACATGACTTTAGGTTGACTGTGTATATGTTTGCAGCCAGTGATTTACATGTTCATTCTAAATTATTTAAAATTAAATAACAAACATGCTATGTTCTGCAGGGACCCTAATGGACCCGGTTTGGCACATTGGCCAGTGTATGATCAAGATGAAGCTTATCTAGAAATTGACTTGAAACAGAAGTCAGCAAAGAAGCTAATAGAGAAGAGAGTGGAATTCTGGACCACCACACTTCCTGAAAAACTTAAGAAGTTGTATGACAAGAAGGCAGACCGTACAGAACTTTAGCTTTATGTATTTTTAATGTTTCAAAACCGATGCCAGTTGTAAAATGTTCACTATAGAGGAGAATAAAACAGCTCTTTTAATTGGTAAATTCAGCTGAAAATGTAATCTTTGTTTCAAAGAATTTGGGGATAAATGTGGAAATCTGTCAGTCTTTTTGTTGAGTCTAAACATTCTTTCTCATTTAACACTATTGATTCTGTTCTGCTGTTGCCTAGATCAGTGTTAATCAAACTGTCTGCAGAAACAGGACAAGAGGCATGTGGCAAATATTGAAACATTGATACATATTTTTGCCCAATTACATAACGATTGTATCTATTTATAAAGTTATATTTGTATAAAACATTTTGTCAGGGTATCTGTGAGTAACATTAAATAAACTACAGATGTATCATAGAATCTAATATTTCATTTTGAAGTGAATTGGTCTCATAACAGACCAGCTTCAACTCCCCTTTTTCCTGATTACAATACATCCAAATGAGAACAAAGGGAAAATATTTGGTCTCATTAGTTCAGGCAGTTATTTCAAAGAGATGTTCAAAATATAGCTGCTCTGTTTAAAGTTGATTTCCTGCCCAAAATAGATAATAAATTTACAGACCCCCCTCACTGCTGCTTGGGACAAGTTGGAAAACAATTAGTTCAGTAAGTAAAGGCAATTTATTTCAAAGGGATGTTCACTATATGACTTTGTTTGATGCTTGATTTCCGGATCTGTCCTCTATGTATTAAAAGGTTATCAGGTAATGAACTCATGTGGAGATATGCAGACGTAACGTCTGGGAATGAACTATTTGAAGCTTAAATATATGCAAGAATTGATTATCTCCTGCTAATTGGAATACACATTCTCAGTGGAAAAGGCTTTTGGCTCAGATAAACAGCACATGAGAAACTAGATCTCAGACATTTGGGAATGCTGTGCCTAAATCTTCCTAATAATTTAAAATACACAGATCATATTAAAAACATATATATGTGTAAATATAAAGAGAGAAGTTCTCAACCTGGGAACGAACAATAGCATAATAGCTTGTTCTATGGCTAGTTACCACCCTAGAAGCAGCCTCTTTTTGCTCAATATGTGTCTTTCACAGAGAAGAACTTTCCTGTAGCATATCAGTCTGATCCTGACTTAACAGTGCAATCCAGCCCCGAAATACCAGGCAATCCCTCTCTGAACGAGAGAAACAGCAAAACCCCAGATGTACATTTCGGCCTATTGTGTGACTCGTCAGTGAGGTGCAGCCATATTCCTCTAGGCACACTGAGCAACGGGTCCACATCTGGATTCCTGTATCACACTTAGGGAGACTTCCCTAAGTGTCATAATTTGCATAAATAAAAAGAGAGAAGCGCTCAACCTGGGAACGAACAATAGCATGATAGCTTGTTCTATGGCTAGTTACCACCCTAGAAGCAGCCTCTTTTTGCTCAATATGTGCCTTTCACAAAGAATAACTTTTCTGTAGCATATAAATCTGATCCTGACTTAACAGTACAGTCCAGTCCCGAAATACCAGGCAATCCCTCTTTGAACGAGAGAAACAGCAAAACCCCAGACATATGTTTCGTAATTCTTTTATTAGAAAAATAATCATATATTTATATATACAAAATAAAATCATAATAACAAATGCAAACAAAATATCTCTTGTTACAAAACAACTGAAATATTGACCCAAACATTTGTCATCAGAAAAAAAATCAAAATGCAAACATAAAACTTAAATAATCACACAAAATAAAATTAAAAATATTTCAAATACAGACAAAAAAAACAAAAAACTAAATAATCCAATCCTTCCACTTCTTTGTCTTCCAGATGCCTTCAGAATCTAATTCCCCATATCGCCTCCTATCAAAAGAAAAATACAAAAACAACTTCCCACGCATACCCACACAATTACCTACAGTAACTACCTCTTTCTTAAAAATTACAATATTACGCACATCCCACAACACCTCCTTCACACAACATGCCAACAACCATATCAATTTTGCTTTCTCCTTTTCCACACCACTTCCACACAAACCATACATCATCATATTAAAAGTAAAAAACTGCACTCCAGTCAGACCCTTAATCATCATTTTCAAACTTCTCCAAACATCCCTAGCATACTCAAATTCCAAAACAAATGAATAACACTCTCACTTTGACAACAACCATCCCTAGGACACACTTCTGAAGCCACTAAACGACGTACTCTCTGAAAATCCCTTGTTGGCAAACACTTATTCACACTCATCCAACTAATATATTTCTGCCTATTCATCAAAAACTTATTACACACATTTTTCCATACCAACACACATTCATTCTCATTCAAACCCCCAATCAACTCAAGACCTTCCTTCTTCTCCAACATTTTCAACACCATTCTGTAGACTTGTGCAGCTTCGAAAAATTTGTTTCGGTTCGGTTCGGATCGGTTCGGATCGATTCGAATTTCGGTTCGGATCTATTCGAATTCGGAAAAATTAGAATGAATTAGTTTTGGATTCATTCGGATTCTTTCGGATTCGGAAAAAAATTCGGTTTGGTTCGATTCGGTTCGGTTCGATTCAATTCTGTTCGAATTGATTCGGAAATTCGGAATTTCGGTAAGTGTTAGGTGGGATGTGCTGTGTATTACACTAGTATTATGTACTGTATATTAGGTTTAACCCATAGCAGAGTGATAAAACCTAATATACTGTACAATACTAGTGTAATACACGGCCATCCGAATCTACCGAATATATCCAAATCGATTCGGATGTATTCGAATCGATTCGGATGTATTCGATTCGATTCGGATTTATTCGGTAGATTCGGCAGTATTTTAATTCGGAAATTCGAATCGATCCGAGTCTCCGAATTTTCCGAATTTTCCGAATTTCCGAATCGATCCGAAATGAATCGCACATGTCTACCATTCTGTTTGCACACCACATCTCCCTACTAACATTCTCCAAACCATATTTTTTAATCTAACATTCCACCCTTACATAAAACCACGGAACAGCAAAACATACTGGTTTCTTTCTATCAATTTCAAACAAACCATATTGTCCACACGCATACTTTACCATACAACCAGCCAAGCTATCCTTACCACTCAGAACCACACATCTACTAACATAGTTCACAGCCAAAAATCTCTTCACATTTGGAAAACCCTTACCACCAACATTCTTACTCTTAACAACAACATCTCTTTTCAAATGCTCCATACCAGAACTCCAGAAAAAAGAAAACAACACTCTCAAAATTCTCTGAAAAATCCTCTCAGGAGGCGGAAAAACTAAAGCCAAATATAACGTAATAGGGATCAAAACCGATTTAATAACTAACATTTTTCCTTCCAAAGATAAAGTCCTTAAAGACCAAAACTGAAGTTTTCTATTCACTTTATCAAAAACATTCTCCCAACTTTCCAAGCCTTTCAAATCCACATCACAGACCATCCACAGGAATCAATCTCCCTATCATTACCAACAACTTTAACTTTACACTTATTCCAATTAACTCTAAAACCACTTGCCATACAAAAACATTCAGCCAAAGTTTTCACCCTCCTCAAACCAGCCTGAGTCTCACATACCACACTCACATCATCCATATACCCAATCCCTTTTAAACACCTTCCATTACTGCCAGGAACACTCACACCTCTAACTAATTTATCCTTGCTCAAACTAGTTAACAATGGCTCAATGACACATACAAATAACACAGGAGACAAAGGACATCCTTGACGCACTCCAGATTTAACACAAAATTCCTCAATCAAAAAACCATTAACCTGAACTTGACTCACAATATCACAATACAAACATTTAAACCATCCAATAATCTTACCAGAAAAACCTAAACGTTCTAAAACATGAAACATAAAATCATGCACTACCCTATCATACGCTTTTTCAAAAGCCACAATAGCAACAGACCTCATCCTCAACTTTCAGAAATCTGACGCCCAGGAACAGCACACACTTGCTCTTCACCCACAACCTTACCAATCACTCCACGTATTCTATTTGCAAGCACCTTTGCAATAACCTTTGCAATAACCTTATAGTCAACATTCAACAATGTAATCGGCCTCCAATTCCTCAAATCTCTCTTATCACCCTTTTTAAATAACAAAACAATCAAACCTTTCCTCATTGAAACAGGCAAAACATTCATTCTCAAAACAAACTTACAAACATCCAACATATCCACCTCATTCAAATTCCAAAAACAAGTATAAAATTCAAAAGGCAAACCATCACAACCAGGTACCTTCCCATTCTTAAAACTTCTAACAACCTCTGCAATCTCTTCCAAACTAAGATCTCTTTCTAACAAATCATTATCATATTTTTCCAACTTAACTTCAATGTCTTCCAACAACTCCTTTTCCAATAAAACATATCTTGTCTTTTCTTTATACAGCTCACTATAAAACTCATGAACTTTACACAAAATCCCATCCGTACCATTAATTTCACACTCAACCATATCAAAAACACTAACAAAACCAGTTTTTCCTTCAAAAGCTTTCTTAAAAAAATATTTACTACAAGACTCATCCTTTTCCATTTTCTCAAATCTTGCCATAAAAAACAATTTTCTTTCCTTTTTCATGCATACACTTTTTAATTATCGTTCTTGCTTCAGCAATTTCCTCATGCACATCAATACCACAATTTCTCAATTCATACAAATACAACCTCAGATACCATTTATCATACAACTCCCTTTCCATTCTAGCTTTCTCACAGCCTTTCTTAATAAAAAAAACCTCTTTATTTCCACCTTCAACCATTCCCACCACATAAGCACATTACTAAAATCACATTTTCTTTCACGCCACTTTTCATACATCCAAACAAACTGACGCTTAATCTTCTCATCTTCTAACAAATCCACATTCAGTTTCCAAACACCCTTACCATACTTGATCTTCAAATCACAATTCACCTCACACATCAAAAGGGCATGATCCGTAAAGGGCATCCGCTTTAAAGAAAAATCATCAACACATAAAAATTTAGATAAAAAACAAAAATCAATTCGAGATTTTATCCCACCACTATCACTAAAGAAAGTAAAACCCTCCCCTGAAAAAGAAACAGACCTGAAGGCATCCTTCAAACCGAAAGATTTAATCAAATCAAGTAAAAACTTCCCTGAGCTATCCACCCTACAATCACTCCCACCCTCTCTGTCCCCATTCCTAATAATACAATTAAAATCCCCAACCAAAAAAGTTGGCTCTCGACCAGGCAGAACAAACTTTAAAGTTTCAAAATTAAGCAAACGTTCTACCCTATTTGGAGAAGCATATACATTAAACAACCGAAAAACAGTCCCACAAAAACTAAAACTAACCAAAAGTACCCAACCTGGGACAATATGAACTACATTAAGGATAGAAAAACAAAACCCCTTAAACCAAACTTCCACCCCCCCCCATTCCTATCAGAAGAACAAGATCATACTTAAGGACCATATTCCCAGTCAGCACATTTATGATGTTCAGAGAGACCACATTCCTGCAAACAAAAAATATTAGCAGATCATACAGATAATAACTTAAAAATTGCAGCTCTCCTTGCTATAGTTTTCATACACCTGACATTACGGGAAGAAATAGTTAGAAACATCACAAAAATAAATTAAAGAAAAACAAAAAAAGAATTAACATCAGGACTTCTTTCCTTTCTTTTTCTTAGGGCTCAAAGGAGATCCTTTAAATCTGCCTCTGTGATGTTCCGACCTCTAAGGCTCCCCCTTGCCAGCCTCATAACCAGTAACTTCAGCAAGTTGGTTCACATCTCTTTTATCTAGATAACCAACAGAAAAGGCATAAGAAAAGTCACCTATACACTGGCTTGAGTCAGAAGGAACGTCTTTAGTAGAGACAGAAGGAAACTCTGAAATTAAAG
The DNA here is from genome assembly GCF_027579735.1 of Bombina bombina. NCBI lineage: Eukaryota > Metazoa > Chordata > Amphibia > Anura > Bombinatoridae > Bombina > Bombina bombina. The sequence goes on from NC_069499.1 coordinate 1,277,682,785, forward strand.
AGTCAGCATCACTTGTAGTATCTGGATCTGCACCCTTAACTACTGGAAGATCCAAATCAGGACTCTCCCATCCATCAGAATCCACATCTTTTTTTCGCTTGGAGGCAGATTTTTTTCCCTGCAGTGTCCATATCCTCCTCAGAACTAGAGGACACAACAGCAGACCAATCAATGTTCTCCCCTTCACCAAGAAAAGCATCAGGAGCAGGATCACAAGATGACTCAGTGAAGGAAAAATTCTCTGTCCCAGGAACAGCAACAGTATCATCCACAGAATTGGGAAACAGGGCTTCAAGAACATCTGAAGCAGCTATCACATTAGATGTAGCAAGATCCACCTCCTGAAGATGAGATTGGGCTTCCTCCACCTTCTCAGTCACAGGAACCACCACAGGAGCATCAGAAACCTCTCCGACAGGGACCCCAACTGCAGATTTCTTACACAAAAGAGGTAATATAGAGTTCAATGCCTCATCAGAGACCTCCTCCTCATTCACAGATGGTTCAACTGCAACTGGAGATGTTTTTTTGCAACATCAGCATAGGAAGGCTTCACTCTATCAAGCCCCTGCAACATCATCAAAGGACACATCCTGCACAGATGACTTGAAGAACCACACAGGTCACAGGTCCGGCGTTTACTACAGTGGGCAACAAGATGATCCTCCTCACTGCAATTTCGACACCTGGCACCTGGGCAATTTTCAGCAATGTGACCAAACAGGTTGCAACTATGGCAAAAAAGAGGCATGTCATCATAGTATAGGAAACCTCTATTTCCACCAATGGCGAAAGTCTGTGGAGGGTGTTTCTTTCCACCAATACCTAATTCATTTGGCAATAAACCTCACCCAGAACCTGCACTTTCCATTGAAAGTCCCAAACTGATTCTTGAGCTTGCTACCTCCTTGAACATCATCAAAGTAGCGACAAAGAAACAGACGAATTTCCACATCAGTGACCCATGGGTTGTACATATGTACTGTCACCGGGATTCTTCTCTCCCTCTGCACACAGGCAACAAATTTCATGCCAACCAACTCTGGAGCAGCAGCCATATCAATAGTTTGTTGATAGCAGGTCTGGAAATAATGCTCATCGGTGAAAGCCACATCAAAATACCTCTTGAAGGGAATAACTGAACACAATGCAATTTTGCTCTTAGCATCTTCAAAACACCCTCCAAAACCACTTGCTGGACATGAGCCAAACCAATCTTCTTTCGAAAGTCCTCAGAAATCAACACCCGAATTGTATGGGGAACATTTGGCACATTGGTAGCCATATTTGCCCTATTGCCTCTTTAGGCTGGATTTCAGAGCGCCCCCCCAAAAGCAGCATGTGGCGGACGATGCCACAAGGCCAAGGGGACGGCCCTACTACCCAGTTGCTCTACGCCTAAGGAGTAGCCACCCCCCCCAATAGCAGCAGGAGCCCAAACCCCAAAGGGAAAGGACCCCAGGCCGAAGGAGCAGGTCTCCAGGCAGCAAATCTTTCAACCAAGACCAAGCACAGACAACTGCACTTGATCCAAGCCAAAGGCCCGAGAAGCGACCTCAGCTGATCATTTCGGCCTATTGTGGGTCTCGTCAGTGAGGTGCAGACATATCCCTCTAGGCACACTGAGCAACGGGTTCACATCTGGATTCCCACATCACACTTAGGGAGACTTCCCTAAGTGTCATAATTTGCATAAATAAAAAGAGAGAAGCGCTCAACCTGGGAACGAACAATAGCATAATAGCTTGTTCTATGGCTAGTTAACACCCTAGAAGCAGCCTCTTTTTGTTCAATATGTGCCTTTCACAGAGAAGAACTTTCCTGTAGCATATCAGTATGATCCTGACTTAACAGTGCAGTCCAGCCACAAAATACCAGGCAATCCCTCTCTGAATGAGAGAAACAGCAAAACCCCAGATGTACGATTTGGCCTATCGTGGGTCTAGTCAGTGAGGTGCAGCCATATCCCTCTAGGCACACTGAGCAATGGGTCCACGTCTAGATTCCTGTATCACACTTAGGGAGACTTCCCTAAGTGTCATAATTTGCATAAATAAAAAGAGAGAAGCGCTTAACCTGGGAATTAACAATAGCATAATAGCTTGTTCTATGGCTAGTTACCACCCTAGAAGCAGCCTCTTTTTGCTCAATATGTGCCTTTCACAGAGAAGAACTTTCCTGTAGCATATCAGTCTGATTCTGACTAAACAGTGCAGTCCAGCCCCGAAATACCAGGCAATCCCTCTCTGAATGAGAGAAACAGCGAAACCCCAGACGTACGTTTCGGCCTATTGTGGGCCTCATCAGTGAGGTGCAGCCATATCCCTCTAGGCACACTAAGCAACGGGTTCACGTCTGGATTCCCACATCACACTTAGGGAGACTTCCTTAAGTGTCATAATTTGCATAAATAAAAAGAGAGAAGCTCTCAACCTGGGAACAAAATATAGCATAATAGCTTGTTCTACGGCTAGTTACCACCCTAGAAGCAGTCTCATTTTGCTCAATATGTGCCTTTCACAGAAAAGAACTTTCCTGTAGCATATCAGTATGATCCTGACTTAACAATGCAGTTCAGCCCCGAAATACCAGGCAATCCCTCTCTGAACGAGAGAAACAGCAAAACCACAGAAACCCCGAAAAGTGCATCTGGGGTTTTGCTGTTTCTCTCATTCAGAGAGGGAATGCCTGGTATTTTGGGGCTGGACTGTGCTATGAAGTCAGGATCAGACTGATATGCTTCAGGAAAGTTCTTCTCTGTGAAAGGCTCATGTTGAGCAAAATGAGGCTGCTTCTTGGGTAGTAACTAGCCACAGAACAAGCTATTATGCTATTGTTCATTCCCAGGTTGAGCGCTTCTCTTTTTTATATATATATATATATATATATATATATATATATATATATATATGTGTGTGGATGTGTATATATATATATATATATATATATATATATATGTATTGATCTGAAACTGATACTATATTGGATAAATGTATGCAGTATTGAACAAGTAGCTATACAATCAATTTCAAATGTCCAATTTATTTTAAGAATTAATAACCTATTCTTTTTATTTTTCAGGCATCTGACAAATACACATGTGGTTGTCCCATAAATTGTGTCATATGTTTTATGCACTCAGAAAGAGGTGTACTGAATGTGAAATATGCTGTGTTTTTATATGAATATAAGAAAATAATCAAATGCAACTTTAAATGCATTTTAAGATAATACTAGTATGATGTTAGAAATAATATTGATGTTTCATATTAAAATAATCAGGGAAAAGGGCACATTATTAAACATATGACTTATTAATATAATAAGTGGTGAGCATATTAAATATACAAATTGAATGATATAATTTACTGTAGCAGTGTTAAAAAAAGAAACTGTATCTTTACTGCACCTGGCCTAAATCCAATATTACAGCTAAAAGGCATTTGGCAGTTGAAAAGGAGACGTCTCCCAAATAACCAATCAGGGACAAGCTTCCGAAAGGGCCTATCATCCTAATTTCACTGATGATTAGAATAAAAAGGGGTGGGGTTATATCACGTGATATAACCTCAGGCAAGAGGGGGAAAAAGACTCTGTGCTGAATTTTGACTGACAAACTGTTGCCTTGGGATCAAATATATATAAAGCAATCTGGGCCTAATTTTTATCCATCTTGCAAAAATAACCTCTTTTAATTCATGAGGTGAAATTGGATTTATCAGAGAAATTCTGGAAGATGAAACATTGATTTATTTGGGTAAAGTATAAGAAACTGTTAACTATATTTAATATTTTAAATCAACGGCTATAGTTAGATTACAGCTATTAAATTTAAAAGGGCACAATTAGTATTTTAAGCTTAATTAGCAAGAATGGACTATACAGGCTAAATAAACCTGATAGTCTTAAAGAAATGCTTTTATTGCACTGTGAAAAATGGATTCTAGAAATTAATTCGGTAGATTACTGGAACTTGTGATTGAAAAAGAATTTGTGTCATCAACTTAAAATATAACCTTTATTAGTTTTATTTATAAAAAAGACAGCATCAATTGTGTGTGTATGCTACCCTGGAGAGAGTTAAAAACACACTCTCTGTTGATTGTATGATACTTAGCTTGTATGATTTCACTGATATAGAGTACTTGGTAACCCAGTTGTGAGACCAAGTTTATATTCTAGGTGTATCTGTATATTTATCTATCTGAGGACTATGTGGCCTAATATCTGGCCAGTCCTTCAGATTTTCCCAAGTGGGTATTGATATATGGTATACCTATTATACTTAAACTTAATGGTCTTAGTAGATAAATAGGCTTTTAAGGCATTATGAACATCAATGTCCAGCTATATAACCAGTATACAGTGAGCTAATACCAATGTATACACTTGCAATAAAATATCTGTGGAGACTGGGAGGTCTGGAGGATTACCTATATGGCAGTCTCTATATTGTATCACCAACACTTGATTATTGAGTTTACTTAGCAACTCTGACTGATATTAATTAAGTTCAGTATGATCGTGCACATACTATTGCATAAAGGGATAAGCTCAGATTTCAGCTAGTGGTAATTTAAGGCAGTCTGAGTCCTATGGTACTTGACTTTATGTTGTCAAAATAAATGTCTGACATTACGGGAAGAAATAGTTAGAAACATCACAAAAATAAATTAAAGAAAAACAAAAAAAGAATTAACATCAGGACTTCTTTCCTTTCTTTTTCTTAGGGCTCAAAGGAGATCCTTTAAATCTGCCTCTGTGACGTTCCGACCTCTAAGGCTCCCCCTTGCCAGCCTCATAACCAGTAACTTCAGCAAGTTGGTTCACATCTCTTTTATCTAGATAACCAACAGAAAAGGCATAAGAAAAGTCACCTATACACTGGCTTGAGTCAGAAGGAACGTCTTTAGTAGAGACAGAAGGAAACTCTGAAATTAAAGAGTCAGCATCACTTGTAGTATCTGGATCTGCACCCTTAACTACTGGAAGATCCAAATCAGGACTCTCCCATCCATCAGAATCCACATCTTTTTTTCGCTTGGAGGCAGATTTTTTTCCCTGCAGTGTCCATATCCTCCTCAGAACTAGAGGACACAACAGCAGACCAATCAATGTTCTCCCCTTCACCAAGAAAAGCATCAGGAGCAGGATCACAAGATGACTCAGTGAAGGAAAAATTCTCTGTCCCAGGAACAGCAACAGTATCATCCACAGAATTGGGAAACAGGGCTTCAAGAACATCTGAAGCAGCTATCACATTAGATGTAGCAAGATCCACCTCCTGAAGATGAGATTGGGCTTCCTCCACCTTCTCAGTCACAGGAACCACCACAGGAGCATCAGAAACCTCTCCGACAGGGACCCCAACTGCAGATTTCTTACACATATCAGTATGATCCTGACTTAACAGTGCAGTCCAGCCACAAAATACCAGGCAATCCCTCTCTGAATGAGAGAAACAGCAAAACCCCAGATGTACGATTTGGCCTATCGTGGGTCTAGTCAGTGAGGTGCAGCCATATCCCTCTAGGCACACTGAGCAATGGGTCCACGTCTAGATTCCTGTATCACACTTAGGGAGACTTCCCTAAGTGTCATAATTTGCATAAATAAAAAGAGAGAAGCGCTCAACCTGGGAATTAACAATAGCATAATAGCTTGTTCTATGGCTAGTTACCACCCTAGAAGCAGCCTCTTTTTGCTCAATATGTGCCTTTCACAGAGAAGAACTTTCCTGTAGCATATCAGTCTGATCCTGACTAAACAGTGCAGTCCAGCCCCGAAATACCAGGCAATCCCTCTCTGAATGAGAGAAACAGCGAAACCCCAGACGTACGTTTCGGCCTATTGTGGGCCTCATCAGTGAGGTGCAGCCATATCCCTCTAGGCACACTAAGCAACGGGTTCACGTCTGGATTCCCACATCACACTTAGGGAGACTTCCTTAAGTGTCATAATTTGCATAAATAAAAAGAGAGAAGCTCTCAACCTGGGAACAAAATATAGCATAATAGCTTGTTCTACGGCTAGTTACCACCCTAGAAGCAGTCTCATTTTGCTCAATATGTGCCTTTCACAGAAAAGAACTTTCCTGTAGCATATCAGTATGATCCTGACTTAACAATGCAGTTCAGCCCCGAAATACCAGGCAATCCCTCTCTGAACGAGAGAAACAGCAAAACCACAGAAACCCCGAAAAGTGCATCTGGGGTTTTGCTGTTTCTCTCATTCAGAGAGGGAATGCCTGGTATTTTGGGGCTGGACTGTGCTATGAAGTCAGGATCAGACTGATATGCTTCAGGAAAGTTCTTCTCTGTGAAAGGCTCATGTTGAGCAAAATGAGGCTGCTTCTTGGGTAGTAACTAGCCACAGAACAAGCTATTATGCTATTGTTCATTCCCAGGTTGAGTGCTTCTCTTTTTATATATATATATATATATATATATATATATATATATATATATATATATATATATATATATATATATATATATATATATATATATATATGTGTGTGGATGTGTATATATATATATATATATATATATATATGTATTGATCTGAAACTGATACTATATTGGATAAATGTATGCAGTATTGAACAAGTAGCTATACAATCAATTTCAAATGTCCAATTTATTTTAAGAATTAATAACCTATTCTTTTAATTTTTCAGGCATCTGACAAATACACATGTGGTTGTCCCATAAATTGTGTCATATGTTTTATGCACTCAGAAAGAGGTGTACTGAATGTGAAATATGCTGTGTTTTTATATGAATATAAGAAAATAATCAAATGCAACTTTAAATGCATTTTAAGATAATACTAGTATGATGTTAGAAATAATATTGATGTTTCATATTAAAATAATCAGGGAAAAGGGCACATTATTAAACATATGACTTATTAATATAATAAGTGGTGAGCATATTAAATATACAAATTGAATGATATAATTTACTGTAGCAGTGTTAAAAAAAGAAACTGTATCTTTACTGCACCTGGCCTAAATCCAATATTACAGCTAAAAGGCATTTGGCAGTTGAAAAGGAGACGTCTCCCAAATAACCAATCAGGGACAAGCTTCCGAAAGGGCCTATCATCCTAATTTCACTGATGATTAGAATAAAAAGGGGTGGGGTTATATCACGTGATATAACCTCAGGCAAGAGGGGGAAAAAAGACTCTGTGCTGAATTTTGACTGACAAACTGTTGCCTTGGGATCAAATATATATAAAGCAATCTGGGCCTAATTTTTATCCATCTTGCAAAAATAACCTCTTTTAATTCATGAGGTGAAATTGGATTTATCAGAGAAATTCTGGAAGATGAAACATTGATTTATTTGGGTAAAGTATAAGAAACTGTTAACTATATTTAATATTTTAAATCAACGGCTATAGTTAGATTACAGCTATTAAATTTAAAAGGGCACAATTAGTATTTTAAGCTTAATTAGCAAGAATGGACTATACAGGCTAAATAAACCTGATAGTCTTAAAGAAATGCTTTTATTGCACTGTGAAAAATGGATTCTAGAAATTAATTCGGTAGATTACTGGAACTTGTGATTGAAAAAGAATTTGTGTCATCAACTTAAAATATAACCTTTATTAGTTTTATTTATAAAAAAGACAGCATAAATTGTGTGTGTATGCTACCCTGGAGAGAGTTAAAAACACACTCTCTGTTGATTGTATGATACTTAGCTTGTATGATTTCACTGATATAGAGTACTTGGTAACCCAGTTGTGAGACCAAGTTTATATTCTAGGTGTATCTGTATATTTATCTATCTGAGGACTATGTGGCCTAATATCTGGCCAGTCCTTCAGATTTTCCCAAGTGGGTATTGATATATGGTATACCTATTATACTTAAACTTAATGGTCTTAGTAGATAAATAGGCTTTTAAGGCATTATGAACATCAATGTCCAGCTATATAACCAGTATACAGTGAGCTAATACCAATGTATACACTTGCAATAAAATATCTGTGGAGACTGGGAGGTCTGGAGGATTACCTATATGGCAGTCTCTATATTGTATCACCAACACTTGATTATTGAGTTTACTTAGCAACTCTGACTGATATTAATTAAGTTCAGTATGATCGTGCATATACTATTGCATAAAGGGATAAGCTCAGATTTCAGCTAGTGGTAATTTAAGGCAGTCTGAGTCCTATGGTACTTGACTTTATGTTGTCAAAATAAATGTCGTTATAGCATCTTAATAGATTCTGGGAATTTTCAACCGGTCTGGAGCTATATTGCAAGTGACTATTCAGACTAAAGCTTCATTTTTGTGCTTAAATCGCTTGCAGACTTATTTTTTCTGTCACACTGTTTTTGCTCTAGTAGTGTTGCAGCGTTACTAAGTTACAATTTGTAATAGTTTGGCATTATGTGTCTAATGTTTAATTATCTTGGTGATGCCGCCTGTAAGCTTTACTGCTTATAAAATAATGTACGATATTGTTGAGACAGTGTTGTCTTGAAACCTTATCCTCAAGATTTATATTACCTACACGTTACCGTGTTATATTATGCAGGTGCCGCGGTTAACCATTTTTTTAAACGCTAGGGTAAATAGTAATAGCTACTGCTTAAGCCTGTGAAAATCAGACTTGTTTTTTCTGTCACTCTGTTTTGACTACAGTAGTATTGCAGCGTTACTAAGTTACAGCTTGTAATAGTTTGACACTATGTGTCTAATTTTTTATTTTCTTAGTAATGCCACCTGTAAGTTGTGTTCCTTCTATGGTAATGTACGATATTGTGGAGACAATATTTTCTTAGAACTTAATCCCCCAGATATTATATTACCCACACGTTATCGTGTTGTATTATGCAAGTGCAGCGGTTACCCATTTTTTTATATACTGGGATAAATAGTAATAGCTTCTGCTTAAGCCTGTGAAAAGCCACAGTTTACCAAGTACCGATTAATTAAAAAAAGTTTTTTAAGCTAAGGTATTTTTACTTATTATTACAACAAGAGAGGCAGTTAAAAAATAGCGAGGACCCCCTCGCTATTTTTTAACTGCCTCTCTTGTTGTAATAATAAGTAAAAATACCTTAGCTTAAAAAACTTTTTTTAATTAATCGGTACTTGGTAACCTGTGGCTTTTCACAGGCTTAAGCAGAAGCTATTACTATTTATCCCAGTATATAAAAAAATGGGTAACCGCTGCACTTGCATAATACAACACGATAATGTGTGGGTAATATAATATCTGGGGGATTAAGTTCTAAGAAAATATTGTCTCCACAATATCGTACATTACCATAGAAGGAATACAACTTACAGGTGGCATTACTAAGAAAATAAAAAATTAGACACATAGTGTCATACTATTACAAGCTGTAACTTAGTAACGCTGCGATACTACTGTAGTCAAAACAGAGTGACAGAAAAAACAAGTCTGATTTTCACAGGCTTAAGCAGTAGCTATTACTATTTACCCTAGCGTTTAAAAAAATGGTTAACCGCGGCACCTGCATAATATAACACGGTAACGTGTAGGTAATATAAATCTTGAGGATAAGGTTTCAAGACAACACTGTCTCAACAATATCGTACATTATTTTATAAGCAGTAAAGCTTACAGGCGGCATCACCAAGATAATTAAACATTAGACACATAATGCCAAACTATTACAAATTGTAACTTAGTAACGCTGCAACACTACTAGAGCAAAAACAGTGTGACAGAAAAAATAAGTCTGCAAGCGATTTAAGCACAAAAATGAAGCTTTAGTCTGAATAGTCACTTGCAATATAGCTCCAGACCGGTTGAAAATTCCCAGAATCTATTAAGATGCTATAACGACATTTATTTTGACAACATAAAGTCAAGTACCATAGGACTCAGACTGCCTTAAATTACCACTAGCTGAAATCTGAGCTTATCCCTTTATGCAATAGTATGTGCATGATCATACTGAACTTAATTAATATCAGTCAGAGTTGCTAAGTAAACTCAATAATCAAGTGTTGGTGATACAATATAGAGACTGCCATATAGGTAATCCTCCAGACCTCCCAGTCTCCACAGATATTTTATTGCAAGTGTATACATTGGTATTAGCTCACTGTATACTGGTTATATAGCTGGACATTGATGTTCATAATGCCTTAAAAGCCTATTTATCTACTAAGACCATTAAGTTTAAGTATAATAGGTATACCATATATCAATACCCACTTGGGAAAATCTGAAGGACTGGCCAGATATTAGGCCACATAGTCCTCAGGTAGATAAATATACAGATACACCTAGAATATAAACTTGGTCTCACAACTGGGTTACCAAGTACTCTATATCAGTGAAATCATACAAGCTAAGTATCATACAATCAACAGAGAGTGTGTTTTTAACTCTCTCCAGGGTAGCATACACACACAATTTATGCTGTCTTTTTTATAAATAAAACTAATAAAGGTTATATTTTAAGTTGATGACACAAATTCTTTTTCAATCACAAGTTCCAGTAATCTACCGAATTAATTTCTAGAATCCATTTTTCACAGTGCAATAAAAGCATTTCTTTAAGACTATCAGGTTTATTTAGCCTGTATAGTCCATTCTTGCTAATTAAGTATTTCATATGCTTATGCACTGCTCCTTAAGTGTTCAGGTATAACTCTTACAATTGCATTATTTTAAGCAAAAATTAAAGATAAGAAACAAAACACTTAGGCAGATAATTCAAGTTTAAAAAATAAAGGTTCAAAATCTCTTCCTTAATAATAGTATTTTAAGCTTGTGTTTCATAGTTCTGTGTAGTTTAAAACTAGTATTTTGTTTGCCAAGCAATTTATCTTTGCAACTATATAAATATATTTTAGAATTTGCCTTATTGTAGATAAATAAGAATTTATTTCATCTCAGATAACTTGGCATAGAAATCGGCTGTTAAAGTATATTTTTTTTAAATGAAAATCTTTTATTGAGGTTTTTATATATTGACAAAGAAAATAATGATACATTGTATTGTTAGACCAATACATTGCCTTGTTAACTGTGTATGAATAAGAACTTGCAAGTCAAATATATAAATTGAAACATGTTAAGTAATAGTAAACATCTAAGCGTCAATAATAGAACAAAATACACACAAATTAAACCTTGTTTTTCTTAAAGATTATAGAATTGATGTAACTACGGCACTGGTCTCTCATGGGCCAAGTAGGTGAGTAATTGAATGGCAATTGGTAGTTACGTGGAGGTCACTCTTTAATTTAATAAAGAATGGGGTAAATCAGCAGGCAAGAACTGCTTTAAAGTTAGGGAGGGAACGTGTCTGGGAGGTTTAGATACATAATAGTATTATTATTATTATAAGGCTTTTTAGACAACAGGTCTCTCTTGGGCGAAATATAAGATGAATGGGATGTAGGAGAATAGGGCTGACAAATAAAAACATTTATCTATTGTTCAAGACATTAGACATGTAGCAGCTATGTATAGTAGTCTGGGTTAGTACCTGGATTATAAGTGTCTAGGTGATGACAGGTGTAGAAGCGTATGAATATTAAGGTATAAGAGGATAATTTTCCCCAAACTTAAGCATTTAAACCCTGCCCCCCTGATACGTGCCCTTTACCTGGGTGACAGGCAAGCTATTTCTGTTTATAGGTGGTAAAATTCCAAATAGTTATCTGTTATTTTTCTCTGAACTACTAGTATGGTCATTTTGGCTCCCAAGTAAAATCTGAGGAGATAATCCTAGAGGAGCTAAGTATAGTATTTAATTCAATAAACACCTCCTAGAGATGAGCTACTATTGTCCTTCAGCGATTTTTGGACCTTGATAGACTATAGAGGCCATTAAACTTCTGTGATAAAATTAGTTGTATGTGGGCTTCTTGAAACCAACCAGTTAAGAAGAGGCACTTTGTTAATCATACTGGCTAAAAGTGAAATACATGTGTCATGACAACTGAGTAACTCAGCCATCCTAGCTTAGAGTAATATATGTTTGTCATGAAAGCTATATAACTAGAGGAGGTGAAATACATGTGCCATTATAGCTAAATATTTAGATAAGGCAATATTAGACCCCAACATAATAGCTCTATTGGAAATACACGTGTCATTATAGCTAATTATCTCAAGAAGATAATATAAAACACAGAGATACCAGCGTGGTGCATTATGCATTTGCCATGGGTTCCAAATTTCTAAAGGAGATAATGTAATATAGACATACTGGTGCAATGTAAAATACCCGAGCCATGGGAGTTAGACATCTAGAGGAGGTAATGTAAAACTCAAACATACCAGCGCAGCGCAGTATATATGTGTCATGAGAAGTAAATATCTAGAGAAGTTAATATAGAACACAGACATACTATCATAGCGTGGCATACAAGTGTCATGAGAACCAAATGTCCAAAGGGAATGATATAGAACCTAAGCGTAGTGTAACATATATGTGTCATAAGAGCAAAATATCTAGAGGAGGTAATATAAAACACAGACTGATGCATAGTAAGATACAGAAATCTTATGCCAAATGGCAGTTATATAAAGAACACTTTTGGGCTACTGGAAAATAGGTACTTTAGTATCTGATGACATATATCAGATAAATATCAGCATGGGCCAGCAATTTAGACATTAAGAATGAGTGAAATCAGGGGTTGCATACAGTAAGATGCTGTATTGTTGTTGCCCGCATCTAATTTGTAGTTTAGCGAATATTAATTGAATACCATAATATTGCTTATGCAATGGCTTCATATTAGTATCTTAGATACCTATAATGTTTACAGTATATTCAGCAGAGATCAACTATGTCTTGGGATTGTATTAGTCTATCTCAATAGGGCTCAAAAATATAATAAGCAATAAAATAAATAAGATTGACATAATATATAAACATTTCACAAAAATAAAGTAATTATCAATATCTGTTTCCCCAACGGTTCCATCTGTTAAAAACTTAACCATATTGAGATGTATAGCGGATAACTTAGGTCAAAAAGTCTACCACAAGGCATCCCTGTTTATATATACAAAGCTATATAATTGTTACTGGGTTATTAAAATTTAGTAGGTAGAACTAGAGACATCTGAATAATAAATACTGTTAATAGGCAAGACAGGCTTAGTGATATTCTGAACCTTAGCTGTTAAGTAAATAAATCGTGACTATATAGCTTATATAGGGTAATACAAACTACATCATTTTAATTGATGCTATCTGAGAGTTCTGAGAATCCAATGTTGGCAGCAGGTCTTCATCATGATTCAGATAAGTATCAGTCATACAACCCAGTCATAAACATAGAAACATAGAAACATAGATATTGACGGCAGATAAGAGCCATAGGCCCAGCAAGTCTGCCCGACCTTACCTAACAGTATAAACTTATCTAGTTTGTAGGATAGCCTTATGCTTGTCCCATGCATTTTTAAAGTCCCCCACAGTGTTTGTTGCTACTACCTCTTGAGGAAGTTTATTCCATAAATCAATCACTCTTTCTGTAAAGAAGTGCTTCCTCAAATTACTCCTGAATCTACTACCCTTTAGCTTGAGCTCATGACCCCTTGTTCTTGAATTTTCCATTTTATGTAAAATACCCACAGCCTCAGTTTTACTAAACCCTTTAATGTACTTGAAAGTTGCTATCATATCACCTCTTTCCCTTCTCTCCTCTAAGCTATACATATTTAGGTCATTGAGCCTATCCTGGTAAGTTTTATTTTTTAGACCATGTACCATTTTGGTAGCCCTCCTTTGCACAGATTCAAGTTTGTTAATATCCTTCTAAACTAGTCACCATTTAAAAAAACTGACAGAATATTAGGATAGCGCTGGTCTGGTGCAGGGAGTAGACCACTTCATAACATGATGTTATGTCAACTAAAGTAAATTTACCCTACTCCAGTCTTATAGTGCGTTGCATCTTGTGTATGTCCAAATGAGCGCATTACCTTAGATGGCCGTTGCAGGGCAAGATGGTTCTGGCTTACAAGAAGGAAAGCAGAAATATCGCCAAATACACAGGCCTCCGGATCTCTTAATAAAGGTGGTAAGACCAGTTCACCTGAATCTGCTGTTTTATTGAAATCCGTAGGGTGCTCTAAAACAGCTGTATCATACTGGTGATTATTCTCACCTAAATGGTTCCATCGCCACTTCATGTATCCTGCTGTAGTCTCCCTTAACATTGTGCTCCCACAGCTGTCCATCCCGTCTGTGCATGGAGGTTGGGTAAGTGTCTGATATGCAACGTCAATCGGTTCACAGGTGTTTCTAGTTACCCGCATCGCTAGTGGACACAGTGGTGGGTAGTGGATCGCCATCTTTAATCTGGTTGCAGTTGGTGAATGTATTTGCGCAAAAACACTCTGCAATATGTTGTGAGAGCTGAGAAAAATGTTCATCTAATAAGGAACTTAAATCCCATAGAAGCGATTGTATGGTAAACTCCATGCCCCACATGTGTCAGCTATCAGCAGTATTACTCGGCTTACCAGGGGGAGAAATGCAGAAGGCCGCCACCAGAATTCCAATGGCCCAGAGTAGGTAAGAAGCTGACTATATGAAGTAAAATTAATACCATTCGGTAGAGCAAGTAGTAGAATGTTCAGCTATCTTGTTTGTTCAGTTGATGGGGAATATATATTCAGATAATTAGCGGATTACATAAGGTTCATTAGGATACACTGGTTTATCAGCCTGTCATGGCCGCTGCCCAGACATGCCCCCACCCATATTGTGGTATTTTAATGCAATTCATTGTGGATAAGGTAAATTGTAAAGGTATATTTTTATGATCTTTGTATAGAATATTGTAACATCATAAGTGTGCATCATCTGATTCATAATCTGGTTTTCTATAAATATAATTCAATGTGTTTAAAACTTTAACTAATATAAAGAATTTAGGAATAAAATATTGATTTTAATTGTTTCGTATATGCATTCTATTGGGGTTTGTTTTAAGGAATAATTATTAAATATATTGTATTATAACCCGGCCATATACTGACATATTATTTGGAGGCACTGCAGTATATGATTATTAAATGTGTCACATTAATATAATATATTTGTAGTAAATAGAAATTATTAAAAAAAAAAAAAAAATTAATCTTAAAAAATAAATAATTATTTTTTTGTGATTAAATATTTCAAAATTAATATTAATATCTTGAAATAGTATTACAATTATTTAAAAAAAAATATTTAAAAAATAGATTTTTCATTTTTCAAAATTAATATTTTTGAAAATATATATTTTTTTCTCTTGTTGGTCAAAATTGTATTAGCGTTTTAATTTAACTAAATACTAAGCCAATATAATAATGTCTGTTACTAGAAGTGAATCAATTAATTCTATATGAAATATGTTCCCCAAAATCGCCTGTTAGTCAGGCAGAAATGCTTAAAACAGAAGCCGTTACTCACCTTAAAAATAAATTAAATATTAAGGGAGAATTCGGCACTTAAGGCCATTAAGATCCTGAAGACTAAGGCCAAAAATATTGCTGATAATATATGGTGTGGCGAAAGCAAAATATTTCAAGGGCTGTTAAAATTGGGCCAACCTCAAAAGCAGGGAAAACGCAATTAAATAATTTTCAAATCTTGGGGCATGCTCCTCTATGTGAACAATGAAATGTACAATAAAATAGTACAACATTCACAATTGGAGCAACTGAGGGGGGAAATTAATCATTAAGGTTAGATGAGAAAGAGGCAGAACGAATCCAGGATAAAATTGATGAGTTTGCCCATAACATGGCCACCTTTGCAAAAATATAACCAGAATTTAATAGCTCAGATAGAAGATCGCACAAAGCCAGAGAGAATTAAGTGATTTAAAAAGGCTGTATCATCATAATGAGCAATATATTAGCAATGTGGATAATGCAGATAATTCTAACTCCCTTAAAGAATACATCAGAAATGAACTGAAGAAATGTAGGGAAGAATTTAAACAAAGGACCCCTATTGGGTCAGAAATACACTTTCCAAATAGACAGTCATCTCATGTTATAAATTCAGGGAAATGCTATACCTCAGAGGAGGGGGAGGGCATCTCTAGTATTGAGTCAGAGGGTGGAGCCAGCTACCCAAAAAGCCCATGTAGTACTAATGTACGTAAGCGGTCTCCCCATAGTAAATATAGGGTAGATAGGGGGTGCTCCAGCCCCAAAAATAAGGTCCCTAAGAGAGCCCAAGATATGTCTAATAAGGTATATGACACCCCTAAAATAATTACTTTCTTAAAGGATGCAGTACCTACATTTTCCAAAAACTGAACCAATTCTATAATTGACCACTTAGAGGCCTTTGAAAATGCTTTATCCATAATGAATGTTGCTAGTGAGCAGTCAAAAACTTAATTTCTGCCCTGGGTATTTGAGGGTAAACATCACAAATTCTTTGCTTCACTAAAGGATATGAATATTCATTCCTGGAATGAAACGCAAAATCAGTGCAAAAAGGAATTTGGGAAATATCGCAATAACACTGCAGAAAAAATAGCTGTATATGGTTTAAAATGTGGAGCAAATTAAAGCTCTATAGAATTCCTTTCTGTTCTGAAAAGTGCGTACAGTATGGCCGAAGACTACACCATATTTGAAAGCTCAGAATTTGTAAATTTATTTTTCGAAGCATTGCCCGCGCACATCAAAATTAATTTAGCTAGAGATTTTGATGAGCACTGCTCATTGGACTGGCTGATCAAAGAGAGTACAAATGTATACTCTATTCAGCAGTCCGGTGAACAGGGGGTTAAAAGGGAACCAAAACCCAGTCCAAAAATTGTGGCAGAAACTAGGGTGTCATCTAGCCTCTTCAATTTGGAGTCTAACAAGAAAACTTATGCAGAAGTGGCCCGAGAAAACAGGCCTTCCCCACAAAGTTTTAACTCTGCCCCTCCACCATCACAGGCCGAGGTGCAAAGAGAATATACTCAAAATGGGGGGCATACCCAGGTAAATAATTATCCCCAAAGAAATGAAAACCCACAAGGTTATCGGTATCCCCGTAAAAGTAAATACCAAAAGTGGCAAAAATACTCTCAGGGTAACAAGACACCCCAAGTAAATAGTGCTCCCCAAAATATTAATGCTGAACAAGTTGAACCCCAAAGACAACCGCATCAAAATAGGAGAAATAGCTATGATTCTGAGGGATCCCAAGGATCCAGGAATCAATACCCTGGGATATAAAAAAATTGGTCCATGGGTAAAGATAGCTTGTCCATTCAAGTGGGCCAACTCAGTACGCAAGTTAGTCAATTATGTACACTATTAACTAATATGAGTCAAGCTTTGACGGCTCAAAACCCTAATAATCCTTTTTTAGAGGTACAGCCAGTGGCCAGCAGTGGGCCACAGGCACATTCATAAATACTGAAGTATTACCTGAAAGAGAGGGGAGAGATATACCAAATAAAATGATAAATGTAAATAATGGTACTAATCATGTTCTCTCCCTACAGACCGGAAACGGACGATTTAGCTGTGATGACGAGCAACCTCAGCCTGAAAGCTCTAACAAATCTCTTCCCTTGCAGTATTCTCTTAACCTTATTTCCACAGATGCAGTGCACAGGAACTGGGCCAGCCCTATTATAGAAGAGGGGACCTGTAAAAATGAGAGTTCTTCTGCATCCAGTAACACGTGGCAAAGCCCACAGATGTGTAATCATGCCAATTTTATGTGTGAAATGGTAGAAACTGCAGGGAGATATTATGTATTAGCTGAGCTCCAGGATTCAGTCTCCAACCCTATCATGGGATTAATTGATAATGGATCTCAGGCAACTATTTTATCCCACAGGTACTACACACAGCTATCTAAGAAAAAAAGAAAAAGCGCATCCTCCGATTCAAGTGATAAAATTTATTAACAACAGATAAGCGCTTACAATATGCACTTACAAAATTGAAGTTAAAATACGCCTGTAGAATAGCCTCTTTTGTTACAGCTGAAAGACTGTCATGTGTTTCCTCCAAAACACCGCTAACACCTGGAGTCCTGCAATCTCTATATGCGGTTCATTTTGAGCTCCAAAGTATCGTCAGAGCAAATGAAGGGTAAAAGCGGGTTGGTCGGTAACAAAGATAGAGTTCGTTGTCCAAAGTTTGGTAAACTTATTGGTCCTTGATCCTCAACGCGTTTCCCCCGACGCCGGTCGGGCTTTCTCAAGAGGTAAAATTTTGTCTGGTATCTTCGGCAATCGCGGGCTTTTTTTATTTCGTTGGAGTAACGCCCCCATATTAAGGCAACCAATCAGTATGCTTTCAATAGTAACATTGCGAAAGAGTGTCCATACTTCAATGTTTTAGCATAGTCAACTATCTAAGATCGTCCTTATATGTTGCATATATTGTATACATAATAGTAACGTTCTGTTAAATACATAATTGTAACATTCTATTATATACACACATTATAAGGAATATCTGAACTGGCGCTTAAAGCAACTGATAGAAGAACATTAGAAATTGTCTGAAGAATATTATCTTAATAGTTGCACTAAGAGAAAAAACTATGCTAATACAATGTTAATATAAATACAAATACAATAATACATAAACAGTCAAATACATAATTACATCGAAAAATCCTAAAATTCATTAAAAATAAATATATAGTATCTCATAAAAAAATAAAATTAATACTTTAAAGGATATTAATGAATTATAATAATTTGATATTCATATCTAAATCAATATAAACTCAAAAATCCAATATCATATAAATTAGTTAAGAAGTTTTAAATTTAATTTAAAAAATTTAAAATTGGAGATTTGGAGATTTCAAATTGGGGATTCAAATACAAGTTGTTGAGAGACATCCCTAACTATACATAATCTATCTATTCTTGCATCTGTCACATAAAAGCCTGTATGTCTAGATCTACATTTAACCCTTTAGGTACTGAACTATTTCATTTATAAATCCAGTATGTTTCTTGCTTTCTTAATTGTAGTAATCTATTTTCTACTGTTGGTGGTATCCAATCAATAACCTGAATTTTTAGTGACCTGGGGTCACAATCGTGAATTTCTACAAAATGTTTTGATACACTGTGTTTCATTAATTCGATTTTAATATTATATAGATGTTCACTAAAGCGTCTTCTTATTTTCCTTTTTGTACGTCCTACATATTTTAGGCCACACCCACAGGTGAGAAGATATACTACATAAATAGCATCACAATTGTTTTTAGATTTTATTTCAAATTCCTGGGAGTGACCTGGGTTACTGAATGTGATTGAGGGGTTAATGTGAGTACACATACTACATCTGGATTTACCGCACCTTTTTGTTCCCTTTTGGTTAGATAGCCAGTTACTGTTATGACTATTTGTAGTTGTAATACTCTTTAATTTACTGGGTGCTAAAATGTTTTTTAAATTCCTGCTTTTTTTGTATATGACTTTTGGATGTTCACTCAATGTGGATCCCAGAATTGGATCGGCCTTTAAAATTGGCCAGTGTTTCTTTAAAATTTTTTGAATTATATTTGAACCCTCAGTGAAAGTGGTGATGAATTTTGCGTCTTTATTAATGTCACTGTTCTTTTTGTGTTCCACCGTGACTCTACCATTTATTGTATTATTTCTGTATTTTAATAAATCCTTTCTATCCTGATTTAATGCTCGTGATTTGGCAGTTTGTAATAGACTATTTTTATACCCTTTCTCAATTAACTTGTTATCTAAAATTTTGCCTTCATTTTCAAAATCACTAATGTTGCTACAATTCCTCCTGAGTCTTAGATATTGACTATAGGGGACATTTTCTATCCAGTTCTTTTTATGATTACTGCTGGCCTCTATAAAACTATTTTTCTCTGTTGGTTTTCTGTAGTTCTTAACTGATACCTGTTTTTGTTCATCCTTAAAAAGTATTAAATCTAGGAATTCTATTTGATCCTGAGAGTGTTTTCCTGTAAATTTTAGATTATAACTATTATTATTCAGATATTCATAGAATTCCATAATGCTCTCTACAGTACCCTTCCAGATGATTACAATATCATCTATATATCTATTATAATATTGGATATTGGTACTGTAGGGATTATTTGTTCAAATGTGTTTTAGTTCAAACCCATTGACATACAAATTGGCATAGGATGGGGCGAAGGTTGTCCCCATCGCTGTGCCTCTTTTCTGTAAATAGCATTTGTCCTCAAATTTTAAAAAATTGTGTGTTAAAATGAACTTGATACTATCAATTAGGAATTCTATGTGTTCAATGGGAATCCTCCATCTGTTTAGTTCTGATCTCACCTCCTCCACACCTGCATCATGAGGGATGCAGGTGTAGAGGGAGGATACATCACACGTAACCCACCAAAAATTGTCATCCCATGGTACACCTTCATATATTTGTATTACTTCCAGAGTGTCTTTGACATATGCTCTGGTTCTTTTTACAATGGGCTGGAGATAGTAATCGACATATTTAGACAGATTATCACACAAGGACCCTATCCCAGACACAATAGGTCTTCCAGGTGGATTGATAGGGTCCTTGTGGATTTTTGGAAGGTGGTAAAAGATAGATTTACTCCAACGAAATAAAAAAAGCCCGCGATTGCCGAAGATACCAGACAAAATTTTACCTCTTGAGAAAGCCCGACCGGCGTCGGGGGAAACGAGTTGAGGATCAAGGACCAATAAGTTTACCAAACTTTGGACAATGAACTCTATCTTTGTTACCGACCAACCCGCTTTTACCCTTCATTTGCTCTGACGATACTTTGGAGCTCAAAATGAACCACATATAGAGATTGCAGGACTCCAGGTGTTAGCGGTGTTTTGGAGGAAACACATGACAGTCTTTCAGCTGTAACAAAAGAGGCTATTCTACAGGCGTATTTTAACTTCAATTTTGTAAGTGCATATTGTAAGCGCTTATCTGTTGTTAATAAATGTTATCACTTGAATCGGAGGGTGCACTTTTTCTTTTTTTCTTAGATTTCTGTATTCTTTATCTGAAGCACAAGAGGCAACAGATCAAAAAGCAGCACCTGACACAAGTTTACACACAATTGGAAATTTGCCTGCAGCATTTAATACTTCTTTGAGATCTGTTAACAAGGAAAAGAAAACAAACTCAAGTGAGCTGTGAAAAAAACAACACAACAGTTGTATTCTTTGGACAGACCTATCTTTTTTCATCAGGTTGTATATCTCCATACCAAATAACATTATATATAGTATAGAATTTTATTTATTTATTTATGTGCATACATATTGATGTATATGTGAGCTCAATTTGATTTATACATGAGCCTAACTTCATTTACAATTTAACTAGCCTTTTAGTATATCTTTGAGCTTTATATAAACAACGATTACTTTTTCTTACTATATTTAATTAATCGTACATTATTTTGGGATTCTGTGTGACTTACGTAAAGCGCCTATATATTCTTATTTTGTACTACACACAGCTAAATGAGCTAACACCCCACAATCCTAAAATAAAAGAATTTGATGGTTCACTAATAGGTGTTGGGGTGACTCTCTAAAATTCTACGGTACGGCATGGTTAATATTATTAAAAACCATAATTGATTGCATAAATAATGTAATTTGGTCACAAGTAAAAAGGCCTATTAGTTATGAGCGATCCGGTATATCTCGCACCCGACATAACTGTCACGTGGTGAAAGAGAAACCAGATGCTGTGGAGATTCATTTCAGGAATAACTCTATGGCCTCTATTTATCAAGCCATCAACCGCAAATATGATGGAATTCTGCAGCGTATTTGTGGTGAGCCTGATTCGCTTTAGTTATCAAACCCTACAGACTGGCAAAAGTAGAATTTTGTGACGTAACATACGATCCGCCGGACTCAGTCCGACACAGATCAATGCTTACGTCACTACAGATGTTCAGCACTATCGGACTACTTTTGCTAGTTATCAAATAACTAGCAGGTACGCTCGGCACTTTTCTGGCCCAGCGTACCTGGTTTTCAATCCGCCGCCCTGGAGGCTGCGGATGCCATAGGAATCAATGGGAGTCGGAAAGCAACGAAAGCTCATGTTCGCTGCTGTCCGATATCCCATTGATTCCTATGGGAATGTCTACACCTAACACCCTAACATGTACCCCGAGGCTAAACACCCCTAATCTGCCGCCCCCTACACCGCTGCCACCTACATTATACTTATTAACCCCTAAACTGCCGCTCCCGGACCCCGCCGCAACTAAATAAAGTATTTAACCCCTAAACTGCTGCTCCCGGAGCCCACCTCCACCTACATTATACTTATTAACCCCTAATCTGCCCCCCCTACACCGCCGCAACCTACATTATACTTATTAACCCCTAAAATAACTACCTAGCTAAAATAAATACAAAAGTACCTGTAAAATAAAACCTAAGCTAAGGTACAATTACACCTAACACTACACTATCATTAAATTAATTACCTACATTAACTACAATTAACTACAATTAAATAAAATTAAATAAAATTATCTAAAGTACAAAAAAAACCACACTAAATTACAGAAAATAATAAAATAATTAAAAATGTTTTAAACTAATTACACCTAGTCTAATCCCCCTAATAAAATAAAAAAGCCCCCCAAAATAATAAAAATCCCTACCCTATACTAAATTACGAATAGCCCTTAAAAGGGCCTTTTGCGAGGCATTGCCCCAAAGTAATCAGCTCTTTTACCTGAAAAAAAAAGTACAATACACCCCCAACATTAAAACCCACCACCCACACACTCAAACCTACTCTAAAACCCACCCAATCCCCCCTTAAAAAAAAACTAACACTAACCCCATGAAGATCACCCTACCTTGAGACGTCTTCACCCAGCCGGGCCGAAGTCCTCCATGAAGCCGGCAGAAGTGGTCCTCCAGACGGGCAGAAGTCTTCATCCAAGCCGGCCAGAAGAGGTCCTCCAGACTGGCAGAAATCTTCATCCAGGCGGCATCTTCGATCTTCATCCATCCGGCACGGAGTGGGTTCATCTTCAAGCCATCCGACGCGGAGCATCCTCTTCCAACGACATCCAACGACTGAATGAAGGTACCTTTAAGTGACATCATCCAAGATGGCGTCCCTTGAATTCCGATTGGTTGATAGAATTCTATCAGCCAATCGGAATTAAGGTAGGAAAAATCCTATTGGCTGATTCAATCAGCCAATAGGATTGAGCTTGCATTCTATTGGCTGATTGGAACAGCCAATAGAATGCAAGCTCAATCCTATTGGCTGATTGCATCAGTCAATAGAATGCAAGCTCAATCCTTTTGGCTGATTGGATCAGCCAATAGGATTGAACTTCAATCCTATTGGCTGATTGCATCAGCCAATAGGATTTTTCCTACCTTAATTCCGATTGATAGAATTCTATCAGCCAATCGGAATTCAAGGGACACCATCTTGGATGACGTCACTTAAAGGTACCTTCATTCAGTCGTCGAATGTCGTTGGAAGAGGATGCTCCGTGTTGAATGGCTTGAAGATGGACCAGCTCCGTGCCGGATGGATGAAGATAGAAGATGCAGCCTCGATGAAGACTTCTACCCGTCTGGAGGACCACTTCTGGCCGGCTTGGATGAAGACTTCTGCCTGTCTGGAGGACCACTTCTGCCGGCTTCGTGGAGGACTTGGGCCCGACTGGGTGAAGATGTCTCAAGGTAGGGTGATCTTCAGGGGGTTATTGTTAGTTTTTTTTAAGGGGGGATTGGGTGGGTTTTAGAGTACTGTTGGGTGTGTGGGTGGTTGGTTTTAATGTTGGGGGGGTATTGTACTTTTTTTTCAGGTAAAAGAGCTGATTACTTTGGGGCAATGCCCCACAAAAGGCCCTTTTAAGGGCTATTCGTAATTTAGTATAGGGTAAGGCTTTTTATTATTTTGGGGGGCTTTTTTATTTTATTAGGGGGATTAGATTAGGTGTAATTAGTTTAAAAAATTGTAATTATTTTATTATTTTCTGTAATTTAGTGGGGTTTTTTGTATTTTAGATAACTTTATTTAATTTTATTTAATTGTAGTTAATTGTAGTTAATGTAGGTAATTAATTTAATGATAGTGTAGTGTTAGGTGTAATTGTAACTTAGGTTAGGTTTTATTTTACAGGTACTTTTGTATTTATTTTAGCTAGGTAGTTATTGAATAGTTAATAACTATTTAATAACTATTCTACCTAGTTAAAATAAATACAAACTTGCCTGTAAGTAATATAAAAATAAATCCTAAGATAGCTACAATGTAACTATTAGTTATATTGTAGCTATCTTAGGGTTTATTTTATAGGTATTTAGTTTTAAATAGGAATAATTTATTTAGATTTATTTAAATTATATTTAAGTTAGGGGGTGTTAGGGTTAGTGTTAGACTTAGGTTTAGGGGTTAATACATTTAATATAGTGGCAGCGGTGTAGGGGGGGCAGATTAGGGGTTAATAAATATAATGTAGGTGGCCGCGGTGTAGGGGGGGCAGATTAGGGTTTAATAAATATAATGTAGTTGGCGGTGGGCTCCGGGAGCGCCGGTTTAGGGTTAAACACTTTATTTATTTGCGGCGGGGTCCGGGAGCAGCAGGATAGGGGTTAATAACTTTATTTAGGTGTCGGCGGTATAGGGGTGGAAAATTAGGGGTTAATATGTATAATGTAGGTGGCGGTGGGCTCCGGGAGTGGCGGTTTAGGGGTTAATATATTTATTAGAGTTGCGGTGGGCTCCGGGAGCGGCGGTTTAGGGGTTAATACATTTATTAGAGTTGCGGTGGGTTCCAGGAGTGGCGGTTTAGGGGTTAATACATTTATTAGAGTTGCAGTGGGCTCCGGGAGTGGCGGTATAGGGGGTAAAACAGTATAGTATAGTGTGGGTGTTTAGTGACAAGGTACCAAGAAAGCTGTAAAAAAGCTGAAGAGCAGCGAGATCGATGAATGTTAGTTAACAACAGTCCGCTGCTCTTCACACCGTACTTGGTGAGCTGCTTTTTGACAGCTTATTTGGTAATTTTGGAGAACGTATTCAGATCTGCGGCAGCGATGTTAGGCGAACTTAGGTGAGCGTATTGGTGCCGTCGAATGCAAAAAAGTCGACAGCTTGATAAATAGAGGCCTATACCTGAAATCACTATCCTACAAATAGATGATCAGACTCCTTTAAGTGACTCTGATGGTAATATTTTTAAAATTTCACCTGCAAAGATAGCAAATATTTCCTTAGACGGCGATGTATTAACCATATCTCTCCACAAGGGGATCATAAAATCCCTAAAGGGGGAGGCCACACTTAATACCTCACAGGAATTGAAAGAGTTAAGGATGATCTATTTATCTCTATGCAAGTGCATGACCTTGGTAAAACCAAATATGCTAAATTGAACTTAAAACAGGAAAGTGAAAGCTTATTAGCGCAGATCGCTGAACCTAAAGTGATTAAATATCTTTCTCCCCAAGACCACTGTGTCCATGGCTTGGATGACAGTTCTGAAAGATATAACGTCACAGCTAAATGTTTATTATCTATCTCTATAAGTAATAAATCAGCAAAGCACCTGTTTTTAGTTTTAAATACCCCCATAATCAAATATACATTGGCAATGATCTCTTACATAGATATGCCATACAAATAGATTTGATTAACTCTTGCCTCTGGAGCAGGTTAAAAGGGGACCCTGAAGTATTTCAGGATGAAAATGCTGCCCTAAAATCAAACCAGCAATTGCCATATGCTGTAAATATGCAGGTGTCTAGCAATGTTGTAATCCCTGATGGGGCTGATAAATTCCTCTTATCCTTACAGGTAAAGAGAGGTCAGAAATTAAAAACTTCTGAAACACTAATTTGCCTCTTCCATAGAATGCAAAATCTGGGTATAACAATGACCCATACTCCTATGGTAAATATTGGAACTATTCCAATACATGTTATTGTGCATAACATGACCCCATAGTATATAACCTTATCCAAGGGAACTACCATAGGATATGTGCTGGAATCAAGTTATTACACTTTTGGATTCCAGAATAATGTAATTGGGCTAATACCTGAAGGATACTTAACTGAAGAACAATTAATACAACAATCCTTTGCATCTATGCCAGAGGGACTATTTATAATTCAGTCTATTTATCACTTCAGCTCAGAGGATGCAGGGATCCAAAATATTCACTGCCATTGATTGTGCACAGGGATATTGGACCATAAAGGTACATGAGGAGGACCAGTATAAGCTTGCGTTCTCATTCCAAAATGTCTAGTATGCATTGCAGAGACTCCCATTTGGATACATAAATTCAGGACATGAATTTGCTGTATTCATGCATAAGGCTATGCCTGATGCACTGGAAAGAGGGACCTTATCTTATGTTGATGCTGTTCAAATCAAAAGCACAGACATTGAAAAACACATCACAGAACTTAAACATGTCCTCAGCCAACTTAAAAGGGCAGGTGTCAAATTATCCCTACAAAAAGCTCAATGGTACCGCACTCATGTAAACTTCTTGGGACATGAAGTTACTTCTGGAGGGTTAAATCCTCAGAAGAAGAAAGGGGCGGAGCTTGACAGTGCAGGGAAATTGTCGCATGTTAACCTGGCTCCGTTGCTAGAAAACCTGCAGGTTTATAAAATGAGCACTCATTCTATTATTTACACGGTATAAACTTGTGTGTTTACTCATGAAAGTGTAAGGAACAAGTTTGGATA
The DNA here is from genome assembly GCF_027579735.1 of Bombina bombina. Lineage (NCBI taxonomy): Eukaryota > Metazoa > Chordata > Amphibia > Anura > Bombinatoridae > Bombina > Bombina bombina. The sequence goes on from NC_069499.1 coordinate 1,277,709,488, forward strand.
TACTACAGCCTAACGTTAGAAGGTATCAACTGAGGAACATGGTCTTTTTACTGCCTGAGGCCCTCCACTGCGCGCAGCACTTACACAGGTCCCGATCAGCAGCCGCATCAACCTGTCATCTTGGTGAATTCCGCATGGCATCACAAAGTCTCCAGAAAGAGAATACTACCTACCTCCGGTCAGCTAACATACTTTACCTGAGTGTTTGCTGGTGAATGCGAGGACCTCAGTAGACACCGGGAGGGGTAAGACCACGTGGTGGTTTAATACAGAGCACTTACGCCATTTTACTACGCCATGCGGTAGTGAGACCACCGCTTCTGAAGCACTCTCCGGCACTTTGAATGCGACTTGCTACGGGGTGAGTTACTTTTCAGGGCATTGTCGACTGGCCTGCTTTGACACCCTTTCCTTAACCAGTACAGTGTACTATCACAGGAACAGCCCCAAGTCACATATCGCATATCAGTTACATAACAAGGGGAATCAGGTGTTATACACTTGCCGGCTGTATTATAATTTATTAGTGCTTAACCAAAGTGTAATTGAACCTCATCTATCAACCAGCACATGCAGATATTGAGACCATAAGACCTGGTTTGTTTGGCAGGTTTTTACACTGGGCCACATAACAGGCCCGTGCCTGGGAGGTATCTCTACAGAGCAAACACAGTAATGCCTTGGAAACATAACTCCCCTATCCTTATCTGGGTGCAGCCATGCCCCTAAAAAAGACTACTAAATCAGATAAAATAAACAGATCCGCTACTATGACACATTATCTCAAGGTGCAGGACGCCGTCCTGGAGGACCAAACAGATAATATTGATAAGGCTACTTCTGTGCATTCCTGACACCCAAGTCACTCAGGACACTAATATTACTAGAGAAGATCTGCGTGCATTTTTCTCTAAAGAGGACATTAAAGAAGTGATAAAAGAGGTGAAAAATCTTTTTGGGGAGCTGCGTAAGGACATTAATAAAGTTACCAAGCGTGTGACCTCTCTGGAAGAGGCTCACAGCACTTTATATAATGATGTTCAGGACATTAACAAACAGGTCAACTAGCAGGATGATTTGATATATCACTTGTCTGATTTGATATATCACTTTTCTCATCGGGACCCCATAAGAAGTGCGGATTAGGAATTCTTATACACAAGAATATCCCGTTTCAGTTGTTACAAATTGAGAAAGATCAGGAAGGAAGGCAGCTGATAGTCATTGGCCTGCTGTTTGGCAGACCTATTACCATAGTTAATTTATACGTACCTAATCAGATGCAACACACGTTTATTAGGGGCATAGCAAACACTATACTAGACTGTAGAAAAGGCTCTCTCATCATGGGGGGTGACCTTAATATACCCTTAGACCCCTCCATGGACACATCGGGAGGCTCCTCCTCTCTATCTGGGAAGCACATCAAAATCATAAGTAATAGTCTTAGGAGCATAGGTGTCCATGATGTATGGTGTACTTTCCACCCCGGGACTAGGGATTTTACATTTTTTTCATACCCTCATCAAACCTACTCCCGCCTGGATTATTTTCTGTCTGATCCCCTTAGCCTCTCATTTGTACGATCAATAGATATTTTACCTATCACTTGGTCGGACCATTCCCCTGTGCTTTGTACACTGGATTGGCCTGAAACACCAATGGCCCCATTTCAATGGAGGCTAGACGACTCTCTTCTAAACGACCCATTAATTAGAATTGAGATCGATAAATCTCTGACTGAATATTTTCAGTTACATAATGACGAAAATTTACTACATACAACATTCTGGGAAGCACATAAGTGTGTACTGAGGGGTGACTTCATTAAACACAAGGCAGGCATTCAGAAGTCACGTAGGATTAAATACCAGCAGTTACTAGAGGAGGTCAGTTTGGCAGAACACTCACATAAACAGGACCCAACTAACACCCTTCTTACGGAACATTTCCTACAAAAGAGGTCGGCTTTAATGCTTTACCTACAACAAGAACAGCAGCACAATGCTTTCTCCTTAAAACAACATTATCACAAGCATGGTAACAAAGCAGGGCGCTTGCTGGCGAGAGCACTCCGCCGCAAGCAATTTAAGACCTTCGTACACTCGGTACAGGACAATTTAGGCCACACAAGCGAGGATAGTCTACAAATAGCGGACACATTTAAAGAATATTATTCCACATTTTATAATCTGCAGACAAATCAGAGTTTTATGTCTCAAGTGGAAGCTATCAAGCATGATACAGCTATGGAGGATTACCTCTCCATACCTGAGCTCCCCAGACTTGATGACAACAACTCCACTGCTCTAGATAACCCTTTTACGGTGGAAGAGATAGTGACCGCCATTAAAGACCTACCTATAGGTAAAAGTCCAGGACCCGATGGGTTTGGCAATAAATATTATAAGACATATATTCACATTCTAGCTCCTCAACTCACTACTTTATTTAACTCAGTACAAGATGATGTCGGCTTTGTTCAGAATATGCTGGAAGCCCATATTGCAGTACTTCCCAAACCAGGGAAACCACCCACCAGACCAGAAAATTACCGGCCCATTTCACTTCTGAACTCTGATGTGAAAATATACGCTAAGGTCTTGGCCAATAGGCTAAACCCTTTACTAAAACAATTGGTCCACACAGATCAAGTCAGTTTCATCCCAGGGAGGGAGGCTAGGGATAATACCCTTAAAGTCACTCAACTAATCTCATATTCTCGAAAACAACCAAATACCATTAGGTATAATATCCACTGATGCCGAAAAGGCTTTTGATAGGGTGGATTGGAGATTTCTCAGAGCCACCCTATCCTCCATGAATTTTGGAGATATATTTATTGAAAGAGTCTTTGCCCTATATTCATGTCCAATAGCCAGAGTTAAGGTTAATGGTTACCTTTCTGAACCATTTAAGATATGCAACGGAACACGTCAGGGTTGTCCCTTATCCCCACTACTATATGCCCTCTCTATCGAAATATTGGGGCATAAAATTAGACACAACCAACAGATCCAGGGAATTACTGTAAACAATACGGAATATAAAGCGGCCCTCTATGCCGATGATGTCCTGTTGACCTTGACCGATGTCGGCACATCGGTTCCAACATTACTTAAAGAGTTTCAGACATATGGCAGATTCTCAAACTTTCACCTCAACCTTGCGATGTCTGAGATGCTCAATGTAAATATACCCCGCAGTGATATGAAAAAGATTGCCTCGTATTGTCCTCTTAAAATCCAGCCACAAAAATTAAAGTACTTAGGTATTTACCTTACTGCCGACCCTGTAGACATGATAGAGCCTAACTATATCCTTATTCAAAATGAAATCGTAAATGATCTTTCTAGATGGGGTGGTAAACCTTTTTCCTGGTTCGGCAGGATACAAATACTAAAAATGAACGTCTTACCCCGTATACTTTACCTCCTCCAGACGGTGCCCTTACCGTTGCCAAACCATTTTCTTGTCAAACTTCAAACAAAGCTGGAGAGCTTTATATGGAATAAAATAAACCTAGAGTACAGAAAAAGACCCTTTATCTGGCCAGGGACAGAGGAGGCCTGAGCGTACCGGACCTAGTGAATTACAGAACAGCTACTTTACTACAGACAATACCGGAATGGTGCTCTCTGTCGGGCCAAAAACAATGGATCTGTCTGGACTCCGATATCCTGAATGTGGGCAACGTGGGTGCCTTGGCGTGGCTCACCCCACAAAATATACCACCATTGATCAGACAATACCCTCTCTTAGCCGAACTGTTTGCTCAATGGGATAGACTAATGAATACTTCATCACATATCTCTTCTAATCCTTCTCCTTTAACACCTTTTCAGGGGAACCCAGAAATTCCTTTGTCCCACGCCCTTAACTCAGATGAGGCGGCACCGCATATTCGAGTTAGAGCTATCGGATCTCTGATCCGAGATGGCACTCTGATACCGCAGAATGAGCTGGTGGGAATGGAGGATTCCGTTTTCTCTTCCTGGTTCTCATACGCCCAGGTTGCCTAAGAAATCTTTATTAATCAGAGGAATCACTCATTTTGAGAGCCTCTGTATGTTAGAGTGCCCAGCGCGGCACATGCTTTCCAAAATATATAAATTGCTGACGCAACCTGATCTATTACCTGCTTATGTTCATAGATGGCATTCAGACCTAAATACAAATATAGCTCCGAAGGATTGGGAACAAATCTTCCTCATGCATAAAAAATACTCAATCTCCGCCAACACACAAGATATGAATTTTAAATTTATCTCATGTTGGTATCTGACCCATGCCAGGCTAAAACAAATCTATAAAAACGTTGATAATAAATGCTGGAGGGGGTGCGGTGAGGAAGCTGACCTTCTACACATTTGGTGGAGATGTGACAGAGTCGCATTTTTTTGGAATGAGGTTGTTACATACATTAGGGATACATTTTCAGTGAAGTTACCCCTCAAACCAGACATATTGTTGTTCAATTCTCTGCCTAGGGTGGAGGATACTGCCACACAATTGCTCCTAATGACATTCTTGAATAGTGCTAAGACCCTTATCCCCCAGAGGTGGAAGTCGACTTTAATACCCACACTAGACCATTGGAAGTCCAAGGTGACACTTTCTCTAAACTTAGATAGAAGACATTATTGGGAATCGGGCAGAGCAGTGACACATGAGCTAATGATGATTAGATGTAAGGAGGCCATGGGGGGAGACAATGATTAGGACATGTAGCTATAAATTACCGCATGTTGCAGGCTGCGGACCAGTATTAGTTTGCACCAAGATGTTTTTCTGCTTTCCACTTCCTTTGCTCTTCCTCTCATACTGCTTATATGTTTAAACTTACCCACTACTATTCTTTCTTTTCTTCTTTCCCACTCATACCTTTTCCCCCTTCCCCCCTGTTTTTTTTCCCCTCTCTTCCCCCCCTTCCCTTCTTTCCCTCCCGTCTACCCATTTGACACTTATTTGACTATTAAACTATTATAGATGACCCCAGGGAATATTACATGTCAATATTTTGAATTCTGAGCTACGGGTTTCTCTTCTGCTTTTAACTTTCATTATTATACAACATTATTTTATGTGGTTTGGTTTATTTTCTGTTCTGGACAATATTGTTAACAAAAAAAAAAAAAAAAAAAAGAGAAATCAAGAGAAAATGGAAAAAAAAGGAGAGGACATTCAGCAGAGTGTACTGATGGACTTACGGTGCAAATAATACATATATGTTTTGTGCACTGCGAACTAGTCAAGATTTGACTTTGTAACATTTATATGTTTTTGCTCTGTTGTACCTTTCTTTTTTCAGTTATATGTCAATAAAGCTCTTTTGAAAAAAAAAAAAAATCCTCAGAAGAAAAAGGTGGAAGCTATAATAAATTCTAAAAACCCAAGTAACTTAAAGGAATTGAGATCATTCCTGGGTATGACGAATTATCCCGTCAAATTTATTGATAATTATGCAGAATTAGCTAAACCACTGCTACTTCTTCTAAAGAAGGATGTGAAATGGCACTGGAGTGAGACTCAAGAATCAGCCATCAGAGAGCTGAAGAGAAACTCACTCAAGCACCTTGCTTAGCGTACCCTGAAGGGGGTAAACCTTTTTACTTACAGACAGGTTACACAGAAACAAGCATGAGTGCTGTTTTATACCAAAAGCATGATAATTTAAGCAAAGTCATTGCTTATGCGAGCAAAACTTTATCCCCAGTAGAAATAAAATTTAACGATTGCGAAAAAGCCCTCTTATCTACTGTATGGGCTCTACAAAATTTCCACAGCTATATACAGGGCGAAAAAATTATTGTAGAAACGGCCCATCAGCCTTTGCTATATCTTCAAAGTGAGAGAATAAGAGGTGGGAATTTGTCTAATAGCCACATAACAGCTTGGACATTTTCCTTACAAGGCTGGCCTTTAGAAATTCGCAATAAGCAAAACAAAAAGAATCCAGTCACACAGGGGCTTGCTGAGCTCCATGACTGTACTGCTAAGGATCATGGGGAAGAGTTATTAGAAGATGATTTTCTGGAGGAACAATTGCTTTCACATATAAAATATATAATGACTCATGAGGACCATTGTCAAACATTACCTTGGGTATATGTTGATGGTTGTTTTTACCATGCCACTATTGATAATGAGCGCAGACTAGTCACTGGCATTGGTTTAACTTGGGCAAATGGATTCCCAAATATTTCTGTAGGTTTCAACATTAGACCAAGATTCAGTCAAGTTACAGAACTCACTGCTGTTCTAAAAACCATTGAAATGGCTATTGAACATGGTATTCATGAATTTGTGATCATTACTGACTCAAATTATGTGCGTGACAGTTTTGTTGAATACCTGCCAACTTGGAAAAGAAATGGCATGCAGAAAGCAAACCAGTCAAACATGGCAAGTTGTTCTGCGAGATTGATAATTTAGTGGTGTCCAATGGGTTAACCATACACTGGTCCTGATAACGAAGGCAATGATCTTGCGGATTCATTAGCTAAACAAGGAGCCATAACTGGAGAACTCCTTAATATCGACCACTTAATGGGTGCAATTCAGGTAGAAGCTATTACCAAAAACCAGGCTAAACAACAGAGTGAACCTAATCTAGTACAGTGGAGTCAGGATTCTCCTAGTAAATACCTGATCACTAGTCAAAAAGAAGACCCAATTGTAGGCATCTTTTATAAACACATAGAAGATCCTGAAAGCAACCCCATCTCAAAAGAGGACGGTATTGGCAAGGAAGATCTTAGAATCTTAATGAAGTCCAGATCACAATTCAAGTTACAGGATAGTTTGTTAATTAGAACCTCCAAAACTGGCATCCAGCAATGGGTGGTACCCACCAAGTTCAGAGGTCTCATGCTTCAACATGCTCATGTTGCCCCCACATCTGGTCATCGTGGTGCCAAATTATCATATGAAATATTGTGTGATTAAGCATTTGGGCCGTACATGTTAAAAGATGTTCAAACTTATTGTCAAGGTTGTTTAATCTGTCCACAGTTCCAACCCACTGCACCAACGCATAGAGCGCCATTGCAGAAAAGGGGGATGGTAATGCCATGGTCAAATATACATATTGATTTTATTGGTCCAGTAACTAGGTCATCAAGAGGTAACAAATACATGTTAACAGTGACATGCCTGTTCACTAAATGGGTAGAGTGCATCAGTGCACCTAACAATAGTGCTGAAACATGCGCAGCATTGCTCATCAACCACGTGTTTTCCAGATTTGGTTTACTCCAGAGAATCAAATCCGATCGGGGTACCCACTTCACTAGCGAAATGATGACCAAAATGTGGAAAATACTAGGAGTCAAAAGAAAGCTCCATATTGCATATAGAGCTGCCTCAAGTGGTGGTGTAGAGCGTTACAACCAGTCCATTGTGAAAATCCTCAAAAATTTTGTGAATGAAACAGGTAAAGACTGGGATATAAAATTACCTCTAGTCCTAATGGCATTAAGAGCAACTCCAAGTAGTGCTACCAAGATGCCACCTTTTGAATTGATGACTGGTAGAAGAATGATTCTACCTCAGCATCTACTGTACCATACATCAGATCAGAACTTGATAAATGCTGCCAATATGCATCAATATGTGGAGAACCTAAGAAAGCACCTGCAATATGCCTTTGCATTTGCTCAAAGGTACTTAGAGAAAGCTGCAACTGCCACTAAAACCTATTATGATCTCAAAACGTCCAAAAAGGAATATAAAATAAATGATAAAGTTTATCTTTATAACTTTGGAAGAGATCAGGTTAAGGAGAAGAAATGTCTTCCCTCATGGAAGGGTCCTTTTGTTGTTACTGACAAAATATCTCCAGTCACCTATAAAATTAGGATCCCTAAATACAATACTTTTACGGAAAAATGGGTCCATATTAATCAGTTGCGAGTGTGCCATCCTAGATCCCAACTACAAGTCATAGAGGGAGAATGAAGTGTCATATCCCTAAATGCACTAAATAAATATTGTAGTTTAAAGATGCCTGTCTAATGAGCATAAGGGCTCAAAAAAAATAATGCATTCTCTTCATAGAAGGCTGTCTATAATGCATACTGTCAACAAACTCACCAAGTACCACTGACTTTAAGCTAATTCAAATACGTGTCCTTCATCTATTTAAAATTGGAAGGGGGAATTATATCAGGGTATCTGTGAGTAACATTAAATAAACTACATATGTATTATAGAATCTAATATTTCATTTTGAAGTGAATTGGTCTCATAACAGACCAGCCCCAACCCCCATTTTACCTGATTACAATACATCCAAATGTGAACAAAGGGAAAACATTTGGTCTCATAAGTTCAAGCCGTTATTTCAAAGAGATGTTCAAAATATAGCTGCTCTGTTTAAAGTTGATTTCCTGGCCAAAATAAATAATAGATTTACAGACATTTGGTTCAGTAAGTAAAGGCAATTTTTTTCAAAGGGATGTTCACTATATGACTTTGTTTGAAGTTTGATTTCCTGATCTGTCCTCTATGTAATAAAAGCTTATCAGGTAATGAACTAATGTGGAGATATGCAGACGTAACGTCTGGGAATTAACTATTTGAAGCTTAAGTATATGCAAGAATTGATTATCGCCTGCTAATTATATATATATATATATATATATATATATATATATATATATAGAAACTGAAAAATAAAAAATATATATATATAAGTAGAAAGTGGATATCAAAACAAAATAAAAGGGCGCACTGCCGTACTGAAAAGATGCACTTACGGTAGTTTTGTCAGTTCTTTTTTGTATGAAAAAATTGGTCTATACGAAATGTTCAATAAATTTCTATAGGCAAATAGTTGTTTTCTTTAATTTTCAACAAGTCTTTGTCTAAGGTAAGTGTATTGTGCTTACCAAGAAGTACCTCAATCATATGAGGTAAGTTGTCAGCTCTTCAATGATAAAGATGGTCCCTTGGCTCTTGGTGGAGGGGTATCCTGGGGTATCCTTGGAGGATTTCTTTATACCAATGGAAATCCTGGACTCTATTTCTTTCTTTTCTTTCTCCTGGTGGTGTTGTCTTTATACCAATGGAAATCCTGGACTCTCTTTCTTTCTTTGCTTTCTACTGGTGGTGTTGTCTTTATGCCAATGGAAATCCTGGACTCTCTTTCTTTCTTTTCTTTCTCCTTTTTACCACTTTTTGCCTCTGACGAAGAAGTGACTATTCACTTCGAAACGCGTAAGGACTATTTGTAAGTGGGCGGACAGGCCCTGTTTCAATACGGCATCTCTCCATTGTAGAAATACTATTTATAGACTAAATTGAAGGGTGGTGTAGTACTTTATATATCTGTTTTAAAATGCAGCCGCTTTTTCTCCTCTACAGCTATTGGGTTTATGAAATATAGTAAACTGTATTCAGGTACCCCGGCAGGGAGAACTAAGCTAAATTAACTGCAGACTATACACGGGATATTTATATAGAATTCCCAAATCGTACCGCCTTGTTCACACTTTTTACAACAATCTGTCTCCAGCTATATATATTTTTAACACATAAAGGAGACACAGCACCAATACTATTATTTGGATCCTAATTGTTGCAACGTTTTGCTGATACTTTACATGCGGTCCACTTACCTCATAATTTGATTGAGGTTGTAAAATGTAAGCATATTTTATATGTACATAATAAATTCTCGTTTTACATAAACAGTATCACGCTATGTGCATGTTTTTTTCTTTCCCTACTACGACCTCTGTGATTGCCTGAGGATACTGGAGTTCTCACCACCAGGAGAAAGCAAAGAAAGAAAGAGAATCCAAGATTTCGATTGGCATAAAGACAACACCACCAGTAGAAAGCAAAGAAAGAAAGAGAGTCCAGGATTTCCATTGGTATAAAGAAATCCTCCAAGGATACCCCAGGATACCACTCCACCAAGAGCCAAGGGACCATCTTTATTGTTGAAGAGCTGACAACTTACCTCATATGATTGAGGTACTTCTTGGTAAGCACAATACACTTACCTTAGACAAAGACTTGTTGAAAACTAAAGAAAACAACTATTTGCCTATAGAAATTTATTGAACATTTCGTATAGACCAATTTTTTCATACAAAAAAGAACTGACAAAACTACCATAAGTGCATCTTTTCAGTACGGCAGTGCGCCCTTTTATTTTGTTTTGTTATCCACTTTCTGCTTCTATTTACAACAGTGACAAGGGTACACTGTATCAACACACAGGCAGCACGCATACACATTATTGAGAGAGTCATTGATTAGACTATACTATCTTAGACTAATATAACCTAGTGTTATACTTTTTAGTGCTGGTGCCCCACCTTTACTTTATATATATATATATATATATATATATATATACACATATATGTATGTATATATGTATGTATGTATATATGTATATATATATATACATATGTTTATATATATATATATATATATGTGTGTGTGTGTTCTAAATTGTAGATTCTAGATTGTAAGCTCCCACGGGAATAGGGCCCTCAATCCCTCCTGTAAGTGTTTGTAAATTACAAGTCTTGTACTGTTTTATTTATATGAATTGTATCCATGGACAGCACTGCGGAATATGTTGGCGCTAAAAATAAATAAAGTATAATAATAATAATTATATATATATATATATATATATATATATACTTATGTATGTATATGTGTATATAAAGGTATATATATGTATGTATATGTGTGTGTATATATATATACAGTGAGGCCCCGGTTTACGCACGACTCGGTATACGAAATTTCGGTTTACGAAATCGAAATTTGAAGAAAAATTGACTCGGTTTACGAATTTTTTTCGCAATACGAAACAAAATGCCGGTTTGCCCCCCTCGGTTTACGAATATTTTTCGCAATACGAAACCAGTGGCCCCTGTGCCCCCTGCATACTCAAGTATGATTGAATTAATGAAGTTTGGGTACCAGTGTGGAGGTGTTGGAGAGGTTTTGGAGCCATTTTGCAGCAAGTTGTTGAGCCTTTTGGAGTCATTTGCAGCAAGTTGTTAAGCCTTTTGGAGCCATTTGCAGCAAGTTGTGGAGCCTTTTGGAGACATTGGAGCCATTTGCAGCAAGTTGTTAAGCCTTTTGGAGCCTTTTGGAGCATTTTTTGGACACTTTATTTGAATTTTTTCGGACCTCCGGAACGCATTAATTGATTTTCAATGCATTCCTATGGGAAAACGTGTTTTGGTTTACGAATTTTTTGCAATACGAAACGACCCGGAGAACGAATTAAATTCGTAAACCGAGGACTCACTGTATATATATATATATATATATGTATATATATATATATGTATATATAGTGTGTATGTGTGTATATATATATATATATATAATGTATATATATATATATATATATATATATATTTATGTATGTATGTATGTGTGTGTATGTGTGTGTGTGTGTGTGTGTGTGTGTGTGTATGTGTGTGTGTATGTATGTATATGTTTATGTATATGTATGTGTATATATATATATATATATATATATATATATATAATGTAAAAGAATATACACTGCAAATGGACAAGACCTGGTGGAGATCCGTGGAGTCCAACAGCAAAGAAAGCCAGCACACGAGATTTGAAAAATCACCCTCTTTAATGCGAAAGTAGCATAACGTTTCAGGTCCCACTGGAGCCTTGGTCACATGCAGCAATTCACAAAGGAAATTCAGGCATAGAATAACACTCCCAAACAATCCCTTAAATACCCCCACCCACCAATCAGATTCACATACAAAAACCGCCAAACACATAAGCAATTTAACACAGCTGTATGCCATAATATTCAGCATGTCCCGCAAGCGTGTATGTGTAACCATGGAGATCCAATCTAGACCAACGGCTTGAGGCAACATATCGCAAATACGCATGCGTGCACGATGACGTCATCGCATCTACACAGGTTGTCCCGGTAACCATAAACAACGGCTACGATCTGCGGAAATGCACCGCAGCTACTCAAAAGTGTCAAGCAGTATACAATAACGACTACGTTTGTAAATGATCACCAAGACAATCTTGCGCACTTTATGCATTATTTCCTAGATATAATATACATAGTGTTAAGAGTCAATAAGCTAATTAACCAACCCATATAATGTGAATGGTGAACTTTCAAAAGCGCAATACATATACAAGTTGCACAAAAGATACAATGTTATGAATCTGAGTACCAAGTGACAATAAGTATCTATACATTAAAAACACAAATAATTATAATTGGCAGGTTACTATGACACACAGAAGCAAACACATATTGCTTAAAGGGCCACATCAGGCACATTATACGATCCAACAGGATCAGAAAAAAATGTGTAATACTCTGTTAGTGTCAAAAGGAACCAGCCAAACCAGCTAGGCTGTATAAAAAATTTTGCAACGTGCATCAAGGACATGGTAGAAATTGATAGCAAGATGAAAGGAAACCCACAGTCATTTATAGAAGCAGCTATAATCAATAGACATATTCAAGCCTTTTGGTGTTATAGTATCAAGACGGTAGATCCAGTGAGATTCCATTTTCAACAGAGCCTTGTCTCGGTCACCCCCACATCTAGACTTTGGTACGTGGTCAATTAGAATTGTCCTCAGAGAAGAAATGGGATGCCCAGCCTGTGCAAAGTGGCGTGCCACCGGCTGATCTGAGGCTCCCTTATCCAAAGCCAATCGAATGGCTGTCTTGTAGTTGGCTAACCTCTCTCTGAAGGAAGTAATGGTTTTATCCACATAGTATAGCGAACAGGGGCAAATGATCACGTAAATCACATGGTCTGAAGTGCACGTTAGCCAATGTCGTATGTTGAAGGTCTTATTCATATGCAGGTGATGGAACCTGTTGCCCACGATTATACCATTGCATGTGATGCAATTGCCAGATCTATAGCACCCCTTCTTCCCAGGGGGTAACCAAGTTTGGTTTTGGTAGCTTGCAATGGGATCTGTCTTCACCAGAAGATCACGCAGGTTCTGTGCCCTCTTGTAAACCAATCTCGGAGGTGGTATATATATATATATATATATATATATATATATATATATATATATAAATAAAATGTATGTATATATATATATATATATATATATATATATATATATATGTATATATTTATGTATGTATATATATATATATATATATATATATGTATGTATGTATGTGTGTGTGTGTATGTATATGTTTATGTATATGTGTATGTATATGTGTATGTATATGTGCATGTGTATGTATTTTGTATGTATGTATGTATATGTGTATGTATTTATGTATGTATGTATGTATGTATGTATATGTGTATGTATGTATATATGTATTGATCTGAAACTGATACTATATTGGATAAATTTCTGCTTTATTGAACAAGTAGCTATACAATCAATTTCAAATGTCCAATTTTATTTTTCAGGCATCTGACAAATACACGTGTGGTTGTCCCATAAATTGTGTCATATGTTTTATGCACTCAGAAAGAGGTGTACTGAATGTGAAAGATGCTGTGTTTTTATATGACTATAAGAAAATAATCAAATGCAACTTTAAATGCATTTTAAGATAATACTAGTATGATGTTAGACATAATACTGATGTTTCATATTAAAATAATCAGGAAAAATGGCACAATATGATCCATGTATATTAAACATATGACTTATTAATACAAGAAGTGGTGAGCATATTAAATATAAAAAATGAATGATATAGTTTACTGTAGTAGTGTTAAAAAAAACTGTTTATCTTTACTGCCCCCGATGGCCTAAATTTAATATTACAGCCAAAAGGCATTTGGCTGTTGAAAATTAAATTTCCCAGTAGCCAATTAGGGAGACGTCTCCCAAATAACCAATCAGGGACAAGTTCTGAAGGGCCTAGCATCCTAATTTCACAGATGATTAGAATACAAAGGGGTGGGGTTATATCACAGACAAGAAAAAAAAAAGGACTCTGTGCTGAATTTTGACTGACAAACTGTTGCCTTGGGATCCAGTCTATATAAAGCAATCTGTGCCTAATTTTTATCCATCTTGCAAAAATTACCTCTTTTAATTTATGAGGTGAAATCAGATTTATCAGAGAAACTCTAGAAGCTGAAATATTGATTTATTTGGGTAAAGTATAAGAAACTGTTAAATATATTAAATATTTTAAATCAAAGGCTATAGTTAGATTACAGCTGTTAAATTTAAAAGGGCACCATTAGTATTTTAAGCTTGTGTTTCATAGTCCTGTGTAGTTAAAAACTAGCCTTTTGTTTGCCAAGTAATTTATCTTTGCAACTTTATAAATATATTTTAGAATTTGCATAAATAAAAAGAGAGAAGCGCTCAACCTGGAAACGAACAATAGCATAATAGCTTGTTCTATGGCTAGTTACCACCCAAGAAGCAGCCTCTTTTTGCTCAACATGTGCCTTTCACAGAGAAGAACTTTCCTGAAGCATATCAGTCTGATCCTCACTTCACAGTACAGTCCAGCCCCGAAATACCAGGCAATTCCTCTCTGAAAGAGAGAAACAGCAGAACCCCAGACGTACGTTTCGGCCTATTGTGGGCTTCGTCAGTGAGGTGCAGCTATATCCCTCTAGGCACACTGAGCAACGGGTCCATGTCTGGATTCCCGCATCACACTTAGGGAGACTTCCCAAAATGTCATAATTTGCATAAATAAAAAGAGAGAAGCGCTCAACCTGGAAACGAACAATAGCATAATAGCTTGTTCTATGGCTAGTTACCACCCAAGAAGCAGCCTCTTTTTGTTCAACATGTGCCTTTCACAGAGAAGAACTTTCCTGAAGCATATCAGTCTGATCCTGACTTCATAGTACAGTCCAGCCCCGAAATACCAGGCAATTCCTCTCTGAACGAGAGAAACAGCAGAACCCCAGATGTACGTTTCGGCCTATTGGATTTATTTGGGTAAAGTATAAGAAACTGTTAAGTATATTTAATATTTTAAATCAAAGGCTATAGTTAGATTACAGCTGTTAAATTTAAAAGGGCACCATTAGTATTTTAAGCTTGTGTTTCATAGTCCTGTGTAGTTTAAAACTAGTCTTTTGTTTGCCAAGTAATTTATCTTTGCAACTTTATAAATATATTTTAGAATTTGCCTTATTGTAGATAAATAAGAATTTATTTCATCTCAGATAACTTGGCATAGAAATTGGCTGTTAAAGTATATTGTTATATTGTTTAACTAGGCACTGTGAAAGTTAGCGGTCCATATTGTGGTATTTTAATGCAATTGATTGTGGATAAGGTAAATTGTAAAGGTATATTTTTATGATCTTTGTATAGAATATTGTAACAGCATAAGTGTATATCATCTGATTCATAATCTGGTTTTCTATAAATATAATTCAATGTGTTTATAACTTTAACTAATATAAAGAATTTAGGAATAAAATATTGATTTTAATTGTTTCATAAACAAAGAATTATAGTGTTCTGCGCCTCGTGACAAGACCGCACAGGCTCACTGGAGGTGAACGATAGCCCAACACAATCGTTCCTAATATAAATATACAAAGTGCAAAGTAGGAGCGCTGTCTTCATAAGAAGAGTGGCTAAAGTGCGGCGTAGAAATGTATTATATATGCAAGTGTAACTTTATATAGAACATGCATACAGTACCTGGCAATATGTCTGACCATGTGCAGTTACAGGATGCACAAATTATATCAGTTATATTTAATTATAACTGTTATATTCAATTATAAGCAACAGCACATGCTTGAGAAACTTATTAAACAAAAAGTTATACACAAATCAACAGAAGGTGCAAAATCAAAAAATGAAAACAATTAAACATGAGAGAAATCTGTGCCGAGACATCTGCGGTGATAAAGGTTCAGTTAGTGTATTCTAGGGTCCTGAGTTTAGAGTGCACCTGCCCCAGTGTGAGGCCAGCTAATTTTCTCAAATGGATCCTTAAATGCTTGTATCTGTTCATAAGCAACTCTGTTATGTAATAGTATGGCCGTGCCCCTGGCCTTCTTTGTGAAAGGGGAGTGTTCTAGAACCTTGTATGAATGGGAGTGGAAGTACTGGGGGGCGCCCATCTGTCTCCTGTAGGAAGATTACGTCTGGGTTGTGGAATTTAAGTTCACGGGTCAGGAGGCTCCTCTTGCACATTCTTTGGAAACTGATATCCTAAAGTCCATAAAAGACTTATCAAGGCTAACACACATCTATATCGTTTTGTCTCTTTTGAATTTAAGGTGGTAAAACCCTTTTTATTAAGGTGGTATATATTTTTTATTAAGGTGGTATATTTTTTAACGCTAGCAAATTTAACCCTTTGAGTGCTAAGCACTTTCCCACCTGGGTGCTAAGCTGATTTAATTTATTTTTTTATTTTGTGAAAAAAAATGTTTTAACTTTTTTTAATTTTTTCCAGATCCCCAAGACTTACACCACTGGAAATGTTAGGCGATTACATTTCCAGTGGTGGGTCTTGGGTGTCTGTAGCTGCTTAGATGCCTGATATACAGGCTTCAAAGCAGCATGCCCCATTTCCCTATACTTTGTATTGAAAAATTGTTAATAAAGTTGCGCGGTGACGTCATCACATCATTGCGCGTGACATCACCATGCAAAACGTGATGCCCCGGCGATGCCTGTCACGCTACAGACACGATAGCCAGGGTAGGATCTGGTGGGAGCCCCCAGATCTCCCTCAAAGTGGGAGAGTGCTAGTGACGGCACTGAGCCATCATTAGCACCAGTGTGGGAAACTCTGTGATGGCTCAGAGCCGTCATTAGCACTTAAAGGGTTAAAGGGAGATGTCCCTGTTTTTAAAAAATACTGTTTCTTTATGCTTAAATACGTTTTGAAATATATGTATGCTTTAGTGAACATAAAAGGTTTATTTTTTGCTGCACAATGAGTGCTGCATAAACTGACACAGAGCTCGCTTCCATTGAGTCGTTAAAATGGAGCCGTAAGCTACCGAAGCGGACGACAGCTAAAAGTAATTTACGGCTCTATTTTAGTACCAGGTTTCCATTGAAAAGATTAGCCTGTTGTGCACAGTCGCTCTTTTCGGCCGTACGTAAGTTTACGTTGCCAACCGATGTCGGATTTGTCAAAAAGCGCGCCATAACAAGTGCATTGCCATGGTAACCCGACCTCTGTCTATAAGAATAACGGTTTGCGCCTGCGCTCTTTACCTGTGATCGCCTCTAGAGAGAAAGACATGGGAGCTAGTTGCGTTGGTAGGAGTTTGGTGGTTTTGAGAGTTGTTTAAGAGTTAGTGGAGAGTTTGATATTTTATTTATTTATAAAATATTTTACCAGGAAAGATACATTGAGATTTCTCTCGTTTTCAAGTATGTCCTGGGTACACAAAACATTGCATTGATACAATGGGTACAATAAAATAAAAACAATAATAATACATGATATATGCACAAAAATTTAACATAGAACAGGTAGGAAATATATAATCAACAATGACAGGTGCATTCTGTTTTGAGATATGTAGAGAGGGATCTCTTAAAGGAAGGTTTGAAAGTGTGCGGGAGGTCGTTCCATAATTGTGGTGCTTGCATATATTTTTATATGTACATACATATTGATATTTCTATGACAACATGGGTGCAAATATTCCTATACATAGGACCAATAAATGTAGCATATATAATGTTATTTGTACATTGAAACACTCATAATTTCTTTTGGATTTGCAATTTCAATGAGAAACAGGCCTCAAAAAAGCTCTTTTTCCTCCTTTACACCTAGTTGAGCTGGGGGTAATATTTCTCAATGTATCGACAGCCTCCGACAGTGTATTAACGGTTAGCGCTTTCATTGGAAACCTGGTATAATTTATCGATTAACGGCTTCTATTACTTTCTATGGGACGCGAAGATCTTTTCGGCAGCCGGAGTCCAGCTGCCGATATTGAGGTATAACGCGCCATTGGAAACAGTCGAAAAACGATATTGCTTTCGACAGCATATTTAACGGTTTGCGAGTGCACGCAAACTGAATAACGACTCAATGGAAGCGAGGCCACAGTTGTGCTGTTTAGACTAACACAGATACTTTATTGCTATAAATGCTGCTATTACATTGTTGTTGATATATTGCTACGGTTTGTCAAAACTGTTGCTACAAACACTGCTATTACATTGTTGTTGATTATACTGCATCTGTTTTCTAAATTTGAATATATATATTTTTTTCTATATATGTTTTTTTATGCTTAATATCTTTTGAAATATATGAATGTTTTAGGGAACATAAAAAGTTTATTTTTTGCTGCATAATTAGTGCTGTTTAAACTGACACAGTTGTGCTGTTTAACTAACACAGATACATTATTGCTATAAATGCTGCTATTACATTGTTGTTGATATATTGCTACGGTTTGTTAAAACTGTTGCTACAAACGCTGCTATTACATTGTTGTTGGTATACTGCAACTGTTTTTTAAATTTGAATATATTTTTTTCTATACATAAAATATGAAATTATCTTTATAGTCAGAAGTGTTTTTGGATTTATTTAAAATTTGTTTAGAAAAACATTGATATTTACTCCTTGTCAGCTGTGGAAGCGTCCTTTTTCAAAAACTTGTGTGAAATTTGTATGTCAAGTTTGTGGGGAGCTTATTGGAAAAGTGGCTAGGACACCTTCTGCTCCTTCTTTAATTTCTTAATTGATTTTGTGATAAGATGAGTCAAGCTTAAAGGGACACTGAAACCAAATGTTTTCTTTTGTGATTTAGATAGAGCATGCAATTTTAAGCAACTTTCTAATTTACTCCTATTATCAATTTTTCATCGTTCTCTTGCTATCTTTATTTGTAAAAGAAGGCATCTAAGCTTTTTTCTTGGTTCAGAACTCTGGACAGCACTTTTTGATTGGTGGATGAAATTATCCACCAATCAGCAAGGACAACCCAGGTTGTTCACCAAAAATGGGCCGGGATCTAAATTTACATTCTTGCGTTTCAAATAAAGATACCAAGAGAATAAAAAAAAATTGATAATAGGAGTAAATTAGAAAGTTGCTTAAAATTTCATGCTCTATATGAATCACGAAAGAAAAAATTTGATGTCGCGAATAGTTCGCCGGCGAATAGTTCCCGGCGAACATAGCTTGTTCGCGTTCGCCGCGGCGGGCAAACATATGCGATGTTCGGTCCGCCCCCTATTAGTCATCATTGAGTAAACTTTGACCCTGTACCTCACAGTCAGCAGACACATTCCAGCCAATCAGCAGCAGACCCTCCCTCCCAGACCCTCCCACCTCCTGGACAGCATCCATTTTAGATTCATTCGGAAGCTGCATTTTTAGTGAGAGGAGGGACAGTGTAGCTGCTGCTGATTTAATAGGGAAATCGATAGCTAGGCTAGTGTATTCAGTGTCCACTACAGTCCTGAAGGACTCATCTGATCTCTGCTGTAAGGACAGCACCCCAAAGAGCCCTTTTTAGGGCTAGAACATCAGTTTGCTTTTTGTTTTTTTTCCTGTGTAATCTAATTGCAGTTGCCTGCCTGCCAGCATGTGTGTCAGGCTCACAGCGTATACTGTGCCCACTTGCCCAGTGCCACCACTCATATCTGTTGTAACAGTAGTGTACATTTAAAAAAAACAACTTTTTTGACTGTGAAATAATAGCAGTCAGTTTCCTTCACACGTGTGCTTTCAGTGCCTGCCAGGGCACAGTGTCACACCAGTGCAACTCATATCTGATGTAACAGTAGTGTAAAATAACCCCTTAATGACCACAGCACTTTTCCATTTTCTGTCCGTTTGGGACCAGGGCTATTTTTACATTTCTGTGGTGTTTGTGTTTAGCTGTAATTTTCCTCTTACTCGTTTACTGTACCCACACATATTATATACCGTTTTTCTCGCCATTAAATGGACTTTCTAAAGATACCATTATTTTCATCATATCCTATAATTTACTATAAAAAAATTACAAAATATGAGTAAAAAATGGGAAAAAACACACTTTTTCTAACTTTGACCCCCAAAATCTGTTACTCATCTACAACCACCAAAAAACACCCATGCTAAATAGTTTATAAATTTTGTCCTGAGTTTAGAAATACCCAATGTTTACATGTTCTTTGCTTTTTTTGCAAGTTATAGTGCCATAAATACAAGTAGCACTTTGCTATTTCCAAACCATTTTTTTTCAAAATTAGCGCTACTCACATTGGAACACTGATATCTGTCAGGAATCCCTGAATAGCCATTGACATGTATAATTTTTTTTTTTAGAAGACATCCCAAAGTATTGATCTAGGCCCATTTTGGTATATTTCATGCCACCATTTCACCACTAAATGCGATCAAATAAAAAAAAATTGTTCACTTTTTCGCAAATGTTTTCACAAACTTTAGGTTTCTCACTGAAATTATTTACAAATAGCTTGTGCAATTATGGCACAAATGGTTGTACATTTTTCTCTGGGATCCCCTTTGTTCAGAAATAGCAGACATATATGGCTTTGACGTTGCTTTTTGATAATTAGAAGGCCGCTAAATGCCACTGCGCACCACACGTGTATTATGTCCAGCAGTGAAGGGGTTAATTAGGGAGCATGTAGGGAGCTTTTTGGGGTAATTTTAGCTTTAGTGTAGTTTAGTAGACAACCTAAAGTATTGATCTAGGCCCATCTTGGTATATTTCATGCCACCATTTCACCGCCAAATGCGATCAAATAAAAAGAAACATTGCATTTTTCCAAATTTTAGGTTTCTCACTGAAATCATTTACAAACATTTTGTGCAATTATGGCACAAATGGTTGTAAATGCTTCTCTGGGATCCCCTTTTTTCAGAAATAGCAGACATATATGGCTTTGGCATTGCTTTTTGGTAATTAGAAGGCCGCTAAATGCCGCTGCGCACCACACTTGTATTATGCTCAGCAGTGCAGGGGTTAATTAGGGAGCTTGTAGGGAGCTTTTAGGGTTAAATTTAGCTTTAGTGTAGTGTAGTAGACAACCCCAAGTATTGATCTAGGCCCATTTGATATATTTCATGACACCATTTCACCGCCAAATGCGATCAAATTAAAAAAATTAGTCAACTTTTTCACAAACTTTAGGTTTCTCACTGAAATTATTTACAAACAGCTTGTGCAATTATGGCACAAATGGTTGTAAATGCTTCTCTACGATCCCCTTTGTTCAGAAATAGCAGACATATATGGCTTTGGCGTTGCTTTTTGGTAGTTAGAAGGCCACTAAATGCAACTGCGCACAACACATGAATTATGCCCAGCAGTGAAGGGGTTAATTAGGTAGCTTGTAGGGAGCTTGCAGGGTTAATTTTAGCTTTAGTGTAGAGATCAGCCTCCCACCTGACACATCAGACCCCCTGATCTTTCCCAAAGAGCTCTCTTCCCTCCCCCACCCCACAATTGTCCCCGCCATCTTAAGTACTTGCAGAAAGTCTGCCAGTACTAAAATAAAATATATCTTATATATATATATATATATATATATATATATATATATTTTAGCATATTTACATATGCTGTTGTGTAGGATCCCCCCTTAGCCCCCCAACCTCCCTGACCCCCCCCCCCCCCCAAATTAGCTTCCTAACCCTCCCCCTCTGCCTTATTGGGGGCCATATTGGGTACTGGCAGCTGTCTGCCAGTACCCAGTTTGCAAATAAAATGTTTTTTTTTTTATTTTTATTTCCATTTTTCTGTAGTGTAGCTTCCCCCCCCCCAAGACCAATCCCCCACCCGCTCCCAGATCACTTATATTTCCAAGTACTAAATATTTTGCACCCCTTTCTCCCACTTATAAAAACATTTTTTTCTGTAGTGTAGCGGTTCCCACCCGCTCCCTCCCCAAGCACGTGCCCGCCCGCCTCCTCCCGTGCACGTGCGTGCAACCCCGGCGATCCCACCCCCGATCCCGCCCCCCTCTCTGACAAGGACCGCATCAATGGCCGCCCACCCGCCTCCCACTTCAGCTCCCACCCACCAACGAATGCGGCCATCGATGCCCGGTGCAGAGAGGGCCACAGAGTGGCTCTCTCTGCACCGGAGGGGTAAAATTTGTTATTGCAGGATGCCTCGATATCGAGGCATCCTGCAATAACCAGAAAGCAACTGGAAGCGATCAGGATCGCTTCCAGCTGCTTTCCAAAACGAGGACGTACGCCATACGTCCTCAGGCGTTAACTGTATTTTTTCTGAGGACGTATGGCGTACGTCCTCGGTCATTAAGGGGTTAAAAAAAAAACTACAATTTTGACTGTAATAGATTGAATAGCAGTTAGTTGTCTGCAAGCGTGTGTGTCAGGCCTACAGCGACTACTCTGCCAACTTCTGCCAGTGCACAGTGCCACTCATATCTGTTGTCACAGTAGCTTGCATGCATAGTACCACTAATCGAAAAAAACATGAAAGGCAGAGGCAGGCCACCCCGCAGGGGCCGTCGTGGTCATGGTGCTGTGATTCCCTTTGGCCCTAGAATAATGCCCAGTGTTCAGAGGCCACGTACCCTGAACTCAAAAAGTTCTGAGGACATAGTTGACTGGCTAACACAGGACACCCAATCTTCTACAGCTTCCGCTCGGAACCTTGACGCACCATCCTCCTCCAGCTTAGCTTCGGGCACCTCTCAAGTTACCACTCGCCCGCCTGCCGCCACCACCAACACTAGCAGCACAGCCACTTCACTTGATCTGTCAGAGGAGTTATTTACACATCAGTTGGAAGAAATGAGTGATGCGCAACCATTATTGCTAGAGGATGTAGATAACAGGGATATGTCTCAGTCAGGCAGCATTACACACATGGACGTACGGTGTGATGATGATGATGTTGTATCCGCTGCTGCTTCCTTTGCTGAGTTGTCAGATACAAGTGAAGCGGTTGATGATGATGATGCGTCCGTGGATATCACGTGGGTGCCCGCTAGAAGAGAAGAAGAACAGGGGGAAAGTTCAGATGGGGAGACAGAGAGGAGGAGGAGACGAGTTGGAAGCAGGGGGAGGTCATCGCAAGGAGCTAGTGGCACAGTCAGACAGCATGCATCGGCACCCGGGGTCAGCCAGACAGCACGCCAATCAATGCATGCTGTTGCCACCACCAGAATGCCGTCATCGCAGAGCTCAGCAGTGTGGCATTTTTTTGTGTGTCTGCCTCATTTGCAACATGTGCCAAAAGAAACTGAGTCGTAGGAAGTCCAACATCCACCTAGGTACAACTGCTTTGCGAAGGCACATGATCTCACATCACAAATGCCTATGGGATCTACACATGAGTACAAGCAGCACACAAACTCAAAGCCGCCATCCTCCTCCTGGTCCAGCAACTTCAGCCACGTCAACGACTGCTGTCCTCCTTGCCCCCTCTCAACCATCCGCCACTCTGTCTCTCGCCTTGAGCAGTTCCTGCTCATCTGCCCACAGTCAGGTGTCTGTCAAGGACATGTTTGAGCGTAAGAAGCCAATGTCACAAAGTCACCCCCTTGCCCGGCATCTGACAGCTGGCTTGTCTGAACTCTTAGCCTGCCAGCTTTTACCATACAAGCTGGTGGAGTCTGAGGCGTTCCAAAAATTTGTAGCTATTGGGACACCGCAGTGGAAGGTAGCTGGCCGAAATTTCTTTGCACAAAAGGCAATCCACAACCTGTACTCGATAGTGCAAAAGTAAGTAATGGCATGTCTGGCACACAGTGTTGGGGCAAGGGTCCATCTGACCACTGATACCTGGTCTGCAAAGCATGGTCAGGGCAGGTATATCACCTACACTGCGCATTGGGTAAACCTGCTGATGGCTTCCAAGCATGGAATGCGTGGCTCTGCAGAGGAGTTGGAAGACCGAGTCAGAGGAGGAAGAGGAGGAAGGTGGCTTTGAGGAGGTGGAAGACCAAACACAGAAGGCGTCCCAGGGGGCTTGTTGTCACCTTTCGGGGACCCTTGGTGTTGTACGTGGCTGGGTGGAGGAAGAGACCTTCACTGACATAAGTTAGCACAAGGAACGGGACATGGCTAGCTTGGTATCCAACCTTGTGCAAATGGGGAGTTTGTGGTTGTGCAAATGGACTGTTTGCGGTTGTTTGCGGTGCGTTAAACGGGGAGCTTGGTCTGTCACTGTGAAGCGGGCGTAACCCTTACACTACCTGATCGATACAACATCATACCTGATGTTTTAAAGCACGTTATTCCAAACAATTTAGGAATGTTAGGTAATGTATACCCTTTATGTTTTAAAACCAGACTCTGCATCAACTATGTAATTTTCCATGGGAGTTTTGCCATGGATCCCCCTCCGGCATGCCACAGTCCAGGTGTTAGTCCCCTTGAAACAACGTTTCCATCACTATTGTGGCCAGAAAGAGTCCCTGTGGGTTTTAAAATTCGCCTGCCTATTGAAGTCTATGGCGGTTCACCCAGTTCGCCCGTTCGCGAACATTTGTGGAAGTTCGTGTTCACCGTTCGTGAACCCAAATTTTTATGTTCGCGACATCACTAATGTCAGCTTTTAAAAAATGTATATACATTGACACAATTATACCATTGTCATATGTGATAAGTTAAGATTACCTAAATTAAGATGTGAGTTCTAGTTTGTTACATAATTCACATTAATCGTAACACATATGGTCATTAAATATTAAGCGATATTTGTATCAACAATTTTGTCTACTCTTATAAGTAGGGTGACCATATTGCCAATTTAAAAAGGGACACATATGAAAAATACATATGTCAGGGTTCTTATACAAAACATTTCTTTAAACAGCCCTAAAAACAGCCCTGACATATGTATTTTTCATATGTGTCCCTTAAGCGGCAATATGGTCAGCCTACTTATAAGTCATAAATGAGTGTATATAATACATTGAGAAATGTGAATAATAGCCATTTAAAATTTAGTATTGAAAAGTTATATATGTTTGATCAGAGATACATAATAATATAGATATCATGAACTGAATATAATATATAGTGTGATATATACACTACAAAGACACTTTAAAACTTTAATATAAAGATACATTTGTAACATTTTTTTCAGTATCTCTGAAATGATACACAGCAAAATAAGATACTACTTATTTATATCCTTAATATCTCGAAGTCTGTTCTCCAATCATAATGCTAAAATAATATGAAAACTGTGTATGCATTAATTAAACACGTTTTGAAACGATGCAATATAAAATGAATTGAATATAGAGTTAAAAAGTTAATTATGTTCATCTGCTGGCACCTTATTATAAAGGGAGTTAAGAAAAAGATACCGCAAATACCCTGTGTGTAGCCTTTTAGATTAACAACTCTGCCCGTTACACAGAGACTTGATAGACCCTGACACTTCATAAAACAGAGACATATATCCTTATACAGAGGGGCATCGACTTTGCTGGGCCTGGGCCCAATTGAGACCAAAATTTAATCTCTCTCCCCTTTTTTTACGTGGTCTGTTCCTGTTGGGCTGCACACAGGGGGCAATTCTATAACAGCCTGATGCTCCATACACAGCATTCTAAACTAACTATTAACCTCTACAACTATAACCAACAAAGCCACAATCTGTCATTATAACTGCAGTGGTCATCACACCTTATACTTATAACAAGCTGCTGTATTTCCCAGCAGCAGCCATTCAACTTGCTACATGACAGAGGCCTGGTGAACTCAGACGACTTATGAACAGAGAAACCACGTTTTTCCACATAGAGATAATTCAGACCTACATGGTTCAGGCCCATTACTGACCTAAATAGAACTTTCTTAAATAATTTCTTTTTGGGGTGTGCTGAACTTTTAAAGCCCTGTTTGGAATATTTCAAGAGGGAAAGAATGTCACAGCGCAAAGGACCTAAAACAGATAAAGGCAGCAAAATGGCAGCAACCACGCCTTCAGTGTCTACATTTTTTCAACCATCAGATCCCAGTCCAGCAGAACTCTCTAATTCACAGGAACAACCTTCTACAGAGATGCAGACAGAATATACCCCTACGCAATATAAATCACTATTGTCTTTACCATCACAAATTGCGGGCCTTCCCTCCAAATCAGATTTCGAGTCATTGAAAACCTTTATTAAAGGCGAAATGAGAGACCTGAAAAAGGACTTGAACGACATGAGCTCCAGACTTGATTATATGGAGGAAGGTCAGGAGGCCCTCAACTCCATGGTCAGTACCAACTCCCAACAACTCTCCATTCAGGACTCAATGATCCATACCTTACAGGAAAAACTTGAAGACCTTGATAATCGTGGGAGGAGGAATAATCTCAGGATCAGAGGAATTCCTGAGGAGGTCTCCTCAGAACAATTGAAATCTTATGTTACAGATCTGTTCCACTTTCTAAACCCCAGATCACCCCCACTACTCAATGACGAAATTGAACGAATTCATAGAGCGCTGAGACCTCCATCTAAACCCCCTGCTCCACCAAGAGATGTGATTCTCAGGTTCTTGAGATATGCTACCAAAGAGGATGTATGGCAGGCGGCAAGATCCAGGAGAACAATAAATTTCAAAGATCACACTTTACAAATCTTTCAGGACCTTTGCCCTCAAACCATACAGAGGAGAAGAGAGGTCAGGTTTCTCACTAAAGCCCTGCAAGACCCATTCAGTTTGATTATTAATCATAATGGTTCACAAATCATCTATAGAACTTTCCAAGACCTAGACGACGTGTCCAAGAAACTGAACATTAACATTGAACCTCCAGACGAAGACGTCCTTGAGACTTCCACAAGATCCATGGATAAAACTAAGGACCCACCCAAAGAGCAGCGCTCCCAATGGAACAAAGTCCAATCCAAGAGAAGGAAGATGGACAATGTCTCCCCAAACTCGACAAGTTCTCAGGACACTTAATGACTTTGCTAACTGGTAATAATTATCTAACCACATATCCCCTACTACTAGTGATAATTGAATGTGTCCGGGAATCTTCCCTGACATACATCCACCTGGACTGTTCCTGGTCGTTGGTAGTGGGGTAAGGCCTTAAATGTAACCAAAATAATTTTGAATCTGTCTCTGAGTTTTTCACTGTAATGACCCTGTTGTATGCTGTTACCTGCTTTTTATCCTCTTACCTACAGCCTCCTCTCATGGATAATTGGCCCATTATCAGGAACATTGGATAACTTAAAGATTATTATGTGTAATGTTCTCTGTGCTAAATCTGGATACTGATATTATTAGACATTAATGAGGTTGTGATATTGCATCTCACAGTCTTCACCTTTCCTTTCCTCCCCTTTCTATTTCTTCCCTTCCATCCCTCACTATATCCTCCCCCTCTCTATCCTCGTCCCATTCCATTCCCCTCCCTACAGGTCCCCATTTGACAATCCTACATGCTATAAAGTAATTGTCTCAGAGCAAAAAGCAACACCAGTTATTCCCCAACCAAGGTGTATAGTTTTAAAAATACACTTTATTTTGGATTAGTTTATTGTTTATGTGTACTTTACTTTCAATTGTCTACATATATTGTTTATGCGATGTCTCCTGCTCCATGTTGGTTGAAATCCAATTCTACCCTGAGGTACAAAACTGAACTACGCTTACTCTTTGTATTGTTATATATGCAGAAATTTTTCAATGTTGATGGATGTCTCACTTTAAAATACTTTCCCATAATGTGAAAGGGCTCAATATCCCACAAAAGAGAACAATAGCTTTTAAAGATTACAAGAGACTTAAATGTGATATTGTTATGCTACAGGAGACCCACTTTAAAAAGGGCCGGGAGCCCCGAGCTTCCTTTAAGAAATTTGGGACAGCCTACTTCTCTTCCAATAACTCAAAACACAACGGGGTATGTACAATGATTAATAAAAAATTTCCCTTCCAGGTAACCTCTATAGATAAGGACAAACAGGGAAGATATTTGATTATTTCTGGGTTGCTGAACAGTAAGCCTCTAACTTTAGCCAACATATATGCACCCAATCTAGAAGCCACTAAATTCTATCACCAGCTCTGTAATAAACTTTTAGAATCCTCAAGAGGAAACTTGATAGTCGGAGGGGACCTCAATATTGCCCTAGATCCAATATTAGATTGTTCAGCAGGCAAATCAGCCATCCCCGCTAAGACCCTGAAACTAAATTAACCACATTGGCTATACACGATGTCTGGAGAATCCATCACCCACATGAAAGGGATTTCACCT
The DNA here is from genome assembly GCF_027579735.1 of Bombina bombina. Lineage (NCBI taxonomy): Eukaryota > Metazoa > Chordata > Amphibia > Anura > Bombinatoridae > Bombina > Bombina bombina. Next base: position 1,277,737,660 of record NC_069499.1, read on the forward strand.
TTTACTCACACCCACACCAAAACTATTCCAGAATAGACTACATATTAACAGATGTGAATAATTTAGCGCATGCGAGCCATTCAGAGATACACCCCATAACATGGTCTGACCATGCCATGGTCAGCTGCATGTTTAGCCTCCCTATAGACGTCAGACAATCACGATCTTGGAGACTAGATAAATCCCTTTTAAAGGACCCATTGATACGGATTCACCTAACCAAGGCCATCAAAGACTACTTCGAGATAAATAATACCCCAGATGTGTGCCAGCATCACATCTGGAACGCCCACAAGTGCGTTCTTAGGGGCGAAATCATTGCCCTTAAAGCAGCCAAATCTAAACAACAGCAACACTACTTGACATCACTACTTACTGACTTAAACAAACTCCTAGAAATACACAAATCATTTCCAAAAGACCGTTCACTCTTAGATAGTCTAGAGCATAAACGTCTACAGCTTAACTGTTACTTAGGGAAAGAGGCTAAGCGCAACGCTCTATTTCTCAAAAAAACTTATTTTGAAGGGGCTTATAAACAAGGCAGGCTCCTGGCCAGGCAACTCAGAAAGAAAACCCTTAGCAGATATATCTTACACATCAAAGACGAGAAAGGGAATGACCGGCACTCCTCAAAAGACATAGCAGACTGCTTTAGGCATTACTATCAATCATTGTATAACCTGTCCGCGAACACCCAACCTCCGACACAGACTGCCATCCAGGGTTACTTATTTCAACTTCACCTACCCCAACTTAACGACGAACAGAGGACTAATTTAGATGCCCCAATATCGATTGAAGAGATTAAACTAGCCATAAAATCCTTAAAAACAGGTAAATCCCCAGGCCCGGACGGATTTTGTAACACTTACTATACAACCTTTAGAGATATTCTGATCCCACATCTCCTGTCATACTTCCAAAGTATAGAACAAGACAAGGCCTTTCCCCCTATGGCTTTACAAGCCAACGTTACACTAATTCCAAAGCCAAATAAATCCCCTTTATCTATCTCTAATTACAGACCGATTTCCCTTCTGAACTCAGACACAAAGATTTTTGCTAAAATTATCGCCAATAGACTCAACTTAATATTACCCACCATTATAAACCGCGATCAGGTTGGCTTTGTACCATACCGAGAAGCTAGAGATAACACAGTGCGTAATCTACACTTGCTATGGTATGCCAAGACAAATCGTATTCCCTCAATTTGGATCTCTACTGACGCTGAAAAGGCCTTCGACAGAGTCGGATGGCCTTTTCTAGAAGCTACTCTACGGGCCTTTGGATTTGGTGAGGAAATATTAAATAAGATCTTTGCGTTATATAACAACCCCAGTGCCAGGATTGCCCACAATGGAGTCCTATCACCCCCCTTTCAGATTACAAATGGTACCAGGCAAGGTTGTCCCTTGTCTCCCTTGCTTTTCACTTGTCTCATTGAAACTTTAGCTACCAAAATTCGATCCAATACCAATATCCAGGATTTGAGGGTGGGGGGTGAAGATTACAAATTGTCACTTTTCGCAGTCGATATTTTATTTACTTTGTCGTCCCCAGTAGAATCAATCCCTCATCTTCTTGAGGAATTGGAGACATTTCATAACCTCTCTAATTATAAAATTAATCAAAATAAGTCTGAGATGCTAGGGGTGGCCATTGACTCCCATACTGAAGACCTGATTACTAAAATTTGTCCATTTAAATGGAACAAGGATTCATTAAAATACCTAGGGATTCACCTAACAGACAACCCTGATCTACTACATAAGCTGAATTATCTAAACATTAAAACTGACCTAATACGAGACCTTTCATCCTGGACTAGGAAACGCCTGTCCTGGTTAGGGAGAATAAACACAATTAAAATGAATATCTTTCCCAGACTGCTCTACATCATGCAGACCCTCCCTATACAACTCCCTAGCACATACATACCACCAGATGCAGCAGCTGTTTAGCTCGTTCATTTGGAATAGGCGCCCCCCTAGGATAAATAAACCCACAATGTTTCGCCCCACATGCCAAGGGGGCATGGGAGTTCCGGACATTGATTCGTATCGTAGGTCCATATTTCTTCAAAGAATCCTTGATTGGAGGATCCATAGAGACCACAAACGATGGGTCTCTCTGGAAGAGGCACTTAGTCCCAGTATTAATCTTCCTTCTGTGTGTTGGAACCCGGGTTTTTGGGTACTCTTTAATCAAATTAATAACCCAATTACCCAAGAAACACTGAGAACCTGGGAATCGACCAATAGGACGAACCCATATGTCTCCTCCTGCCCAGGCCCCTTGACATCACTTGTCCACAATTCTGAGTTTTCCCTGCTCACTCTGACTGGGGGTTTAGAGATACAATATCATGACTCTGACGTTCAACTTCTGACTCTAACTGCTAACGACCAGTTGCTATCCCCAAGGCAACTAACTGAAGCAGGCCATAAATGGGCCAATAATTGGTTCACGTATAGGAGGGTACACCACTATATTACAACACATCAACAACACCTAAACATGCTCCGACCACTGTCCAACATTGAGAAATTATTCACTTCAACACTGCCAGTTAAGCATAGTCTTACGTATATCAATAGCATTATTACCCAGCTACCACCAGGCAATCTGCCACGCTCTATAGAGATGTGGGAGAGGGAACTCAGAGTCATCATCACACCTCAGACAGCGACAAATATCTTTCATAACACCAAGTCAGTTTCAATGTCTGCAGCCATTAAAGAGCTTAATTACAAAATATTACACGGTTGGTATCTGACACCTAAGAGACTCCATAGGCTCTTCTCACAGACCAGTAATCGTTGTTGGAGGTGTGAACATGTTGGTAGTGGCATGAGTCATATGTGGTGGTGGTGCTCCCAGATAAATTCATTATGGCGAACAATAATAATAGAAATAGAACATATTTTTCAAGTCAGCATCCCATTAGATCCCCTCGTATGGTTATTAAATAAATCATTTAAGTTACCCCGGCCACACTTCAAACCTCTGTTAAAAATAATGACAAATAGCTTGAAAGTCCTGATAGCACAAAACTGGAGATCATCAGAGATTCCTTCGCTGGCCATGTGGCGCAATAAAGTCTCAGATTTGATAGATTTAGAAGAGTATGGCTCCTTCTTACTTGATAAAAGAGAACAATTTATAGAATTACAATTAACATGGGAAAATAACATTAAATCCATTGAGCCCCAACCTAACCTGCTCGACATTGTATAGAGGCCTTCTGGCCGGTTAAAGAGTAGACCATGTCCAGACATAAGCGCAGCCTATGAGTAAGATTTTTGGGTAGATATTCATACAAGAAAGAGATAAGCATTGTGACATCCTTATTTTGTTATTGTCGTTTTTGTATTATTTTATGAAAAAAGTTAAAACAAGGGTCTATGACGCATGGTAATTAATATGTATTTCTTTATGCAAGATTCACTTTGCAACTGTTATTATTGCATTATCTTATGTTGATTTCATTGTACAGGTATACCTCACTTTACAGCGCTTCACTTTACAGCGCTTCGCTAATACAGCGCTTTGTCGAGCTGAAGTTCAACCTCCAAAGATTTTTAAACAGTGCTGTAATCATTGTGAGATTGCGAGAAAAGGGACTGTCACCATTTTGTTATGCACAGTTCACTCTGTTTACAGCATTATAGTGCAATCTGTGTCTCAGTGGTATAGTCTGACAAATTTTACTACAGTCATTGTCACTATTTTACAGGTACAGTATTTATTAAATACTTTGCTGTGCTAGTTTAAACTAAATGCAGCACTATTGCACTCCTAATATTTCTTAGTTCAAACATGTTTTCAAGTTTTTAAACACACTGGCAAGTGAAAAGAAAGCTAAAACTGCCTTGTTTCACTTTAAGGCGGTTTTCACTTTACAGCGGGGCTCCGGTCCCTAACCCGCTGTATGAGCGGGGTATACCTGTATCATGGATTCTTAATAAAAAAGTCTTTGAAAAAAAAAAAAAGTTAATTATGTTCAGATGAGTGTGTTTTTAATTAACATGTGTATAAAAGACCATCAAGTCAGACACTTAGATAGGTCTATGAGTATGGCTGTGAAAGCTGAAACGTGTCAGACTATGTGATCTGAACATATCACTTGTTTTTAAACAGTTTGCTGAAATTGCTCTTTTTAAAGTGGAAATAAAGAATTGAAAGATTTTTAAGCTACTTCGTTTGGATCCTCCTTCTATTGACTTACTTTGCCGATGCACCAGCATTTACATTTAGAAGAAGCTTATCTAATTCCAGGAAGCCGCTTTGAGAATCAGATGGTAAGCGGCATCATCCGGATGACGTCCCAATAACGGGCCGAAGACTGGAAGCGGAGCTGGTGAATGAGACACATGTGAGTAATGGAGTCAAGAGTGTAGCGTGACATGTAAGCCTTATTCCTCTACGGACACCTCAGAAAATCATAGCGGAGAGGGTCGAACTGCAGGGTGAGTAAAACTGTAGTCTGAAAGCCACAGAACATTGCTGAATTAACCCACCAGCTTGGATCTGGAGTCAGTATAATGAGGTAAGCTGTCAAGTCCCTATTTTGACGGCCTTGTGTTTATTCAATGTCACTGGCATACACCGCTTTTCCACATTGTGCCTCATCCTACATTGGATATAACTGTGACAGTTTGATTGTTTTTCTGGATGATACTCACAGTTATTTAAGGACATTGGAACTTTCTTTTGGTATCTCTAGAGATTGTCAGCTTAGCCAGGTAACCCATCTATATTTAATGTCTGCCCGTCTGAGCACCGTTGTAACTGGCTGGTATTGTCTTCTATACTGTAATGTGTGTGCCGGCAAGTCCGGCAACAGCTGGATCTCCTGGAATTTTCCCTCCAATTGTGGTTTGCGAAAGGCAGCTTGCATAAGCCTGTCTTTAAAGAGAAAGCTGTGAAAGCAGTCTATGATGTCTCATGGCTTCTCCTGTGAGATGGTTCTTGGGCGCAGGGCTCTGTGAGCTCTCTCCATAGTGGTGGTCATGCCCTCGGTGGAGCCCAACAGACATCGAAAGAATTCTGTCAGATAGTTCTGCAGTTCTGCTGGTGCAATGTCTTCTGATATCCCTTGGAATCTGATGTTGTTCCTTCAGGTGCGATCTTCCACGTCGACAAGTTTAAATTCAAGTTGGCTTAGTTGATCTGATAGTGCTTCAGAGTAAGCCAAGATTTTTGATTAGTCTGTAGTGATGTCATCATGCTTTCTCTCAAGGGAATCTACCCTGTCTCCTATTTCTGAAATATCTTTTTTGAGTTCTGCATTGCTCCTTTGTATTTCTTTTGTGATAGAACGTGTTTGTTGTGCAAACATTTTCTTGAGAGTGTCCTCTGTAATAAAGTGTTCAGATCTAGAAGATGGGGTGGCATCATGTTGGGATCCCTCTCCCAAGGACTCAGACTCACTTAGACCATCACCTGAATCTTCCTCAGGCTCTTTGAGCGGCTGAGCAAAATGGTCTAAGACCTTTTTTTTTTAACTGGCCCTGGGGTTTTGGAGTGTCGTCTGGAAGTATGAGGCATTTTCGGATACAGTAGAAAAATAAGTGGAAAGTTAACTGGAAGTGCAGGATAAGTAAAGTTGAGAAGGAAGCCAATGATTATCTTACATGAGGATACATTAAATACACCAGAAGAAACTAATGGATATTTGTCTATGGAGTAGGGCCGAGAGGTCTTCCCCGGCCCCTACCCCTCCATGACAGCGGTCTAATTAAAGACCAAAGTTTCTCCTGCTTAAAATATGTCAGAGGAGACCGCTACAGGGGGGCAAAGGCCAGCAGGAATAGCCCCGAGCACAGGTTAATAAAAAAAAACCTTACACTTCCTATCAGGGCAGGGCCCACCACCCAAGAGATTCCCTGCAGACCCCAACCTGGCTTGGGAACAGAGGATACGACCCAGAGGAAGGGAAAGGGAGAGGGAAGTGACCAACAAGGACGAGCAGACTCAGAAAGGTAGAGCCGGTTAGGGGTTCCCGGGCAACAGACCCAGAGAAGGAATGAGACTATGCAGTGTAATCAATACATATAATAACACTATGTCTGTTGGCAATGGATAGGGTACATAGACCAGGGCAACTTAGTGAGTGAGCTGATATGGTTCTGATCAAACTATATAACCAATAATTCGGCGCACCAGCCACTTATCAGCGGGCATCACTCAGGAAGGGCATGAAGGCCCCCTCTTAACTCGGGGAATAGGGGGTATGACCAGAAGGAAGGGGAAAAAGTAGGGGGAAGTGACCAGTCCAGACTATCTGGGCTGGAAAGGAAGAGTTTTGAGGGGGTCTCACAAGTTACACTGTGCAAATCTTGTAAGACCAGTACAATTATGCAGAATATAAAACTGGAGTCCTGTGGAAATAAAGTGAAAGGATGAAAACAAAAAGACACTACACCTTGGGGTAATGAACCAAAGACATTTAAGCTGACGCAACAGCTATTATAATATGAGAATAGTGTGAGGAACTATACTAAGTCCAGAGCCACCTATACGGGAGTTACTGCTGAAGGCTCCTTGAGAAGAAATTGCAGTCCCCCCACAAACTGTGGGTGATCTCCTCACTAGTCTCCTCTAAAAGTTCCAGGGAAAGGAGTACCTTATGTGAGGGTCTTGACAGTGAAATGTACTCCAGCAGCTGTGTAATCTGGTATGTGACTTGTAAAGCCCAGTTCCTTGCAGTGCAGAATTTCAGAAACAAAACTCACCAGCTTGTTTGCTTTATGTAGCTAAGTGAGATAGGTTAGGTAGAGGCAAAGTCTCTAACAGAAGGTAGAGTTGAGGTGGGTGAGGTGTGTCACTTTACCAGATCTGATTCTGTTTTTTTGTCCCCTTATACACTGAATTGCAAATATAGTGCCTTTGTGGGCCCTCAATACAAGACGCTAAGTTGTGGGCCTCAGTATCTTGCCTCCTGTGTGTTCTGATCTATACACAATGGTCTTTATCTGAGTACCCCACCAGATGTAATGGCGGCCGCAATCCTCTGCTCTCAATCTTGATGGCAATCTGGCCTCCCGCGGTCCGCTGATACTTTCTCTAGGTGATCCTTGACGTACTGGGGTAAAGAGGATCGGTTCATTTTAACCACTATGCTATAGATGTAGGGATCAGCCAGCAGTTATACTCCGTCTAAGCTAAAGGTCAGTAGGGACCTTGATGATAATCAATGCTGCGTGATTGTGCTGCGTTGCTTGAGGCTCTCTTACTCACAGTGTCTGTACTGGAGCCTAATGGCAGATGGTTGCGCCTCTGTCCGTAACAGTAGCCTGCCCACACAGTATCGTTATGCTCCTATCTAGCAAACGGTTTTAATACCACACCAGAGCAGGTCCCCGACCATCCGGAACAATGAGCCCTGGTGCTGTTAACGGTGTAGGTGGCAAGGCCTTCCCCCTTCAGTCCACCACACTCCCAGCCAGGCCACTTCAAGTCTTCGGTATAAAAGGGTCCATCTCACCTTATCTATTACTTTCTTAGGTGATGCTTGCAACCAGGTGGCTGTACCCAGAGTTTTAAGGCACTTTTAGGCAAGAATAAACGATAAAGCTCTAATTATAAAACTTTTTAGCATAGAGCTCTTAGTGTGTGCATCTGCACAGACCGGCTGTTGGCTCCGCCCTGCGACATTACACTCTTTCAGACATCACACAATTTTTGACTTTCTATTCTCATCTCAGCTCTTATTAGCCACTATTTCCTATAACATTATATTTCTTATAACATTATCGGCTAGATTACGAGTTTTGCGTTACGAGGGGTAAGGTACTAACTTGCAAGTTATTGACACCGCTCACTTCCCTACAGCACTGGTATTACAGTTTTTTTTTTTTTTAAATGTTGTTATCAGGCAAAAAGTGAGCGTAAAGCAAAATTGTGCTCCATACCGCACTCCAATACCAGTGCTGCTGAAAGCTGCGGTGAGCTGGTTTTACGTGCACGTGCATGATTTCCCCATAGACATCAATGGGGAGAGCTGGCTGAAAAAAAGCCTAACAACTACAATAAAGCAGCGTAAAGCTCCGTAACGTAGCCCCATTGATTCCTATGGGGAAACAAAATGTATGTTTACACCTAAACCCCTAACATGAACCCAGAGTCTAAACACCCCTAATCTTACACTTATTCACTTATTAACACCTAATCTGCTGCCCCCAACATCGCCGACACCTACATTATTTTTATTAACCCCTAATCTGCCGCCCCGACATCGCCGACACCTACATTATACTTATTAACCCCTAATCTGCTGACCCAACATTGCTGACACCTACATTATATTTATTAACCCATAATCTCCCACCCTCAATGTCGCCACAACCTACCTACACTTATTAACCCCTAATCTGCCGCCCCAATGTCGCCACCACTATAATAAACATATTAACCCCTAAACCGCCATACTTCCGCATTGCAAACACTAGTTAAATATTATTAACCCCTAATCTGCCGCCCATAACATCGCCGCCACCTATCTACATTTATTAACCCCTAATCTGTCGCCCCCAACGTTGCCGCCACTATACTAAATTTATTAACCCCTAAACATAAGTCTAACCCTAAGCCTAACACCCCCTAACTTAAATATATTTAAAATAAATGTAAATAAAACCTACTATCATTACCTAAATAATTCCTATTTAAAACTAAATAATTGCCTGTAAAATAAACCCTAAGATAGCTACAATATAACTAATAGGTACATTGTAGCTAGCTTAGGGTTTATTTTTATTTCACAGGCAAGTTTGTATTTATTTTAACTAGGTAGAATAGTTACTAAATAGTTATTAACTATTTTCTAACTACCTAGATAAAATAAATACAAATTTTCCTGTAAAATAAAACCTAACCTTACACTACAATTAAATCAATTACATAAATTAAATACAATTACCTAAATTACAAAAAAAACCCCACTAAATTACACAAAATAAAAAAGTAATTATCAGATATTTAAACTAATTACACCTAATCTAATAGCCCTATCCAAATAACCCCCCCCCCAAAAAAATAAAAAAAAACCCTAGCCTAAACTAAACTACCAATAGCCCTTCAAAGGGCCTTTTGCGGGGCATTGCCCCAAAGAAATCAGCTCTTTTACCTGTAAAAAAAAATATAAACAACCCCCAACAGTAAAACCCACCACCCACACAACCAACCCCCCAAATAAAATCCTAACTAAAAAAACCTAAGCTCCCCATTGCCCTGAAAAGGGCATTTGTATGGGCATTACCCTTAAAAGGACATTTAGTTCTTTTTCAAGTGCCCAAACCCCTAATCTAAAAATAAAACCCACCCAATAAACCCTTAAAAAAACCTAACACTAACCCCCAAAGATCCACTTACAGTTTTTGAAGACCCGACATCCATCCTCAACAAAGCGGCAGAAGTCTTCATCGAAGCCGGCAGAAGTCTTCATCCAAGCGGCCGAAGTCTTCATCCAAGCCTGCAGAAGTCTTCACTCAGACAGCATCTTCTATCTTTATCCATCCGGCACGGAGCAGCTCCATCTTCAAGACATCCGGCGCGGAGCATCCTCTTCAATCGAAGTCTTCTTGCAGAATGAATTTTCCTTTAAATGACGTAATCCAAGATGGCGTCCCTTGAATTCCGATTGGCTGATAGAATTCTATCAGCCAATCAGAATTAAAGGTATAAAGGTGAAAAAATCCTATTGGCTGATGCAATCTATTGGCTGATCCAATCAGCCAATAGGATTGAGCTTGCATTCTATTGGCTGTTCCAATCAGCCAATATAATGCAAGCTCAATCCTATTGGTAGAATATAACTGATTTAATTGTTTTGTATATGCATTTCATTGGGGGTTTGTTTTAAAGAATAATTATTAAATATATTGTATTATAACCAGGCCATATACTGACAATGAATTAAAAATACATGTGCTCTAACACGACAACATAAATTAAGTTAAGCTACAAAGTGGTATTGTTTAAAGAAACAGACAAAACAATATGATAACTAACAAGTAATTGTAAATAGACTTACAAATGTGGATAGATAACTCAAATCTGTGATAGAGAAAATTGGCCAACTAAGCCCATTCGTAATCAGACAAATATATATATTTTTTAAAAAATAATTTTCTTATATAGCAAGACATTCATACACTAAAGTTTATTAAGTAAATAATATATTAACCACATATACATGAGCAAAAGGCTGAGAATTAAAAACACTGCACCCAGGTTAAACTGAGATTCAAAATTAATCTAGATTCAAATGTTTAAGATATCAGGCAGCATGAGTATAAGTATAGACTAAGCCCTTACAATCCGAGGGCTAAATTACAATTATTTTTAACAAGTATAATAATATGCTGCTGCAAGTGTCAGAACAACGAGGGTGAGCATATTAAAAAAGGGAAAGACAAAGCTTATCCCAGAGGACCCCTGACGTACGTTTCACAAAAAACGCTTCCTCAGAGGGGTGGCGAGCCGCTGCTGAAATGTAATATTTATGAGTCTATAAGAACCTCCTCAAACAATGATTGGATATGCCTGTGTGACATTTATGATATTGTGATTGGCTGAAAAGTATGTCAATCAAAAGGGTAGGAAACGATAGGTTAAGGTAGAGGGAGGTGGTTCCTGACATAAGCATCATTGTCTTGCAGGGGCGTGTTTGTATACAGTTACGTCACTTGTTTAACCCTCATTGGATGATCATGTTAAAGATATGTTGCAATATGATACTGTGGCCCAGTATCGGATATATTGTGAAAAAATAGTTACTACAGTTGTAACTTGTGTCAGTAAACAGATTAGCTGCTTGGTGAGACTCTACTTCCTATAATAAATAGAATGTAAGATCAAGTAGGTAACGTTAGGAGATAGACAAAATCACTCTCTGATCGTCAGTACTTATTGGTTGATATCAAGAAGTGAATATAAATTAGACTATGCTGCAATATTCCTCTATGTAAACGAGTGGTGTCTATGATATATATAAACAAAGTGTATTTATCATTGTCATTCAAGGGTGTGTCGTAATATGTCATAACGTACTGATCCATTTAATTGGATGATCGTCCTCCCATATGTTGCTGTTAGTCATTCTGGGCGTGCCAGAACGTTATGTGTTAAGCCCTCATTGGATGATCATATCTAACATATGTTGCGCGCCGCTCAAAGAGTGTTAATAAAAGTGCCCAGTATATGACCGATCAAAGTAATATAATTAATCATGACACAAATCCACATATGAATCAACTTGTACAAGGAAAAAGACACCTCTCTATTGCTCCGATATCAAGTAGGACATGAAAAAGCAAATAAAGTTTGTCTCTTATATTCTAATACTCATAAATGTTATTAGGATGCAGTACACATAATGCTACAACAATTATTGGGGTGCAGTACATGTAATGCTACATTAATTCTTATGCATAGGCAAGAGATGACTGTGATAGATCACTATGTATAAGCAGAATGTTCAAATGCTGTGTTTGCCTTTGAGGTTTAAGGGGTGTATCACTTGGTAGTACATCACATTGATCGCATTTCATTGGATGATCATACTCAACATATGGTGCTCCTGTTTACCTTTGAGGTTAAGGGGCGTATCACTTGACAGTACGTCACATTGATCGCATTTCATTGGATGATCGTACTGAACATATGGTGCTCTTGTTTACCATTAGAGTTAGGGAGCGTATCTCTTAGCCATCATATCAGTCACATTTCATGAAATGATCGTACTCATATAAGGTGCTCCCGTCATAATCAAAACAAGAGCATAGGAATTAGTATGATGTTGATAAAATGGCATAAATTGCATATTGTACATAAGTGATATGTTTGTTATAGGAACAATGACATGTTATCTAGATACCAGAAGCCATTTTATCTATGTGATCTATTACTCTCTATTGATCAAATATAAATCACAAAAGTATAGTGAGGTATATGTGTTCGAAATATATATAAAAAAAGAGGGTAACCTTATTTGCTCACTACAGGGCAATTTGAAACACACTTCCATAAGTACAATGTTAGTGTACTTGCTAATATTATATTCGAATATGTAATAGGCAGTATGGGTGCTATTTGAGGTGAATAGTCATCATGTTATATTGTGATCCTAATGGGTACCTGATATGTATAGTTAGTAAATGAGTACATCACAACTCAAGTGTATATCTTGTTTGTCGCTACTATAATCTACTGTACCGGGAGGAGATAATTCCTAAATGAATATATTAGTGAGCACCTAATTAGTGATTTACCTATGGATTTACAACAACCATGACATGATGGATTAAGAAGATTAGAATATGTATCAATATATTAATATAATGCATATACTTGTCAGTCCGTTAACGTAATGGAAGAAAACTTTTCAGGAGAATTAATTGTAAAACCATATGTGATAAGGATTAAGTGTTTGTAGAGAAAATATTATCTCTAACGTGATAAAGATGCCATAGTATTATAGGGGAATAAATGTTGTGGAAAAATCTGCCATCAATGATGGAATTGAAAATTAAGTGAAATATGTGAGAGAGAATAAGTGAAGGGTCTAAATAATTGACTGGAATATGCTGTTAAAGCTGAGAGTGAAGAGTATGAATAATGTGTGCTAAATAAAAGGACCAATGAGGAATATAAGTGAATATTATGTTGTTATAATAGTGAGCCGTGGATGAGTGAGAAGTGAAATAAGTGAAGGAGAAATACAATAATCAACTAAAAAAGAAAAAGGGAAAAATTATAAATAAAAAAGTGCCAATGTTATAAGTATACAAAATAATTGTTGAAGTCATTCATGCCATTAGGTTTTACTGAGTTTAAACAGTAAATCCATTTAAATTCAAGTTTAAGTAGTGTTTTCTCAAGATTGCCTCCTCGTATACCAAGGGAGGCTTTCTGAACAACCATATACCTTAGATTTGTGGTAGAACACGTGATGTAATTGAAAATGTTTCACAACAGATCTTACTTTTTTGCCACGTGCTTCGTCCTTATTGGCATTTTTTATATTGTTGGCATGTTCGAGAATACGGACCCTGATTTCTCGGGTCGTCATGCCAACATAAATCATTTTGCACGGACAAAAAAGAGCATATACAACCGCAGTAGTTCTGCAAGAAAAATGAGAGGCTAATGTGTATAAATGGCCAGCTCTGTCTTCAATGGTTTTAGACTTCATTACATATTGACAAGCAGAGCATGTACCACAGGGGTGCATCCCTGGGTTAGAGTCCTTTTTCTTAGTTGATCTCACAAAATGGCTAGATACAAGTCTATCCCTTAAGTCTGTGGGTCTTTTATACCCAATAGAAATCCTATCACCTATAGTTTCTTTTATGGAAGGGTCATTTTGTAATATCTTCCAATGTTGATTGATTAATTCTGACATTTGTGGGTTATATGTAGTAATCAATCTTGGATTTGATTCATCCATGTTTTTGAAGTTTGGGACAAGTAAGTTGTCTCTATTAATATTCAAAGCCTTATATTTGGCTCGCTTGACTGCTTTCCTGCTATAGCCTTGTGCCATTAGTCTGTCCATTAAGGCTTTGCTTTCTGTAAGGTATATTTCAGCACTTGAACAGTTACGTCTGAGGCGCAAAAATTCCCCAAAGGGAAATGCCTTAAGGGTGCAGGGTGGGTGGGCACTAGATCTATGTAACAAAGTATTAGTCGCTGTATCTTTTCGGTAAATGGTGGTGTTAATAAATCCGTCATCTTTCTTAAATATGCTTAGGTCTAAGAAGGAGATTTTGTGCTGATCAGCTGAATAAGTTAGTTTGATGTTTTTGTTGTTCACATTAACTTTCATCATAAAATGATCGAATTCCTTAGATGTCCCTTCCCATATAAATAAGACATCGTCAATATATCTTAACCACAATGGAATGTGGTCTGTATATTGTTTTAATTCAGTTGAAAAAACATCAAAAAGCTCCCAATGCCCTAAAAACAAGTTGGCATATGTAGGTGCGTTTGTAAAAATTCTATCTATCATTGAAGGTAAAAAAATTGTGTGTTAGAACAAAATGCTATAGTTGAACCACAAATTTATTATGATCTTCATTAACATTGGTATTAGATGATAGAAAATACTTGATGGCTGCGATCCCATCCACGTGTCTTATATTTGTGCAAAGTGACTCAACGTCTGCAGTGACGAGCCACATATAGTCAGTTAGCTGTATATTTTGTAATATTTGTAATACCTCCATAGTATCACGAACGTAGGAAGGCTATATGGTTAGATATTCTCTTAACCTTAGGTCAACATATCTGCTTGCGTTTTCAGTTAGATTCTCGTTCCCGGATACGATGGGTCTGCCGGGGGGTATTTGGGAGTTTTTGTGCACCTTTGGCAAGAAATATAGTGTAGCGACTTTGGGATACTCTGTAAGCAAATACTTTTTCTCAGTATTTGTAATAATGTTATTTGCCCAAGCATGTTTAACTAGATTATTGTATTGTATCAAGTAAGAGCTTTGAGGATTGAAAATTAATTGTTTATAGCATGTGGAATTAGACAACTGTCTAGAAGCCTCGTCAGTGTACATTTTCGATGGCCATAATACCACGTTTCCGCCCTTGTCAGACGGTTTTATAATCACGTCATTCCAGGGTTCAATCTCTTTCAGAGCTTTGGATTCTGGTGATGTTAAATTGTGACTCTTTTGAATAACAGGCAATTGTTCAATTTGATGGCAGAACATTTTGCAAAATACCTGAATTTCAAGTGATGTAGACATAGAGGGAACATAAGTAGATTTAGGTCTAAGTGCAGTTTGCCACGTATTTGGATTAGAAGGGGTTACATCATTTGGGTTAATAATGTCATCATTACTTAGTTGTTCTAATAATTCAACTGTACTTAGATCTGCTGTATCTAAAACATTAGGATTATAGGCATATATCTTTTCCAACTTTTGCGAAAAGAGGTGTATATCTTTTATCAACTCAAACTTATTTAGAGAGTTAATAGGACAAAAAGATAATCCCTTGGATAGGACAGCTATATGATCAGGATTAAGTACATGATCAGATAAATTAATAACCCTTAATTTGTCATCCTTATTTTGGAGAAGGGACTCAATTCCCTCCTCCTCGTGGATTGTCATGTTGGACCTGTGAATTTGCGTTTGTTCCCCTGTGAGTTGGATGTTGCGGGGGAACAAACGCAAATTCACAGGTCCAACACGACAATCCACGAGGAGGAGGGAATTGAGTCCTTTCTCCAAAATAAGGATGACAAATTAAGGGTTATTAATTTATCTGATCATGTACTTAATCCTGATCATATAGCTGTAGCTGTCCTATCCAAGGGATTATCTTTTTGTCCTATTAACTCTCTAAATAAGTTTAAGTTGATAAAAGATATACACCTCTTTTCACGAAAGCTGATGTTGCAAAAGATATATGCCTATAATCCTAATGTTTTAGATACAGCAGATCTAAGTACAGTTGAATTATTAGAACAACTAATTAGGACATTATTAACCAAAATGATGTAACCCCTTCTAATCCAAATACGTGGCAAACTGCACTTAGACCTAAATCTACTTATGTTACCTCTATGTCTACATCACCTGAAATTCAGGTATTTTGCAAAATGGTCTGCCATCAAATTGAACAATTGCCTGACGTTATTATAAAACCGTCTGACAAGGGCGGAAACGTGGTATTATGGCCATCGAAAATGTACACTGACAAGGCTTCTAGACAGTTGTCTAATTCCACATGCTATAAACAATTAATTTTCAATCCTCAAAGCTCTTACTTGATACAATACAATAATCTAGTTAAACATGCTTGTGCAAATAACATTATTACAAATACTGAGAAAAAGTATTTGCTTACAGAGTATCCCAAAGTCGCTACACTATATTTCTTGCCAAAGGTGCACAAAAACTCCCAAATACCCCCCGGCGGACCCATCGTCTCTGGGAACGAGAATCTAACTGAAAATGCAAGCAGATATGTTGACCTAAGGTTAAGAGAATATATAACCATATTGCCTTCCTACGTTTGTAATACTATGGAGGTATTACAAATATTACAAAATATACAGCTAACTGACGATATGTGGCTCGTCACTGCAGATGTTGAGTCACTTTACACAAATATAAGACACGTGGATGGGATCGCAGCCATCAAGTATTTTCTATCATCTAATACCAATGATAATGAAGATCATCTATCATCAATGATAGATACTATTTACAAACGCAAGGAACCACAATGGGTACAGCTTGCGCACCTACGTATGCCAACTTATTTTTAGGGCATTGAGAGCTTTTTGATGTTTTTTCAACTGAATTAAAACAATATACTGACCACATTCCATTGTGGTTAAGATATATTGACAATGTCTTATTTATATGGGAGGGACATCTAAGGAATTGGATCAGTTTATGATGAAAGTTAATGTGAACAACAAAAACATCAAACTAACTTATGCAGCTGATCAGCACAAAATCTCCTTCTTAGACCTAACCATATTTAAGAAAGATGATAGATTTATTAACACCACCATTTACCGAAAAGATACAGCGACTAATACTCTGTTACATAGATCTAGTGCCCACCCACAATGCACCCTTAAGGCAATTCCCTTTGGGGAATTTTTGCACCTCAGACGTAACTGTTCCAGTGCTGAAATATACCATACAGAAAGCAAAGCCTTAATGACAGACTAATGGCACGATTCTATAGCAGGAAAGCAGTCAAGCAAGCCAAATATAAGGCTTTGAATATTAATAGAGACAACTTACTTGTCCCAAACTTCAAAAACATGGATGAATCAAATCCAAGATTGATTACTACATATAACCCACAAATGTCAGAATTAATCAATCAACATTGGAAGATATTACAAAATGACCCTTCCTTAAAAGCAACTATAGGTGATAGGATTTCTATTGGGTATAAAAGACCCACAGACTTAAGGGATAGACTTGTATCTAGCCATTTTGTGAGATCAAATAAGAAAAAGGACTCTAATCCAGGGATGCACCCCTGTGGTACATGCTCTGCTTGTCAATATGTATTGAAGTCTAAAACCATTGAAGACAGAGCTGGCCATTTATACACATTAGCCTCTCATTTTTCTTGCAGAACTACTGCGGTTGTATATGCTCTTTTTTGTCCGTGCAAAATGATTTATGTTGGCATGATGACCCGAGAAATCAGGGTCCGTATTCTCGAGCATGCCAACAATATAAAAAAATGCCAATAAGGACGAAGCACGTGGCAAAAAAGTAACATCTGTTGTGAAACATTTTCAATTACATTACAAGTGTTCTACCACAAATCTAAAGTATATGGTTGTTCAGAAAGCCTCCCTTGGTATACGAGGAGGCAATCTTGAGAAAACACTACTTAAACTTGAATGTAAATGGATTTACCGTTTAAACTCAGTAAAACCTAATGGCATGAATGACTTCAACAATTATTTTGTATACTTATAACATTGGCACTTTTTTATTTATGATTTTTCCCTTTTTCTTTTTTAGTTGATTATTGTAATTCTTCCTTCACTTATTTCCCTTCTCACTCATCCACGGCTCACTATTATAACAACATAATATTCACTTATATTCCTCATTGGTCCTTTTATTTAGCACACATTATTCATACTCTTCACTCTCAGCTTTAACAGCATATTCCAGTCAATTATTTAGACCCTTCACTTATTCTCTCTCACATATTTCACTTAATTTTCAATTCCATCATTGATGGCAGATTTTTGCACAACATTTATTCCCCTATAATACTATGGCATCTTTATCACGTTAGAGATAATATTTTCTCTACAAACACTTAATCCTTATCACATATGGTTTTACGATTAATTCTCCTGAAAAGTTTTCTTCCATTACGTTAACGGACTGACAAGTATATGCATTATATTAATATATTGATGCATATTCTAAACTTCTTAATCCATCATGTCATGGTTGTTGTAAATCCATAGGTAAATCACTAATTAGGTGCTCACTAATATATTCATATAGGAATTATCTCCTCCCGGTACAGTAGATCATAGTACCGACATACAAGATATACACTTGAGTTGTGATGTACTCATTTACTAACTATACATATCAGGTACCCATTAGGATCACAATATAACATGATGACTATTCACCTCAAATATCACCCATACTGCCTATTACATATTCGAATATAATATTAGCAAGTACACTAACATTGTACTTATGGAAGTGTGTTTCAAATTGCCCTGTAGTGAGCAAATAAGGTTACCCTCTTTTTTTATATATATTTCGAACACATATACCTCACTATACTTTTGTAATTTATATTTGATAATAGAGAGTAATAGATCACGTAAATAAAATGGCTTCTGGTGTCTAGATAACATGTCATTGTTCCTATAACAAACATATCACTTATGTACAATATACAATATGCAATTCACGCCATTTTATCAACATCATACTAATTCCTATGCTCTTGTTTTGATTCTGACGGGAGCACCTTATATGAGTACGATCATTTCATGAAATTTGACTGATATGATGGCTAAGAGATACGCTCCTTAACTCTAATGGTAAACAAGAGCACCATATGTTCAGTACGATCATCCAATGAAATGAGATCAATGTGACGTACTGTCAAGTGATACTCCCCTTAACCTCAAAGATAAAAAGGAGCACCATATGTTCAGTACGATCATCCAATGAAATGCGATCAATGTGACGTAATACCAAGTGATACGCCCCTTAAACCTCAAAGACAAACACGGCTTTTGAACATTCTGCTTATACATAGTGATCTATCACAGTCATCTCTTGCCTATGCATAGGAATTAATGTAGCATTACATGTACTGCACCCCAATAATTGTTGTAGCATTATGTGTACTGCATCCTAATAACATTTATGAGTATTAGAATATAAGAGACAAACTTTATTTGCTTTTTCATGTCCAACTTGATATCAGAGCAATAGAGAGGTGTATTTTTCCTTGTACAAGTTGATTCATATGTGGATTTGTGTCATGATGATTATATTACTTTGATCGGTCATATACTGGGCACTTTTATTAACACTCTTTGAGCGGCGCGCAACATATGTTAGATATGATCATCCAATGAGGGCTTAACACATAACGTTCTGGCACGCCCAGCATGACTAACAGCAACATATGGGAGGACGATCATCCAATTAAATGGATCAGTACTTTACAACATATTACGACACGCCCTTGAATGACAATGATAAATACACTTTGTGCATATATATCATAGACACCACTCGTTTACATAGAGGAATATTGCAGCATAGTCTCATTTATATTCACTTCTCTATATCAATCAATAAGTACTACCGATCAGAGAGTGATTTTGTCTATCTCCTAACGTTACCTACTTGATCTTACATTCTATTTATTATAGGAAGTAGAGTCTCATCAAGCAGCTAATCTGTTTACTGACACAAGTTACAACTGTAGTAACTATTTTTTCACAATATATCCGATACTGGGCCACAGTATCATATTGCAACATATCTTTAACATGATCATCCAATGAGGGTTAAACAAGTGACGTAACTGTATACAAACACGCCCCTGCAAGACAATGATGCTTATGTCAGGAACCACCTCCCTCTACCTTAACCTATCGTTTCCTACCCTTTTGATTGACATACTTTTCAGCCAATCACAATATCACAAATGTCACACAGGCATATCCAATCATTGTTTGAGGAGGGTCTTATCGACTCATAAATATTACATTCCAGCAGCGGCTCGCCACCCCTCTGAGGAAGCATTTTTTGTGAAACGTACGTCAGGGGTCCTCTGGGATAAGCTTTGTCTTTCCCTTTTTTAATTTGCTCAACCTCATTGTTCTGACACTTGCAGCAGCATATTATTATACTTGTTAAAAATAATTGTAATTTAGCCCTCGGATTGTAAGGGCTTAGTCTATACTTATACTCATGCTGCCTGATATCTTAAACATTTGAATCTAGATTAATTTTGAATCTCAGTTCAACCTGGGTGCAGTGTTTTTAATTCTCAGCCTTTTGCTCATGTATGTGTGGTTAATATATTATTTACTTAATAAACTTTAGTGTATGAATGTCTTGCTATATAAGAAAATTCTTTTTTAAAAAATAAATATATTTGTCTGATTACGAATGGGCTTAGTTGGCCCATTTTCTCTATAACAGATTTGAGTTATCTATCCACATTTGTAAGTCTATTTACAATTACTTGTTAGTTGTACTTTGTTCTTTAACTCCAAATCTGTGGCAGGAAGTTCTAGCAGTTAGGAGATTATAATACTCAAATTTGGCTATCTGCAAATAGCAATAGAACCATTTATTGTAAAGTGAGTAGTGTAAAGAACAAACTCAGATGTTTACATTACCCTATTTAACATATAAGGAGAATAAATTCACATCACCTCTTTATCATGATGCAAGGTGAAGAGAGGAAAAGAAGAAAAATAAAAACTCCTTAGGTCTCCATGTACTAAGCAGCCAGCGAGCTACCCGCAAAAAATCTTGCGTCAAAACTCGCAAACTGATATGTACAAAGTCGTCAACTATGTTCAAACTCGCATCTTTCAAATTGCGAGCGTACTTTTCCGCCAAACCTCACTACCTCTCCATTTTTCACTGTAATTAGACACATTTGACCAACAACTCGCCAAAAACAAATGTACTAAAAAATCTATTTGTCCGCTCGCGACAATTTCCACTCCCACCTAGTTATTTTTGCCTCGCCACCTTTTAGGTGGCGGGCAAGGTACAAAACAATAGGAAAGTCAATGTAGACGCCAGTCTAGACATATATAGAAGGCAATAATATCAGCATTGTACTTACATTGCTCATTTCGACAGCTATGGAGACACTTCTGTATTTGTCTAGAAGACAGAATACTGGAAATGTCGCTAATCGATTGGTTCAAAGAAGGAGAGTTTGTGTCCCCTGTGTATTCCTTCCACGGGTTGGTTTGCACGGCCTTTCTGACTGAGAGATCATACAAAGATTCTGGCTTGATCGTGAATCCATATTACACCTGTATCGAGAAATTGAAGATTATTTGGAGCCGATGACGGCTCGTTCACAAGCTATTCCGGGACTTTTGAAACTATTAGCTGCATTGCATTTTATGGCAACAGGCTCCTTTCAGGCAGTTTCTAGCGTCATTATTGGAATGAGTCAATCTGCTTTTTCACGCCACTTATCAAAAGTCATAGGGGCTATGATGGTTATTTTTCCTCGATATGTTTGTTTGCCATCTACCCCTGAAGAATGGCAAACTATAAAGTCAAATTCCTATAGGATGGCTGGAATGCCCAATGTCCTAGGGGCCATAGACTGTACCCATGTTGCTGTAAGACCACTTCAAGCTCGTGAGGAGATCTATAGGAATAGAAAGCATTTCCATTCCTTGAATGTTCAGATGGTCTGTGACCCCAACATGAGGATAATCAGTGTCTGTTCAAACTTCCCAGGCTCATGTCATAATTCTTACATCTTAAGGCAGACTGGCTTATACCGGAAGTTCGAGGACGGAGATATGCCTGAAGGATGGCTTCTAGGTAAGCATAACTGGCGTCTAATTTGTCTCTCATTTCCATGTACATAAATTGCGCCCAATTTGTCGACTGTAATTAAAGACTAATATGTATATTTTATATTTGTATCGTATATTTGTCAATCATTATAATTATTTTTATATTAATATTTATATTTATTTTATGTCCTCTTAGGAGATGGAGGCTACTCATGTACAGAATGGCTGTTGACTCCCTATAACAACCCACAGACCAGAAATCAAGTACGTTTCAATGAAGCACATCGATCTACCAGGGGTATAATTGAGAGGACTTTCGGTCTTTTGAAAATGCGGTTTTGATGTCTTGATTGTTCTGGTGGCGCTATGCAGTATGCACCTGAGAAAGTCGCAAAAATGATATTGGTTTGCTGCATACTGCACAATATAGCAATTAAAAGAGGCTGCCCATTAGAAGAAGAAAATGCCATAGATGTTGATGATTTAACAGAAGAAATATGTGTAGAACAAGCTAATAGGCGTGGTATGGCAACAAGGGACATGGTTTCCGAACAATATTTTGATGATTAAAATTCCTGTTTTAAGTTGATCAATAAAAGAAAATTGCTTTATTAAATTGTCTTCTACTATTTATTTTTTTAATAATTAAGGTTATTAAAAATCACTGTTGATAAACAGATAAATACATTACAGTTGTTGCTCTTCAATTATCAAAGGTTTCCAATAAAAAAAGTTTATGATCAAAGTAATTACAGACAATATATTTTAGGTAATACGTTGTCTTTGTGACATCACACTACTGTCTATAGCTTCTAAAACTCTTTTACATAATGTGATTTGTGTAATGTAATCCCTCCATAGCTGATGGTAATTCATTGTATTGTCTCAATGAATTGTAGATTTACCAAACGACAGGCTATTCCAAAGTAAGATTTTATGTTTTCAGATAGGAGTTGTTATTTTAAAGACTTGCCAATTTGCTTTGTTTTATTTTAATCACAATTTTTAACAGCTCCTAGGTTGGCCCATATTCAAATGAAAAAACCTTCAGGGCTTACTCTTATCACTTATTTTCTTATCTTTAACAATATCTATTTCCATTCAAGATTTTTTCAAGTTATAATGGCTCCTATAGATTATAAATTGTCATTGTACATATAGATATATGTAACATTAATACAATGTTACATTTGTATGAATAAAATATTGACAATATATTTTTAATAAAAATTGAAAATAAATAAATCCCCACAAAATTATCAACAAATAATGGAAACTAATTTTTTTTATTACAAACTGACAATCAATATTGAAACATTATATATTATCTATTTTTAATAAATACTGTAAACCAAACTAAATTCAAATATATATCTACACATTTGTAACACTGAAATTGTTTATAAACAAAATATAATTTTTAATAACTATAAATATTCACTAAATACATTAATCTACATATACATTATATTGTTTTAATTTTGTTTGGATACATATCTAGATCAATGCGCTAATGATTGACATACTGAATAATGACGTCATCGACAAACATGTCGCGTCCTGAACCTTTTGGTATATTCTAAAATACATATTTTTATTTTTAGTGCGCCATAAATGATAAGACTATTTGGGGCCTATTGTGCGGATTCACATACGGAAGCATAAGAAGTCAGATCATGTTATTTATCATAAATAATTATTGGAGACACTGAGCTATCATTATTTAACAAACATTTTGGCGTCAATTATGTTGTACATTTACATCTTAAATCACTGTCACAATCATCCGTTATGCCAGTGATGATCAAGCTTCTGCTCATAGTCATTGAGGTCGGCCACATATGCTGGTCCACCTCCGGTAGCACATGCCGAATTTTTTTCTCTGGCCAATTTAGCTTTGGCGAAACATTTAATGTCGTTGTAACACTTCTTCAGTTGATCGACATCCTTTTTTCCAGGACCCTGGGCATTAACGGCATCGCTTATCCTTTGCCAGATCTGCTTCCTCCTCAAAAAATTTGTCTGTTCGACACGACATCCAAACAAATAATCATAAGAGTCAATAATCATGTCAATCAAAACGACGTTTTGCTGATGTGAAAAGTGAGGATTCTTGGATTTTGAAGTGGTATCAGATCCAGATGAAGCTATATCCAATTTGTAAATAAATATTATAAAAATAACGCTCTGTAATCACTCTTCAAAAATTTTTGAACAATAATAAAATTGTTTAGAAAAGTTGAACTTTTATAGGAGCAAAATTCTGTTCCCGCGACTACTATGACGTTGCTGACACCTTGCATGTCACGTGTTAATAATTGGCCAGAGAATTTGACTGACAGTTAAGTACATTAGCTTAGTCGCGGCGAGCGAGGCGTCAAATTTATCAATAATCCGCCACTGCTCGTGGCGGGCTAGACGTGTCTATTTGTTGTGGGATTATTAGTACATAGTGACAGCGGACACCATTTCGCCTGCAGCGAGAAACGACGAGTTTATCCACGTCTACAATGTCGGATTAATTGACGGCTTAGTACATGGAGCCCTTAGTTTGAACATCCAGCAGAAGACAATGACTGACAAGGGTCTTATCATCAAAAAATACAAAACAAAATTGGAAAACTAGAGCATGTTAAATGTTATAAAGTCTAGTATTTTCACCAGGGAGTTGGGAAAACTGCACACCTTTGTTTTTCTTTTTCTTCTTTGATGGGGCACGGAATAAAGGACTTGCCAGGTCCCAAACAATCCAAGAAACAAAGTATTTTCCAGCCACCAAATTTCTTTAAAAGAACCTTTATTTCCGCATAGGGTCCTCAGCAAACATACAACGTTTCAAGCCTGAACAGGCTCTTAATCATGTATAATTGGACATACACAGGTAAATGCCTTTATATACCCTCACCTGTTACTCATCATCCTGTGATAAATTATACAACAGTGCCATCTTATGGATACAAAAATTCAATGCATCACAAAATTATCACAGGAAGTGAATAAATATGTATACAGAATATTTTTTTTTTTAAAAACACATATAAAACCCATGTACATATATATTAAAAAGCGGTATTGTGCACAACTCTTACACAAAATATTATGATCAACTCTATATTATGTTGCATGTGATTTTAGAAATATGAAAGAATTCCCTTTATATGAAAAAAATTCCTTTCTAGAAAAAAAGACTCCAATCAAAATCCTTATTCATCCCTTTTGGCCTCATTGATTCCAATTTATATATCCAAAACATTTCCCTGGTTTTTAATAATCGCTCCCTATCTCCACCTCTTCTGGGCCTACCTATCTGTTTTAAGATTTGAAACCTAAGTTGGCTGATGTTATGACCCATAGAGAGGAAGTGAGAGGAAACTGGAGCTTCTTTATTCTTGCATCTTATGTTAGACTTGTGTTCAGTTATTCTCTCCCTTACCTCTCTACAGGTCTCACCAATATAAATTTGGCCACATGGGCATTTGATAAGATAAACACAATGTGTTGCCCTGTAGGTTAAGTATTTATTAATATTACATTTTTTCCCACTGATGGGATGATAGAAATTCTCTCCTTTTATCATGGAACTACAATTGTTGCAATTCAGACATGAGTAGCAACCACATCTCTTAGGGCCAATAGTCCTTTGGCTCTCTTGTTTGTTGCTGCCAATGTCTGAATGCACCAACATATCCCTGATACTTCTATTTTTATTGTAAGCTACCATTGGATTCTCTTTAAATTCAATAACTTCTGGATTAAAGTCTCTCAAAATATGCCAGTGTTTCTTTAAGATACCAGTGATTTTATTACTTAACCTATTAAATTGGGTAACAAAGATAATACGATTTAATTCATGTTTTTTATTTTTATTTTCCACATCAATACCCTTAGTGATTGCATCTAATTGTTTTGCAATTAATGTGGGTGGATAATTTCTATTTATGAATTTATTCGGTCATAACATCAGCCAAATGTGTATATGGAGCATTACTTTTTGGGTGTGACAGATCTTTGTCAGTTTGTGCTATTCAAACACTTGTCTCAGCTGCAAATCTATTTTATCTGTCTCTCCTCAATCCCTAGTTCTAGACGTATTACTTGTTGCCACAGCGTGATTATTTAACATATTTATTCAGTGGAGTCTATTTTAGAAAAGCACAATAAACTGACAAATGTTCCTCTGCCACATACCTATTTCTTTGTACTCTGAGATTACCCAGAGTGTAATTCACCTTTAAGTAAAGCCAAGCAATATTATGTTTCTGGCAAAGGGTTCTCTGGAACCACACTCTGCTTGACTAGAGCAACCCTGGTTAGCCTCTACACTAGCAAAATTCCACCTCATTCCACCTCATTGATATGCTGATATTGTATCTCAGTCTAGATGTACTGATGTAAAACCCCTTCTCTACTGCATGTTATGTTCCCCTATTTCATCTTTCCAATAACTATTTTATCCTTTATCACATTATTCAGCTCAGGTAATGTTCCCATATATGTTTAATACTACTCCAGCTATATAGCCAGTGATAGATGTTTTCATTTCAATTATAGTCACTATACTTTTAAAAGTAACTCCAGTCCTAAAACTATTCATCTAACATGCCCAGTATTTCATCTATACAAATTTTCTTATCCTTAAATTACTTTTTAAGGGAACAGCATTAGTGTGGAAAACCACTTGTTAAGCCAAGAGTATTATTTATATTTTCAAGACAAACAAAATTTGCATATGGCATATATGTTCTTGGAACCTTTGCTGGAAACTAGTGCTGCTTTGCAGTTTAACAAAATTATTGCTATGGTAAATTGTGGGAATAAGCTTAGGACTACATTCCTATGTTGTTAAAGGGACATTCCAGACATAGATGAATTACATCTTTAAATAGAAACATATTTGCAATGTACATCTATTGGCTAAAATGCTTTTAGTAAAAGTTATCACTTTTTTAGTGTTAACATTTTTCTCTGCACGTGCATGTGAAGCAAAGCTAGATCGTGTCACTACACCCACATTTTCCATACTGCAGCTGCTCAGAGCATCAGTAGGGCTTGTATGATGTCAGCAATTAACAAACAGAGTCCTTCTCAGATGGTAAAAGCTCCTTAGGCTCTCTGAGCAAGGGCTTTTTTAAAAGGACACACAGGACCCAAAAGGTACAAATGCAGATACTAATTATAATTCTCTACTTGCTTTTTATCATTTATATAAAAGCATAAGAAAAACAAACACTTACAAGGGGAAGGGGAAAAAAAACCCCAGGAGACACACATCACATCAGCCTCCCCCACTCTCACCCCCTGACATCCGTCCATACTCCAAAAGCCGACGTTCAGACGTTACCAAGCCATGCAGGGAAATGGCCTGCGTATATCTGTAATTGGACATAGGTGGTATTCACTAGAGGTTTGACTAGTGTCAATTGAGCAGAAATTGGCAATGAAAAAATATATACTTTCCAGCATTTAAAGAATGAGATTAATTGGGCATCATTAGGGTTCTGTAAATTACATTGTTCTGCCAAACAATGGACCGTCAGAGCATTTTTCAATTCTGTCAGATTGGGTGCTACTTGTGCCTTCCACAACTTCAAAATGAGATCCCAAGCCAGAAAAATGATAATATTAATTAGCTTAATATTTTGGGTGGTGCCTTGGAATTTAGCTAGAAAAAATATTTCCATCGGTTGAATACAGAAATCTAGCTGTAAAATAGAGTTCATCCACTACAGTACTTTTGCCCAAAACTGCTTAATTTTTGGGCAGGCCCAGAAGCAATGAAAAAATCTGCAGCAGGGGCACTACATCTGGAGCACAACATACGTGACTTGTACCACTTAGATAGCCTCTCTGGGGTCAAATATTCCATTAAACTAATTTTAATCCGAGACTCTCTGTAAGCCGTCAGAACCCAGGCTTTCTCTAATAGTTTGAAAGTGTCCATTATTAGCGGAGTATCTATATTAGCGAAAATTTTACTCCATTTAGAAACTATATATTCTAATTGCTCAGCCGAAGGACGTTGATTGAGAAGAGAATAAAAAGAAGAGATGGAGTATACGCCCATTTGATATGCATTAATCCTAGTCTGTAGAACTCGAAGTGACCAGTCAATACCATATCTTTGTTTTAATTCAGAGCCATAATGTCTGATCTGCAAATAAGCATAAAAATCTCTTTTAGATAAAACAAACTGTATAAATAACTTGGCAAAGGAAAAAGAGGCTAAACCTGGATCTAGGGTTTGTGTAACATATTTCAGGCCTTTATATGACCATTGTCTAAAGATACTATCTATAAGACCAGGTGCAAAATCCGGATTATCTGACATAGGTAGAAATTTTGAGACACATGAGGAGCATTCAACTTCAACATAGAGCTTTTGCCAAGCTATAGTAATATTCTTGAAGGTTAATAGAGAGAAAACCAGCGAGGGAAGCAAGGTTATTGGGAAATGCAGAATAGCATTTAATTTAAAGGGCGCAACTAGGGAGGATTCCCAAACAACTGAGGTGACTTATTCTTGCTTCGTCAACCAATCAACTGCAATCTTAGCCCTTGTGGCTAAGCTATAAAATTGTATATTGAGTAAGGCTAATCAAGCCGCAACTTTATCATTCATGAAACGCTGTATCGCAATACGTGCCTTTGTAACTTTCCAAAGGAATTTGGAACAGGAATTATTATATTTGATTATGTCGGCTTTATGAATGGGAATCAGGATATTCTGTATCAAATACAGCAATTTCGGAAACAATATCATTTTAATTAACATAATACGGGCTGATAGGGAGATGGGTAAATTTAACCATTACTCCATTTTTTTTTACAGTCAGCAAAACATCTAGGGAAATTTAGATTATACCATTCCTCTGGATTATGACTTAATTTAATACCAAGATAGGCAATCTGCGAGGTTTCAATGAATGGCAGTTTAATGTTATGCTCCTTTTTATCAAGCCATAGAAGTTCGGATTTGGTTAGATTAATTTTGTATCCAGAAATTTGTCCAAAAAGTAAAAAAATATCCATAAGGGGAGGGAGATTTCTCTTGATATTATTTAGGAATAGGATTAAATCATCTGCGTACATTAGTAACACCAATTTATATCCCCCTACCTGGATACCTTCTAGCTGATGGTGGAGCAATATTGCCAGAGGTTCCAACGATACATTAAATAACAAAGGCAACAAAGGACAACCTTGTCTAGTGCCCCTTTGTAAAACTAGCCGTTGTGAGATTTCACCATTAATAATTAAAGCAGAAGTTGGAGCGCAATATATTAAACAAAAATTTTTTTTCAGATACCCAGTCAAGCCAAAATGCTCCAGAGAAAAAAAAGAGATGTTTCCATGAAATGCGATCAAACGCCTTTTCTGCGTCAACTGTCAATAACACTAAATCTGTGTCTGCCACTTTTAAATTTATTCCAAAAAAAGTCTAATAGCGTCATTACCTTTCGCATATTTTTGGCTGGATTTCTACCTGACATAAAACCTGATTGGTTTTCATGAATAATCAGGCCTAAATAAGGTTTTAATCTGTTGGCGATAATAGATGTTAGTAATTTATAGTCAGTATTTAATACTGAAATGGGCCTGTATGAGGAATGGAGTTCAGGATCTTTGCTTTTTTTTAAGAATTAAAGATATATTGGCAGCCGCAAAATATGGGGAACATTTATTATTATCAATGAAATAAGAATTAAACAGCTTCTCAAGTAATTTTTTTTTTCTTTTCTCTCTCTCGTTGTTTGATTTGTTCTCCCCATGCTCTCTCCCGTCGGGCCCGTTTTTCTTCCCATCGGTGCCCACTCTCCCTCCTTTTCATCTTAATTTAATCGCGGAACCCATGCTAGATAGAGTAAATAAAAATCCACTGATTATAAGGGAAAGGAAAGTTTGTATCTTGCAGAAATTTTGTTCCCAGTTCGGCTTAATAGATATTTGGCGCTCTCAGACCCAGACATAAGATCTTATACATGTATGTCTAAAGGTCATCAATCATTATCTAGGATTAATCTATTCTTGATTGCAGAGCCTTTGATTTGTTTGGAATGAAGAGCAGATGTAGGGGACATAATAATTTCAGATCACGCTATTATTTTGTTAACGCCTAGCGCATCTTTTATGCATTCTCCCAGTAATCAGATCATTTTTTTCCCAAATACCTGGCGAATAATATTAACTTTCAAAATTGGTTGTATGGGCAATGGAGAGAATTTGTTAAGGATAATTTTTCATATAAAGATAAATCAGAAGTGTTCTGGAAAGCTGCCAAAGCAGTATTTAGAGGTAAAATAAAACTATTTATGTCATCAAAAAAACAGATTTAAACAACAAGAGATTCAGATATCCAGTCAAGTTAAAAATGCGTATAGAGCATATTTGGGGGATCTCTCTAACTCTAGATGGCTTAAGTATATAAATGCCAAGACGGCATCTTTATTAAACAGCAAACTACACTAGAGGTTTGCAGGCAAAAGGCTCTCTATGTGTGCTTTGTGGGAAGATCCGCTAAATTTTTGGCTAGGATCAAAAAATCAACCCACAGGAATAGTATACCGGCCATTAGGTCTTGTTCTGATAGTTTCAACAACAATGGGGACATTAGTAGAGTTTTCTTTAATTATTTCAGTGAGTTATATAAATATGAGGAATATGAAGTAGATAAGGAAAAGGCTTTCTGGGAAAAAATGAATGTCCCTAAAATTCCTATAGAAATTTTAGCAGAGATCAATAGCCCCATTTTAGAGGCTGAAATTGCAGTTGCAATTAAGGCATCTAAGACGAATAAAGTAGCTGGCCCAGATTGCCTTCCTATTGCATTCTGTGCTCAAGACCCTCATCTGCATTCTGTGCTTAAGACCGACTATTTTTTCAATAAAACACTTGCCATCCGAAGAAGCATCCCAACACAAACCTGCAATCTCCCAACTTCACTCCCAGTCACCCCCTCTGCCACTTTCTGCACCCTACTCCCAACCACTGAGAGCGAAGTGGCTTCCCTTTTGTCTTCCTCTCACCTCACTACCTGCCCACTTGACCCTATTCCTTCACATCTAATTCCTCCTCTGTCTCGCACCCTCACTCCGGCTCTTACTCACATATTCAACCTATCCCTGTCTACCGGCTCATTTCCTGCCTCCTTCAAACATGCAAAGGTCACTCCCATCCTCAAAAAACCCTCCCTTGACCCTAACTCCCCTGCAAACTACCGCCACATATCACTGCTCCCACTAGCTTCAAAATTACTTGAAAAACTAGTTTTCAATCGCCTAACCCAATTCCTGTCCTCCAACTCATTGCTCGACCCCCTGCAATCTGGCCTCCGTCCCCAACACTCAACTGAGACTGCCCTTACCAAGGTTACTAATGATCTCCTTTCTGCTAAAAACAAAGGCTACTACTCTGTACTCATCTTACTGGACCTCTCTGCTGCCTTCGACACTGTTGACCATCCCCTTCTCCTACAGACTCTCAGCTCTCTTGGGGTCTGTGACACTGCCCTCTCCTGGATTCACTCATCTCTCTAACAGATCATTCTCCATCTCTTCTGCTGGTGACTCCTCCTCTCTTTTGCCTCTGTCTGTTGGAGTACCTCAAGGCTCTGTCCTGGGTCCTCTACTCTTCTCTATTTACACTTCTTCACTGGGTAAACTTATCAACAGCTATGACTTCAGCTATCATCTCTATGCTGATGATACCCAGATCTACCTTTCCACCCCTGCACTCTCTCCTTCTGTCAATTCTCACATCAGCGACTACTTATCTGGCATTTCCTACTGCATGGCCTCTCACCACCTAAGTATAAACATGTCCAAGAGTGAACTACTTCTAATTCCCCCCTCTAACTCTACTCCAGTTTCTAATTTTTCCATCACTGTTGGCGGCACCACCATCTCCCCATCACCCCAAGTCCGCTGCCTTGGAGTCACGCTTGACTCAAATCTGTGCTTCATTTCCCACAGCCAATTGCTCTCTTCATCCTGCCGCAACCACCTACGCAATATCTCCAAAATTCATCCGTTTCTAAGTGCTGAAACCACTAAACAGCTAATCCACTCCCTGGTAATTTCCTGACTTGACTACTGTAACAACTTACTAACTGGCCTCCCCCTCTCCCGGCTCTCTCACCTCCAATCCATCCTTAATGCATCTGCCAGACTAATCGACCTCTCTCGACCTGCTCTGTTTCTGCTGCACCTCTCTGTGAGTCCCTTCACTGGTTCCCCATTCACAATAGAGTTAAATTCAAATTTCTCACCCTGACCTACAAAGCCCTCACGAATGCTGCCCCACCCTACCTGTCCTCACTTATCAACAAATACACTCCTGCCCGCCCCCTAAGATCCAATAATGACCTGTTTCTTGCGTCCTCTACCATTGCCTCCTCTCATGCTAGACTACAGGACTTCTCTCATGCAGCACCAACCCTCTGGAATGCACTTTCTAGTGCTGTCAGACTTGCCTCTAACCTCTCCTCCTTTAAACGTTCCCTAAAGACCTTTCTGTTCAGGGAAGCTTATCACCCGACTTATTAACATACTAACTTCACTTAACTAACAGCTGCCCTCTATCTCCTCACTAATATCATTCTCACCTTTGCAGTCCCCACCTCCTGTTTCCTATCCTACTCATCTAGACTGTAAGTTCCCAAATAGGGCCCTCAATTCCACCTGTTTTTGTCTGTAAAATTTTGTCTTATCGTATTGTTTCTCCATTGTACTGTTATCCTTGTACCCATGGGCAGCGCTGCGGAATCTGTTGGCGCTTTATAAATAAAGAATAATAATAATAATATTGAATTTTACAGGATCCTTCAGGTTCAAATTTCAGCACAGTGCATATTTAAATACACTTTTGAAACATCTATAGCTTTTATTAGAAGCATTTTTGCTAATACATGTATATTACAAAAATACTTATATTCAAAACTTAAAAGCTTCAATGTGGATTTCAATTTTGGCTGGAATGTCCCTTTCAGTAAGTGTATAATACAAATTATAGAAAGGATTATGTTTATATAGTGTTATATAAACACATCTATAATTCTGATGATCATATGTTACTTTTGTGCACAATGCATACATAGCTGAAAACTTTTATTTGAACAATATTTTTACATTTTTATTGGAGTCTCTAACAAACAAACCCTTCTGCATTGTGGTGTACTATCTATTCCTCCCTCTACCCTATTGATGTATAATTAGTTTAAATAGTAAACTACAGCAGAAACTCCCTTTATGTGAAGAGTAGGTGTGGCAGGTGAAATTCTCAATCTTTGTCACTGGACACTATAAAAGGGCATAGCATCACTTTCACAAACCCTATGATCTACTTACAAATTCTATAGAGCTGATAGCTGTCATTTTAAGAAGAATCAATAGAGGGTGGGTTAGTGGTAGAAATATTTTGGGCTAGATTACAAGTGGAGCACTTACTTATTGCGCGCCCGCAAACGGGCAAATATGATAAATAACCAGCTATTAGAAGTGGCTGGTTATTGCTACCGCAAGATCAGATCTCTGGTTATTTTTCTAAAAGTGCCTCAAATGCCCCAGAATAGAGGGTATTTTAGTTTTTTTGTGGGAAAAAATGTAGCTTTTTTAACATAAAAAACAACTGCACTAGGCAGTTTTTAGGGGTTAAAAGTGGAGTGGTAGGAAAACAACTGACACTTAAAAGTGCCTTTACATTGCGGTCTATGGGAACTGTGTGTTGCCAGTAAATATATATGTATATACACTCATTAACACAAAAATATATATGTATATAGTCATATAAATTTATATTTAAAATTGCTGCGCGATTTACCCCGATTCTTTTTAGATGTGTAATAATACTTATTTTCCCCAAAAGTTTAACATGGTGCAAACTGACAAAAAAAAATTACATTTTAAAGTGAATGTAAATTTTGATACTAAAGTGCCCGGTTTTTAAAATTTCGATTAAAAAAAGGGGCACTTTAATTCATCAAAATTTACATTTCACTCCTGTTGTG
This sequence comes from Bombina bombina, assembly GCF_027579735.1. NCBI lineage: Eukaryota > Metazoa > Chordata > Amphibia > Anura > Bombinatoridae > Bombina > Bombina bombina. The sequence continues at coordinate 1,277,771,232 of NC_069499.1, forward strand.
AAAAAAACTTACCTTTAAACTTGACAGCAGCTTCCTCCACCCATTGCAAAGCCTCTTCCTGGATCTAAAATGAGGAATCTGGCTTCCTCCAATCACAGCGTTGAATCAAACACTGATTCCCCCGTGGGGGAAGTTGTGATTGGAGGATGACCTATCCATCATTTCTGACATCAGAAATGGCTTGCAACGACCGGAGGAAGCTGGAGCTGCTGTCAAGTTTAAAAGGTAAGTTTTTTTTTCACAACAGGAGTGAAATGTAAATTTTGATGATTTAAAGTGCCCCTGTTTTTAATCCAACTTTTAAAAACCGGGCACATTAGCATCAAAATTTACATTCACTTTAAATTCATTTTTTTTTTATGTTTCTTTTTTTGGAAAACATAGATTGACCTATTATTTATACATCTCTGGGATTGTGAATTCTGTATAAAAAGGCAGTGTTTACCTAGAAAACAGTCGGCTAGATTTAGAGTTCTGCGGCCAAAGGGGTGTGTTAGCTACGCATGCTTTTTTTCCCCCGCACCTTTTAAATACCGCTGGTATTTAGAGTTCACAGAATGGCTGCGTTAGGCTCCAAAAAAGGGAGCGTAGAGCATATTTACCGCCACTGCAACTCTAAATACCAGCGTTGCTTACGGATGCAGCCAGCTTCAAAAACGTGCTCGTGCACGATTCCCCCATAGGAAACAATGGAGCTGTTTGAGCTGAAAAAAAACCTAACACCTGCAAAAAAGCAGCGTTCAGCTCCTATCGCAGCCCCATTGTTTCTTATGGGGAAACACTTCCTAAGTCTGCACCTAACACCTTAACATGTACCCCGAGTCTAAACACCCCTAACCTTACGCTTATTAACCCCTAATCTGCCGCCCCCGCTATCGCTGACCCCTGCATATTATTATTAACCCCTAATCTGCCGCTCCGTACACCGCCGCAACCTACGTTATCCCTATGTACCCCTAATCTGCTGCCCCTAACACCGCCGACCCCTATGTTATATTTATTAACCCCTAATATGCCGCCCCCGCTATCGCTGACCCCTGCATATTATTATTAACCCCTAATCTGCCGCTCCGTACACCGCAGCAACCTACGTTATCCCTATGTACCCCTAATCTGCTGCCCATAACACCGCCGACCCCTATATTATATTTATTAACCCCTAATCTGCCGCCCCCAACGTCGCCTCCACCTACCTACAATAATTAACCCCTAATCTGCCGACCGGATCTCACCGCTACTCTAATAAATGTATTAACCCCTAAAGCTAATTCTAACCCTAACCCTAACACCCCGCTAAGTTAAATATAATTTAAATCTAACGAAATAAATTAACTCTTATTAAATAAATTATTCCTATTTAAAGCTAAATACTTACCTGTAAAATAAACCCTAATATAGCTAAAATATATATTATAATTATATTGTAGCTATTTTAGAATTAATATTTATTTTACAGGCAACTTTGTAATTATTTTAACCAGGTACAATAGCTATTAAATAGTTAATAACTATTTAATAGTTACCTAGTTAAAATAATTACAAAATTACCTGTAAAATAAATCCTAACCTAAGTTACAATTAAACCTAACACTACACTATCAATAAATAAATTAAATAAAATACCTACAATTATCTACAATTAAACTTAACACTACACTATCAATAAATTAATTAAATACAATACCTACAAATAAATACAATGAAATAAACTAACTAAAGTACAAAAAATAAAAAAGAACTAAGTTACAAAAAATAAAAAATATTTACAAACATTAGAAAAATATTACAACAATGTTAAACTAATTACACCTACTCTAAGCCCCCTAATAAAATAAGAAAGACCCCCAAAATAAAAAAATGCCCTACCCTATTCTAAAATTAAAATAGAAAAGCTCTTTTACCTTACCAGCCCTGAAAAGGGCCCTTTGCGGGGCATGCCCCAAAGAATTCAGCTCTTTTGCCTGTAAAAAAAAAACATACAATACCCCCCCAACATTACAACCCACCACCCACATACCCCTAATCTAACCCAAACCCCCCTTAAATAAACCTAACACTAAGCCCCTGAAGATCTTCCTACCTTATCTTCACCACGCCGGGTTCACCGATCGATCCAGAAGAGCCTCCGATGTCTTGATCCAAGCCCAAGCGGGGGCTGAAGAGGTCCATGATCGGGCTGAAGTCTTCATCCAAGCGGGAGCTGCAGAGGTCCATGATCCGGCTGAAGTCTTCTATCAAGCGGCATCTTCAATCTTCTTTCTTCCGGATCCATGTTCATCCCGCCGACGCGGAACATCCATCTTCACCGACGACTTCCCGACGAATGACGGTTCCTTTAAGGGACATCATCCAAGATGGCGTCCCTCGAATTCCGATTGGCTGATAGGATTCTATCAGCCAATCGGAATTAAGGTAGGAAAATTCTGATTGGCTGATGGAATCAGCCAATCAGAATCAAGTTCAATCCGATTGGCTGATCCGATCAGCCAATCAGATTGAGCTCGCATTCTATTGGCTGTTCCGATCAGCCAATAGAATGCGAGCTCAATCTGATTGGCTGATTTGGGGTTAATACTATTTATTATAGGGTTATTGAGGCGGGAGTGAGGCGGATTAGGGGTTAATACATTTATTATAGTAGCGGTGCGGTCCCGTCAGCAGCTTAGGGGTTAATAAGTGTAGGTAGGTAGCGGCGACATTGGGGGCGGCAGATTAGGGGTTAATAAATATTATTTAGGTGTCGGCGATGTTAGGGGCAGCAGATTAGGGGTACATAGGGATAACGTAGGTGGCGGCGGTGTACGGAGCGGAAGATTAGGGGTTAAAAAATATAAAAAATATATATAAAAATAGAGTGGCGGCGATGTGGTGGGGCCTCGGTTTAGGGGTACATAGGTAGTTTATGGGTGTTAGTGTACTTTAGAGCACAGTAGTTAAGAGCTTTATAAACCGGTGTTAGCCCAGAAAGCTCTTAACTACTGACTTTTTTCTGCGGCTGAAGTTTTGTCGTTAGATTTATAACGCTCACTTCAGCCAAGACTCTAAATACCGGTGTTAGAAAGATCCCATTGAAAAGATAGGATACGCAAATGGCGTAGGGGGATCTGCGGTATGGAAAAGTCGCGGCTGGAAAGTGAGCGTTAGACCCTTTCCTGACTGACTCCAAATACCAGCGGGCGGTAAAAACCAGCGTTAGGAGCCTCTAACGCTGGTTTTGACGGCTACCGCCAAACTCTAAATCTAGGCCAGTGTGTCTGGCAAAGGTGTTTCCCTGCATTACAATAGGTTCACAAAAAAATGTAATCTAAAAATTACATAAAATTAATAAATAACATATTGCTAAATGTATTTAAATTTGTAATTAATTATTTTTGCAAAAATTGCATTCTATGGAAAAATTTACTTTGTATTAAAATTACATACAAAAAAAACAACTTTAATACACACAGTAAAAGTCAATCATAATAAAACTACGTTACACATGCAAAAAACACAGTGACATTTGTACTTATTATTGTAAAATAAGTTGCCCGTCTCTGCTAGTGTCAGAACATTAACCCACTATGTAACTGAAAGTTCTCTTTGAGGTCTGGAGTGTTCTCTAAACATGTTTGCTCATGCAGATCTAATGGTTTTACCTCACAAGTGAAAGGTGGCAAGATTGTGTCAAAATATGCAAAACCCTTATTAGATAAAAACACATGAAAACAGAGGCATTTGCAAGATGCAATAAAAGCAGAATAATCTGATTTGTATTGGCTGCTTTATTTCATTTTAAAATGTGCCCCCAGTTCCCTTATAAACTCCCCTGTCCCTAGTTAAGTATTCCATGGCAGTTTTATATCTCATCCAGCAAATGTTAGTGAATCTGGCCCTGAAAGAGGTATACTACATTTTGTAACAGATCAGATTCAATTCCAATTCTTGTTTTTAAAAAAACAAACAAAAAAAAAACAACAACTCATAATAGCACCTGTTTAACTGCATTAGTAACATTTGGGTGTTTTTTTTTGTTATTTCCAAAGTTCCAGAAAGTGCAATATACTGAAACAAATAATATGTAATTTGTGTGTATAAAATGTAAACATGCTCAGTACAGGAATGCAAAATGGCTCAGCACAGAAATAGTTAAAGTTCAATAGCTACTTCCTTATAAGTCAAATGAATGTAACCATCTAACAGCCAATGAAAAGCATCATTACGAACCTCCCAGAGATAACAGGGTTATGAGTAGGGATTGCGTTTTTTTTCCTTTCAATTTCACAAGATTCTGAATCTGCTGTTTGACTGCCTATATCCTAGCAGCAGTTAGAAAAACAGATTTTGTTCTGTTGGTAAAAGATTGTGTTACACATGAGATCCCTGGTCCAACTCATTCTCTTCTTGTGCCTGACAGGGCAGCTGCAAGTCACAGGTGAGTACATTATAGCAAGCTATCAAAGAAGAATAGTAACTGCCATACTAGCAGAAAAGATTTAAAGAAATTCCAATGCAAAAAATAAATGTATTTACTTAAAGGGACAGTCTACACCAGAATTTTGTATTGTTTAAAAAGATAGATAATCCCTTTATTACCCATTCCCCAGTTTTGCATAACTAACACTGTTATATTAATATACTTTTTACCCTTGTGATTACCTTGTATCTAAGCCTCTGCAGACTCCCCCCCTTATCTCAGTGCTTTTGACAGACATGCAGTTTAGCCAATCTGTGCAGACTCCTAAATAACTCCACAGGAGTGAGCACAATGTTATCTATATGACACACATGAACTAGTACTTTCTAACTGTGAAAAACTTTCAAATGCTCTGAGCTAAAATGCAGTTTTCAATGGTTTAGAAATCAGTTTAAGCCTAGCTAGGATTAGCTTTTCAAAAATACCACTCAGGGAAGAAAAGCAAATTTGATGATAAAAGTAAATGGGAAAGTTGTTTAAAATGACATGCTATATCTGAATCATAAAGGTTTAATTTTGACTAGACTGTCCCTTTAAGTCAAGCATTTTATTTTTAAACAGATTCTACGTTTTTATTATATTTTATCCCCAAGGAGGTTTAATGCCTATTCAGATTTGCACTCCCAGTTTGATTTAGATTTATATGTTATTTTTTATTGAGTCATATGTACATATAAAGAAAAAAAGATGCAGCCGCACTACAAAAGGCACCAGATAGAAGGCTGAAAAATGTAGAAACTTTATTGACTTTTAAAATACAGATACATATCAGAAAAACTCCTGACTAGTTTTGTGCCACACCAGGCACTTAATCATAGGATATGTGATACTGCTCAGGCTCCAAGGGACCTGATTAGCCTGTAATCAAAACTTATTACCGAGAATGGGATATGAGCTATTTTATAGATTAGCTCCAGTATTGTGAGATCACTTGTGAGATACTAAAAAAGCAGATTTTGACGCACTTCTCCAAGGGACATTCCCTACATTTTTGCATGTGAAGGAGAGACAGATTCGGTGCAATATAGCACTGCATGACATGAGAGAACACTTTCGCTTAGATTTAGTGTTCTGCGTTAGCCGTCAAAACCAGTGTTAGGGGGTCCTAACGCTGTTTTTTACCGCCCGCTGGTATTTAGAGTCAGTCAGGAAAGGGTCTAACGCTCACTTTAAAGCTGCGACTTTTACATACCGCAGATCCCCCTACGCCAATTGCGTATCCTATCTTTTCAATGGGCTCTTTCTAACGCCAGTATTTAGAGTCTTGGCTGAAGTGAGCGTTAGAAATCTAACGACAAGACTCCAACCGCAGAGAAAAGCCAGGAGTTAAGAGCTTTCTGGGCTAACGCCGGTTCATAAAGCTCTTAACTACTGTGCTCTAAAGTACATTAACACCCATAAACTACCTATGTACGCCTAAACCAAGGCCCCCCCCACATCGCCGCCACTCTATTAAATTTTTTTAACCCCTAATCTGCCGACCGCACACCGCCGCCACCTACATTATCCCGATGTACCCCTAATCTGCTGCCCCTAACATCGCCGACCCCTACATAATATTTATTAACCCCTAATCTCCCCCCCCCAACGTCGCCGCTACCTACCTACAATTATTAACCCCTAATCTGCCAACAGGACCTCACCGCTACTATAATAAATGTATTAACCCCTAAAGCTAAGTCTAAACCTAACCTTAACACCCCCCTAAATTAAATATAATTTTAATCTAACAAAATAAATTAAATCTTATTAAGTAAATTATTCCTATTTAAAGCTAAATACTTACCTGTAAAATAAACCCTAATATAGCTACAATATAAATAATAATTATATTGTAGCTATTTTAGGATTAACATTTATTTTACAGGCAACTTTGTATTTATTTTAACCAGGTACAATAGCTATTAAATAGTTAAGAACTATTTAATAGCTACCTAGTTAAAATAATTACAAAATTACCTGTAAAATAAATCCTAACCTAAGTTACAATTAAACCTAACACTACACTAGCAATAAATAAATTAACTAAACTATCTACAATTATCTACAATTTAATCAACTGAACTAAATTAGAAAAACAAACAAACACTAAATTAAAAAAAAACAAAACACTAAATTACAAAAAATAAAAAAGATTACAAGAATTTTAAACTAATTACACCTACTCTAAGCCCCCTAAAAAAATAACAAAGCCCCCCAAAATAAAAAAAATGCCCTACCCTATTCTAAAATAAAAATTGTAAAGCTCTTTTACCTTACCAGCCCTTAAAAGGGCCCTTTGCGGGGCATGCCCCAAAGAATACTGCTCTTTTGCCTGTAAAAAAAAACATACAATACCCCCCCCAACATTACAACCCACCATGCACATACCCCTAATCTAACCCAAACCCCCCTTAAATAAACCTAACACTAAGCCCCTGAAGATCTCCCTACCTTGTCTTCACCACGCCGGGTATCACCGATCCGTCCAGAAGAGGGTCCGAAGTCTTCATTGTATCCGGCAAGAAGAGCTCCTCCAGAGGGTCCAAAGTCTTCCTCCTATCTGGGCAGAAGAGGACATCCGGACCGGCAGACATCTTCATCCAAGAGGCATCTTCTATCTTCTTCCATCCGGCACGGAGCGGGTCCATCTTCAAGCAGCCGGAGCCATCCTTCTTCACCGACAGACTAACGACAAATGAAGGTTCTTTCAAGGGACGTCATCCAAGATGGCATCCCTCGCATTCCGATTGGCTGATTGGATGACGTCCCTTAAAGGAATCTTCATTCGTCGTTAGTCCGTCGGTAAAGAAGGATGGCTCCGCGTCGGCTGTTTGAAGATGGACCCGCTCCACGCCGGATGGAAGAAGATAGATGATGCCGCTTGGATGAAGATGTCTGCCGGTCCGGATGTCCTCTTCTGCCCGGATAGGAGGAAGACTTTGGACCCTCTGGAGGAGCTCTTCTTGACGGATACGATGAAGACTTCGGACCCTCTTCTGGACGGATCGGTGATACCCGGCGTGGTGAAGACAAGGTAGGGAGATCTTCAGGGGCTTAGTGTTAGGTTTATTTAAGGGAGGTTTGGGTTAGATTAGGGGTATGTTGGTGGTGGGTTGTAATGTTCGGGGGGGGTATTGTATGGTTTTTTTTACAGGCAAAAGAGCAGAATTCTTTCGGGCATGCCTCGCAAAAGGCCCTTTTAAGGGCTGGTAAGGTAAAAGAGCTTTACAATTTTTATTTTAGAATAGGGTAGGGCATTTTTTTATTTTGGGGGGCTTTGTTATTTTTTTAGGGGGCTTAGAGTAGGTGTAATTAGTTTAAAATTCTTGTAATCTTTTTTTATTTTTTGTAATTTAGTGTTTGTTTGTTTTTTGTAATTTAGTGTTTGTTTGTTTTTTTTAATTTAGTTTAGTTGATTTAATTGTAGATAATTGTAGATAGTTTATTTAATTAATTTATTGATAGTGTAGTGTTAGGTTTAATTGTAACTTAGGTTAGGATTTATTTTACAGGTAATTTTGTATTTATTTTAACTAGGTAGCTATTAAATAGTTCTTAACTATTTAATAGCTATTGTACCTGGTTAAAATAAATACAAAGTTGCCTGTAAAATAAATATTAATCCTAAAATAGCTACAATATAATTATTATTTATATTGTAGCTATATTACGGTTTATTTTACAGATATTTAGCTTAAATAGGAATAATTTATTTAATAAGATTTAATTTATTTAGTTAGAATAAAATTAAATTTAACTTAGGGGGGTGTTAGGGTTAGGTTTAGACTTAGCTTTAGGGGTTAATACATTTATTAGAGTAGCGGCAATGTCCGGTCAGCAGATTAGGGGTTAATAATTGTAGGTAGGTGGCGGCGACGTTGGGGGCGGCAGATTAGGGGTTAATAAATATAATATAGGGGTCGGCGGTGTTAGGTGCAGCAGATTAGGGGTACATAGGGATAACGTAGGTTCCGTGGTGTACGGAGCGGCAGATTAGGTGTTAAAAAAATATGCAGGGGTCAGCGATAGCGGGGGCGGCAGATTAGGGGTTAATAAGTTTAAGGTTAGGGGTGTTTAGACTCGGAGTTCATGTTAGGGTGTTAGATGCAGACTTAGGAAGTGTTTCCCCATAGGAAATAATGGGGCTGCGTTAGGAGCTGAACGCTGCTTTTTTGCAGGTGTTAGGTTTTTTTTCATCTCAATCTGCCCCATTGTTTCCTGAGGGGGAATCGTGCACGAGCACGTTTTTGAAGCTGGCCGCGTCCGTAAGCACTGCTGGTATTTAGAGTTGCAGTGGAGGTAAATATACCTGTACGCTCCCTTTTTGGAGCCTAACGCAGCCCTTCTGTGAACTCTAAATACCAGTGGTATTTAAAAGGTGCAGGGGAAAAAATACACGCGTAGCTAACGCACCCCTTTGGCCGCAGAACTCTAAATCTAGCCGTTTGTGCTTTGTATTTTATATTACTTTAGACTTCAGATTAAGCTTTACTGCATTTAAGATTTGTACTTTCTATTTTGTTTTTTATTTTGTACAAATCAGTGTATTTAAGATTGTGATTTTGCAAATTCTGATTATACTTTCACAGTTTCTGAGTAACTTTATTAAAATAGGATCATACTTTTTATATTTATGTTTACCTTTTGCAAATGGCATTGCACTTTGTATTTCTTCTATTTAAAGGGACACTGAACCCAAATTTTTTCTTTCGTATTTCAGATAGAGCATGACATTTTAAGCAACTTTCTAATTTACTCCTTTTATCAAATTTTCTTCATTCTCTTGGTATCTTTATTTGAAATGCAAGAATGTAAGTTTAGTTGCCGGCCCATTTATGGTGAATAACCAGGGTTGTTCTCGCTGATTGGTGGATAAATTCATCCACCAATAATAAAGTGCTGTCCAGAGGTCTAAACCAAAAAAAGCTTAGATGCCTTCTTTTTTAAATAAAGATAGCAAGAGAATGAAGAAAAATTGGTCATAGGAGTAAATTAGAAAGTTACTTAAAATTGCATGCTCTTATCTAAATTATCTATTCCTAGAAAATATGCGGGGTTAGCCCAGCCTGATATTAAGATATACAATTATGCATAAGGTTCGTCTGATTATGGAAATGGATTGCCTAGAGAAACTATGTGACTGACAATGAACTTGAGAAAAATGCACTGTCTCCATATGCACCCTCAGCAATTATTCATTGTACTCCCAGCTCTCTACCTAGAGAGGTGAAAAAAATGAGGACTATGTTTAATCCACTCCAGGCCTGGTGGAAAGTTTGTAAACTCCTTAATGTAGAACATTGTGTGTCCAATTTCATGCCATTAACAGGTAATCCGCAATTCCAAGCCGGACTCCAATCACTTCCTTTTCAAAGATGGGAGGCTCTGGGTCTTGATAAAAGCTCCCAGTTATTGGATTTTGATAGGAAATGTATAAAAACTTTTGGTTCTTTAAGAGAGGAGTTCAACCTTTCACACAAGGAGTTTTTCGCCTACCTGCAAGCAAAGCACTTTGCCTTGAGCTTAGTAAATAATTTTGGATGGAACTGGACACTTGGGGCTATAGAAAAATGGTTAGTTCTAACTAAAAATGGTATCACGTCAATCTCTTCTAGTTATTTAGACCTAAGTTCTTTAAAAGGAGATTTGAACTTGGAAAAAATATCTATCAAATGGGCAGCGGTATTGCCGCAGAATTGCGGGGACCCTGGTTTAATTCAATCTTCAATATCTGAGGTCTCAAGAATTACCCTCTCATCTACATGGAGAGAATCTAATATAAAATTGTTGCTTATGACTTTTTTTACTCCTGAGAAGGGCTTCAGATGTGGGAATTCTGACTTTAACTGTTGTCCTAGATGTTCTTTACCTTCGGCCAATCTCATACACATGTTATGGGATTGCCCAATTATCCAACAATTTTGGTTAAAAATACAATACTGGCTTGGGGCAATGGGAACCTCCCCTCCGATTCTATCACCGCTACACATAGTATATCTCTGGAAGGATTCACAGGACTGGCTCATAAATACCAAAATGATAAATTTAGTTATTTTAGCAGTAAGATATGTAATCCTAAAAAAATGGAAAAAATAGGGCACCCCCCAGTATTCAAGAGGTTAAAAACTGCCTTAAAAAACAGTGTATTCTCGAACAGATAGATACTGACCTAAATGAGGAAAACGACGTTATTCGATTTTTTAGAAAGTGGTCAGTCTTTATCAAATCTCTTCCCCCAAGTGAAATTGAATATTTAATTTACCTATTTAGAAATACAGAATTAGTATTGTTAGGTGTATGGTAATATTTTATTTCAGGCTTTGTTTTGTATTTTTTTTTTATTATTATTATTTTGGGTTGGAAAAAAACACAGAAAAAAAAAAATTTCCAACAGAAAATTTCAAAGAATATGAAATATTAGCTGAAGTTAGAGAGTGAGACTTTTATGGTTTACATATACTAGAAAGGTTTCATTTCTCCTTTGCCTTTATTTATTTTCTTTATTTTTTTTTGTCTAGTAGTAAACCAGGTATAATAACTTGATTATGTATTGATTTTTTGGTTTGTAATTGTTCACTCCTGTTTTTCTTTTAAAATGTACAAATCTGTTGGAAGTCAATAAAAATGTATATAAAAAAATTGCATGAGCTATCTGATTAACGAAAGAAAAAATGTGGGTACAGTGTCCCTTTAAAATAAAACTGAAAAACTGACAGCTTCAATTTTCCCAGAGAGCTTTATTATTATCTATCGGCCTGATAAGTAAAGATTCTCTAGTTTAGAGAGAAATAACAGTGCAGACTTCACAGCTGTTGAACTCACTGAATTCTATAAGAAAAAGGGTGGAAACTGGAAGTCCCAGAGAGATGAGAGATGCCTTACATAAGGATACAGATTTTAACAGGGGAGTGAGAAGTTAACATGAGAACACCAGGGGCTGAAATAAAGTTTCGGTTTGCAGCAAATACAAATTAAACTGAAATGTTTACACTACAATTTAACATATTTTTGCTACTAGTTTAGTATATATTACTTTCATGTCAGTTAAATGCATACAGCTGGCAAGATAATTCAGTAAGACCAGCTTGTTTAAAATGTTTACAGCATTTCACAGGAATTGGGAGAGAGCTTCAGATATATCCTGGGAACTCCCCTACTCAGTCAAGAGAACTCCCCTCTCCCTTGAAGGTGTGCTTTTTATTTTACAATAGAGAAAATACAAAGCACAATTTATTTTGTAAAAGATACACAGAAATATAAAAAGTATGATCCTAATTTGTTAAAGTAACACAACAACTTGCAAAACATCTGAATTTGTAAAATCACCTTTGGATTTAAATCTAAATTTATTAAAATAGAAATTACAAAGCTTAAATGTAATACTACTGAAAGGACGCAATCTGAAGTGTAAAGTAATATAAAATAAAAATCACAAAGTGTAAGTGCTATATTGCACTGGGCTTGTCTCTCCTTCACATACAGAAATCCAGAGAACACTCTTAGACAACTAAAGCACAATTTGCATTCTGGAATCTTGTGAGAGATCTAACAGTGCTGGAGGGTTCCACACTTTTGCTTTTAGCATTCAGTGAGTTCAGCAAATGTGAAGTCTGCTCTAGAATTTCTCTTTAAGCAGGATAATCTTTTATCATCAGGCTCTTTGTCAGCTGTATAGAATTACATAGTAACTGGTGATATTAAAGAAACGTAATAGACATCTTAGTAAATCATTCCCACATAATGTATAGGTTGCGCTATTTGCAACAAGGTCTCACAAAGAATTTTAATTAGTGATTTACTTACTTTAAAAAAACTATATGGAGGATATCTATCAAGCCGTCAACTTTGTTGAATTTAATGGCACCAATATGCTTGCCTAACATAGTGGCCGCAGGCCTGAATATGATCTCCATATTTATAAAAAAAAAGTCTGCAAAAAGACACGCACCAAGTACAGAGCGATGAGCATCGGACTGTTGTTAACTAACAGTTATCAATCTCGCTTCTATTATGCTTTTATCTTCAAATAAATTTAAACTTAGCTGTAGAATTAAAATAAACTATTTTTAAACTATTAATTAACCTACCCTAACTATTATCCTACACTTAAATTAAACTACCAATTAAATTAACTAAATTACATATTAAAAAACCTAACACTACTCAAATTATTTAAATATACTATTAAACATTATTAAAAATTACTAAATTACAAAAAAAAATAAACGCCAAGTTACAAAAAATAAAAACCACTAAATTATGATAAAAAACAAACCACATTATCACATAATCACCACCGACCCAGCACCATTACACTGTCACACCGCTTACCACTAACAAACCTACCGCTACCTGCACCAGACATTCTTCCTCATCTGCAGAATGTATTGCCTTGCCTGCTTAGATAAAAGGTATTAAATGAACCTCCCCATGTAAAATGCTGAACGTTTTGTGTGACAATCATTTTGCATGATGGTATGTCGACTGCATGCATTATTATTATTTTTTAACTTCAGTGTATTTTTGCATTATGAAAACGAATCGGTGTTGGTGTCACTTGAGGATAAATGTATTATATTTGCTAGGGGACTAGGATAATCCTATCAGATTTGACTGAGGGTCTTTGAGAAACTGTCACTAAATTAGGATGTAGATATAGATATAGAGGGTTAATGAGCAAAGCTGGAGGCTTATATTTGTCTATGGTAGCTGTATTTATATCAAATACACAATAAGAGAGTTGAGCATGTCCATGATTGTTTTATGATAAAGTGCAGTTCTGTGCTTGTATTAGCCTTGGGGGGACAGGGGTTTTCAGTAATTGCAGCTTTTAATTTGTTGGTAGTAGGTACAAATTACAATGCTGGCTATTTTAAACCACCCTTTAGAGAAATGTGCTTGTTACATTTCAGCAACTTGTTCTGAGCTCTGCTGGTGAGATTGCAGATCTTTAGCGTGGGAGTCTTATGTGATTCACCTCAAATGTCCTCACTGAGAAATCAGGAATTAGGAGATTGCAGAGTCTGTGACTAATATAGGAAATTGATGTTCATTTTTTTGTAGCTACAATTCCTCCACTGTCTAAAGTGCACCCCCAAAATGTATTCATAGGATCTATCCTACAAGATTTCTGTGCATATAAAATTTAATTATATCCCAAGAAAACAATAAATTCAGCCTAAATCAAGACTTTCTCTTGTTCCTTTAAATTAACCCTCACTGCATTATCCTAAGGTTAACAGCTGACACGTAAATAAGTAAATGGTCATACATTTTTGGGATGTGACACTATTTTGCTTCCTTTTAACAATTTATTATTTAGAGGCTATTCCACCCACAACGTACTCATTCACTGCAAAAGAACTGGCTTGATGCACTGTTTTTCGTGTCTGTGTGGTTGGGGTAATTTAGGGGTTTTCTTGAAATATATTTGCAGCAAACCTTAGAAATCTAAATTCTCATTATATACACACTGACCCCTGAAGATGTGGGCTAATTTATCAATACTTTAGACTTTTATTTCAAATCCACTCAACTGAGAAATATATAAATAACACTGAGGATTGGAAAACATGTTGTATAAACCAATGATGCTTAATTTGTCCTATAAACATTTTGGAAGTATCATATTGTGTTTTTTTATTTGGTTTTGCACATCATTAGTAAACTAAAAGAAATAAGTTGCGCTATGTCTTGACAAATAAATTCTTTATACAGTACTGGTTTTCTATAAACCTTGTCTAGATCTCTTTCGCAATATATATTATATGTTGCAATAATTCCCTCCACTAGCACACTTGTGGTTTCTACACTTACATATAAATAAAAAAACATTCAAATTTAAAAGCAATTAAAATGCAATGCATCTGATACGTTTGCCAGATTTGAAAATGAAACGATCGTCTGTTAGGAAAGTTCTCAGTACAAAAGCCACAGTACCTTTTTATAGTGTTCCAGGAAAAAATATATTCAATGTTTATAACCAGAATATGAAACTTGGTACAATTTCCAATTCCAACGGGTATATTGAAGGTGTGGTCCTGTAGTTGCAAATCGAGTCGAACTGCCCCAGAAGTGCTGCCTTGTTTCAGCCAGGTTTTCCTCAGACCTTAGCTCCAGGTATGTAACATATAGAAAAAGAAAAAAAGAAGGCGCACAAGGCACAACTCAAGTAATAGGTTTATTAACACAAATTTCTCACGCAAGTAAAATTGTACTTACTAGAACATTAAAATATAAAAGCATTCAAGTGAAGCAATCAGTGTTCACAGCCCCTTAGTTCACACCGGCATAGTTGGACTGCCTTCTTGAGCTCAAACGAACTGCTGCAGGTACGGTTTTCCGGATCCTATACCCGGTTGTTGGTTAGCTTGTGTGAGTAAGGTTTATTTGTGGTACATCCAGGGCTTCAGATGATATGTGTATCAGCCTTATGCGTTTCTCCCGATCTACGGTCGGGCTTCCTCAAGAGGCACTTTGCAAATACAGATACACATCATTAGTAATCTGAATATGCTACACGTGTGTGTGGGCTCTGTGTGTGTGGGCTCTGTGTGTGTGTGGGCTCTGTGTGTGGGGAGGCTCTGTGTGTGGGGGCTCTGTGTGTGTGTTCTGTGTGCGTGGGGGCTCTATGTGTGTGTGTGTGGGGGGCTCTGTGTGTGTGTGGGGGGCTCTGTGTGTGTGGGCTCTGTGTGTGTGGGCTCTGTGTGTGTGGGCTCTGTGTGTGTGTGGGCTCTGTGTGTGTGTGGGCTCTGTGTGTGTGTGGGCTCTGTGTGTGGGGGGGCTCTGTGTGTGGGGGGGCTCTGTGTGTGGGGGCTCTGTGTGTGTGTGTGTGTTCTGTGTGCGTGGGGGCTCTATGTGTGTGTGGGGGGGCTCTGTGTGTGTGTGGGGGGCTCTGTGTGTGTGGGCTCTGTGTGTGTGGGCTCTGTGTGTGTGGGCTCTGTGTGTGTGTGGGCTCTGTGTGTGTGTGGGCTCTGTGTGTGTGGGCTCTGTGTGTGTGTGTGTGTGTGGGCTCTGTGTGTGTGTGGGCTCTGTATGTGTGTGGGCTCTGTGTGTGTGTGTGGGGGCTCTGTGTGTGTGTGTGTGCTCTGTGTGTGTGTGTGGGCTCTGTGTGTGTGTGGTCTCTGTGTGTATGTGTGTTTGGGCTCTGTGTGGCTCTGTGTGTGTGTGTGTGCTCTGTGTGTGGTGTGTGTGTGTGGGCTCTGTGTGTGTGTGTGTGTGTAGGCTGTGTGTGGGGTGTGTGTGTGTGTGTGTGGGCTCTGTGTGTGTGTGTGGGCTATGTGTGTTGGGTCTGTGTGTGTGTGTGTGGGGGCTCTGTGTGTGGGGGGGCTGTGTGTTTACACCTGTGTATGTATATCTGTGTACCTGTGTATAGAAGTATCTCTATGTATGGCATCTCTGTAATGTTCTTGTTATCATAAGAAAACACATAAAATAAGGTGGGGCCGGGGTTAGGGGTGGAGATTGGCCGGGGTTAGGGGTGAAGATTGGGTTGGGTTAGGGGCGGAGATTGGGCGGGGTTGGAGGCGGGGATAAAGGGGGACCCATTTTTCAATCCTGCCTTGGGCCCCGCAATGGCTAGGGCCGGCCCTGCACGTGTTTACAGACTATTGCTGGCTCCTGTTTATGTTATCTGTCTTTTCATATGCAGGGAAGGGGGGGGGGGGCAGTGGCTGCTCTTCTTTTTTTCCCAGTCCCTTTCAGTGGGTTTCCCAGCCTAACCTCATCAACAGTGCTAAACTGGGAGATTCTAAGTAAGTTTTTAAAAGGTTAATACTGGATTTTTAAATCAGTATCTGTGCATATTTTCCTTTATAGTAGTGTCTATTATATGCACATTACATTACATTATCAAATGTAATTCTTTATATCCTTTGCTGAAGAAGAAGCAAGGCACTACTGGGAGCTAGCTGAACACACATAGCAAGCCAAAAACAACAGACACATTTCTGCAGCCACCAATTACCAGCTAGCACCCACTAGTGTAGGATATGTACATATTCTTTATCAACTAAGGATATCAAGAGAACCAAGTCAATTTTAAAATAGAAGTGAATTTAAAAGTGATCATCTATCTTTTTTTAAACAATAACATTTCTGGAGTAGACTGTCTCTTTAAAATAATCACAATATTGGTTAATATAAAGTGTATACAGGGAGTGCAGAATTATTAGGCAAATGAGTATTTTGACCACATCATCCTCTTTATGCATGTTATCTTACTCCAAGCTGTATAGGCTCGAAACCCTACTACCAATTAAGCATATTAGGTGATGTGCATCTCTGTAATGAGAAGGGGTGTGGTCTAATGACATCAACACCCTATATCAGGTGTGCATAATTATTAGGCAACTTCCTTTCCTTTGGCAAAATGGGTCAAAAGAAGGACTTGACAGGCTCAGAAAAGTAAAAAATAGTGAGATATCTTGCAGAGGGATGCAGCACTCTTAAAATTGCAAAGCTTCTGAAGCGTGATCATCGAACAATCAAGCGTTTCATTCAAATAGTCAACAGGGTCGCAAGAAGCGTGTGGAAAAACCAAGACGCAAAATAACTGCCCATGAACTGAGAAAAGTCAAGCGTGCAGCTGCCAAGATGCCACTTGCCACCAGTTTGGCCATATTTCAGAGCTGCAACATCACTGGAGTGCCCAAAAGCACAAGGTGTGCAATACTCAGAGACATGGCCAAGGTAAGAAAGGCTGAAAGACGACCACCACTGAACAAGGCACACAAGCTGAAACGTCAAGACTGGGCCAAGAAATATCTCAAGACTGATTTTTCTAAGGTTTTATGGACTGATGAAATGAGAGTGAGTCTTGATGGGCCAGATGGATGGGCCCGTGGCTGGATTGGTAAAGGGCAGAGAGCTCCAGTCCGACTCAGACGCCAGCAAGGTGGAGGTGGAGTACTGGTTTGGGCTGGTATCATCAAAGATGAGCTTGTGGGGCCTTTTCGGGTTGAGGATGGAGTCAAGCTCAACTCCCAGTCCTACTGCCAGTTTCTGGAAGACACCTTCTTCAAGCAGTGGTACAGGAAGAAGTCTGCATCCTTCAAGAAAAACATGATTTTCATACAGGACAATGCTCCATCACACGCCTCCAAGTACTCCACCGCGTGGCTGGCAAGAAAGGGTATAAAAGAAGAAAATCTAATGACATGGCCTCCTTGTTCACCTGATCTGAACCCCAATGAGAACCTGTGGTCCATCATCAAATGTGAGATTTACAAGGAGGGAAAACAGTACACCTCTCTGAACAGTGTCTGGGAGGCTGTGGTTGCTGCTGCACGCAATGTTGATGGTGAACAGATCAAAACACTGACAGAATCCATGGATGGCAGGCTTTTGAGTGTCCTTGCAAAGAAAGGTGGCTATATTGGTCACTGATTTGTTTTTGTTTTGTTTTTGAATGTCAGAAATGTATATTTGTGAATGTTGAGATGTTATATTGGTTTTACTGGTAAAAATAAATAATTGAAATGGGTATATATTTGTTTTTTGTTAAGTTGCCTAATAATTATGCACAGTAATAGTCACCTGCACACACAGATATCCCCCTAAAATAGCTATAACTAAAAACAAACTAAAAACTACTTCCAAAACTATTCAGCTTTGATATTAATGAGTTTTTTGGGTTCATTGAGAACATGGTTGTTGTTCAATAATAAAATTAATCCTCAAAAATACAACTTGCCTAATAATTCTGCACTCCCTGTAATATTAGCATGTCTGTTTTGATATACAAAAGTAGTCTCACTGAATAGAACGAGAGACATCTCAGACAGAACAAGGAGCTGACCATGAATGTTTCAGGGAGTTTTGGGGCACTCAGTGAGTGACATTGTAATTTTTTTCACCAAAGCCTCAGTCAAGCAGAATTCATAAAGAACATGTCTTGCTGCTTTAAAGCTGACAACGTTGTCTCATTTTTACTTTTATATCATTATTAGAGTGGACTGTTTCCTATATGGTATATTCTTTTTTGTCGTTTGATTTAATTTGTTTTTTATGGTGTTTTTGAGATGCCTCTTTCCAGTGAGTGTATTTTGCACTTGGTTATCTATCTTATCCTGAATGAAGGTTAATGTCCATATTTCCTTTGAAAAATGCTCCTATTAATTGTAACAAGTTCCTTATTCTCAGATTTTGTTATCAACAATCCAGTAGATTAACAGTACTCTTATTAAAGAAAGACCATATATGTGTCATTGTACTAATTTAAAGAATGAATACAATGTTTTTGTAGAATCAAAAGCTTTGGTTCAAGATGCTATGATAAGTATTTAGATTTTTGTTTTCTTTGTTAAACAGAGAGATATATATCTTTGCACTTTGTATTAAGAGATTTAAAACGTGTGATTATGCAGAAAAATTATCTGTGGAGGAAAGATAAGACAGAAACCAGATAATCACGTGAAAATGGTGAAAGACCATAGTCCAGTCAACCATTCAAAACAGTTTTTAGATTAAAAGTACATTTATATATTTATACATGTAAAGGAATTTAGTTAAAGGAACACTAAAGTCAAAATAAACTTTCATGATCCAGGTAGATTTACTTCTATTATCAAATTTTGATAAGCACACTTTCTGAGGCCCTAGCTCCTACTGAGCATGTGCACAAGCTCGCAAGGTATACTTATACTAGTCTGTGATTGGCTGATGTTTGTCACATGATACAGGGGTCCGGAAAATGGAAGAAAAAATGAATTTGCCAGAAACAAAATCTACAGCTTATTTTATATTCAGTGTGTTATTGTATTGTCTTTTTATTATGCACTTTTTATTTATCCTATTCTACTGTATTTAGTGGTCCGTTAAGCACTGCATTGCAAAATATCTGCATAGATTTTCAGTTAAATTAGTTAAATTACCAAAAAAGTAATCAATAAGAAAGTTAATTACATTAAATATGTTGTGGGGAAATATGCTATTCAAAATTAAGCATATTGTCAAATCCACTAGAAAAAAAATGTACAGCCATCAGGCAGGTATATTGTGTCAGGAAACAATAGATACTTGCATTTTTCAACACTCCGCTAGACACACTGGGCTCTATTTATCAAACAGTGGAGCCCTTGCAAGCCTGCTTACTGCAAGTTAAGAAGCAATGGTCATCCTACCATCACTTTTTTACCTCTCTGCATCACGAGGGGTGGTGGAGACCAAGCACCCAGAACTCTTTTGTTCGTATTGATTGACAGGTCTTGGTCAAGAGCAGAGGGTTGTGCTGCACAAGGATTATCTTGTGCACTGTTATATGCAGGCAGGACAGGTTCCGAAGTAAGAAACCTTGTCCATAAGTGAATTGCTGAAAATAAAATATAAATATCCTGTATAACTGTAAAAATATCTGTTTTTTATACTCTATAGATCTAGTATTATATAAAATTGTGGAACTCATTACCAAAGGAGGTAGTGAAAGCCAATACCCTAGATACATTTAAAAATTGTTTGGAAACATTTCTGGCTAGAAATAAAATTTATGGATATGATTGCTTGTCATGGGTCAACTTTTAGTGGGATTAATTTAAGCTTAACTGGAGCTTTTTTTTGTTAGTATATTGGATTTGTATAGGTTAAACGCGATGGGATTTTTTCAACCTCATCTACAATGTGACTATTATAAAGGCATGAATATATAAGTACAGTGGGGCAAAAAAGTATTTAGTCAGCCACCAATTGTGCAAGTTCTCCCACTTAAGAAGATGAGAGAGGCCTGTAATTTTCATCATAGGTATACCTCAACTATGAGAGACAAAATGTGGAAACAAATCCAGACAATCACATTGTCTGATTTGGAAAGAATTTATTTGCAAATTATGGTGGAAAATAAGTATTTGGTCACCTACAAACAAGCAAGATTTCTCCTCTCACAAACCTGTATCTTCTTCTTTAAGAGGCTCCTCTGTCCTCCACTCATTACCTGTATTAATGGCATCTGTTTGAACTTGTTATCAGTATAAAACACACCTGTCCACAACTTCAAACAGTCACACTCCAAACTCCACTATGGTGAAGACCAAAGAGCTGTCGAAGGACACCAGAAACAAAATTGTAGACCTGCACCAGGCTGGGAAGACTGAATTTGCAATAGGCAAGCAGCTTGGTGTAAAGAAATCAACTGTGGAAGCAATAATTAGAAAATGGAAGACATACAAGACCACTGAAAATCTCCCTCGATCTGGGGCTCCACGTAAGATATCACCCAGTGGGGTCAAAATGATCACAAGAATGATCCCAGAACCACATGGGGGGACCTAGTCAATGACTTGCAGAGAGCTGGGACCAACGTAACAAAGGCTACCATCAGTAACACACTACGCCGCCAGGGACTCCGACACTGCAGCGCCAGACGTGTTCCCCTGCTTAAGCCAGTACATGTCCGGCCAATCTGAAGTATGCTAGAGAGCATTTGGATGGTCCAGAAGTGGATTGGGAGAATGTCATATTGTCAGATGAAACCAAAGTAGAACTGTTTGGTAGAAACACAACTTGTCGTGTTTGGAGGAGAGAGAATGCTGAGTTGCAACCAAAGAACACCACACCTACTATGAAGCATGGGGGTGGTGACATCATGCTTTGGGGCTGTTTCTCTGCAAAGGGAACAGGTCAACTGATTAGTGTACATGAAAGTATGAATGGGGCCATGTATCGTGAGATTTTGAGTGCAAACCTCCTTCCATCAGCAAGGACATTGAAGATGAAATGTGACTGGGTCTTTCAGCATGACAATAATCCCAAACACACCGCCCGGGCAATGAAGGAGTGGCTCCGTAAGAAGCATTTAAAGGTCTCCAGATCTCAACCCCATAGAAAACCTTTGGAGGGAGTTGAAAGTCTGTGCTGCCCAGCGACAGCCCCAAAACATCACTGCTCTAGAGGAGATCTGCATGCAGGAATGGTCCAACATACCAGCAACAGTGTGTGACAACCTTGTGAAGACTTACAGAAAACGTTTGACCTCTGTCATTGCCAACAAAGGATATATAACTAAGTATAGAGATGGACTTTTGATATTGACCAAATACTTATTTTCCACCATAATTTGCAAATAAATTCTTTCCAAATCAGACAAAGTGATTGTCTGGATTTGTTTCCACATTTTGTCTCTCATAGTTGAGGTATACCTATGATGAAAATTACAGGCCTCTCTCATCTTCTTAAGTGGGAGAACTTGCACAATTGGTGGCTGACTAAATACTTTTTTGCCCCACTGTATGAGTACTTTTCTTATGCTTTTATTTGCTGTTACAACCTTAATAATAATAATAATAATAATAAAAATAATAATAATACATTTAAGAAAAAACAGGCAAATTTGCATCAAAACAATACCAAAGTTCCCTAGTTGCAGCCACAGAAAAAGTATCTACGTGTTTTATAGCATTGATACAGAAAACTGAGCCCAAGACAACAAAAATTACATAAACCGAAGCATAAAAAAGATTATTTTCATATATTCATATTTTTATAACAAATCTGATTAAATGATAAAATACAAACTTCCATGTGATTTTCAAGTACATATACTAGTCTTTACAGATATTGTATAGTAAGAATCAAGCAATGCTCATCTATCGGCTTGAATTAAAGGATGCCTATTATTTTACATTTCTTGAATAACCATGAAAATATGTAGATCGCTTTCAGCATATTGGGCATCACTGCCAACTTTGCTCGAGCACAACTTATACTTTTAATGGATATCACAACCACCTTCATTTGCGCTGGTATTACAAGTTGAAAGTTATAGTTTGCTCTCAAGCACAAATCAAAACTGTGCTATAATATTTAGAGTGAGCTCAGACTTCTGTAAGGGAAAAAATAAAGTATTAGACTTATATATAAACTTTTTATATAAAAATAAGTCATATTAATATTAAAGGGACAGTCTGGACCAATTACTTATTCTTTATTACTTATTGTAACACACCAGACAAGCATCGTGTAACAGGTTCCAAATCTATAAACTTGTAAGAAGTATATAAAACTGATATGAAACTTTATATATATATATATATATATATATATATATATATATATATATATAACAATTCCAAAAAAGCAAGCACTCACTGGCGTTTTAAATAAAGCAGAGTTTTACTGTGCAAACAGCATATAATGTTTGCACAGTAAAACTCTGCTTTATTTAAAATGCCAGTGAGTGCTTGCTTTTTTGGAATTGTTTGTATTATCGTTTGGCAGGCACCCTGGGAGCTGGTGTAATGAGTGTGTGCTGGGTTTCTGGACTTTTATATATATATATATATATATATATATATATATATATATATATATATTATAACATAACCTTTTCTTCTATGTGAAGAACATTGTAATGTAAAGTATTCCTAACTTTAGGTTTAGTGCAGTTGGTCTAATGCGGTGTTGGCTTAGCACGCGAGGGATAACTCTTAGTTTTTTTTGTTTCTTAACAGCACGCTTTGTAGCAGTTGATAGGGAGAAGAAGTTAGCACGGTCACAGTATCTGAAGTCCTGAAGTAAGCGCACATCAATCTTTCGCTTGCCTGCTTACTTTTTACTTTATATTTGTATTACGTGCGCTAACCTGGCCACGATAAATGTTTACTTTGAGCGTAGTTAGTGTGAGAGGGAAAAAGTTATTTAGCGTACCACTTGTAATCTGGCCCATTGTGGGAATTGTAAGAATATACAGTTTAAATTTTGTGGTGTTTATTTTTAATTCTACATGTTTGAGTTTATAATCCCTTTTAAATGGGGTATTTATTTACACCTAGATTTAGAGTTTTGCATTAGAAGGGGTGTGTTAGCTACGCATGTTTTTTTTCCCCCCACACCTTTTAAATAACGCTGGTATTGAGAGTTCTCTGAAGGGCTGCGTTAGGCTCCAAAAAGGGAGCGTACAGCATAATTTACCGCCACTTCAACTCTCAATACCAGCGTTGCTTACGGACGCGGCCAGCTTAAAAAACGTGCTTGTGCATGATTCCCCCATAAGAAACAATGGGGCAGTTTGAGCTGAAAAAAACCTAACACCTGCAAAAAAGCAGCGTTCAGCTCCTAACGCAGCCCCATTGTTTCCTATGGGGAAACACTTCCTAAGTCTGCACCTAACACCCTAACATGAACCCTGAGTCTAAACACCCCTAACCTTACACTTATTAACCCCTAATCTGCCACCCCTGCTATCGCTGACCCCTGCATTACACTTTTAACCCCTAATCTGCCGCTCCAGACACCGCCGCAACCTACATTATCCCTATGTAACCCTAATCTGCTGCCCCTAACATCGCCGACCCCTATATTATATTTATTAACCCCTAATCTGCCCTCCCAACGTCACCGCTACCTACCTACACTTATTAACCCCTAATCTGCCGACTGGACCTCGCTGCCACTATAATAAATGTAGTAACCCCTAAACTGCCTCACTCCCACCTCAAAACCCTATAATAAATAGTATCAACCCCTAAACTGCCCTCCCTAACATCGCTGACACTTAACTTCAAGTATTAACCCCTAATCTGCCGCCCGGACCTCACTGCTACTCTAATAAATGTATTAACCCCTAAAGCTAAACCTAACCCTAACACCCCCCTAAATTAAATATAATTTTAATCTAACCAAATAAAATAAATCTTATTAAATAAATTATTCCTATTTAAAGCTAAATACTTACCTTTAAAATAAACCCTAATATAGCTACAATATAAATAATAATTACATTGTAGCTATTTTAGGATTTATATTTATTTTACAGGCAACTTTGAATTTATTTTAACCAGGTACAATAGCTATTAAATAGTTAATAACTATTTAATAGCTGAAAGAAAGGGGAGGTCTTGTAAGGGCGCTAATAGCTGAAGATACTTATGTGAAATTATTAATATTATCTGTGATAAATATTTGTAAAAAAATGAAATCAAAATAGGAACAGTATCTAAAAAAACAAGTGATTTATTTGGTTACAATATGATTTGAAAAAATATAGAGACGTCTCTAGTACAATTCAATTAAAAACAATAATGAAATATAGCATAAAAAATGATAAAAAGTGGTACTGATTAGTACTTCATGAGAAATTTAGATTACTGTTTAATAGTGTAGTCACAAAGAAAATTCTGTTGGGGTGTGACTAAACAGTTAGCCAAGATTTCTCGTGAGTTATTAAGTTTGTATACAGTTATACATAAAAATATATTTAAAATACCAATATCGGCTTGATAAAACTTCTGCAAAGGCTATATATTGCACAAAAAATTATAATGGAGCTTAAAGAGGAGCTGTGCATAGGAGAAAAATTATATAGGGTTATGCTCTAGCTCGGATTAGGTCAATCCTTATATCTGTATTCTCAGCGAACTAATTGACATGTCCATACGTATGAACCAAGAGAAATGTCCAGTAAAATTATACTGCTAGTAGTTTAGGATTACAGTTCGCAATCTTTAATGCAGATGGTACCTTATAGTAAGCTTGAATAGCAGCAGGGAATCCTGTGCGTCCTGCGGCTCAGTTCTTCTGACAGTGTCCTCGTGTTGTTGGCGTCTGACGTCACACCCGATGTGCGGGGGCTTGTCTTGCGTCTGCCAATCACTGCTTAGACAGTTGTGAGTATCCGAAATGCCTTTTTACGTCCGATATTGTGTATTCACAATTCTTCTTGTATCTGATACCTGTACTTATTTAGGCACCGATCAGCAAAAAAGTATCCGTTGTGAGTAAGTTCACCTGCACTTAGTGCTGTTAGCACACAGGTTCCAATGAAATTTCTCCTTAGTGTCCTTTGTTGACAGTCAACCCGGGTTGGTTCAAACAGCTGATAGGATAGTGGAGTCAAGAAAACAGTCTTTAGCTTCTACGCGTTTCACTCCCTCCAGGAGCTTTATCAAGAATGATTTGGACTGTTAGACTCCTCTCTTTAATAGGTGTATCCTGAATCCCATTGGTTCATGGTAATCCCATAGTTAAGGTGGTATAATTTCTTTGCACTTGCTCCTAATACATTGCTCCATTCTATTGTTGATCATGGATCAGCTAATCATATATACCAAACATATTTAAGATCCTGAAAGAGCCATAAACCATTTTTCTATAAGACCGATAAAAGAAATATAGTTAAAATAGACCAAATGTCTTTAAATTGAATCTGAATGCCTAAAGGGTACAGGTTATGGGGAAATTAGATTAATTATGTTTGTCATGCATAAAAATATATATATATATTCCCTAATCGAGAAGAAATGGTGAGATGTCCAGTTCTGAATTTAGACCTTTGGGGAATAGCGTGTCAAATTTAAAGATATACTCTGCCTCTTTTAGAAGCAGTTTTTTCTGTATGTCCCCACCTCTCCAGTGTTTTTCTACTTTGTATATACCCCAATAAGATAGATCTTTTGTATTGCCCTTATGCATGGTTTTGAAATGTTTATACAGATGTGTGTCGCTGTACCAGCGTTAGAAAGATCCCATTGAAAAGAAAGGATACGCAATTGACGTAAGGGGATCTGCGGTATCGAAAAGTCGCGGCTGGAAAGTGAGCGTTAGACCCTTTCCTGACTGACTCTAAATACCAGCGGGCTGTAAAAACCAGCGTTAGGATGCCCTAACGCTGGTTTGGACGGCTAATGCAGAACTCTAAATCTAGGCGTTATTTTTTTACATGAAAATAAAACACTGGAGTCTGTATATTTACCTTTTTAATTTCCATTATTCAGCCATGTAAACTCATTCAGTAGACCACTCAATTGAAATTAATAAATACATATATAATTATTAAATAATTAAAATAGTCAATTATTTAGGCCTAGTTTTCATTGAGGTGGTAAACTAAGCCTAAATCTGTGGCCAAAATGTCAGTTTTCTGAGACTATTCAACATTCAATAATCAAGATATTATTAAAAAGATGATAGTAGTGACTAAATTAGGATGTAAAGTCATTCCCCTAGATTTAGAGTTTGGCTTTAGCCGTCAAAAGCAGCGTTAAGGGGTCCTAACGCTGCTTTTTACCGCCCACTGGTATTTAGAGTCAGCCAGGAAAGGGTCTAACGCTCACTTCCCTACCGCGACTCCACCGCAGATCCCCATACGCCAATTGCGTATCCTATCTTTTCAATGGGATCTGCCTAACGCCGGTATTTGGAGTCTTGGGAGAAGTGAGCGGTAGAGCCTCTACCGACAAGACTCCTACCACCAAAAAAAAGTCAGTAGTTAAGAGCTTTATGGGCTAACGCCGGTATATAAAGCTCTTAACTACTGTGCTCTAAAGTACACTAACACCCATAAACTACCTATGTACCCCTAAACCAAGGCCCCCCACATCGCCGCCACTA
Source organism: Bombina bombina (assembly GCF_027579735.1). Lineage (NCBI taxonomy): Eukaryota > Metazoa > Chordata > Amphibia > Anura > Bombinatoridae > Bombina > Bombina bombina. The sequence goes on from NC_069499.1 coordinate 1,277,797,987, forward strand.
TAATAAAAAATTTTAACCTCTAATCTGCCGACCGGACACCGCCGCCACCTACATTATACCTTTAAATCCCTAATCTGCTGCCCCTAACATCGCCGACCCCTATATTATATTTATTAACCCCTAATCTGCCCCCCCCAACGTCGCCGCTACCTTACCTACACTTATTAACCCCTAATCTGCCGACCGGACCTCGCTACCACTATAATAAATGTATTAACCCCTAAACCGCCGCACTCCCGCCTTGCAAACACTATAATAAATAGTATGACCCCTAATCTGCCCTGCCTAACATCGCTGCCACCTACCTATTATTAACCTCTAATCTCCCGTCCGCAGCGTCGCCGCTACTATAATAAAGTTATTAACCCCTAACCTAACTCTAACCCTATCCCTAACAACCCCCTAACATAAATATAATTTAAATTAAATGAAATAATATTCCTAAAATTAACTATATTAATCCTATTTAAAACTAAATACTTACCTATAAAATTAACCCTAATATAGCTACAATATAAATAATAATTACATTGCAGCTATTTTAGGATTTATATTTATTTTATAGGCAACTTTGTATTTATTTTAACTAGGTACAATAGCTATTAAATAGTTAATAACTATTTAATAGCTACCTAGTTAAAATAATTACAAAATTACCTGTAAAATAAATCCTAACCTAAGTTACAATTAAACCTAACACTACACTATCATTAAATTAATTAAATAAATTACCTAAATAAAATACAATAAAATAAACTATTCTATAATACAAAAACAACAAACACTAAATTACAAAAAATAAAAAAGAATTACAAGAAGTGTAAACGAATTACACTTAATCTAAGCCCCCTAATAAAATAAAAAAGCCCCTCAAAATAAAAAAATGCCCTACCCTATTCTAAACTACCAAGTAACCAGCTCTTTTACCAGCCCTTAAAAGGGCTTTTTGCGGGGCATTGCCCCAAAGTAATCAGCTCTTTTACCTGTAAAAAAAATACAAACCCCCAACATTAAAACCCACCACCCACATACCCCTACTCTAACCCACCCAAACCCCCCTTAAATAAACCTAACACTACCCCCCTGAAGATCTCCCTACCTTGAGTCGTCTTCACCCAGTCAGGCCAAAGTCTTCAGCCGATGGGGCAGAAGAGGACATCCAGACCGGCAGAAGTCTTCATCCTATCTGGGCAGAAGGCGACATCCGGACCGGCAGACATCTTCATCCAAGCGGCATCTTCTATCTTCATCCATCCGACGAGGAGCGGCTCCATCTTCAAGACCTCTGGCGCGGAGCATCCTTCCTGGCCGACGGACTAACAATGAATGTCTGGTCCTTTAAATGACGTCATCCAAGATGGCGTCCCTCAAATTCCGATTGACTGATAAGATTCTATCAGCCAATCAGAATTAAGGTAGGAAAAATCCGATCAGCCAATAGAATGCGAGTTCAATACGATTGGCTGATTGGATCAGCCAATCGGATTGAACTTCAATCTGATTGGCTGATTAAATCAGCCAATCAGATTTTTTCAACCTTAATTCCAATTGGCTGATAGAATCCTATCAGCCAATCGGAATGCGAGAGATGCCATCTTGGATGACGTCATTTAAAGGACCAGGCATTCGTCTTTAGTCCGTCGGCCAGGAAGGATGCTCCGCGCCGGAGGTCTTGAAGATGGAGCCGCTCCTCGTCGGATGGATGAAGATAGAAGATGCCGCTTGGATGAAGATGTCTGCCGGTCTGGATGTCCTCTTCTGCCCGGATAGGATGAAGACTTCTGCTGGTCTGGATGTCCTCTTCTGCCCCATCGGATGAAGACTTCGGCCCGGCTGGGTGAAGATGACTCAAGGTAGGGAGATCTTCAGGGGGGTAGTGTTAGGTTTATTTAAGGGGGGTTTGGGTGGGTTAGAGTAGGGGTATGTGGGTGGTAGGTTTTAATGTTGGGGGGGTTGTATTTTTTTTTTACAGGTAAAAGAGCTGATTACTTTGGGGCAATGCCCCGCAAAAAGCCCTTTTAAGGGCTGGTAAAAGAGCTGGTTACTTGGTAGTTTAGAATAGGGTAGGGCATTTTTTATTTTGGGAGGGCTTTTTTATTTTGGGAGGGCTTTTTTATTTTATTAGGAGGCTTAGATTAGGTGAAATTAGTTTAAACTTCCTGTAATTCTTTTTTATTTTTTGTAATTTAGTGTTTGTTTGTATTATAGAATAGTTTATTTTATTGTATTTTATTTTAGGTAATTATAGGTAATTTATTTAATTAATTATGATACTGTAGTGTTAGGTTTATTTGTAACTTAGGTTAGGATTTATTTTACAGGTAATTTTGTAATTATTTTAACTAGGTAGCTATTAAATAGTTATTAACTATTTAATAGCTATTGTACCTAGTAAAAATAAATACAAAGTTGCCTGTAAAATAAATATAAATCCTAAAATAGCTACAATGTAATTATTATTTATATTGTAGCTATATTAGGGTTTATTTTATAGGTAAGTATTTAGTTTTAAATAGGATTAATTTAGTTAATTTTAGGAAAATTATTTCGTTTAATTTAAATTATATTTATGTTAGGGGTGTTAGGGTTAGGGTTAGAGTTAGGTTTAGGGGTTAATAACTTTATTATAGTAGCGGCGACGGTGCGGACGGGAGATTAGGGGTTAATAATTGTAGGTAGGTGGCGGCGATGTTAGGGAGGGCAGATTAGGGGTTAATACTATTTATTATAATGTTTGCGAGGTGGGGGTGCAGAGGTTTAAGGGTTAATACATTTATTATAGTGGCGGCGAGGTCCGGTCGGCAGATTAGGGGTTAATAAGTGTAGGTAAGGTAGCGGTGACGTTGGGGGGCAGATTAGGGGTTAATATATATAATATAGTGGTCGGCGGTGTTATGGGCAGCAGATTAGGGGTTCATAGGGATAATGTAGGTTGCAGCGGTTTCTGGATCGGCAGATTAGGGGTTAATAATATACAGCAGGTGTCAGCCATAGCGGGGGCGGCAGATTAGGGGTTAATAAGTGTAAGGTTAGGGGTGTTTAGACTTAGAGAGTGTTTCCCCATAGGAAACAATGGGGCTGCGTTAGGAGCTGAACGCTGCTTTTTTGCAGGTGTTAGGTTTTTTTTCAGCCCAAACTGCCCCATTGTTTCCTATGGGGATATCGTGCACAAGCACATTTTAGCTGCTTACCGCTACCGTAAGCAACGCTGGTATTGAGGGTTGAAGTGGAGCTAAGTCAGGCTCAATGCACCCTTTTTTGAGCCTAACGCAGCCCCTCAGACAACTCTAAATACCAGCGTTGTTTGAACGGTGCGTTGGGAAAAAAAACAGTGTTATCTACGCGGGTTTTTACCGACAAAACTCTAAATCTAGGCCATAGTGTTTCACAGCCCACCAAGAAATAGTAGGCATAAGACATGATGCACTGCACACAAGTTTGAACAGCATGTGTATAATTTGTAGGCATATTAAACATGTTGTGCCGCGCCCACAGCTTAGAGTGGAATTCATGAGTTTAACAGTCAAACACTAAATAATGCACTTTGTCCTTATTTGAACTAAACTGATTGTATCAGTCCAGCCATGAATTTGTGTTTCCCCTGAGTAGTTCATACATAGGGCTCCATTTATCAAGCTGTAGACACTGCATGTAACAGTGATGTGAAAAGGACAGTCTAGGCCAAAATAAACTTTCATGATTCAGATAGAGCATGTAATTTTAAAATAATTTCCAATTTACTTTTGGCACCAATTTTGCTTGGTTCTCTTGGTATTCTTAGTTGAAAGCTTAACCTAGGAGGTTCATATGCTAATTTCTTAGACCTTGAAGCCCACCTCTTTTCAGATTGCATTTTAACAGTTTTTCACCACTAGAGGGTGTTAGTTCATGTGTTTCATATAGATAACACTGTGCTTGTGCACGTGAAGTTATCTGGGAGCAGGCACTGATTGGCTAGACTGCAAGTCTGTCAAAAGAACTGAAAAAAGGGGCAGTTTGCAGAGGCTTAGATACAAGATAATCACAGAGGTTAAAAGTATATTATTGTAACTGTGTTGGTTATGCAAAACTGGGGAATGGGTAGTAAAGGGATTATCTATCTTTTAATACAATAAAAATTCTGGTGTAGACTGTCCCTTTAAGGTGCAGAGAGAGGCATTTTAAATAATTGACTTAATTTACTTACCCTCCATCAATTATTGAGCTAGATACGAGTGAAGCGCTATTTAGCACTTCCACTCATATGTAAACTGCGCTAGATGGAGGCTTTTTGCGCTTGCATTGCAATTTGAAAGTAAAAAAAAATTTGCACGAGTGAAACCCGATGCATGCTAACAAATTTTCGCAACCATGTTAACTTCTCTTCATAGAAGTCAATGAAGAGTGCAAATTAAAAAAAAACTAACACCTATATTCACGCACTTACCTGACAGGAGTTATTAATACTTCACATTCCAATTCATCACTTACGCCTAGATTTAGAGTTCTGCGTTAGCCGTCAAAACCAGCGTTAAGGGCTCCTAACCCTGCGTTTTACCGCCCGCTGGTATTTAGAGTAAGGCAGGAAAGGGTCTAACGCTCACTTTCCAGCCGTGAATTTTCCATACCGCAGATCCCCTTACGCCAATTGCGTATCCTATCTTTTCAATGGGATCTTCCTAATGCCGGTATTTAGAGTCTTGGCTGAAGTGAGCGGTAGACCCTCTAACGACAAGACACCAGCCGCAGAAAAGAGTCAGGAGTTAAGAGCTTTATGGGCTGACGCCGGTTTTTAAAGCTCTTAACTACTATGCTCTAAAGTACACTAACACCCATAAACTACCTATGTACCCCTAAACCGAGGTCCCCCCACATCGCCACCACTCTAATAAATATTTTTATCCCCTAATCTGCCGACCAGACACCGCCTCCACCTACATTATCCCTATGAACCCCTAACCTGCTGCCCCTAACATCGCCGACACCTACATTATATTTAATTAACCCCTAATCTGCCCCCCCAACGTCGCCACTACCTTACCTACACTTATTAACCCCTAATCTGCCGACTGGACCTCGCCGCCACTATAATAAATGTATGAACCCCTAAACCGCCTCACTCCCGCCTCGCAAACCCTATAATAAATAGTATTAACCCCTAATCTTCCCTCCCTAACATCGCCGCCACCTAACTTCAAGTATTAACCCCTAATCTGCCGACTGGACCTCGCCGCTACTATAATAAATGTATTAACCCCTAAAGCTAAGTCTAACCCTAACCCTAACACCCCCCTAAATTAAATATAATTTAAATCTAACGAAATAAAAGCAGCGTTCAGCTCCTAACCCAGCCCCATTGTTTCCTATGGGGAAAAACATCCTAAGTCTGCACCTAACACCCTAACATGTACCCCAAGTCTAAACACCTCTAACCTTACACTTATTAACCCCTAATCTGCCGCCCCCGCTATCGCTGACACCTGCATTACATAATTAACCCCTAGTCTGCCGCTCCGGACACCGCCGCAACCTACGTTATCCCTATGAACCCCTAATCTGCTGCCCCTAACCCCCGCCGACCCCTATATTATATTTATTACCCCCTAATCTGCCCCCCCCAACGTCACCGCTACCTACCTACAATTATTAACCCCTAATCTGCCGACTGGACCTCGCCGCCACTATAATAAATGTATGAACCCCTAAACCACCTCACTCCCGCCTCGCAAACACTATAATAAATAGTATTAACCCCTAATCTTCCCTCCCTAACATCGCCGCCACCTAACTTCAAGCATTAACCCCTAATCTGCCGACTGGACCTCGCTGCTACTATAATAAATGTATTAACCTCTAAAGCTAAGTCTAACCCTAACCCTAACAGCCCCCTAAGTTAAATATAATTTAAATCTAACGAAATAAATTATTTCTTATTAAATAAATTAATCCTATTTAAAGCTAAATACTTACCTGTAAAATAAACCCTAATATAACTACAATATAACTAATAATTATATTGTAGCTATTTTAGCATTTATATTTATTTTACAGGCAACTTTGTATTTATTTTAACTAGGTACAATAGCTATTAAATAGTTAATAACTATTTAATAGCTACCTAGTTAAAATAATTACAAAATTACCTGTAAAATAAATCCTAACCTAAGTTACAATTAAACCTAACACTACACTATCAATAAATTAATTAAATAAACTACCTACAATTACCTACAATTAAATCAACTGAATTACAAAAAAAACAAACACTTAATTACAAAAAATAAAAAAAGATTACAAGAATTTTAAACTAATTACACCTAAGCCCCCTAAAAAAATAACAAAGCCCCCCAAAATAAAAAAATGCCCTACCCTATTCTAAAATAAAAAGTTAACAGCTGTATTACCTTACCAGCCCTTATAAGGGCTTTTGCGGGACATGCCCCAAAGAAATCAGCTCTTTTGCCTGTAAAAAAAACCCATACAATACCCACCAACATTACAACCCACCACCCACATACCCCTAATCTAACCCACCCAAACCCCCCTTAAAAATCTAACACTAAGCCCCTGAAGATCTCCCTACCTTGTATTCACCCAGCCAGGTATCACCGATCCGTCCAGAAGAGGGTCCGAAGTCTTCATCCTATCCGGCAAGAAGAGGTCCTCCAGAGGGTCCAAAGTCTTCATCCAGGCGGCATCTTCTATCTTCTTCCATCCAGAGCAGGTCCATCTTGAAGCAGCCGATGCGGAGCCATCCTTCCTCACCGACGGACTAACGACGAATGAAGGTTCCTTTAAATGACGTCATCCAAAATGGCGTCCCTCGAATTCCGATTGGCTAATAGGATTCTATGATTGGCTGATTGAATCAGTCGGGAGTTCGTCGGCCAGGGTGGATGTTCCGTGTCGGCGGGATGAAGATGGAGCTGGAAAAAAGAAGATTGAAGATGCCGCTTGATAGAAGACTTCAGCCGGATGATGGACCTCTTCAGCCCCCGCTTGGATGAAGACTTCAGACGATGATGGACCTCTTCAGCCCCCGCTTGGATGAAGACTTCAGCCCGATGATGGACCTCTTCAGCCCCCGCTTGGATGAAGACTTCAGCCGATGATGGACCTCTTCAGACCCCGCTTGGATGAAGACATCGCCCGGGTAGGATGAAGACTTCAGAGCCTCTTCTGGACGGATCGGTGATACCCGGCGTGGTGAAGACAAGGTAGGGAGATCTTCAGGGGCTTAGTGTTAGGTTTATTTATGGGGGGTTTGGGTTAGATTAGGGGTATGTGGGTGGTGGGTTGTAATGTTGGGGGGGGTATTGTATGCTTTTTTTTTACAGGCAAAAGAGCAGAATTCTTTGTGGCATGCCCTGCAAAAGGCCCTTTTCAGGGCGGTAAGGTAAAAGAGCTTTTCAATTTTTAATTTAGAATAGGGTAGGGCATGTTTTTATTTTGGAGGGCTTTGTTATTTTATTAGGAGGCTTAGAGTAGGTGTAATTAGCTTAAAATTGTTGTAATATTTTTATAATGTTTGTAAATTATTTTTTTATTCTTTGGAACAGTTCTTTTTTTATTTTTTGTACTTTAGTTAGTTTATTTATTTGTATTTATTTGTAGGTATTTGTTTTTAATTTATTTAATGATAGTGTAGTGTTAGGTTTAATTGTAACTTAGGTTATTATTTATTTTATAGGTAATTTTGTAATTATTTTAACTAGGTAGCTATTAAATAGTTATTAACTATTTAATAGCTATTGTACCTGGTTAAAAAAAAATACAAAGTTGCCTGTAAAATAAATATTAATCCTAAAATAGCTACAATATAATTATTATTTATATTGTAGCTATATTAGGGTTTATTTTACAGGTAAGTATTTAGCTTTAAATAGGAATAATTTATTTAATAAGATTTATTTTATTTCGTTAGATAAAAATTATATTTAACTTAGGGGGGTGTTAGGGTTAGGGTTAGACTTAGCTTTAGGGGTTAATACATTTATTAGAGTAGCGGTGAGGTCCGGTCGGCAGATTAGGGGTTAATAATTGTAGGTAAGGTATCGGCGACGTTGGGGGGTGCAGATTAGGGGTTAATAAATATTATGTAGGTGTCGGCGGTGTTAGGGGCTACAGATTAGGGGTTCATAACTTTATTATAGTAGCGGTGAGGTCCGGTCGGCAGATTAGGGGTTAATAATTGTAGGTAGGTAGCGGTGACGTTGGGGGGGGGGCAGATTAGGGGGTAATAAATATAATATAGGGGTCGGCGGGGGTTAGGGGCAGCAGATTAGGGGTTCATAGGGATAACGAAGGTTGCGGCGGTGTCAAGAGCGGCAGACTAGGGGTTAATTGTGTAATGCAGGTGTCAGCGATAGCGGGGGCGGCAGATTAGGGGTTAATAAGTGTAAGGTTAGGGGTGTTTAGACTCGGGGTACATGTTAGGGTGTTAGGTGCAGACTTAGGATGTTTTTCCCCATAGGAAACAATGGGGCTGCGTTAGGAGCTGAACGCTGCCTTTTTGCAGGTGTTAGGTTTTTTTCAGCTCAAACTGCCCCATTGTTTAATATGGGGGAACCGTGCACGAGCACGTTTTTGAAGCTGGCCGCGTCCGTAAGCACCGCTGGTATTGAGAGTTGCAGTAGCGGTAAATATGCCTGTACGCTCCCTTTTTGGAGCCTAACGCAGCCCTTCTGAGAACTCTAAATACCAGCGGTATTTAAAATTTGCGGGGGGGAAAAAAGCACGCGTAGCTAACGCACCCCTTTGGCCGCAGAACTCTAAATCTAGCCGTTTGTTTTTTATTCACATTTAAAATGACCAATATTGCTATTGCTGGTTTGTTTATCATGGCTGACCTCCAGGAAAGTACATGTTCTATGTGTTTAGATGCCAATGTGGAACCCCCTATCACTTTTTGTCCCTCATGTACTGAGAGGGCTTTACAGTTTAAAGAACAAATTTTCTTTAATAAAAGTAATAAAAGTGTATCTAAGGATGTTTCTCAGCCTGATGAGACTCAGGGTATGCCGCAATTTTCTCCTCAAGCATCACAACCTTTAACACCTGCTCAGGCGACGCCGTGTTCTTCAACTGCATCCAATTCATTCACTCTGCAGGATATGGCTGCAGTTATGTCATCCACTCTTACAGAAGTTCTATCTAAGTTGCCAGTTTTACAGGGCAAACGCAGTAGGACAGAGACCCATGTGGTTCTTGCGACTTCTGATGCCTTGATGGCTATCTCCGATGTACCCTCCCAGGGCTCTGGTGTGTTAGGGAGGCCCTGTCTGAGGGGGAACTGTATGATTCAGGAAGTGCATTGCCCGCGACAGATTCAGACGTCATGTCCTTCAGATTTAAGCTTGAACACCTCCGTCTTTGGCTGCGAGAGGTTTTGGTGACTCTGGACAACTGTGACTCTATTGTGGTCCCACCAGAGAAATTGAGTAAGATGGACAAATACTTAGAGGTCCCTTCTTATTACGATGTCTTTCCGGTTACTAAGAGAATTTCGGAAATTATTGCAAGGGAATGGGAAAACCGGGTATCCCGTTCTCCCCTTCCCCTAATTTTTAAGAAATATACCCTATAGCTGACACCGTTCAGGACTCTTGGCAGACAGTGCCTAAGGTGGAGGGGGCTATCTCTACCCTGCCGAAGCGTACAACTATCCCTATCGAGGACAGTTGTTCTTTCAAAGACCCCATGGATAAGAAGTTGGAGGGTCTTCTCAAGAAACTCTATGTTTATCAAGGGTTTTTATTGCAACCGGCGGCCTGCATTGTAACAGTCACAACTGCGGCTGCTTTTTGGTTTGACTCTCTAGAAGAGTCTCTTAGAGCTGAGACCTCTTTAGAGGAAATACAGGACAGAATTAAGGCTCTTAAGCTAGCTAATTCTTTTATTACGGATGCTTCCTTTCAGATCACCAAATTAGCGGCTAAGAGTTCGGGATTCTCCATCTTAGCATGAAGAGCTTTATGGTTAAAATCTTGGTCTGCGGATGTATCCTCTAAATCCAAACTTTTAGTTATTCCTTTCAAGGGAAAGACTCTATTCGGGCCTGACTTGAAAGAAATCATTTCTGATATTATGGGAGGTAAGGGTCATCCCCTCCCTCAAGACAAGACATCTAAGCAAAGGGGATGACAGAATAATTTTCGTTCCTTTCATAATTTCAAAGGAGCCCCCCTTCCCCTTCCGCTAAACAGGAAGGGAATTATACACAAGCCAAGCCCACCTGGAAACCCAACCAGGCTTGGAACAAGGATAAACAACCCAAGAAGCCCGCTGCTGCCCCCAAGCCAAGGATCGTATCTGGTAGGGGGCAGACTTTCTCTCTTTGTCCAGGCATGGATAAGACACGTTCAGGATCCCTGAACACTAGAAATCGTGTCTCAAGGGTATCAGTTGGAGTTCAAAAATTCCTTCCCAAGGGGAAGGTTTCTTCTTTCACGATTGTCTGTAGACCAGATAAAAAGAGAGGCGTTCTTACGTTGTGTAAAAGACCTCTCCACTATGGGAGTAATTTGTCCCATTCCAATACAGGAACAGGGATGGGGATTTTACTCAAATCTTTTTGTGGTTCCCAAAAAAGAGGGAACGTTCCGACCCATTTTAGATCTCAAGAGTCTAAACAAGTTTCTTAGAGTTCCATCCTTCAAGATGGAGACTATTCGGACAATTCTTCCATTGATCCAGGAGGGTCAATATATGACTACCGTGGACTTAAAGGATGCATATCTTCATATTCCTATCCACAAAGATCATCACAAGTTCCTGAGGTTTGCCTTTCTGAACAAACATTTTCAGTTTGTGGCTCTTCCTTTCGGGCTGGCCACGGCACCCAGAATCTTCACAAAGGTTTTAGGATCTCTGCTGGCGGTTCTCAGGCCGTGGGGCATTTCAGTGGCGCCTTATCTGGATGATATTCTGATCCAGGCATCGTTTTATCAGCTAACAAAGTCTCATACCGACATTGTCCTATCCTTTCTAAGGACTCACGGGTGGAAGGTGAATCTAGAAAAGAGTTCACTAATTCCACAGACAAGGGTTCCTTTCCTGGGAACTATAATAGACTGTCTATCTATGAAAATCTTTTTTACGGAAGTCAGAAAGTTAAAGATTCTGAATACATGCCGATCCTTTCAGTCCAATCCTCGGCCATCAGTGGCTCAGTGCATGGAGGCAATTGGATTGATGGTGGCTGCAATGGACATCATTCCGTTTGCTTGTTTTCATCTCAGACCTCTACAACTGAGCATGCTCAGACAATGGAATGGTGATTATGCAAATTTGTCTCCTCAGATAGATCTGGATCAGGAGATGAGGGTCTCTCTTCTTTGGTGGTTGTCGCCGGATCATCTGTCCCAAGGGACGTGCTTCCGCAGACCCTCATGGGTGATAGTGACAACGGACGCCAGTCTACTAGGATGGGGTGCAGTCTGGAATTCCCTGAAGGTTCAGGGTGTTTGGACTCCATCGGAGTCTCTACTTCCCATCGCTATTTTGGAGTTGAAAGCAATATTCAATGCGCTTCAGGCTTGGCCCCAGTTGGCTTCTGCCAAATTCATCTGATTTCAGTCGGACAACATCACGACTGTGGCTTACATCAATCATCCGGGAAGAACAAGGAGTTCCTTAGCGATGACAGAAGTATCCTAGATAATTAGGTGTGCGGAGGCTCACTCTTGTTATCTGTCAGCAATCTTCATCCTAGGAGTTGACAACTGGGAAGCGGATTTTTTGAGCAGACAGACTTTTCATCCGGGGGAATGGGAACTCAATCCGGAGGTCTTTGCCACCCTGATTTTAGATGGGGCAGACCAGAGCTGGATCTTATGGCATCTTGTCAGAATGCCAAGCTCCCGAGATACAGATCCTGGTCCAGGGATCCTCAGGCGGAACTGATACATGCGTTGGCAGTGCCTTGGTCGTTCAACCTAGCTTATGTGTTTCCACCGTTTGCTCTCCTTCCCCGGGTGATTGCTCGAGTCAAACAGGAGAGGGCTTCAGTGATTCTCATTGCTCCTGCGTGGCTTCGCAGGACTTGGTATGCCGACCTGGTGGACATGTCCTCTCTGCCACCGTGGAACTTTCTATTGAGGCAGGACCTTCTCATTCAGGACCCTTCCATCATCCAAATCTAATTTCTCTGCAGCTGACTGCTTGGAGATTGAACGCTTGATTTTATCTAAGCGAGGGTTCTCTGATTCGGTCATTGATACCTTGATCCAGGCACGTAAGCCTGTTACTAGAAAGATTTACCATAAGTTATGGCATAAATATATTTATTGGTGCAAATCCAAGGGCTACTAATGGAGTAAGTTTAGGATTCCTAGGATTTTGTCCTTTCTCCAAGAAGGATTAGAGAAAGGGTTATCAGCAAGTTCCTTAAAGGGACAGATTTCTGCTTTATCTATTTTGTTACACAAACGTCTGGCAGATATTCCGGATGTTCAATCATTTTGTCAGGCTCTGACTAGGATCAGGCCTGTGTTTAGACCTATCGCTCCTCCTTGGAGTTTGAATCTAGTGCTTAAGGTTCCGTTTGAACATATGCATTCCATAGATATTAAGTTGTTATCTTGGAAAGTTTTATTTTTGGTTGCTATTTCTTCTGCTCGCAGAGTTTCCGAGCTTTCGGCATTACAATGTGATTCTCCTTACCTTATTTTTCTTTCCGATAAGGTAGTGTTACGTACTAAACCTGTTTTTTTTCCTAAGGTTGTTTGCAACAAAATTATTAATCAGGAAATTATTGTTCCTTCATTGTGTCCTAATCCTTCCTCTAAGACGGAGTGTCTGTTACATAACTTGGAAGTGGTCCGTGAAGTTTTACTTGCAGGCGACTAAAGAATTTCATCAATCATCTTCATTATTTGTTGTTTTTTCTGGAAAACGTAGGGGTCAGAAAGCTACGGCTACCTCTCTTTGTTTTTGGCTGAAGAGTATCATCTGTTTTGCATATGAGACTGCTGGACAGCAGCCTCCTGAACGAATTACGGCTCATTCCACTAGGGCTGTGTCTTCCTCATGGGCATTTAAAAATGATGCTTCTGTTGAACAGATTTGCAAGGCTACAACTTGGTCGTCTCTTCACACTTTTTCCAAATTTTCCAAATTTGATACTTTTGCCTCGTCCGAGGCCGTTTTTGGGAGAAAGGTTCTTCAAGCAGTGGTGCCTTCCATTTAGGTTCCTGTCTTGTCCCTCCCTTTCATCCGTGTCCTATTGCTTTGGTATTGTATCCCATAAGTAAGGATGAAATCCGTGGACTTGTCATATCTTGTAAAAGAAAAGGAAATTTATGCTTACCTGATAAATTTGTTTCTTTTACAATATGACGAGTCCACGGCCCCCCTGTCATTTTCTAAGACAGGTCTTTATTTTTTGTTAAACTTTAGTCACCTCTGCACCTTGGCTTTTCTTTTCTCTTCCTAACTTCAGTCGAATGACTGGAGTGGGAGGGAAGGGAGGAGCTATATATACAGCTCTGCTGTGGTTCTCTTCGCCTCCTCCTGCTGACCAGGAGGCGATATCCCATAAGTAAGGATGAAATCCGTGGACTCGTCATATCGTAAAAGAAACAAATTTATCAGTTAAGCATAAATTTCCTTTTTCTGGTATGTATAATAAAACATTAGGTCCTATTAGAGCGAGAACAGTTCTTGGATGGTTACTGGACACAGTCTGTACTGGTTTCTTGTGTGGATTGCGTATTAAATAAAGATGTGAAAGTAAGACTTCCTGCTTACCAGATACGACCTCAATCCTTATGAGGTAAGCTGTTCGCTTTGTGTGGGTAAAGGTGGTTTTATCTTTGTCCTCCAGGGTAATATTTTCGGAGTACTTTGTCCACGTCTTGTTCAGGTGTGGGGAAAAGATCTTTATAATCAATGGTATCCCTGGACTCTCTGTTGATCTTTCATGAAATGGTGAAAATCTTAACCGCCTCAGGAGTATAGAGAGTTGGCAATGTTCCCCAGATTCATGCAAGAAAGAAAGATACACACATAGCGTAACACTGTATAGAAAAGTAAATTAATTTTATTATATACAAGAGGTATTATGCTTACATCAAATGACCTCAATCCATAATGAGGTAAAATTAAAAGCTTAGGCACAATGGTGTTGTACTCCAACCTGGTACCCTTAGGATAAACTGTTGTAGTGCAAAAAAAGTGTCTATGGTTTAAAACTCACATAACCCTATATGGGGCTTGGAGCTTGCTTTTTGTGGAATAAGAAGTTTGCAAAAATTACAGTAATAATTCCTGCTGCCCCTTATAGATTGATTTAGTGGGATCTGGTGTTAGTCTAACACTGTAGTTGTGCTTCTGGTGTCTGGCTGCAGAGTGTTTTTTAAGTAAAATTGAGTACTATATTATCAAATGACAAGTTTAAAAACAAACAGTTTGTGGCTTCCGGTAAGAAAGGAACCTGTCCGCCCACTGTAAAGATCCTTACGCGTTTCAAAGTTACCACGAACTTCTTCGTCAGAGGAGTGTGGAATGACAGGGTTTCCGGCTGAGCTAATTTTAAAGGCAGTTAAGTGGGCATGGTTTTCCTTTGTTTCCTACATAGTGTGACATTCTACGTCATGTGTGCTACAGCAGCCATGAAAGAACAATTTGTTTCCTGTTGTTATGGAAACCTCCCGGTGTAAACTGTTAAGGTGCAGTGTGTGTTGTATTTCTCTTGCGGGGTACACTGGGTCCTAGTGCCCCCCGGCTGTATTATGTCAGTGTATATTCTATTCTAAAAAATAGATTTTATTTTACTTTCTATACTTATACTTCTGCTTTGTTTGTGCAATTAATTCTATATTAGTGTATTTTATTGCATGATCTCCTATTTTGTCTCTTTTTTTTTATTATTTTTTTTTTATTGATTTTATAGAATATAACAGAGAACATTCCATCTATAAAGACATGAACATATTTGGTCTTCACAACAAAATAAATACTAATCCATCTTCATAATGTCAATAAAGGAGACATCAATTACATACATTCTGTATTTGCTGATCCACATCTAGATCCAAGCCTAATACATTTTTTTTTTTATATATAAAGTTTTTTATTGAGGTATCAATGTTAAACATACAATCATCGAGAAAATACATTCGTCCCATTTGGTTACAGGGGGAGAACGGAAGACATCTTAATGACATGCGCATAATATGAATAAAAAAAGTCTAAATGAACAGTGACCATACAATAATTCCTGGGAAACGTAAACAGTAAAACATTAACAGATGGCGTAGGCCTTAGTTACTTCATTTTACATCTGAGTTGTATCAAAATTGGTTTAGTATAATTAAAATGATTCCGTGCTGTGCGTCCTGATCTGGAAGGTTCAATTATAGTCTTTGCAAAAATTACTTTAACCTGATATGTACCCCTAAGAGAATAGGGAGCTTATAACAAGTTAGGGTCAAAAAAGAGACTGGGAGGAACCTAATTGGGACAAACTGTGTCCAACTGCAGGAGCTTCAGTTACCTAGATGCGGTCAGGCAGGTGGAGAGGGAAATAGAAGAGGAAAGGAGAAGAAGAAAAGGTTGGTGGAGAATGATTGATGAGGGAGAGGGAATGAGGCAGAGAGTACTTCTGTCAGTCAATTCGGTTGAGTAAGTGGGGGGCATGTGATTACCCAGAGTTAGATCTATGGGGAGCGGCATTATCTGTCTGCAGGCTTAATCTGTGGAGCCAAGTGTCCCATATCTTCCAGTAGGAGTCTAGTTTGTTCAGGTGTTTGGAAGAATCCCCGTTCCATGGAGGCAAATGTCTCCAAGGTTTTCTTAACAGTTGATAAGAGGGGAGGTTCTTGTTGTCTCCAGCATCTAGCAATCAAGATCTTGGTTGCTGCAAATATGGAAGTAGCTAGTTGTTTCAAAGGCCTAGGCATCTTCGAAGGGAAGATGTGAAGAAGAGCAACTTTAGGGTAGAATACCAACAGAACCACATAGCTGGAACACCTCCTTCCACAGCGGGGAATGGGTCGAAGACATCTGTGCTAGCCTAAACCTAATACATTTTGCATAGCTAACTTAACAAGAAATAATTGAATACATTTTCTCTTCCTCTTTTATCCGTTCATTGACCAATAATATAAGAGTTTAACTGAAAAAAATCCTTGTTACACTGTTATATTTTCCCTGTTTATTTTGTTTAGATGAGCGGAGGGATCGGGGGTAGAGAGAGAGAAGAAAAGAAAAGAAAAAAAAAAGTGGGGGGAACCCTTACCAAAGGCCTAGTAGAACCTGTTCAGAGTGCCTAAATGGCTATATTAAATGATCAATCTCGTTATATGATAAATAAATTTTGCAAAAACGTTACATCTCTATCGTCATGTATATCTGCGTCTTGTTTTTCCAATAAACATTCGCCTAGATTTAGAGTCCTGCGGCCAAAGGGGTGCGTTAGCTACGCATGCTTTTTTCCCCTGCACCTTTTAAACAACGCTGGTATTGAGAGTTCTCAGTAGGGCTGCGTTAGGCTCCAAAAAAGGGAGCGTACAGGCATATTTACCGCCACTGCAACTCTCAATACCAACGGTGCTTACGGACGCGGCCAGCTTCAAAAACGTGCTCGTGCATGATTCCCCTATAGGAAACAATGGGGCAGTTTGAGCTGAAAAAATCCTAACACCTGCAAAAAAGCAGCGTTCAGCTCCTAACGCAGCCCCATTGTTTCCTTTGGGGAAACACTTGCTAAGTCTGCACCTAACACCCTAGCATGTACCTCGAGTCTAAACAACCCTAACCTTACACTTATTAACCCCTAATCTGCCGCCCCCACTATCGCTGACCCCTGCATATTATTTTTAACCCCTAATCTGCCGCTCCGTACATCGCCACAACCTACGTTATCCCTATGTACCCCTAATCTGCTGCCCCTAACACCGCTGACCCCTATATTATATTTATTAACCCCTAATCTGCCGCCCCCAACGTCTACCCAACCTACCTACAATTATTAACCCCTAATCTGCCAACCGGACCTCACCGCTACTCTAATAAATGTATTAACCCCTAATCCACCTCACTCCCGCCTCAAAAACCCTATAATAAATAGTATTAACCCCTAATCTTCCCTCCCTAACATTGCCGACACCTAACTTCAAGTATTAACCCCTAATCTGCCGACCGGACCTCACCGCTACTCTAATAAATGTATTACCCCTAAAGCTAAGTCTAACCCTAACCCTAACACCCCCCTAAGTTAAATATAATTTAAATCTAATGAAATAAAATAAATCTTATTAAATAAATTATTCCTATTTAAATCTAAATACTTACCTGTAAAATAAACCCTAATATAGCTACAATATAAATAATAATTATATTGTAGCTATTTAAGGATTAATATTTATTTTACAGGCAACTTTGTATTTATTTTAACCAGGTACAAAAGCTATTAAATAGTTAATAACTATTTAATAGTTACCTAGTTAAAATAATTACAAAGTTACCTGTAAAATAAATCCTAACCTAAGTTACAATTAAACCTAACACTACACTATCAATAAATTAATTAAATAAACTATCTACAATTATCTACAATTAAATCAACTAAACTAAATTACAAAAAAAACCCACTAAATTACAAAAGAAAAACCCCACTAAATTACAAAAAATAAAAAAAGATAACAAGAATTTTAAACTAATTACACCTACTCTAAGCCCCCTAAAAAAGGGCCTTTTACGGGGGCATGCCCCAAAGAAAACAGCTCTTTTGCATTTAAATAAACATACAATACCCCCCCCAACATTACAACCCACCACCCACATACCCCTAATCTAACCCAAACCCCCCTTAAAAAACCTAACACTAAGCCCCTGAAGATCTTCCTACCTTGTCTTCACCACGCCGGGAATCACCAATCCGTTCAGAAGAGGGTCCGAAGTCTTCCTCCTATCAGGCAAGAAGAGGTCCAGAAGAGGGTCTGAAGTCTTCATCCTATCCGGCAAGAAGAGGAGATCCGGACCGGCAAACATCTTCATACAAGTGGTATCTTCTATCTTCTTCCATCCGGCGCGGAGCAGGACCATCTTGAAGCAGCTGACGCGGATCCATCCTCTTCTTCCGACGTCCTAAGTTCGAATGAAGGTTCCTTTAAATGACGTCATCCAAGATGGCATCCCTCGAATTTTGATTGGCTGATAGGATTCTATCAGCCAATCGGAATTAAGGTAGGAAAAATCTGATTGGCTGATTGAATCAGCCAATCAGATTCAAGTTCAATCGGATTGGCTGATCCAATCAGCCAATCAGATTGAGCTCGCATTCTATTGGCTGATCGGAACAGCCAATAGAATGCGAGCTCAATCTGGGGCTTAGTGTTAGGTTTTTTTAAGGGGGGTTTGGGTTAGATTAGGGGTATGTGGGTGGTGGGTTGTAATGTTGGGGGGGGTATTGTATGTTTTTTTTTACAGGCAAAAGAGCAGAATTCTTTGGGGCATGCCCCGCAAAAGGCCCTTTTAAGGGCTGGTAAGGTAAAAGAGCTTTTCAATTTTTAATTTAGAATAAGGTAGGGCATTTTTTTATTTTGGGGGGCTTTGTTATTTTATTAGGGGGCTTAGAGTAGGTGTAATTAGCTTAAAATTGTTGTAATATTTTTATAATGTTTGTAAATTATTTTTTTATTTTTTGTAACTTAGTTCTTTTTTTATTTTTTGTACTTTAGTTAGTGTATTTGTTTGTATTTATTTGTAGGTATTTGTATTTAATTTATTTATTGATAGTGTAGTGTTAGGTTTAATTGTAACTTAGGTTAGGATTTATTTTACAGGTGATTTTGTAATTATTTTAACTAGGTAACTATAAAATAGTTAATAACTATTTAATAGCTATTGTACCTGGCTAAAATAAATACAAAGTTGCCTGTAAAATAAATATTAATCTTAAAATAGCTACAATATAATTATTATTTATATTGTAGCTATATTAGGGTTTATTTTACAGGTAAGTATTAAGATTTTTTTTATTACATTAGATTTAAATTATATTTAACTTAGGGGGGTGTTAGGGTTAGGGTTAGACTTAGCTTTAGGGGTTACTACATTTATTAGAATAGCGGCGAGGTCCGGTCGGCAGATTAGGGGTTAATACTTGAAGTTAAGTGTCGGCGATGTTAGGGAGGGCAGATTAGGGGTTAATACTATTTATTATAGGGTTTTTGAGGCGGGAGTGAGGCGGTTTAGGGGTTAATACATTTATTATAGTAGCGGTGAGGTCCGGTCGGTAGATTAGGGGTTAATAATTGTAGGTAGGTAGCGGCAACGTTGGGGGTGGCAGATTAGGGGTTAATAAATATAATATAGGGGTTGGCGATGTTAGGGGCAGCAGATTAGGGGTACATAGGGATAATGTAGGTTGCGGTGGTGTGCGGTCGGCAGATTAGGGGTTAACATTTTTTTATAGAGTGGCGGCAATGTGGGGGGCCTCGGTTTAGGGGTGCATAGGTAGTTTATGGGTGTTAATGTAATTTAGAGCACAGTAGTTAAGAGCTTTATGAACCGGCGTTAGCCCAGAAAGCTCTTAACTCCTGGCTTTTTTCTGCGGCTGGAGTCTTGTCATTAGATTTGTAACGCTCACTTTAGCCAAGACTCTAAATACCAGCGTTAGAAAGATCCCATTGAAAAGATAGGATACGCAATTGACGTAAGGGGATCTGCGGTATGGAAAAGTTGCGGCTGGAAAGTGAGCGTTAGACCCTTTCCTGACTGACTCTAAATACCAGCGGGCGGCCAAAACCAGCGTTAGGACCTCCTAACACTGGTTTTGACGCCTAACGCAGAACTCTAAATCTAGGCGATTGTTTTTAATACAATTTATGATCTCTGGTATGTTGGGAACTGCAGCTTCTTTCCATTTTTTGAAGATTAAGTATCTAGTAGCTAAAATAGTCATAAGAATATATTTTGTTTCCTTGGTAGGTAATTTTTCTCCTCCAATCTCAAAGAATACTATCTTCGCACAAGAGAGCCCCCTAGACTTTGTCTTCAACCTTTTATTCAACCAGTATTGTAGTTTATACCAGAGATGTCTAATCTTTGGACAATCCCATAGCATATGTTTGAGGTTGGCCGATATAAGTGAACATTTTGGACATTTGTAGAAATCAGAGTTTCCACATTTAAACCCCTTTTCCGGTGTGAAGTATGTCATGTGTAATAATTTAATGTGAGACTCCCTCCATGTGGAAGAGAGAGTGGTTTGCATGACTTCCATAATAGATTTTTGTATATTAGGAGTTTCTAATGGTTCTGGTATTAGTATTGCTGCCCATTTTGAAAATATTTTTGTTAAATTGCTGGGGCCTTTATAAGAAGTAAGACTTTGATAACATGTGTAAATGGATATATGTCCATTTTTAACTGATACCAACCAATTTTCAAATGCCCCCCAGGACCAATTCCACCCAGATTCATTTATTAACTGTCCGGCATAGTGCCTGACTTGCAAGTAGGTGAAGAAGTCTTTCTGTGGGAGCTCATATTCCCTTCTAAGGAAATCAAAAGATTAATACATCGTGTCCCTTCATCTAGTAGTTGAACTATCCTATTTAAGCCTACATTATGCCATCTTTGAAATAGCGTTGATTACACGCCTGCGGGAAACTGAGGGTTCCCCTTCAGCGGTAAATATCTAGAGTTCCTCGCCTCCAGTTTTAAGAGATTGCAGATTTTAGACCAGGCTTTAATGGGATTAATTAAGGACCTGAATTTTTTTATTTTGTGATGAATTCTCACTATTTTGATGTGAATTAGTGCTGTAATCGAAAATGGAAATATTATATTAACTTCTAGCTCATTATCTGTTATCGTGTCCCTACATCTAGTAGTTGAACTATCCTATTCAAGCCTACATTATGCCATCTTTGAAATAGCGTTGATTGCACTCCTGCGGGAAACTGAGGGTTCCCCTTCAGCTGTAAATATCTAGAGGTCCTTTCCTCCAGTTTTAAGAGATTGCAGATTTTAGACCAGGCTTTAATGGGATTAATTAAGAACCTGAATTTTTTTATTTTGTGATGAATTCTCACTATTTTGATGTGAATTAGTGCTGTAAGCGAAACTGGAAATATTATATTAACTTCTAGCTCATTATCTGTTACATAGTCCTTGGAAAAAATCCAATCAGTTACTATCCGTGCCAGAAAGGCATAGATATATAATTGGAGATCCGGCAGAGCACATCCCCCAAATTTTTAAGGTAACAATAATTTTATCAATGAAATTCTAGATTATTTTACCTTGCCATATAAATTTCCTTAAGACCGTATTAAATATCCTAATATCTTTCTCTTTCAACATTACTGGAATATTTTGGCATATGTATAATATTTTGGGAAGCAAGATCATTTTATATAATGCTAAACGACCTGATATTGACAAAGGGAGATTTTGACAGCTTTTCATTGTTTCCATTACTTTGTTAAGTACTGGGATTATATTAAGATCATACCAGTCATCTGGATTGGAGGAGATTACCATGCCCAGGTATTTGAATGAATCAGTTACGGTAGTAAAAGGTATATTTTGCAATGAGTGTTTAGTCTGTTTTATCCATAATAATTCGGATTTGGTGGTATTTATCTTATATTTCGAGAACGAGGCAAATTGCCTAATAATAGAGAGGAGCTTTGGAAGATTAAATTGAGTTGCTGAATCAAAGTAGCCAATGGTTTGATCGCGATGTCAAAAAGGAGGGGAGAAAGAGGACATCCCTGCCTGGTTCCTCTACCCAAAGTTATGCCTATAGAAGTTCTCCCATTAAGTATCAGTCTTGTATGGGCTTTATTATATAAATTTTCAATAAATTTGGGGAACTTGCCTTCAAAGCAAAATTGAGCAAGAGTGTAAAAAAGATGATCGAAGTGAACTGAATCGAAGGCTTTTTCTGCATCAATTTAGGTATCCTCTCCCCCCTCCTGCGTATGCCTCTTAAGTGTTGAAAAATAATCAATAACTAGGAATAGTTCTCTTATTTTGGCCATGGAATTTCTTTTTGTCAAGAAACCTGCTTGTCTTTTATGAATGATATTAGGAAGAAAATGTTGTAGTCTATGAGCCAAAATAGAAGTCATTTGTAATCTGTATTTAGCAGAGCTATTGGTCTGTAAGATTCTTTCTGGGCTGGATCTTTCCCTGCCTTTAAGATAAGGGTAGTAAAGGATGCTGCAAAATTGTGAGAGACTGGGTTTGCCTCGATATACATACTGTTAAAAAGTGTAACTAAGTATGGGGAAATGGATGAAGATAGGATTTTATAAAATGTATTAGGTAAGGCATCTGGGCCTGCTGCTTTATTAAGAGAAAGATCCTAAATAGCTTTATTAACTTCTGCTTCAGTAAAGGGGGTATTGAGAGATGCCCTTAGTTCAGATGATATTTTTGGACATATGATCTTACGCCAGAAGTTCTCTCGTTCTAAGGTATTTGATGGTTTTACAGAATAAAGGGTTGGATAATACTCTGAAAAAATATTCATAATGTTTTCTGGTTTTGAATAGGTCTTACAATCCTTTTTAAGAGCATCTATCAATGGTGCGCCTTTATCTCGCTTGACTAAATTAGCCAAGAGTTTGCCTGCTTTACTACCATATCTAAGTAGTTTAACTTGACATTTTAATTCTTAATGGGTAGTCCTATGAATAAGAAAGGTGTCTCTTTCCTTTTTGGCGCATGTATATTTAGTCCATGCTTCTGGTGTATTATTGAACAGATAGCTATTGTATGCATTTGATAATGCTTTTAAAATGTCTTGCTCCTGTAACTTATTCTTTCTGGTTCTATTTATATTATATGCCAAAATTTCCCCCCCTTAACACTGCCTTCGCAGCTTCAAAAAAAAAAAACGCAGGACAATTTATATACAGATAATTAAATTTAACATATTTCGCAAATTTAAGTCAAAATCTGAAGCTAAATATTTCGAAAAATGAAACTGAGAACTAGAACTAGGCTATTTTGTAGCATGATCTGAAATTGTGATTGGAAGAATATTCGACTCAATTTTTAATTTATACAATTTTTCATTAACAAGAAAAAGGTCTATTCTAGAAAGGGTCTTATGAGCCTTAGAAAGGCAGGTATATTCTCTGAGATCTGGGTTCTGGGATCTCCAAATATCTTTTACCTTTACATTTCAGAATATTTTAATACAAATTTTAGATTCTTGATTATCCCTTTTAGTTTTTATGGGAGAGGAATTTTGCCTTAGTCTATCTAAGAGATATTGCGGTGCCATATTAAAATCTCCTCCGATAATCAAAAATCCTTCCGAGATAGAAAGTATCTTTGCCTGCAGCAGTTCCCAGAATACTGGATCGAAAACATTTGGCGCATAAATATTGAAGAGTGTATATAATGTTTTGGTAATTATAATTTGAACTATCAAGAATATTCCCGCTGGATCTGTTTCTAAATGTAAAATATCATGTCTTATATTTTTCCCAACGAGTATTGCCACCCCTCCCCTTCGCAAAACCTAAGGAGAAGCTATAACTTCTTTGACCCAGGAATTCTTAAGTTTAGCAACTTCCTCCAGTTTCAGATGTGTTTCCTGGAGAAATGCGATGTATGTGTTTTATTTTTTTATAAAAGATAGTATTGTGTTTCTTTTGATCGGAGATGTTAAGCCGCCTATATTCCAGGATACCATCTTACAGTTTTTAGACATTTTCAAGGTTTAAAAAAAAAAAAAACAACAAAAAAACCCCAGAAACAAAACAAAAACAAAAGGATATGGACCCCCCCAACCCCTCGTGCCCCTCCATTTGTCCCCCATCCCAAACCCTGCTCCTTCTGGCCATATTGCTTCCATGACCATAGGAGACATCCTATTAGGAAAAAATAATTATTTACTCAGAACATTTATTATCCTAATAATGACTTCTCTGTGATAAAATTTGTCCGTATCTATGGCTGACTCAAAGAGATATGATTGGTTATCAATTGTTATTTTCAATTTAGCTGGATATATTAAAGTAGCTTGGTGACCTTGATTAATCAGTGTAGTGCATATTGTAGCCAGCTCTTAGCTGAGGTCTCTGCCGAGAAGTCTTGAAATAACATGATTTTAGCATTGCCTAAGAATATAGGTTGATATTTCCTGAAATATTGAAGATAATTATTACTGATAATTTTTTAAAATCAGCAAATCCTTTTTACATTGGATTGAGAATCTTATTTCCACTTGTCTATTGCATTTTAATACACA
This sequence comes from Bombina bombina, assembly GCF_027579735.1. Classification (NCBI taxonomy): domain Eukaryota; kingdom Metazoa; phylum Chordata; class Amphibia; order Anura; family Bombinatoridae; genus Bombina; species Bombina bombina. The sequence goes on from NC_069499.1 coordinate 1,277,822,189, forward strand.
GAACAGTGCATGTAAGAATACAAGGATTTTACCGACGTGGATCCAAAGAGACTTGCTGACATTTTGAGATATCAATATTTCTTTGAAACTGAACTCATAGTATTACAAAAAAGCTTTTCTTATATGATCTCCTGTGTCATCCCTTTGCATTATTTTTTGACGCAGTAGTTTGAATTTTTAATTTTTAACGTGTTATTTTTCTTTTTTGATTTTTTTTTTTTCCATATATTTTTCTTTTTTTCTATGAGCCACAGTGTGTCCAATGATATTTTTCTAATTTGGGTTTTTGTTTTTACCAGTCTATGATATTTGTATTTTGATTACAATTGCCACTTGATAACATCAAAACTGATATTATTAACTAATCTGGTAGTATACCGTAATACCTTCATGAGAAGGTTTTCAGACATGTATTAACCAGGAACTATATATATATTGTCTATTAAATGCAATATTCTAATTAGTTATTTGTCCAGTGATCTAACATCTATTGTTGTATATTTATTTATGTAGGAAGCCACGATTCCGACCTTTTATAGGGACTTTTTAACTGATGCAGTTTAATATTTTTAACATTTTCAATATTTATTAAATATCCAACTTGTTTTACTTGTTTATTGGTGTTTTTTATTTGACACACTATTTGTATGACATTCACAGTATAACAGATAGCCGTAGGCGCCACCTCTTAAATCTACACTATGATTACTTTAATAACTTTGTTTATTTATTCACACAAATTCATTAGTTTTAAGATTTAAATATGAAAGCCTTAATAAACAGTAAGGAAAGGCCCAATAGGGAAAGAAGGCTTTTAAAATTGACACAATTTAACAAAAAGCAGAATAAGTTACAATATTGCAAGAAAGTAGCAAAGCTAAGTATCAAATAAGGGAAAAGCTCTTAACGTGTCCAGTAGATAACAAGTTATAGACTAATTTCTAGTCGTATAGACAAAGAAAAGAGGCCGAGGGGGGCTATAACAGTACCTTGAATTATCCGCAAAAGTAAGTTGGTCCACCCTTTAGGTCAGGCCTGTAGATTTCTTTGGCCCCTATGTTAAATTACTAAAACCTCCTGTGGTTGTATAGGGAAAAGCAATTCAGCCAGCTATGAAGGAGTGTATGAGCCAAATAAAGGATAGACTCCTCTATGCAGGCAAAGCAACCCGCTAAGGACAAGGCAATTTTAGCAAAGCACTCCCTCATGCAGCATCCGTGGGAGGGAGGCAAACAAACGGATAGAAATCAGGTACCTGGGATAATGTTCCTGTGGGAGGAAACTTCTACGTTCCAGCAGGCCTAACACAATGACAGATAATAACTTGGCTGAATCTCGCTTCTTGGAACTCCGCTGTGTGGCCGAGAATAGCCAGACCCTCAGGAAACACAACCCGGACAGGAGAGACCTCTGTGGGCATGCAGGCCCCGCTCCTCGATGAGACTCGGTCAGATGAACCCCGCCTCTCGCAGCAACGGTGGGAGGGGGGGAGTCGAGAGCAAGGAACCGGGTATCTGATGCAATATGATCAGGGAAGAAAGCCTCTGTGCCCCAGTAAGTCTGAAGGGACGTTATATGCCAGTCTGGGTATGTCCCTCTTATCACAGACTCCGCTGAGCGTCAAATAGTGACCGACCCCGCAGAGGATGCAGCCGGAGCAAGGAACCTCTAAGGACGTAGTTGCCCAGTGCTCTGCTGGAATCCAAAGCAGTTGGTCCCCTCCTCATGCAGCATCCGTGGGAGAAGGGCCAATCAAGGGAAAGCAGACGGGTCCTCAGGTGAACAGCACCGGTGACATAAGGAGTCTGTGTCGAGGTAAGCCCAATGCCGTTTTGGGTTTTTTGTCGAGTAGACCCCTCTTCTCAGTGCATTAAAGTTAGAATAAGGAGAACCGGACCATGGGCTATTAGTACTCTAAATCACCAATCAAATACTACCCACAACAGTCAGCTCACAGAAGTGGTCCTTAGTGCTCGGTGTGCAGCTGATGTTCCCCCAACCTTTGTAGTGGAGGGAGAATAAAATTAAATTGTCAGCTAACTTTTTGGTTTTCCCGGGCAGATAGGAAAGGCAAGGGACATGCAATCCTTTAATCCTTTTGAAAATGTTATTCAGTGCGGTGGTATAACACTGTGAGGACTCCGGTAGCAAAAGATAGTATTTTTTTTTTTGTTTGCCGAGTAAGCTGCCCAAGGTCCAGGGTGTTGGGCAGAAGTTTCTACTGCCAATAGATCAAACTGGGAAACATGGAGCAAGCTTTTTTGCCTGACCTTGCGCTAGAGCTCCTCCCCCGGAAGTCCCCTATTTTCGCCTAGATTTAGAGTTTTGTCGGTAACGACCCGCGTAGCTAACGCATGCTTTTTTTTCCCCGCACCTTTTAAATACTGCTGGTATTTAGAGTTCACAGAATGGCTGCGTTAGGCTCCAAAAAGGGAGCGCAGAGCATAATTTACTGCCACTGCAACTCTCAATACCAGCGGTGCTTACGGACGCCGCCAGCTTCAAAAACGTGCTTGTGCACGATTCCCCCATAGAAAACAATGGGGCAGTTTGAGCTGAAAAAAAACCTAACACCTGCAAAAAAGCAGTGTTAAGCTCCTAACGCAGCCCCATTGTTTCCTATGGGGAAACACTTCCTATGTCTGCACCTAACACTCTAACATGTACCCCGAGTCTAAACACCCCTAGCATTACACTTATTAACCCCTAATCTGCCGCCCCCGCTATCGCTGACTCCTGCATATTTTTTTTAACCCCTAATCTGCCACTCCGTACACCACCGCAACCTACATTATACCTATGTACCCCTAATCTGCTGCCCCTAACACCGCTGACCCCTATATTATATTTATTAACCCCTAATCTGCCGCCCCCAACGTTGCCTCCACCTACCTACAATAATTAACTCCTAATCTGCCGACCGGACCTCGCCGCTACTCTAATAAATTTATTAACCCCTAAAGCTAAGTCTAACCCTAACACTAACACCCCCCTAACTTAAATATAATTTAAATCTAACGAAATAAATTAACTCTTATTAAATAAATTATTCCTATTTAAAGCTAAATACTTACCTGTAAAATAAACCATAATATAGCTACAATATAAATTATAATTATATTGTAGCTATTTTAGGATTAATATTTATTTTACAGGCAACTTTGTAATTATTTTAACCAGGTACAATAGCTATTAAATAGTTAATAACTATTTAATACTTACCTAGTTACAATAATTACAAAATTACCTGTAAAATAAATCCTAACCTAAGTTACAATTAAACCTAACACTACACTATCAATAAATAAATTAAATAAAATACCTACAATTACCTACAATTAAACCTAACACTACACTATCAATAAATTAATTAAATACAATACCTACAAATAAATACAATGAAATAAACTAACTAAAGTACAAAAAATAAAAAAATATTTACAAACATTAGAAAAATATTACAACAATTTTAAACTAATTACACCTACTCTAAGCCCCCTAATAAAATAACAAAGACCCCCAAAATAAAAAAATGCCCTACCCTATTTTAAAATTAAAATAGAAAAGCTCTTTTACCTTACCAGCCCTGAAAAGGGCCCTTTGCGGGGCATGCCCCAAAGAATTCAGCTCTTTTGCCTGTAAAAAAAAAACATACAATACCCCCCCCCCAACATTACAACCCACCACCCACATACCCCTAATCTAACCCAAACCCACCTTAAATAAACCTAACACTAAGCCCCTGAAGATCTTCCTACCTTGTCTTCACCACACCGGGTTCACCGATCGGTCCAGAAGAGCCTCCGATGTCTTGATCCAAGCCCAAGCGGGGGGCTGAAGATGTCCATGATCCGGCTGAAGTCTTCATCCAAGCGGGAGCTGAAGAGGTCCATGATCCGACTGAAGTCTTCATCCAAGCGGGAGCTGAAGAGGTCCATGATCTGGCTGAAGTCTTCTATCAAGCGGCATCTTCAATCTTCTTTCTTCCGGATCCATGTTCATCCCGCCGACGCGGAACATCCATCTTCACCGCCGACTTCCCGACGAATGACGGTTCCTTTAAGGGACGTCATCCAAGATGGCGTCCCTCGAATGCCGATTGGCTGATAGGATTCTATCAGCCAATCGGAATTAAGGTAGGAAAATTCTGATTGGCTGATGGAATCAGCCAATCAGATTCAAGTTCAATCCGATTGGCTGATCCAATCAGCCAATCAGATTGAGCTTGCATTCTATTGGCTGTTCCGATCAGCCAATAGAATGCAAGCTCAATCTGATTGGCTGATTGGATCAGCCAATTGGATTGAACTTGAATCTGATTGGCTGATTCCATCAGCCAATCAGAATTTTCCTACCTTAATTCCGATTGGCTGATAGAATCCTATCAGCCAATCGGAATTCGAGGGACGCCATCTTGGATGACGTCCCTTAAAGGAACCTTCATTCGTCGTCTAGTAGTCGGAAGAAGAGGATGGATCCGCGCTGGAGGTCTTCAAGATGGAGCCGCTCGTCATCGGATGGAAGAACATAGAAGATGCGGCTTGGATGAAGATGTTTTCCGGTCCGGATCTACTCTTCTGCCCGAAGATGGAATTTTTCAGCCGCCGCTTGGATCAAGACTTCAGCCGGAGGATGGACGTCACTCTTCAGCCCCGCTTGGGCTTGGATCAAGACTTCGGAGGCTCTTCTGGACCGATCGGGACCCGGTGTGGTGAAGACAAGGTAGGGAGATCTTCAGGGGCTTAGTGTTAGGTTTATTTAAGGGGGGTTTGGGTTAGATTATTAGGTATGTGGGTGGTGGGTTGTAATGTTGGGGGGGGGTATTGTATGTTTTTTTTTTCCAGGCAAAAGAGCTGAATTCTTTGGGGCATGCCCCGCAAAGGGCCCTTTTAAGGGCTGGTAAGGTAAAAGAGCTTTTCTATTTTAATTTTAGAATAGGGTAGGGCATTTTTTTTATTTTGGGGGGCTTTGTTATTTTATTAGGGGGCTTAGAGTAGGTGTAATTAGTTTAAAATTGTTGTAATATTTTTCTAATGTTTGTAAATATTTTTTTATTTTTTGTAACTTAGTTCTTTTTTATTTTTTGTACTTTAGTTAGTTTATTTAATTGTATTTATTTGTAGGTATTGTATTTAATTAATTTATTGATAGTGTAGTGTTAGGTTTAATTGAAGGTAATTGTAGGTTTTTTATTTAATTAATGTAATGATAGTGTAGTGCTTGGTTTAATTGTAACTTAGGTTAGGATTTATTTTACAGGTAATTTTGTAATTATTTTGACTAGGTAGCTATTAAATAGTTCTTAACTATTTAATAGCTATTGTACCTGGTTAAAATAATTACAAAGTTGCCTGTAAAATAAATATTAATCCTAAAATAGCTACAATATAATTATAATTTATATTGTAGCTATATTATGGTTTATTTTATAGGTAAGTATTTAGCTTTAAATAGGAATAATTTATTTAATAAGAGTTAATTTATTTCGTTAGATTTAAATTATATTTAACTTAGGGGGGTGTTAGGGTTAGGGTTAGAATTAGCTTTAGGGGTTAAAAAATTTATTAGAGTAGCGGTGAGGTCCGGTCGGCAGATTAGGGGTTAATACTTGAAGTTAGGTGTCGGCGATGTTAGGGAGAGCAGATTAGGGGTTAATACTATTTATTATAGGGTTATTGAGGCGGGAGTGAGGCAGATTAGGGGTTAATACATTTATTATAGTAGCGGTCCGGTCGTCAGATTAGGGGTTAATAAGTGTAGGTAGGTGGAGGCAACGTTGGGGGCAGCAGATTAGGGGTTAATAAATATAATATAGGGGTCAGTGGTGTTAGGGGCAGAAGATTAGGGGTACATAGGGATAACGTAGGTGGCGGCGGTGTGCGGTCGGCAGATTAGGGGTTAAACATTTTTATTAGAGTGGCGGTGATGTGGGGGGACCTCGGTTTAGGGGTGCATAGGTAGTTTATGGGTGTAAGTGTACTTTAGAGCACAGTAGCTAAGAGCTTTATGAACCGGCATTAGCCCAGAAAGCTCTTAACTCCTGACTTTTTGCTGCGGCTGGAGTTTTGTCGTTAGATTTCTAACGCTCACTTCAGCCACGACTCTAAATACCGGCGTTAGAAAGATCCCATTGAAAAGACAGGATATGCAAATGGCGTAGGGGGATCAGCGGTATGGAAAAGTTGCGGCTGGAAAGTGAGCGTTAGACCCTTACCTACACAACTCTAAATACCAGCGGTAGCCCAAAACCAGCATTAGGAGCCTCTAACGCTGGCTTTGACGGCTAACGCCAAACTCTAAATCTAGGCCTAAGTCTCTTTATATGATCTCAAAAGATCTTGTCTTTCATTATTCTAAGATTAAATATTTGTGTATTCACAATATAAGAGACCTTTTTATTAAAAATATTTTCATTAAGCTGTACTTTGTATCATGTATTGTCTGGGGTTCTCCCTACTCTCTTTAGTCAGTTTAAGACCAGATAAAAGGCAGGGAATGGAAAGCAGTTATTTTTGCTATTCTAAAAGATACATATAGTTTTCATTACTTAAATGATTTATCTTTCTATAATGACTAATACTGTAATTTTAGATCAATGTTGTTGTTATTAGTTCCTTCTTAAAGATATATCTAAACTAAAAAATGTGTTGCTTCGTACAGAGTTTTATTGTATACAGTGTATTTCTATCCATCTAAAACACGTATTTTTGATGTGTTTAAAGAATTTTTACAAAGATGGAATGATTACAGGAATGTTGCTAGATCAATGTCCTCATTTAACCCAGTTGGATTCATGGTTCCCATATAGTGTATTCAGTAGTTTTCACGTTGTTTTAACTTTTGAAATCTATCTCCCGCTCTATTGGGTACTTGGACTTGTTCTAGAATAGTTCCTTTTCTAAATTTTGGATAATTTTTTTTAAATGTCTGGATACACTATTTCCTTTGAACCCGGCTTCTATGTTATTTAGGTGTTCCAACAGTCTCGTTTTATATGGACGTTTCGTACGTCCGATATGGTTTACTCGAACATTCGAGTAACTATACTACGAACGTACTTTTGCAGTTTGTTAGACTAGAAATTGTGCAATTTTTATGGGGAAAAGTATTTGAATTGATTATTTTAGTGGGGTTTTTTTGCATCGTATGCGTGCTTGCATCCTTTAGAATTTGCCCTGTTGCATTTAAAGAAGCGTTTGGTTTTAGATGTAAGCCAATTAGTCTTAGATTTAGGTTGTTTTAATTTTCTAGGTGCTAACATTTGTTTTAGACGTCTATTTTTCCGGAAAGTGATTTTAGGGGCAGGTCCTATACTATTTTTTAGGAACTTATCTTGTTGTAAGATGGGCCAGTATTTTTTCAAAATTTTCTTTATTTCTGGTGCTGCCTCATTGTAAGTTGTTTTCATTCCTATAGTATTTTTATTAATATTTTATCTTTTTTTCTTTGTTTGATATTAATAATTGATTTCTGTCCATATTTTTAACTTTGTGCAATGAATTATCTATTAATTTTTGGGATACTTTTTTTGTAACAGTTTGTTTTTTAGGATTTTAGCTTCCATATTGTAATCACTTTCTTATGTGCAATTGCGTTTTAACCATTGGAATTGTCCATACAGTATGTTGTGTATCCAAGGTTTGTAATGGCCACTGTCTGCTCTCAGGTAGCCATTGCAATCTGTTTTCTTACGATACAATTTTGTATAAAGTTGATTATTTTCAATTTATATTCTATATATATGTTTTTTGCCTGAACAGTATCATATATATATATATATATATATATATATATGTGTATACAAGAATAGATACAGTGCCTATATATCCATTTAAAATATGGGTGGTGTATGGGAATATGAGTGAGAACTAGAGCTGATTATTAGAAAAATAATAGCAATTAAAAGAATATTTAAAAAATATAAATTATTAGAATCAATTATGCTTGAAGAATGATGAATAGATTATGAAACAGTGTTCATATGAGTCTTTAGACAATATATAGTCCGTAGTAAATCTTCATAAGCAGTTGGTATCAGTAAATAGATGGTATGTAATACCCTTACCAGATATTACCTCAATCTGATGAGGTAAGTATGCCGCACTGGGGGTATATACAGATGGTAGAATCTTCTCCTTGTATTCAGATGTGGTGCCTCTTGGGTTTTCGTGAGCCTCCTGGAGTATGCAGGGATATGTTTCTTGTTGTAGATAAATCCCTTGTACTTCCTTTATGTTGGTAGTTAGCCTCTTGGAGTACCTTTTCTGTCTTGGTATACACTTTCTCCAGCGTAAAGATACCCAGGGAGACAAGAAAGGATATATAGTGTAATACAGTTTATTTACAATTTAGGCATAAAATATAATTCACATAGCACTCACATTTGGCATCCTCAGATTATATGAGGTATGTATAAGGCATATAGGACTCTAGTGGGTCCTTCCACATACAGGTATGAGATACAAGTGCCCCAATCTTGGTATAAGACTTCGTAGTGAAGTATTATATAGCTATTGCTATTTCCCAAATGAGGTAATATGGTATAGTACACTTATCTCAAAAAGTATATGCCAGCAAACTGGCTACAAGGAGTGACACTGGTATAAAAAACGATTTAAATAAAACACATTTAAAATTAAGAGCATAAGAAATAAATAGTTGGTGTCCCTGACGCGTTTCAAAGGTTTGTGTGGGTAAATCCTTCTTCTTCAGAGGGTTGAGTGAGGAGCTGGGCCGTTATCGCTATTTGTACGCTTCGGGCGGCGGCACGCCCTCTGCGTACGTGACGTCATGCGTGCCAGCGTTACGGAACGTGAATATCACGTTTGTTTTAGGCATAGTGTCTCTGCTCTAAAGCTTATTCATTGGTTACCTGTAGCTGCATGGTTGATTGGATCGGTGCAGCCTAGGCTCATGGGATATGTAGTTCTATAGTTGCTGCCCATAGTTAGCTACGATCTCTGGAGGTATAGACAAAATGTAGCACTCGCAACAGTATAGTGTGTACATATTGTAAAGTGTGACCTTGAAATAATGCTTACATACACTTATACTTATAATACCTCACCTATAGAGATGTAAGTTGGTTAGACTTAGTAGAGGCCTCTGGGATATGTAGTTTACTAGGGAATATCCCTCTATAAATATATCTCCACTCTAAAGTGCAGTCTAACAGAGTTAGTGGCTAGATGTAATAAAAGTATTGATGGGGCATGGACATGTCATAATGTATACTCTAAAATAGATATTCACACTGTGCAATCCCATGAAGTATTTTTGTATTTTACAATTCCTGGATATACAGTGATTAATACATCCTTTGTATATTTTCTTAGTAAGATTAGTATGCATAGATGACATTGCATATTGGTTTCTTACTAATAATTCTTTTTGTGAAAAAGTTTTTCTATATATTCAAAGCTCTCTTAAGTTGTTAAGTTAAGCTTGAGCTTTATTATGGAACATGAGTTGTATACTATATATCTTAGTTAGGATGTAGAGCTCTATATAGTTTTCTGTATTTTTAGAATGTGAGACCTCTTTTATGTAATTTGTAGTTGAGGTTCAGTTAGTTGTTGGGCCTATATTGGAAGGCCAGATAATGTTTTATTTTAAAGGTATATATTCTCTATATTGATATATGGTACACAAGTGTTCCTTAGTATTGGGTGTATATTATATATTATGCAGGAAGGTATTGTACCTGGTAGATAGATATATATATATATGATCAGAGTGAAACTAATCTTTATTATTCAGCTAGATATATGTGTATTCCTTATACTGTATTTTTTACCTATTATTAGGTCTCAAGAATATTAGTCTTTGTTTTTCTGCAGTTATATATTTGTAATATCTTATATAAAGAATATAGTACTATTCTGTAGTAAGCTTAGTGGGGTCTGGTTGGATATAGAGTAGTATAGATACAATTTATAGGTTAATCAAAGGTTTTAATATATTTGAGAGGCTTGGATTCATGTAGCCTACTGAATTAAGAAAGCTGCAATATCTATATCCTTATTTAGACCTTTGGGAGTCATAGAGTCTAGTTTATGTATCCATTCTGTTTCCTTCCTTCTCAGATGGAGTTCTCTACTTACTCCCTCAGGTGGATCTCTTATATGTTCAAGTATAGTGCCTCTTAAACATGACGGATTGGAGTTATGTATTAAGCGAAAATGATTTGAGACACTATGTTTTTTGAAACTACTTTCTATATTTCTAATATGTTCCAAAAGTCTGGTTTTGTAGGGTCTAGTGGTACGTCCTACATACTGGAGCTTACAGTCACATTCAATAAGGTATACTACATATTCTGTTTTACAGTTTGTAATGGAGTCAAATTCCCAGCTTTTTTTGTTTGTGGATGAAGTGATTTTTTTAGTTGGTTTATTAATACTATAGTGATGTTTGCAAGCCTCGCAGTGTAACCGGTTGCATTTAAAGAAGCCTTTTGTTTTATTTTGCAGCCAATTGGTGGTTTTTTTGGTTTCAGATATAGATTTCAGTTTACTTGGAGCTATTATTGCTCTAATGTTTCTACCTTTTCTAAAAACCAATTTTGGGTTGTTTTTAGTTATTCCGTTTAATAGGTTATCTTTTTTTAATATGTGCCAGTGTTTGTTTAAGATAGTTCTGATAGCATTGGCACCTTCATTATATGTTGTGATCATAAGTGGCACATCTTTTTGTTCTTTGCTATTTTTCTTCGAATTTTTTATTATTAATGTGTCTCTATTCATTCTATTGACCTTATTAAATGCCTTTTGTACATTATCAGCTTTGTAACCTTTATTTAATAATTTATTGGTCAAAATTTTTGATTCGTGTAGGAAGTCTTTCTGTCTGGAACAATTCCTTTTTATGCGTAGGAATTGTCCATAAGGTATACTTTGTATCCATGCTGGATGATGGCTACTCGTTGCTGTTAGATAACTGTTGCTGTCTGTAGCTTTACTATATACTTTAGTTTGAATGGAGTTTTCCTCCTGATAGAGTATGAGGTCTAGGAATTCAATTTCTTTAGGATTAGTTTTATCTGTAAATGTTAGGTTGAAATCATTAGTATTAATATAGTTGACGAAATCTTGGACTGCATTCTTATTGTCCTTGTGTTCCCATATTATTATGATGTCATCGATAAAGCGGTAATATGATTTGATGTTGTCTATGAAGGGGTTATTTTCCCAGATGTATTTGTCTTCCCACATGCCCATATATAGGTTGGCATAGCTGGGGGCGAATTTCGTCCCCATAGCTGTGCCACCTATTTGAAGAAAATATTCATTATTAAAGGTAAAGTAATTTTTTTGTAAGATGAACTTAGCAGAATCCTTTATGAATTCGATTTTATTTGTTTCTAGATTTGATAGTTTATTTAACCAGTAGTCTAGTGCTTCTATACCTTTATTGTGGGGGATATTGGTATATAGAGAGCTGACGTCCAGTGTAAGCCAGCAATAATTTTCTTTCCATTTGATGTTAGATAATTTACTAATAGTGTCTGGTGTGTCTCTGATGTGTGATTTAAGGTTGGGCACCAGAGGTTGGAGGAATGAGTCTATATATTCTGATAGTTTTGTAGTGAGGGACCCTATTCCTGAAATAATTGGTCTACCAGGAGGATTAATATTGCTTTTATGAATTTTAGGTGTGTGGTAGAAGGTGGCTACTTTTGGGTTGGTGATAGATAAGAATAGGAATTCGTGATTATTAATTATATTTTCATGTTTTGCAGTGTCTAAAAGATTTATGTATTCTTTTAAATAGCATTCAGTAGGATTGTTTTTGAGGGGTCTATATGTCTCATTGTCACCAAGTAGTCTCATGGCTTCCTGGATGTATTCTGCTCTATCCTGTATGATGATCCCTCCTCCCTTGTCGGCTTCCCTTATTACTATTTCATGATCATCTTTTAGCTGTTTCAATGTAATTTTCTCTTTCTTGGTAAGATTATCTTTTTTTATTTTATATGTTTCGCACATTTGTAATAAGTCTTCTTGGACTAGCTTTTCAAATACAGGGATATAGTTTCCTTTAGATTGTGTGGGAAAGAAAGTTGATGTAGGTTTGAAACTAGAATGTGTAGAAAAATTTACAGTTGCTGTATTGGAGCTAGGTACATGGTCATTAGCGGTTGGGTTGTCATTATCATTTAGCAATGATTCAAGGTCTATTAGAGCGTTTAGATCATTATCATTTAATTGGGAGGGAGTTATATTGTTCAGGTTTGTAGATTTATCTTTTTGTATTTTTTGGAAGTGCCTATTTAGGGTTAACTTCCTAATATATTTATGTAGGTCTATGAAGAGGTTAAAGGGATTAGGTCCCTTGGTAGGGGCGAATGCTAGGCCTTTTTTTAGAAGGTTTAGTTCCTGTAATGAGAAGGTTTTATGTGATGATAAATTAAATATTTTTACTTCTGAATGTAAGTCTTTAGGATTAGATTTTACATTTTGGTTGATCTTATTCTTTTTTGATTGCATTCGTTTTCCTGCTCTGCACCCTCTTCTTCTGACTCGTTTCTTCTTCTTTTCTGGTGGTGTTGTTTTATTCTCCAGTGTGGGACGTTGGTGTTCTGCTCTGGTAGGAGAGGTGTGTGTGGATCTCTGGGTAATGTGTTCTGGTTGCTCTGTTTGTACTGCCGGTGGTATGTATGATGTGGTAGTTGATACGGGGAGGGAGGGTATGATTGGTGCTGTGAGTGTGTGTTGTAGTCTGGTCTCTTGTGATTGGGTGAGTGTTTGTAAGGGTGTCTGAATTGAGGGTGGGGAGGAGGGTTGTGTGGTGGTGGGTGTTGTCCTAAAAAACGAGAATTGTAGTGATTGTTGTTATTGCGTATATTGTGATGATAGGTATTTCTACGATTGCTATTGCGTGCTTTGTATGGTATATGATTATGGAACGTAGTGTTATGTATACTCTTATTACCTGTATTATGTTGCTCTTTTGGGCCTGGATAATGTAATGAGAAGCCTGGTGAATATATTTCCTCATAGTTATCCTCATTTGTTTTGTCCTTAGGTTCAGATGCTGTTGCCATATTATAATTTTCGCAGTTAAAACCTAGGTTATGGGAAATGTTATTATCTTCTCGTATTCTTTCTTTGTGTAAGTTTAAATCCTTCATGAATTTTTCTCTTTTACGGTTTTCCACTATTTTTTCATATCTTAGAATTTTGTTTTTATTCTCCTTATCAAGTTCATTGTAGTATACATCTCCTTTAAAATTGTTTAGTCTTTGTCTTATATCAGTGATCTGCTCTGTTAGTGTGTCTACCTTTCTGTCCCTGTATTTGATTAGGATTTTCATGAATGTAATAGAGCATTGGTGTAGGGCAGAGTCCCATTCAGATAGTAGCTCAATTTCTGTATCTTCAAATATAGGTGTTTTAGTGAGTTGCAGACCCTGTGGTACGATATTGTATTTGATATATCTTTCAAGTGTTAGGCTGTCATACCAGTTTTGCAATTGTTTTTTACTGAGTTTCTCTAATTTTTCAAATAATTTTTTTGGATTTGTAATTTCCAAGTTGGTTTCTAGAGTAGATTGTTCCTCATTTATTGATAAATTTCTACTTCTATTTTTTGGATCAAAGTATGCCCCATATTCTAGGTCCATGATCTATATATTAGTATAGATTGTGTATATATATATATATCTATTTAGATGCAAATGACTTAGTCTGTTAGAATGATTTGTATACTAATGGACGTGACAGATTGAGGTGTGAAATGGTAATGTCTAAGACTTGCAGCCTAGAGTAACAGCTGAACCTATAGTAGGAACTAGAAATAGAGAAGAAAGTAAAATGTGTTCACTCAGTATACTGGGTAGACACAAGTGATACTCTATAGTTGGCGCTAGTCAGTATTGTGTATGGTATAGTGGCAGCTATATAAGACAAATACTGGTTGAGATGTGAGGTCCCAGTCAGTAAGTGAAAAATGTGTATACAAGAATAGATACAGCGCCTATATATCCATTTAAAATATGGGTGGTGTATGGGAATATGAGTGAGAACTAGAGCTGATTATTAGAAAAATAATAGCAATTAAAAGAATATTTAAAAAATATAAATTATTAGAATCAATTATGCTTGAAGAATGATGAATAGATTATGAAACAGTGTTCATATGAGTCTTTAGACAATATATAGTCCGTAGTAAATCTTCATAAGCAGTTGGTATCAGTAAATAGATGGTATGTAATACCCTTACCAGATATTACCTCAATCTGATGAGGTAAGTATGCCGCACTGGGGGTATATACAGATGGTAGAATCTTCTCCTTGTATTCAGATGTGGTGCCTCTTGGGTTTTCGTGAGCCTCCTGGAGTATGCAGGGATATGTTTCTTGTTGTAGATAAATCCCTTGTACTTCCTTTATGTTGGTAGTTAGCCTCTTGGAGTACCTTTTCTGTCTTGGTATACACTTTCTCCAGCGTAAAGATACCCAGGGAGACAAGAAAGGATATATAGTGTAATACAGTTTATTTACAATTTAGGCATAAAATATAATTCACATAGCACTCACATTTGGCATCCTCAGATTATATGAGGTATGTATAAGGCATATAGGACTCTAGTGGGTCCTTCCACATACAGGTATGAGATACAAGTGCCCCAATCTTGGTATAAGACTTCGTAGTGAAGTATTATATAGCTATTGCTATTTCCCAAATGAGGTAATATGGTATAGTACACTTATCTCAAAAAGTATATGCCAGCAAACTGGCTACAAGGAGTGACACTGGTATAAAAAACGATTTAAATAAAACACATTTAAAATTAAGAGCATAAGAAATAAATAGTTGGTGTCCCTGACGCGTTTCAAAGGTTTGTGTGGGTAAATCCTTCTTCTTCAGAGGGTTGAGTGAGGAGCTGGGCCGTTATCGCTATTTGTACGCTTCAGGCGGCGGCACGCCCTCTGCGTACGTGACGTCATGCGTGCCAGCGTTACGGAACGTGAATATCACGTTTGTTTTAGGCATAGTGTCTCTGCTCTAAAGCTTATTCATTGGTTACCTGTAGCTGCATGGTTGATTGGATCGGTGCAGCCTAGGCTCATGGGATATGTAGTTCTATAGTTGCTGCCCATAGTTAGCTACGATCTCTGGAGGTATAGACAAAATGTAGCACTCGCAACAGTATAGTGTGTACATATTGTAAAGTGTGACCTTGAAATAATGCTTACATACACTTATACTTATAATACCTCACCTATAGAGATGTAAGTTGGTTAGACTTAGTAGAGGCCTCTGGGATATGTAGTTTACTAGGGAATATCCCTCTATAAATATATCTCCACTCTAACTTAACAACTTAAGAGAGCTTTGAATATATAGAAAAACTTTTTCACAAAAAGAATTATTAGTAAGAAACCAATATGCAATGTCATCTATGCATACTAATCTTACTAAGAAAATATACAAAGGATGTATTAATCACTGTATATCCAGGAATTGTAAAATACAAAAATACTTCATGGGATTGCACAGTGTGAATATCTATTTTAGAGTATACATTATGACATGTCCATGCCCCATCAATACTTTTATTACATCTAGCCACTAACTCTGTTAGACTGCACTTTAGAGTGGAGATATATTTATAGAGGGATATTCCCTAGTAAACTACATATCCCAGAGGCCTCTACTAAGTCTAACCAACTTACATCTCTATAGGTGAGGTATTATAAGTATAAGTGTATGTAAGCATTATTTCAAGGTCACACTTTACAATATGTACACACTATACTGTTGCGAGTGCTACATTTTGTCTATACCTCCAGAGATCGTAGCTAACTATGGGCAGCAACTATAGAACTACATATCCCATGAGCCTAGGCTGCACCGATCCAATCAACCATGCAGCTACAGGTAACCAATGAATAAGCTTTAGAGCAGAGACACTATGCCTAAAACAAACGTGATATTCACGTTCCGTAACGCTGGCACGCATGACGTCACGTACGCAGAGGGCGTGCCGCCGCCCGAAGCGTACAAATAGCGATAACGGCCCAGCTCCTCACTCAACCCTCTGAAGAAGAAGGATTTACCCACACAAACCTTTGAAACGCGTCAGGGACACCAACTATTTATTTCTTATGCTCTTAATTTTAAATGTGTTTTATTTAAATCGTTTTTTATACCAGTGTCACTCCTTGTAGCCAGTTTGCTGGCATATACTTTTTGAGATAAGTGTACTATACCATATTACCTCATTTGGGAAATAGCAATAGCTATATAATACTTCACTACGAAGTCTTATACCAAGATTGGGGCACTTGTATCTCATACCTGTATGTGGAAGGACCCACTAGAGTCCTATATGCCTTATACATACCTCATATAATCTGAGGATGCCAAATGTGAGTGCTATGTGAATTATATTTTATGCCTAAATTGTAAATAAACTGTATTACACTATATATCCTTTCTTGTCTCCCTGGGTATCTTTACGCTGGAGAAAGTGTATACCAAGACAGAAAAGGTACTCCAAGAGGCTAACTACCAACATAAAGGAAGTACAAGGGATTTATCTACAACAAGAAACATATCCCTGCATACTCCAGGAGGCTCACGAAAACCCAAGAGGCACCACATCTGAATACAAGGAGAAGATTCTATCATCTGTATATACCCCCAGTGCGGCATACTTACCTCATCAGATTGAGGTAATATCTGGTAAGGGTATTACATACCATCTATTTACTGATACCAACTGCTTATGAAGATTTACTACGGACTATATATTGTCTAAAGACTCATATGAACACTGTTTCATAATCTATTCATCATTCTTCAAGCATAATTGATTCTAATAATTTATATTTTTTAAATATTCTTTTAATTGCTATTATTTTTCTAATAATCAGCTCTAGTTCTCACTCATATTCCCATACACCACCCATATTTTAAATGGATATATAGGCGCTGTATCTATTCTTGTATACACATTTTTCACTTACTGACTGGGACCTCACATCTCAACCAGTATTTGTCTTATATAGCTGCCACTATACCATACACAATACTGACTAGCGCCAACTATAGAGTATCACTTGTGTCTACCCAGTATACTGAGTGAACACATTTTACTTTCTTCTCTATTTCTAGTTCCTACTATAGGTTCAGCTGTTACTCTAGGCTGCAAGTCTTAGACATTACCATTTCACACCTCAATCTGTCACGTCCATTAGTATACAAATCATTCTAACAGACTAAGTCATTCGCATCTAAATAGATATATATATATATATATACACAATCTATACTAATATATAGATCATGGACCTAGAATATGGGGCATACTTTGATCCAAAAAATAGAAGTAGAAATTTATCAATAAATGAGGAACAATCTACTCTAGAAACCAACTTGGAAATTACAAATCCAAAAAAATTATTTGAAAAATTAGAGAAACTCAGTAAAAAACAATTGCAAAACTGGTATGACAGCCTAACACTTGAAAGATATATCAAATACAATATCGTACCACAGGGTCTGCAACTCACTAAAACACCTATATTTGAAGATACAGAAATTGAGCTACTATCTGAATGGGACTCTGCCCTACACCAATGCTCTATTACATTCATGAAAATCCTAATCAAATACAGGGACAGAAAGGTAGACACACTAACAGAGCAGATCACTGATATAAGACAAAGACTAAACAATTTTAAAGGAGATGTATACTACAATGAACTTGATAAGGAGAATAAAAACAAAATTCTAAGATATGAAAAAATAGTGGAAAACCGTAAAAGAGAAAAATTCATGAAGGATTTAAACTTACACAAAGAAAGAATACGAGAAGATAATAACATTTCCCATAACCTAGGTTTTAACTGCGAAAATTATAATATGGCAACAGCATCTGAACCTAATGACAAAACAAATGAGGATAACTATGAGGAAATATATTCACCAGGCTTCTCATTACATTATCCAGGCCCAAAAGAGCAACATAATACAGGTAATAAGAGTATACATAACACTACGTTCCATAATCATATACCATACAAAGCACGCAATAGCAATCGTAGAAATACCTATCATCACAATATACGCAATAACAACAATCACTACAATTCTCGTTTTTTAGGACAACACCCACCACCACACAACCCTCCTCCCCACCCTCAATTCAGACACCCTTACAAACACTCACCCAATCACAAGAGACCAGACTACAACACACACTCACAGCACCAATCATACCCTCCCTCCCCGTATCAACTACCACATCATACATACCACCGGCAGTACAAACAGAGCAACCAGAACACATTACCCAGAGATCCACACACACCTCTCCTACCAGAGCAGAACACCAACGTCCCACACTGGAGAATAAAACAACACCACCAGAAAAGAAGAAGAAACGAGTCAGAAGAAGAGGGTGCAGAGCAGGAAAACGAATGCAATCAAAAAAGAATAAGATCAACCAAAATGTAAAATCTAATCCTAAAGACTTACATTCAGAAGTAAAAATATTTAATTTATCATCACATAAAACCTTCTCATTACAGGAACTAAACCTTCTAAAAAAAGGCCTAGCATTCGCCCCTACCAAGGGACCTAATCCCTTTAACCTCTTCATAGACCTACATAAATATATTAGGAAGTTAACCCTAAATAGGCACTTCCAAAAAATACAAAAAGATAAATCTACAAACCTGAACAATATAACTCCCTCCCAATTAAATGATAATGATCTAAACGCTCTAATAGACCTTGAATCATTGCTAAATGATAATGACAACCCAACCGCTAATGACCATGTACCTAGCTCCAATACAGCAACTGTAAATTTTTCTACACATTCTAGTTTCAAACCTACATCAACTTTCTTTCCCACACAATCTAAAGGAAACTATATCCCTGTATTTGAAAAGCTAGTCCAAGAAGACTTATTACAAATGTGCGAAACATATAAAATAAAAAAAGATAATCTTACCAAGAAAGAGAAAATTACATTGAAACAGCTAAAAGATGATCATGAAATAGTAATAAGGGAAGCCGACAAGGGAGGAGGGATCATCATACAGGATAGAGCAGAATACATCCAGGAAGCCATGAGACTACTTGGTCACAATGAGACATATAGACCCCTCAAAAACAATCCTACTGAATGCTATTTAAAAGAATACATAAATCTTTTAGACACTGCAAAACATGAAAATATAATTAATAATCACGAATTCCTATTCTTATCTATCACCAACCCAAAAGTAGCCACCTTCTACCACACACCTAAAATTCATAAAAGCAATATTAATCCTCCTGGTAGACCAATTATTTCAGGAATAGGGTCCCTCACTACAAAACTATCAGAATATATAGACTCATTCCTCCAACCTCTGGTGCCCAACCTTAAATCACACATCAGAGACACACCAGACACTATTAGTAAATTATCTAACATCAAATGGAAAGAAAATTATTGCTGGCTTACACTGGACGTCAGCTCTCTATATACCAATATCCCCCACAATAAAGGTATAGAAGCACTAGACTACTGGTTAAATAAACTATCAAATCTAGAAACAAATAAAATCGAATTCATAAAGGATTCTGCTAAGTTCATCTTACAAAAAAATTACTTTACCTTTAATAATGAATATTTTCTTCAAATAGGTGGCACAGCTATGGGGACGAAATTCGCCCCCAGCTATGCCAACCTATATATGGGCATGTGGGAAGACAAATACATCTGGGAAAATAACCCCTTCATAGACAACATCAAATCATATTACCGCTTTATCGATGACATCATAATAATATGGGAACACAAGGACAATAAGAATGCAGTCCAAGATTTCGTCAACTATATTAATACTAATGATTTCAACCTAACATTTACAGATAAAACTAATCCTAAAGAAATTGAATTCCTAGACCTCATACTCTATCAGGAGGAAAACTCCATTCAAACTAAAGTATATAGTAAAGCTACAGACAGCAACAGTTATCTAACAGCAACGAGTAGCCATCATCCAGCATGGATACAAAGTATACCTTATGGACAATTCCTACGCATAAAAAGGAATTGTTCCAGACAGAAAGACTTCCTACACGAATCAAAAATTTTGACCAATAAATTATTAAATAAAGGTTACAAAGCTGATAATGTACAAAAGGCATTTAATAAGGTCAATAGAATGAATAGAGACACATTAATAATAAAAAATTTGAAGAAAAATAGCAAAGAACAAAAAGATGTGCCACTTATGATCACAACATATAATGAAGGTGCCAATGCTATCAGAACTATCTTAAACAAACACTGGCACATATTAAAAAAAGATAACCTATTAAACGGAATAACTAAAAACAACCCAAAATTGGTTTTTAGAAAAGGTAGAAACATTAGAGCAATAATAGCTCCAAGTAAACTGAAATCTATATCTGAAACCAAAAAAACCACCAATTGGCTGCAAAATAAAACAAAAGGCTTCTTTAAATGCAACCGGTTACACTGCGAGGCTTGCAAACATCACTATAGTATTAATAAACCAACTAAAAAAATCACTTCATCCACAAACAAAAAAAGCTGGAAATTTGACTCCATTACAAACTGTAAAACAGAATATGTAGTATACCTTATTGAATGTGACTGTAAGCTCCAGTATGTAGGACGTACCACTAGACCCTACAAAACCAGACTTTTGGAACATATTAGAAATATAGAAAGTAGTTTCAAAAAACATAGTGTCTCAAATCATTTTCGCTTAATACATAACTCCAATCCGTCATGTTTAAGAGGCACTATACTTGAACATATAAGAGATCCACCTGAGGGAGTAAGTAGAGAACTCCATCTGAGAAGGAAGGAAACAGAATGGATACATAAACTAGACTCTATGACTCCCAAAGGTCTAAATAAGGATATAGATATTGCAGCTTTCTTAATTCAGTAGGCTACATGAATCCAAGCCTCTCAAATATATTAAAACCTTTGATTAACCTATAAATTGTATCTATACTACTCTATATCCAACCAGACCCCACTAAGCTTACTACAGAATAGTACTATATTCTTTATATAAGATATTACAAATATATAACTGCAGAAAAACAAAGACTAATATTCTTGAGACCTAATAATAGGTAAAAAATACAGTATAAGGAATACACATATATCTAGCTGAATAATAAAGATTAGTTTCACTCTGATCATATATATATATATCTATCTACCAGGTACAATACCTTCCTGCATAATATATAATATACACCCAATACTAAGGAACACTTGTGTACCATATATCAATATAGAGAATATATACCTTTAAAATAAAACATTATCTGGCCTTCCAATATAGGCCCAACAACTAACTGAACCTCAACTACAAATTACATAAAAGAGGTCTCACATTCTAAAAATACAGAAAACTATATAGAGCTCTACATCCTAACTAAGATATATAGTATACAACTCATGTTCCATAATAAAGCTCAAGCTTAACTTAACAACTTAAGAGAGCTTTGAATATATAGAAAAACTTTTTCACAAAAAGAATTATTAGTAAGAAACCAATATGCAATGTCATCTATGCATACTAATCTTACTAAGAAAATATACAAAGGATGTATTAATCACTGTATATCCAGGAATTGTAAAATACAAAAATACTTCATGGGATTGCACAGTGTGAATATCTATTTTAGAGTATACATTATGACATGTCCATGCCCCATCAATACTTTTATTACATCTAGCCACTAACTCTGTTAGACTGCACTTTAGAGTGGAGATATATTTATAGAGGGATATTCCCTAGTAAACTACATATCCCAGAGGCCTCTACTAAGTCTAACCAACTTACATCTCTATAGGTGAGGTATTATAAGTATAAGTGTATGTAAGCATTATTTCAAGGTCACACTTTACAATATGTACACACTATACTGTTGCGAGTGCTACATTTTGTCTATACCTCCAGAGATCGTAGCTAACTATGGGCAGCAACTATAGAACTACATATCCCATGAGCCTAGGCTGCACCGATCCAATCAACCATGCAGCTACAGGTAACCAATGAATAAGCTTTAGAGCAGAGACACTATGCCTAAAACAAACGTGATATTCACGTTCCGTAACGCTGGCACGCATGACGTCACGTACGCAGAGGGCGTGCCGCCGCCCGAAGCGTACAAATAGCGATAACGGCCCAGCTCCTCACTCAACCCTCTGAAGAAGAAGGATTTACCCACACAAACCTTTGAAACGCGTCAGGGACACCAACTATTTATTTCTTATGCTCTTAATTTTAAATGTGTTTTATTTAAATCGTTTTTTATACCAGTGTCACTCCTTGTAGCCAGTTTGCTGGCATATACTTTTTGAGATAAGTGTACTATACCATATTACCTCATTTGGGAAATAGCAATAGCTATATAATACTTCACTACGAAGTCTTATACCAAGATTGGGGCACTTGTATCTCATACCTGTATGTGGAAGGACCCACTAGAGTCCTATATGCCTTATACATACCTCATATAATCTGAGGATGCCAAATGTGAGTGCTATGTGAATTATATTTTATGCCTAAATTGTAAATAAACTGTATTACACTATATATCCTTTCTTGTCTCCCTGGGTATCTTTACGCTGGAGAAAGTGTATACCAAGACAGAAAAGGTACTCCAAGAGGCTAACTACCAACATAAAGGAAGTACAAGGGATTTATCTACAACAAGAAACATATCCCTGCATACTCCAGGAGGCTCACGAAAACCCAAGAGGCACCACATCTGAATACAAGGAGAAGATTCTACCATCTGTATATACCCCCAGTGCGGCATACTTACCTCATCAGATTGAGGTAATATCTGGTAAGGGTATTACATACCATCTATTTACTGATACCAACTGCTTATGAAGATTTACTACGGACTATATATTGTCTAAAGACTCATATGAACACTGTTTCATAATCTATTCATCATTCTTCAAGCATAATTGATTCTAATAATTTATATTTTTTAAATATTCTTTTAATTGCTATTATTTTTCTAATAATCAGCTCTAGTTCTCACTCATATTCCCATACACCACCCATATTTTAAATGGATATATAGGCGCTGTATCTATTCTTGTATACACATTTTTCACTTACTGACTGGGACCTCACATCTCAACCAGTATTTGTCTTATATAGCTGCCACTATACCATACACAATACTGACTAGCGCCAACTATAGAGTATCACTTGTGTCTACCCAGTATACTGAGTGAACACATTTTACTTTCTTCTATATATATATATATATATATATATATATATATATATATATATATATATATACAGGGAGTGCAGAATTATTGTGCAAATGAGTATTTCGACCACATCATCCTCATTATGCATGTTGTCTTACTCCAAGCTGTATAGGCTCGAAAGCCTACTATCAATTAAGCATATTAGGTGATGTGCATCTCTGTAATGAGAAGGGGTGTGGTCTAATGACATCAACACCCTATATCAGGTGTGCATAATTATTAGGCAACTTCCTTTCCTTTGGCAAAATGGGTCAAAAGAAGGACTTGACAGGCTCAGAAAAGTAAAAAATAGTGAGATATCTTGCAGAGGGATGCAGCACTCTTAAAATTGCAAAGCTTCTGAAGCGTGATCATCGAACAATCAAGCGTTTCATTCAAAATAGTCAACAGGGTCGCAAGAAGTGTGTGGAAAAACCAAGGCGCAAAATAACTGCCCATGAACTGAGAAAAGTCAAGCGTGCAGCTGCCAAGATGCCACTTGCCACCAGTTTGGCCATATTTCAGAGCTGCAACATCACTGGAGTGCCCAAAAGCACAAGGTGTGCAATACTCAGAGACATGGCCAAGGTTAGAAAGGCTGAAAGACGACCACCACTGAACAAGACAAACAAGCTGAAACGTCAAGACTTGGCCAAGAAATATCTCAAGACTGATTTTTCTAAGGTTTTATGGACTAATGAAATGAGAGTGAGTCTTGATGGGCCAGATGGATGGGCCCGTGGCTGGATTGGTAAAGGGCAGAGAGCTCCAGTCCGACTCAGACGCCAGCAAGGTGGAGGTGGAGTACTGGTTTGGGCTGGTATCATCAAAGATGAGCTTGTGGGGCCTTTTCGGGTTGAGGATGGAGTCAAGCTCAACTCCCAGTCCTACTGCCAGTTTCTGGAAGACACCTTCTTCAAGCAGTGGTACAGGAAGAAGTCTGCATCCTTCAAGAAAAACATGATTTTCATGCAGGACAATGCTCCATCACACGCGTCCAAGTACTCCACAGCGTGGCTGGCAAGAAACGGTATAAAAGAAGAAAATCTAATGACATGGCCTCCTTGTTCACCTGATCTGAACCCCATTGAGAACCTGTGGTCCATCATCAAATGTGAGATTTACAAGGAGGGAAAACAGTACACCTCTCTGAACAGTGTCTGGGAGGCTGTGGTTGCTGCTGCACGCAATGTTGATGGTGAACAGATCAAAACACTGACAGAATCCATGGATGGCAGGCTTTTGAGTGTCCTTGCAAAGAAAGGTGGCTATATTGGTCACTGATTTGTTTTTTGTTTTTTTTGAATGTCAGAAATGTATATTTGTGAATGTTGAGATGTTATATTGGTTTCACTGGTAAAAATAAATAATTGAAATGGGTATATATTTGTTTTTTGTTAAGTTGCCTAATAATTATGCACAGTAATAGTCACCTGCACACACAGATATCCCCCTAAAATAGCAAAAACAAACTAAAAACTACTTACAAAAATATTCAGCTTTGATATTAATGAGTTTTTTGGGTTCATTGAGAACATGGTTGTTGTTCAATAATAAAAATAATCCTCAAAAATACAACTTGCCTAATAATTCTGCACTCCCTGTATATATATATATATATATATATATATATATATATATATATATATATACAGGGAGTGCAGAATTATTAGGCAAGTTGTATTTTTGCCTAATAACTTTTTATTATTAAATATATATTTCTATATATATATATATCTTATACTGTTCATGCACAATACATATCTATACCTATACATCTATAGGAATAGATATATAAGTATAGGTATATATAGATATATATAGAAATATGTATTTACAATTAAAAGTACATTATCCTTTAAGTGAATATTGAAATGTGAAATAAGTACAGTACATATACAGTTAAACAAATAAATACTTAAATATATATGTTCACACATATATACATTTATACATACATATACATATTTGGACATGTATATGTATGTACTGTATCTCTATGTTAAAGACCATTACATGATTCTTTTTTATTCTACCACTTGAGACCTCATATCTTTGAGCCCTTATGACTTTTAATGTAATTTATTAAAATAATTTTAATCAGATAGTGTTATTACGAGTGTAACTTTAATTTTCAATGTATTTTTGATGTGTTTTGTGAAACGTTTTTGTCTCATGTAACAGCTAACTAGAGCTCTGAAGTTGCACTAACCCGACACGCGTTAGATTTAATGGCACTATATTAGTCTTGCGCAAAAAGCTGCAAAATACCCCATATCTCTTGCTCGCATTTAGCGCACCAGTCGTATTCTAGCCCATTATATGTTATTGACAGTAGATGTTTTAGGTTGAGTAAATCATTTATGCAAGTCTATTGTTTTGTTAAACATATCATTATGATTTATAGTGCATAGCGTGCACTACCAGTAGACCATGATTTTTGGTGATTTTGTGTATTAATATGCTGGAGGGATTACTTTAAGGGGACAAACACAAATCACACTAAAGAAAGTAAACATTGGAAATAGAAAGGTTATGTAAAACTTTGTATTAGTTTATCTTAAAACTAGAAGGAAAAGTACATACATTTAGGCAGGGTTGACAATAGCAAACAAATGCTCCTTGGCTAGATTATACAGTTGCTTATTGTGTAGCAACTAAAATATTGTTCCATGTGCAGCCATGATATCTGTGAATACTCTGAATATATTTACATTTATTGATAACATAACATTTTTAACAGTTGTTTATTGTTATATTATACTTATCAGGGGAAGAGAATGACTCTCCAAATTTGTCAACCAAATATGGACAACTTCACGGTAGAAAAATAAAGGTAAAAGAAACCGATCAAGCAGTACATGCTTTTTTTGGGATCCCGTTTGCGAAGCCGCCGGTTGGGCCATTAAGATTTGCACCCCCACAACCACCTGAACCATGGGACTCCATCAGAGACGCAACACAATATCCAGCAATGTAAGCTCCAAATTAAAATTGTTAATACCTGTTTTCACTGTATTTTTTAGACTTATGGTCACTTTCTTCTCACAAATACTACCATGAAACACATTCATAACTCTGTAAGAAGGATGCATGAAGATCGGTTGTCATCATATTTTGATAACATTGTAGATATTTTTGCATTTTCCAGATGTCTGCAAATGTCTGAACAATCAGAAAAACTCAATGAATACTTCCAATCAAATTTTGAGATACCACCGGTTTCAGAAGACTGCCTGTTTCTAAATATCTTTACTCCAGCAAACCAGGAAAATGATCTCAAGTTGCCAGTAAGTACTAATACATTATGAATTAAGAATAATGAACACATGTTCTTAAAACTAATTAAATTATTTTTCCTTTATCAATACATTTAGCTTTTTTGTGTATTATAATCATTTTTTTTATTTGTGACTAGTACAAAATGTAATTTACAATAAATTCTATAATGGTTTTACAGGGTAAAATAATAAGAAAATACTGACATTTAAACATCTTTAATTTGAATTATTGTGAAGATATTTATGATTTACTAATTCTGTACAGGTCATGGTGTTCATACATGGAGGAGGACTGTCCATGGGAGCCGCATCTTTTTATGATGGATCAGCCCTATCTGCATATGAAAATGTGGTGGTGGTTGCAATACAGTACAGGCTGGGCTTATTGGGGTTCTTTAGGTAAATACCTATTTTATTTCCATGAAAGATGTGTAGAGCAACTGGCTAATATTCACCTACCAATGTTTTGCTTTTGGTCATCTTTTCTCCTTAGGGATTTTTTTACCATATAACCAAATCCAGTGATTCTTTAGTAACTTTTTAAGGCATGAAATAAAGCAAAGGATGAAAGTATTTTTAACAACAGAAGCAACACCATAGAGGTGATAGATTTGGCAATAATCTTTGACAGAGCGTCCTCCAACACCACCGGTACAAATACCTGTGTCCCTTACATAACTGCTCCTCCTAAGATCACAACCAGCTGTGTCTGAGTGTGGTACCACAGGGGGTCAGAAGTTCTAGGGAAGCTCTGTTGGTGTTGGAGGACGCTCTGATGCCTGTTGATACGTATCTCTATGCTCCTCCTTTACCGTGAGTTTGTTCTCCTTTGCCTTTAGTGAGGGGTAGAAGTCCTTTACCTATCTGGACATTTCTGGAAAACCTGTGGACAGTGCCTTATCTGACTGAACTTTTGTGCAATAACGCTTTATTTTGCTCACAGCTCTTCAGAACTTTATTATTGTAATTACGCTAATACTTGCTTTCTACTCTGCTATTCTGAGCGACTACTTGTTAACAAACTTTTCATAGACTAAGCTCAGTGGTGCACCACAGTCATATTTTACATAACCAGTTCTTTGTTCCAGGTTTTTACATACAGGGGTAACCTGAATGTCCTGTCTTTATTGTTGATTAAATGTGTGATTTTGCAGTATAATGTCCCCTTGTATCACCATTTATTTCTTTATTATCAGTATGTGTGCTTTATCCTAGACTTTTAAGTATTCCTTATTTGGAATGTCTACTTCTTTTGTTCACTTTTTTATATTACATTTTTTCTAGGCTGCATCTACAGTATACAATTTCTTAATAGAAGTGAGCAAACTGCCCTTTGTCTTACCCTGATTAATTTATAGAACAGACTTCAAAAAAGAGGTGGTAAAGATAATTACTCTAAGATAATCCAGGTTGTAATTCAGAAGGAAATATGAGCAAACTTTATGGGTCTCTGTTTCTTATATGCCATCAAATATGTTTTTCTGTTAAGAAGTCTCTACTCCTTTATTCATTAAACCTATTATTCATTAAACCTCTATCACCAAAGTATCTGTTAATCCAACTGAAGTTTCATTTAATTTTAGTTAGGGGGTGTTAGGGTTAGGGTTAGACTTAGGTTTAGGGGTTTATACATTTAGTATAGTGGCGGCGATGTTGGGGGCGGCAGATTAGGGGTTAATAAATGTAGGTAGGTGGCGGCAATGTTAGGGACGGCAGATTAGGGGTTAATAATATTTAATAATGTTTGCGAGGCAGGAGTGTGGCGGTTTAGGGGTTAATATGTTTATTATAGTGGTGGCGACATTGGGGGCTGCAGATTAGGAGTTAATAAGTGTAGGTAGGTTGCGGCGACATTGAGGGCTGTAGATTAGGGGTTAATAAATATAATGTAGGTATCGGCGATGTTGGGGGCAGCAGATTATGGGTTAATAAATATAATGTATGTGTCGGCGATGTTGGGGGCAGCAGATTAGGGGTTCATAAATATAATGTAGGTGGCGGCGGTGTCCGGAGCGGCAGATTAGGGGTTAAAAATTTTATTTTAGTGTTTGCGATGCGGGAGGGCCTCGGTTTAGGGTTAATAGTTAGTTTATGGGTGTTAGTGTACTTTTTAGCACTTTAGTTATGAGTTTTATGTTACGGCGTTGTACCATAATACTCTTAACTACTGACTTTTAAATGCATTAGGACTCTTGACGGGGTAGGGTGTACCGCTCACTTTTTGGCCTCCCAGGACAAACTCGTAATACCGGCGCTATGAAAGTCCCATAGAAAAAAGACTTTACAAAGTTTACGTAAGTCGTTTTGCGGTAAGGCCAAAGAAGTGTGTGGTGACCCTAAACCTAGACTCATAATACCAACAGGCGTAAAAAAGCAGCATTAGGACCTGTTAACGCTGCTTTTTTACCCAAACACACAACTCGTAATCTAGCCAAAAAGAAATACATGCAGTAAAGAATGACATTTAAATACCTGTATACTTAGAAATCATGTATAAAAATGTTCTCTAAAAGTTCTAAAAGTAAGCTGTGAGGAACATAGCAAAAGTATCAGCTTGCAGCTCTTTCCAGAATTATAAGTTCGCTTTAAGACAGAACTGAGACTGTGGAAACAAAAATTGGAGAAAACGAAAACATACCATAGTAAAAAAAAAATGGTACATAGCCTCTGTAATGCCAATTTCATTCACTAGATGTAAAAAGCAAGCAGACAAATGTGACTCCTCACTTAAAGGGACAGTCAAGTCCAAAAAAACCTTTCATAATTTAGATAGGGCATGTCATTTTAAACAACTTTCCAATTTACTTTTATCACAAATGTTGCTTTGTTCTCTTGGTATTCTTAGCTGAAAGCTAAACCTAGGAGGTTCAAATGCTAATTTCTTAGACCTTGAAGACTGCCTCTTATCTGAATGCATTTTGATTACTAGAGGGCATTAGTTCATGTGTTTCATATAGATAACATTAAGCTCATGCACGTGAAGTTACCCTGGATTGAGCACTGATTGGCTAAAATGCAAGTCTGATAAAAAAAAAAAGGGGGGGGCAGTTTGCAGAGGCGTAGATACAAGGTAATTACAGAGGTAAAAAGTGTATTTCTATAACTGTGTTGGTTATGCAAAACTGGGGAATGGGTAATAAAGGGATTATCTATCTTTTTAAACAACAATAATTCTGGTGTTGACTGTCCCTTTAAATAAAATAACATTTGGGATTTTTTTCTAAATGTAATTTTATGAAGTCTCCCCAGTCACGCAGTCACAACCTTAATAAAACCAAATAACATCAGTCCCCATACCCCAATCACATGTCCCAAGCAGTCAACACTTAAAGGGACATAAAACAGAATTTGTTTCTTTCATGAATAAGATAGATCATGCAATTTTAAATAATTTTGCAGTTTATTTATATTACCTAATTTGTTTTGTTATTTTTCTATCCTTTGTTAAAAAGCATACCTAGGTTGGCTTAGAAGCTGCTCTTTTGTGACTGCACATATTTGCCTCTTCTCATTGGCTTTCAGCTAGCTCCCAGTAGTGCATTTCTGCTCTGTCAACAAGTGATACCAACAGATTGAAGAAAATTAGATAATTAAATTAAATTGGAAAGTTGTTTAAAATTGAATGATCTTTCTGAATCGTGAAATAATATTTTTGAGTTTCATGTCCCTTTAAGTTGATGATGACAATGAACTGAACATGCTGGTGTCTAAGGGTCCCAGGAAGATTTGCAGGTCACCAAAATAAAAAATAAAAGGTTAATTGGGAGATTTCTACCTTGATGACAACCTTATCTCACCCCAAGAAATGGTGTTGAGGTTTGATCTCCCTCGCCACCTGGAATTTGAATTTAAGAGATTGCTATCACTCATTAAAGCATGGGGATTCCTGACCGACAAGATCAGAAGTCCCACCATTTGGGAGATTAAATGGAGAACGTGCCTCCAACTATTTAAACCCCTCACCACTCACTATAGATGCCTACTGGGAGCCCCTACTCTTATAAAGACGAGACATATGACTTCTTGGGAGACTGAGCTACGACAGACCCACACAACATTAGAATGGACTAAAGCCATCACAATGACTAAGTCTGCACTGCACTGTGTGAAAATGTATGAACTCTACTTCCAAATCATCACTAGGTGGTATCTTACCCCGACTAAACTATAGACCTTATACCCTGACCACTCGTCAGTTTGCTGGAGGGGCTGTGGGGAGGTGGGCACCCCGCTCCACATATGGTGGTCGTGCACCAGACTTAAACCGCTTTGGTCTAAACTGAGTACTGTATGTGTCGCACTGGGCTTACCGGTAGTCACCGACACAAGCTTGGCCCTGCTCCACATAGGGATCAAAAAATTGCCCACCCCTCAAAGATACCTCTTTATTTACTTGCTGACTACAGTTAAAATGCTGATAGCCAGGAATTGGAAGAAGGTACATTCTCTGAGATGGCAGGGAGTGGTAGACTATGTGAACTATGTTAAGTCCATGGAAGACTATGTCTTTAGAAATGAGAAAACAGTCAGCTGAATTCAGCCTTATCTGGGAACCCTGGGAGACCTATCTGTAACAGAGCAAACAGTAGAGACTGCTCCCCCCTCGAGCGACTAACTATAATGACCCCTACGATGGCTCCTAGAGGGAGCATCTCACTATGAGTGATTTGAGGTGCCCTAACTTGAGATGAGTGACCCCTGCCCTTACAAATGTCCCCTTCCTCCCAAATTTCCCCATAGTCATCAATGGGGAGAGCCATCTGAAAAAAAGCCTAACACCTGCAAAAAAGCAGCGTAAAGCTCTGTAACGCAGCCCCATTGATTCTATGGGGAAACAAAATTTATGTTTACACCTAACACCCTAACATGAACCCCGAATCTAAACACCCCTAATCCTACGCTTATTAACCCCTAATCTGCTGCCCCCGACATCGCCGACACCTACATTATATTTATTAACCCCTAATCTCCCGCCCCCAATGTCACCGCAACCTACCTACCTTTATTAACCGCCCCCAACGTCGCCGCCACTAAGGGCGCTTCCCGCATCGCAAACACTAGTTAAATATTATTAACCCCTAATCTGGCACCTTTAACATCGCCGCCACCTACCTACATTTATTAACCTCTAATCTGTCACCCCCAACGTCGCCGCCACTATACTAAATTTATTAACCCCTAAACCTAAGACTAACCCTAACACCCCCTAACTTAAATATAATTTAAAGAAATCTAAATAAAAATTACTATCATTACCTAAATAATTCCTATTTAAAACTAAATACTTACCTGTAAAATAAACCCTAAGATAGCTTAGGCAAGTTTGTATTTATTTTAACTAGGTAGAATAGTTACTAAATAGTTATTAACTATTTGCTAGCTACCTAGTCAAAATAAATACAAATTTACCTGTCTGGAGGACCACTTCTGCCGGCTTGGATGAAGACTTCTCCCGGCTTCGTTGAGGACTTCTTGCCGCTTTGCTGAGGACTTCTCCCGGCTTTGTTGAGGATGGATGTCGGCTCTTCAAAACTGTAAGTGGATCTTCAGGGGTTAGTGTTAGGTTTTTTTTAAAGGTTTATTCGGTGGGTTTTAGCTTTAGATTAGGGTTTGGGCAACTGAAAAAGAGCTAAATGCCCTTTTAAGGGCAATACCCATCCAAATGCCCTTTTCAGGGCAATGGGGAGCTTAGGTTTTTTTAGTTAGGTTTTTATTTGGGGAGGTTGGTTGGGTGGGTGGTAAGTTTTACTGTTGGGGGGTTATTTGTATTCGTTTTTACAGGTAAAAGAGCTGATTTCTTTGTGGCAATGCCCCGCAAAAGGCCCTTTTAAGGGCTATTGGTAGTTTATTGTAGGCTAGGGTTTCTTTTATTTTGGGGGGGCTTTTTTATTTTGATAGGGCTATTAGATTAGGTGTAATTAGTTTAAATATCTGATAATTTCTTTTTTTATTTTGTGTAATTTAGTGGGGTTTTTTGTAATTTAGGTAATTGTATTTAATTTAGGTAATTTATTTAATTGTAGTGTAAGGTTAGGTGTTAGTGTAAGACAGGTTATGTTTTATTTTAGAGGTAAATTTGTATTTATTTTTGCTAGGTAGTTAGTAAATAGTTAATAACTATTTAGTAACTATTCTACCTAGTTAAAATAAATACAAACTTAGCTGTAAAATAAAAATAAACCCTAAGCTAGCTACAATGTAACTATTAGTTATATTGTAGCAAGCTTAGTGTTTATTTTATATGTAAGTATTTAGTTTTAAATAGGAATTATTTAGTTATTAATAGTAGGCTTTATTTAGATTTATTTAAATTTTATTTAAGTTAGGGGGTGTTAGGGTTAGACTTAGGTTTAGGGGTTAATAACTTTAGTATAGTGGCTGCGACTTTGGGTGCGGCAGATTAGGGGTTAATAACTATAATGAAGTTTGCGGCGATGTTAGGGACAGCAGATTAGGGGTTAATAATATTTAACTAGTGTTTGCGATGCAGGAATGCAGTGGTTTGGGGGTTAATATGTTTGTTCTAGTGGCGGCAATATCGGGAGCGGCAGATTAGGGGTTAATAATTTTATATTAGTGTTTGCGATGTGGGAGGGCCTCGGTTTAGGGGTTAATATGTAGTTTATGGGTGTTAGTGTACTTTTTAGCACTTTAGTTATGAGTTGTATGCTACGGCTTTGTAGCGTAAAACTCATAACTACTGACTTTAGATTGCGTTCCGAATCTTGCGGGACCTGTACCGCTCATTTCTTGGCCTCACAGAAACAGGTTGTAATATCGGCGCTATAGAAGTCCAATTGAAAAAAGACTATACGCAAATTGCGTATGTTAATTTGCACTAAGGCCAAAAAAGTGTGCGGTACAGCCGTACCGACAAGACTCGTAATAGCAGCGGTAGTGAAAAGCAGGGTTATAACCCATAATGCTGCTTTTTTACTCATAACGCAAAACTCGTAATCTAGCCAAAAGTTTCCTAGCTTGCTTAACATTTTCTAGGTCTCTTATTTGTATCTCATTTTCAACCTCTGTAACTCCTTCAATAAACATCTAAATCCTCAAAGAGATTAAAATAATTTTGAGTAATAAATTACTAGTGTAGACTCAGGCTCCCCTTTCCAGCATTCAATCTATGTTATATGAAAAATTCTTTAGCTACGGAGAGTGCCCCTTTATTGAAAGAAAAATAATGACTGAGAGCACTTCCTAGTAGGCATGTGCACAGAAAAACACTTAACTAGAGAAAAACCCTTATAATTAGCTCTGCTGTCCTGTAGGAGAGATCTTATCCCAAAAATCTCTCAAGGTATACACAAATAACAGAAATATAGACAGTCCCCTATTCAGTCAGGCTAATATACTAAGAACAAAGATACTAAAAAGTAACATCTAATTAAATTACAATTTAATATTCACATATATTATAGACAGAGATTATTAAAAATATGTGGTGAACATGAATAATGCCAAGAAATCAGCTAGTTATAGATATCTTGCAAAAGAACAATTGTATTCTTATGTATCAGAAATACAAAATAATTGCTAGAATGGTGATATACAATACTAGACAATAGGGAAGTCAATTATGTGGCCAAGTGTAATCCAACAATTTGGCTGTGAGTTTGTAGAAAACAGACAGTCCTGATGCTTGTATTTTGGATTTCACTGTAAAACCACCCAGTTAGATGATGTTGCAGCAATTGCAAGTATTTTACCCCCAAGGTTGTGATGTATGACAGATGCACCCTTCGTAGGAGTCGCATTTATAGATGGTATATTTTCAATGTAGAATGAAAAGAACACTTCAATATTCTTTCCTTTCTCATTCACTGTGAAGAAATTTGATTTTGGTTTTAGATTAGTTTGGATAAATCCATTTTATTTCCATTTACTTCTGTTTCCATTTTTCTCTCTAGTGGATTTGCAAAAAATACCTCTTAAGGTTTAGGTTTCGTAAGAACCTGTTAACATTGATCAATGTATTAAACTTATTTCATTTTACATTGGGGGCAAAAGATAGTCCCTTTTTAAGGAAATTAGTTTCCTCTATGTTCAATGTTTTATCCCTTAGATTAAAGATACCACTGGAATCTACCCCATTATTTTTTTATTTGTTATAATTCCCTCATCCACTAGATCCTCTCTTCCTCTTTTTGTTTTCAGTCTTTCCCTTCTTCCCCAATCCTCCTCTAAAAAAGAATCTGAGGTGCCCTGCTCTGAATTGAATTTTGATGTTCTCCATGAATCATTATCATGTTTTTCTTTCTGTAAGGGTCTATATCTGTTATAAGTTGGTATTCTCCAATCTTCTCTTTACAGGGAGTGCAGAATTATTAGGCAAGTTGTATTTTTAAGGATTAATTTTATTATTGAACAACAACCATGTTCTCAATGAACCCAAAAAACTCATTAATATCAAAGCTGAATAGTTTTGGAAGTAGTTTTTAGTTTGTTTTTAGTTATAGCTATTTTAGGGGGATATCTGTGTGTGCAGGTGACTATTGCTGTGCATAATTATTAGGCAACTTAACAAAAAACAAATATATACCCATTTCAATTATTTATTTTTACCAGTGAAACCAATATAACATCTCAACATTCACAAATATACATTTCTGACATTCAAAAACAAAACAAAAACAAATCAGTGACCAATATAGCCACCTTTCTTTGCAAGGACACTCAAAAGCCTGCCATCCATGGATTCTGTCAGTGTTTTGATCTGTTCACCATCAACATTGCGTGGAGCAGCAACCACAGCCTCCCAGACACTGTTCAGAGAGGTGTACTGTTTTCCCTCCTTGTAAATCTCACATTTGATGATGGACCACAGGTTCTCAATGGGGTTCAGATCAGGTGAACAAGGAGGCATGTCATTAGATTTTCTTCTTTTATACCCTTTCTTGCCAGCCACGCTGTGGAGTACTTGGACGCGTGTGATGGAGCATTGTCCTGCATGAAAATCATGTTTTTCTTGAAGGATGCAGACTTCTTCCTGTACCACTGCTTGAAGAAGGTGTCTTCCAGAAACTGGCAGTAGGACTGGGAGTTGAGCTTGACTCCATCCTCAACCCGAAAAGGCCCCAGAAGCTCATCTTTGATGATACCAGCCCAAACCAGTACTCCACCTCCACCTTCCTGGCGTCTGAGTCGGACTGGAGCTCTCTGCCCTTTACCAATCCAGCCACGGGCCCATCCATCTGGCCCATCAAGACTCACTCTCATTTCATCAGTCCATAAAACCTTAGAAAAATCAGTCTTGAGATATTTCTTGGCCCAGTCTTGACGTTTCAGCTTGTGTGTCTTGTTCAGTGGTGGTCGTCTTTCAGCCTTTCTTACCTTGGCCATGTCTCTGAGTATTGCACACCTTGTGCTTTTGGGCACTCCAGTGATGTTGCAGCTCTGAAATATGGCCAAACTGGTGGCAAGTGGCATCTTGGCAGCTGCACGCTTGACTTTTCTCAGTTCATGGGCAGTTATTTTGCGCCTTGGTTTTTCCACACGCTTCTTGCGACCCTGTTGACTATTTTGAATGAAACGCTTGATTGTTCGATGATCACGCTTCAGAAGCTTTGCAATTTTAAGAGTGCTGCATCCCTCTGCAAGATATCTCACTATTTTTGACTTTTCTGAGCCTGTCAAGTCCTTCTTGTGACCCATTTTGCCAAAGGAAAGGAAGTTGCCTAATAATTATGCACACCTGATATAGGGTGTTGATGTCATTAGAAACACCCCTTCTCATTACAGAGATGCACATCACCTAATATTCTTAATTGGTAGTAGGCTTTCGAGCCTATACAGCTTGGAGTAAGACAACATGCATAAAGAGGAAGATGTGGTCACAATACTCATTTGCCTAATAATTCTGCACAACCTGTATGAGTGTGAAAATATCCTATTGGATCCTTTATTAGGGTTTCCATTATCCTCAAACCTTTTCCAATTACTATTTTGGAAGGGTTGCTTTGTATAGTATGATCCAGACTTGTCATAATTTGTTTTCTCCCATTTCTTTAAATTTTTTGATGATGTTCTGGGTAGCTGTGTATTATGATTATCATTATAGTCATGTGTGTGTATCTTATTATTATATAGATTGTCATTCTGAAACCTATTCTCATTTTTATTTTGTTTCGAGTTAAAACTAGATTGACCCCTATATTGCATTGACCTATTATTATAGGTAGCTGCATATTTTTTATCTTGGCTTTTCTTAATTTTTTGTTTTGAGAATATTTGCCAATTTTGATTCTTTCTTTGGGATTGGGGAATATCATTCAAACTATCAATTATTTTTTGAAAAAAAAAACAATGGAGTAACACTTGGTATAAAAGGAAGAGACAACCAGACTACACCCATCTTGAAAAAGGGTTTGTAAAGCTGAAACGCGTTGATGAGGGAGTACAAATACGATGTCTGCGTGAGAATATCAGAGCGCTCTGAGTAAAATTCATCTTTTGGATTCATGCGAAGCACACAGACAGCAGCCGGTAATCCGCATATCTGATTGGTCCATCAGAGACCATGTGACCAAGCTACACATAGACTTCAAAACAGGTATCGTCAGACCATACAAAAGCTGTGAATCATTGATTCTTATTCCGGTGATTGTGTTTATTTCTTCTGAAAAGTCTTTCCATTCTACATTACAAATATACCATCTATAAATGCGACTCTTACGAAGGGTGCATCTGTCATACATCACAACATTGGAGGTAAAATACTTACAATTGCAGCAACATCATCTAACTGGGTAGTTTTACAGAGCAATCCAAAATACAAGCATCAGGACTGTTTGTTTTCTACTAACTCACTGCCTAATTGTTGGATTACACTTGCATTTAAACTTATATTTGGCCATATAATTGACTTCCCTATTGCCTAGTATTGCATATCACCTTTCTAGCAATTATATTTATTTTTATTTCGGATACATAACAATACAATTGTTCTTTTGCAAGATATCTATAACTAGCTGATTTCTTGGTATTATTACACACTACACTTAGCCACTAATGAGCAAGCATAACCCAGGTTCTGAACCAAAAATAGGCCAGCTCCTAAGCTTTACATTCCTGCATTTTGAATGAAGATAACAAGAGAATGAAGAAAAATTGATAATAGGAGTAAATTAGAAAGTTTCTTAAAATGGCATGCTCTATTGAATCATTAAAGGAAATTTGGGCTTAGTATCCCTTTAAGGTTTACTTAAAAGAAAACTAAAGTCAAAATTACATTTTCATAATTCAGAGGTTTTAAGAAACTTTCCAACTTCCATTATGAAACTGAGCGTGTGCAAGTGCTTATAGTGCATATTTATATGAGTTTGTGATTGGTACATGGCTTTCACATGATATAGGGCACCAGCAAATTGAAGTACATTTAGAAATTTGTCAGAAAAAAAATCTACTGCTCAATTTAAATAGTTCTATTGCATTGTCTTTTTATTATGCACTTGCTGATAATGTAATTCTGCTGTACTTGTTGGCCCTTTAATATTTCTTATAGCTCACTATTTTAGGGCCTATTTTAACTCAGTAGATCACAGCAATAACAAAAAATCAATTCATCATGAACTTTCTATAATCATTATTCCCCTTTTTCTTTTAGTTCTGGTGATGAGCAAGCACGAGGAAACTATGGATTCTTAGATCAAGTTGCTGCTTTACAGTGGATACAAGAAAATATTCAGGATTTTGGAGGTGACCCACAGTCTGTTACCATATTTGGTGAATCTGCTGGTGGAGTGAGTGTAGCTGCACATGTGAGTATTAGCTTCTTCTTTACTTATAAATAGTTTATAGCTAGAAAATGTGAGCCTATAAGGGAGTCCATAATTTCTACAGATTGGCCATTTGGACTTTCTTGCCCACCTACTATTTACTTGTCTGCTCGATGACTATAGCCATTGGACACTCAAGTTATATGATGATTTATAATACAGTTTAGTACATTGTGTACACTTTATTATCTGTACAAACAGTTATCACCTATATAGAAATAATTGTAGTCGCATGCCATTATTGACAAACAAACATTTCTCAATCATATTTAGTCACATGTGGAAATTAAGAATTTAAAGGGACATGGAAATCAAAATTAAACTTTCATGATTCAGATATTTCATATTCAGATTATATACTATATATATATATATATATATATAAAAACAATATATTTGTATTAATATCAAATTTACCTCTTTCTCTTAATATATTTTGTTAAAATGTAACTCCTTTCCATGGAAATATGGGGTTGATCAAAATCTATCACACTTTGCTCCCCAAATGTTGTTTTGATTTCCGGCTGAATTGGTATGTGATCACAATGAAAAATGAATCAGTGCATTAAAAGCTTGCAGTCACAAACACCTTTTCAACAGAAAATGGCCTTAAGATTAATGTTACATTCAAGTACCTGTTATCAAAAAACTCAACCGAAACTGACAAATGTAATAGCCCTTTCACACCTTTGTACAATAAAGTGCTTATAAATTAACCGCTTTGTTGACTGTGGAAAGGAAATACTCATTAAGCTATTGTGATCCAATTCCATCCTCACCACTGCTAAACAATCTGAATGCCAAAAATGCGTCAGCCCATTGTGATCAAGCTCACAAGTCCATAATGTGGTAGATTCAAGAATATGCACGTTCAGCATATTACAACAGAGTCTACAACAATGATTGTTGTGATGCAAATAGTGTTCAAAGTATATTGGAAGTTTTTTCCTTTTAATTGTACCCTCAATATGAATCATGCAAGCTTAATTTTAACGTCTATCACTTTAAGTAGATAACTACTCTCAGCTATTTATCAGAATTATTTATTTTTTGTATAAAAGTATGACATTTAGAAATATAACAGCTAATACATGTTTATTGTGGAAATTATATTAACCATTGACTTGATACATGATTAAAGAGAAAAAGTACAGTAGAAGCATTTTTGCCACAATTGCCACCAGAACGCAGAGCATGCACAAGAAAACTTGTGAAAACATTTTTTCAGATGCATTTTTTTCTTCAAATACATAAATAATGCAAAATTCTTTCAAGTGAACTTGAAAGACAATGTTTTATGTCTTCTTAAAGGGACATTGAACTCAAAAATTTTCTGTCGTGATTCAGATAGAGCATACAATTTTAAGCAACTTTCTAATTTACTCCTATTATAATTTTCTTCATTCTCTTGGTATCTTTATTTTAAATGCAAACATGTAAGTTTAGATGCCGGCCCATTTTTGGTGAACAACCTGGGTTGTCCTTGCTAATTAGTGGATAAATTCATCCACCAATAAAAAAAGTGCTGTCCCGACACTGAACAAAAACCCCCAGCTTAGGTACCTTCTTTTTCAAATAAAGGAGTAAATTAGAAAGTTGCTTAAAATTGCATGCTCTATTTGAATCACAAAAGAAACAATTTGGGTTGAGTGTCCCTTTAAATCATTTGATTATATTATTATTATTATTATTATTATTATTATTATTATTATTATTAATAATTAGTAATAAGCCTTCATTCCAATCTGAGCATTAACTTTATAGTCCACTGTTAATGTTGTTTGAGAGTTGCTATTCCAATCTATGATGGAAAAGTGTCAGGATGAAGAGGGTAAGATAGGTAGTTTGTGTATTCAGTGTATCTTACGTTTCTTTAGAGCTTCTATATAGCAAATACTTTAGATGGGTGGTTGCCATTTTATACTTTCATTGGAAATAATGTGCTTCTTTACAAAATTCTTTACATAATTGTGTCTTATGACTCTGTGGGTTTTTTTGGAATTGAGATAGGGCCTTTAAAAATGTTCTCTCCTCCTTAGAAAAAACAATACAAAAAAAAAAATACAAAAAAAATTTGTGTTTATTTTGGTTCATTACAACGACCTGCACATTAGGGAGGAATGTAGTATCCTTTTGTTTAAGAGGAGTCTCATTACCTTCCAAGTAAATAAGAAAGGTATATAGAGACTTTTATACTGTAGCTCCCTCCATATAAACTATCAATGGTGTGCAGTGAGGAAGTTGATCATGGGCATCCTAGGGAGACAAGTGTCAAATGTCCCCTATGTTATACAAAGGGTGTGTTAAGGAATCCTTTATAGCTCTATCACCTCAATCAAAACTCCCTAGTGGCTAGAATTAAAGGTGATCAACATTTTTACAGAGATCAACTGCATCTTGCAGGTCCTATTTAAAAATGGGAGAATGAAATGAAAAGGCACATTTTCTATGTATTGCCTGACAAGTTTTTTACAAGCTAGTAAAAGCAGTGTAAACATGTGTAATCTGTGTGATAAATGAAAGCTGATGGGGTATTTTGTGAAGTAATAGTTTTACTGTTTTACACCTGTTGATTATCAGCAAATATGCAAAACCTATGAATAAATATGTAAAACTGCAAACAAGAATATAGTACTAATAAGTACTTCTAGCAAATTCTGCATATACTTTCTGCCTTCACATGGAATAGGTGCAAACTATTAGCACACTGTAAAACCATATTGGTTCATTATGTGGCACCTAGGACACTGGGAATATTTCCTGTGCATACAAGCCCAAAGACAATTTTTACATTTTAAGCAGATCACATAACGTGGTGGTTACATTGAAAATACATTTAAGCAGAAAGAAGTTAAATGATTAAATCACAAATAAGAGCCATGAAAACATAGGTTTGTCAGTTTGCAAAAGAAAAAAAAAACTTAAATGTGCATTAAGGTAATTTTTATATAAGGTAGTGTGAAGAAGAAAATAAATGGTGTAAAAACATTTAAAACTGTAATTTCAGTTGAGGGATATTTACATTGGATACTCTCTTAAGTATTATTTAATGCTGTGGGTAGTTAGGGACAAGCAATCATGATGTAGAATGTTGCAGGGTCATGGCATTAGGTTCCAAAATCCTGCAGTATCCACTCCTGTCTCTGAGTGGAAAACACTATGATCACAGTTAAATTACAGGACATAGAAGCAAAAATGACAGCTCATTGTAATTTTTTAACCTACAAAATTAAATTTTGAACTTATGGTGTTTCCTGTGGTAGATCAATCTTTTATTTATTTTTATTCTGATTTTAGGTATTATCGCCTTTATCCAAAGGTTTGTTCCACAGGGCAATAGCTGAGAGTGGTGTTGCAATAATCCCTAGTCTTATTCTCACTAAAGCAGAAGACATTCTTTATTTAAAGAAGGTAAGCTTTGCTCATGGATTATTTCTCTAAAATTTTGTTTAACAGAATGGCATTCCCTATTAAAGTGTTTCCCCTGCTTGTAATAACACAACAGAATAAGCATTTACATTGTGATAAGTGTGTTAGCACATATTGTGGTTATACGTATATGCTAAACCAGATGCTAAACAAATTATTATTAATATAATATCCAGCCCTCCGTCCTTAATCAGCAATGGATAAAGCTATAAAAGTTTGTCAGCTACAGTTAAATATTTATATTTTTACATATTGAATAAGATATATTATCTGCTCAAGAAGTGAAATAGTTGTAATGCTAGGATTACCCAAGCAGCTGTGGGTAAAGCCTGATCCCCCTCAGACTGGTCGAGTCACCACATCAAACATATATAGCATGCACTGTAATTCACACATCTTCACTATATTATTTGCCTCCGCCTGGGGGGTTCAAGGGAGGGTGAAAGCTTTTAAACCTCATTCCCCAAGGTTCACTTGGGGTGGATGCCAGAGGATCGGTAGGGCAAAAATAAATAGTATAGATGGTGGAATTACAGTACATCAGGCTTTACACACAGCTGAACTACAGTACACCGGGCTTGATCCACAGCCGCTTGGGTAAACATAGCATTACCCACGTAATCCTAGGATTACCCGGATTTCTGACTTTACCCGTAACATATATATATATATGATTACAAGTTTATCTGCACCACCTTATATATAAATTAACCAACATATGTATGTGTCCTGTTTAAACCAGTTGACATCAGGGCAAGGAGGGAGTATAATTATTTAATTATACCTAAAAAAAGGGAAGTCTCCCTTATCCAGGACCAAAGTATATTGGCTAAATAATTATACTATTTATTTCTATAGCAGGAA
The DNA here is from genome assembly GCF_027579735.1 of Bombina bombina. Taxonomy (NCBI): domain Eukaryota; kingdom Metazoa; phylum Chordata; class Amphibia; order Anura; family Bombinatoridae; genus Bombina; species Bombina bombina. Next base: position 1,277,864,820 of record NC_069499.1, read on the forward strand.
AAGATAAGTTAAGATATAAAGATAATCAAAACATGATATCAGCACACAATCATAAGGACAATCATAAGGACACAGGAAATAAAATAATACTATTAATACTATTATTATTTAATAACCACCATATATACATGAACAAAAGTTGGCCCACTTATAGCAATAAATAAGTAAAGATTTATATCTCTCACATAATAGAAAATACATAGAGAACGTATATATACGAGTACTCAAAGTCCCAAATGATGGTAACTAGTGCCAAGAGTGTAGCTAACAATCAGAACGAAAATGCCCAATCGATCATAGCAGCCAGTGGGAGATAGTGTAACCAGGGCTACTCTCTAAATCACACATGTTGCTAACGTAAGAAGTAGGCTGGGAGGTTTCGTCGGCGGTCGAGACATTTAATAAGTAGACATTAAGGGGCCTATTTATCAAAGTTTCAACTGATAATGCGCTGGAAGTCTGTGTCAAATTTAAAGCAAATTTGATCCGCCGTAGTTGACAAAGCATCAAGATCGTAAAATGTTGAAATGTGTGACGTAATATACGCTCACATTCAACTCCATTTGACCCTCTTGCCAATTTATCAAACATTCAACAGGTACACTTGCGTCAATTCCGACACAGCATACCTATCGTTCAAACCGCAACGCTGGAGGCCGCAAATGCCATAGAAATCAATGGGAGTCTGAAAACACAGAAAGGTTATGTTCGATGCTGCAAGATAATGAAGCATATTAGATAATAAAAGAAAATTAGAAACTTTATTAAAATTGTATACTCTTTCTAAATCAAACAATATTATTGCTCCAAATTTGGTGCAAAGTATTGCTCCAAATTTGGTGCGAAGTATTGCTCCAAATTTGGTGCACTAGTAGATACAAATAAATAAGTAGATAAAAATGAAATAAATACATAACATAATATAGCTAACTTCCTTTTTTTGGGGGGATAAATCTATTTGTACCATGTTTAAGGCATGTAATACAAGTCCCACTCTCCACTTCGCACCAAATTTGATGCAACACTTTTCGCACCAAATTTGACGCAATACTCAAAAACAACCCACAAACTAGTTACATTTTATACCACTTTTGATTGGGAAATGCATAATCACATGATTTATGACATCAGCCAATCTGATTGAAATATACATTTTCTACTATCACTAACGAATCAAATTGCTCGATACTTGTGTCATTGATCACTCGTCAGAACTTGTAAGTGCCATTTGTTACATTGTGTATTATACTTTAAAAGTAAGTATAATGTGAAATTAGTATTAAAGTTAAACATTGATGATGACATTAGGACACACAGTGTAATATTTTAGACAATGATTTTAAAATTTGAATTACTCAATATAATCTTAAAATTATAGGTTAAAGGGATAGTCTAATTAACATTAAACTGTCATGAATCAGATACAGAAGAAATCAAAATCACCTCTTTACTGCCATGCTATTTTCAGTGTTTTTCTTCCGTTTCTTGAAATTAATTTTCATTAAGAAATGTCATCTTATATGCCAGCCCATTTGTTTACACCTGTGTAAGGGTGCTGTTTAAAACTAGACTGCAATCAGGAAGGGTTACACAGGTGCAGAGAGCTTTTAAAATATCCATTGATTGCAAATAAATACATATGATACCATGATTACATGTTATATTCACAATTATTCCTGCTCAGAATAATAATACATTTACACTATATACATATAGTGGTATAAATAAACACAAATGGCTAGATTACGAGTTTTGTGTTAAGAGCTGCTCGGTGCTAACTTGCAAGATATTTCCACCGCTCATATCCCTACAGCGCTGCTATTACAGGTTTTCATAAACCCGGCGTTAGCAGGCAATAAGTGAGCGTAGAGCAAAATTGAGCTCCATACCAGCGCTGCTTTGAGCTGGTTTTACGTGCTCGTGCACGATTTCCCCATAGACATCAATGGGGAGAGCCGGCTAAAAAAAAGACTAACATCTGCAATAAAGGAGCATAAAGCTCCCTAACACAGCCCCATTGATTCCTATGGGGAAACAAAATTTATGTTTACACCTAACACCCTAACATAAACCCAGAGTCTAAATACCCCTAATCTGCTGCCCCCAACATCGTTAACACCTACATTATAGTTATTAACCCCTAATCTGCCACCCCCGACACCGCCGCCGCCTACATTACACTTATTAACCCCTAATCTGCCGCCGCCACCTACTTTATACTTATTAACCCCTAATCTGCCGCCCCCGACATCGCCGCCACCTACATACAATTATTAACCCCTAATCTGCCGCCCCTAACATCACCGCCACCTACCTACATTTATTAACCCCTAACCCTAAGTCTAACCCTAACCCTAACGTAACCCTAAGACCCACTGACTTTAATGTAATTAAAATAAATCACTAACTTTAATGTAATTAAAAAAAAAAAATTAATTAATATTAATAACTAAATCATTCCTATTTAAAACTAAATACTTACCTATAAAATAAACCCTAAGCTAGCTACAATATAACTAATAGTTATTAACTATTTACTAACTACCTAGCTAAAATAAATACAAATTTCCCTGTAAAATAAAGCCTAACCTAAGTTACACTAGCTAAATGTTCCTCAATAAATAGTTATATTTTTATCAACAAGGATTGTTGGAGTGCTGCCTTTCCAATCTTTTTCTTACATTTTGGGGCTTGCTCGGCCCGTCTCTCTCTCTTGGCTGGCACCCCCGCCAACAGTGCATGCTTTGGCTTGTCACATACCTAAAGCTTGGATTGGACCACAGCATACATACCTCCCTGACTGTAGCAACATCATCACCTACACACTACCTAAGTTACACTAACACCTAACCTTACACTACAATTAAATACATTACATTTATTAAATACAATTAACACTTAATTACACAAAATAAAAAATAAATGATCAAATATTTAAGCTAATTACACCTAATCTAATAGCCATATCAAAATAAAAAAGCCCCCCCCCCCCCAAAATAAAAAACCCCTAGCCTAAACTAAACTGCCAATAGCCCTTAAAAGGGCCTTTTGCGGGGCATTGCCCCAAAGAAATCAGCTCTTTTACCTGTAAAAAAAAATACAAACACCCCCAAAAGTAAAACCCACCACCCACACAACCAACCCCCCCAAATAAAAATCTAAAAAACCTAAGCTCCCCATTGCCCTGAAAAGTGCATTTGTATGGGCATTGCCCTTAAAAGGGCATTTAGCTCTTTTTCTGTGCCCAAACCCTAATCTAAAAATAAAACCCACCCAATAAACCCTTAAAAATGCCTAGCATTAACCCCCGAAGATCCACTTACAGTTTTTGAAGACTCGACATCCATCCTCAATGAAGCGGCAGAAGTCCTCAGCGAAGCCGGTAGAAGTCTTCATCCAAGTGGTCCGAAGTCTTCATCCAAGCCGGCATAAGTCTTCATCCAGACGGCATTTTCTATCTTCATCCATCCAGCGCGGAGCGGCTCCATCTTCAAGACATCTGACGTGGAGCATCCTCTTCTTCCGACGGCTCTTATCGAATGAAGGTTCCTTTAATGGATATCATCCAAGATGGCGTCCCTTGAATTCCGATTGGCTGATAGAATTCTATCAGCCAATCAGAATTAAAGGGGAAAAAATCCTATTGGCTGATGCAATCAGCCAATAGGATTGAGCTTGCATTCTATTGGCTGATTGGAACAGCCAATAGGATTGAAGCTCAATCCTATTGGTTGATTGCATCAGCCAATAGGATTTTTTCACCTTTAATTCCGATTGGCTGATAGAATTCTATCAGCCAATCGGAATTCAAGGGACGCCATCTTGGATGACGTCACTTAAAGGAACCTTCATTCGAGAAGAGTCGTCGGAAGAAGAGGATGCTCCGCACCGGATGGATGAAGATAGAAGATGCTGTCTGTATGAAGACTTCTGCCGGCTTGGATGAAGACTTCGGACCGCTCGGATGAAGACTTCAGACCGCTCGGATGAAGACTTCAAACCGCTTGGATGAAGACTTCGGACTGCTTGGATAAAGACTTCAGACCGCTTGGATGAAGACTTCGGACCGCTTGGATGAAGACTTCAGAACGCTTGGATGAAGACTTCGGACCGCTTGGAAGAAGACTTCTGCCGGCTTCGCTGAAGACTTCTGCCGCATTGTTGAGGATGGATGTCGGGTCTTCAAAAACTGTAAGTGGATCTTCAGGGGTTAGTGTTAGGTTTTTTTAAGGGTTTATTGGGTGGGTTTTATTTTTAGATTAGGGTTTGGGCACAGAAAAAGAGCTAAATGCCCTTTTAAGGGCAATGCCCATACAAATGCCCTTTTCAGGGCAATGGGGAGCTTAGGTTTTTTGGATAGGTTTTTATTTGGGGGGTTTGGTTGTGTGGGCGGTGGGTTTTACTGTTGGGGGGGTTGTTTGTATTTTTCTTACAAGTAAAAGAGCCCTTTTAAGGGCTATTGGCAGTTTAGTTTAGGCTATGTTTTTTTTTATTTTGAGGGGGCTTTTTTATTTTGATAGGGCTATTAGATTAGGTGTAATTAGTTTAAATATTTGATAATTTAATTTTTATTTTGTGTAATTTAGTGGGGTTTTTTTGTAATCTAGTTAATTGTATTTAATAAATGTAATTTATTGAATTGTAGTGTAAGGTTAGGTTTTAGTGTAACTCAGGTTAGGTTTTATTTTACAGGTAAATTTGTAGTTATTTTAACTAGGTAGTTAGTAAAAAAATAAATAGTTAATAACTATTTATTAACTAGTCTATCTAGTTAAAATAAATACAACCTAAACTAACTACAATTACTATTAGTTATATTGTAGCTAGCATAGGGTTTATTTTACAGGAAAGTATTTAGTTTTAAATAGGAATTATTTAGTTAATGATAGTAATTTTTATTTCAATTTATTTTAATTATATTAAAGTTAGTGGGTGTTAGGGTTAGGTTTAGGGGTTAATAACTTTAGTATAGTGGCGGAGATTTTGGGGGCTGCAGATTAGGGGTTAATAACAGTAATGTAGGTTGCAGCGATGTTAGGGACAGCAGAATAGGGGTAAATATTTAACTAGTGTTTACGATGCGGGAGTGTCGCGCGGTTTAGGGGTTAATATGTTATAGTGGCGACGATGTCCGGAGTGGCAGATTAGGTGTTAATAATTTTATTTTAGTGTTTGCAATGCGGGAGGGCCTCGGTTTAGGGGTTAATCGGTAGTTTTTGGTTGTTAGTGTACTTTTTAGCACTTTAGTTATGAGTTTTATGTTACAGCGTTGTAACATAAAACCAATAACTACTGACTTTCAGGTGGCGGTATGAATCTTGACGGTATAGGGTGTACCGCTGACTTTTTGGCCTCCCAGGCAAACTCGTAATACAAGCGCAAAGGAAGTCCTATTGAAAAAGGACTTTTTGAAAGCTGCGGTAGTTACGTTGCGTTAGGGCCAAAAAAGTGTGCAGTACAGATATACCTGCAAGACTCGTAATACCAGTGGTGGTGAAAAAAAGCCTTAATGCTGCTTTTTCACTCATACCGCAAAACTCGTAAACATACAAGTATATGCAAGGATATATGTACAAATTCTAGCATTAATAATCATTTAAATAAACAAAACATGAGATAGGCATATCATGATTTCTAGAAATACAAATACACATTAATTTATGTCAAAATATATCAGTTTTTTGTGTAACAAATACATAGAAAATAACTTTCTATGAGATATTATTGTTTGTTCAAGAATAAATCTAGCTATTTCTTGGACATTGGACAGTAATGAAATGGTATAAATAAAGTTGGAAAAAACAGAATATCTGCGACATCGATGACTCTTATTTATCAACAGAACAATGATCATCGCTCCGTACTTGACTCACATGTTTTTGACAGACTTTTTAATAAATAAGGCCGTCGCATGTAGATTCGTATTGACTCCAGCGAATGCGTCGAGATTGACGCAATGATAAATAGGCCCCTACGTCTCAGCAGTTATAATTCCAACACCTCCAAGAATTTAAGGCTACAAGATGAACACCTACCTTGCAGGTGCATAATGCCATAAACTGTTCATAAGTCAATATTTACACAGTCAATTACTGCTCCTAACTTGATTGTAGTGTTTCTCGTCACCTTTGCAGTATAATGAACGTAAGATTGTTGAGAGAGTGCCCTTATCTCAACCACTGTTGTTGTGGTATCTGGTGGTTCTTACGAAGGGGTTCAGCTGTAAACCCCTATCAAGTGAATGCGATGCGCATTTCACCCTCATTGGTGTTTGTTCTTATGGCTTCATATATACTGTGTATGTGTATATATATATATATATATATATATATATATATATATATATATATATATATAATAAAGTTAAATTAATTTAAAATGCTTTTATGTGCTAGAAAATATTATTGCACTTTTGCTTGAACAAAACTCTGCAATGTGATTGAACACATTTAACCCTTTAACTGCTGAGTCATTTTAGCCCCTGTTGTTTTGCAGAGTTTTTAGATGCTACTCACATTTAAACACTACTGTAGGCCATTTTTCTGTGAGAACCCCTCAATTGTCTTTTTTTTTTTAAGCAGACCCAGCAGATTCAAGCTATGCCATTACTTTATGTATATATCATGAGGTTTAAGATACCTGCAAGAAAAAGTGTGAAGCAAGGTTATAAACACTAGTGTGTGTGTGTGGTTAATCTGCACATAGGGACTCCGAGGAGACTCTATGCAAATGAATGGATATTTATTCAGGCCAGGTGATCTCTATTACCAAAGTGATCACCTGGCTATTAAAACTTATATAGGGGCTTTATTTTATAGAGAGGCTTAAGGACTTTAAAACAAGGGGTCTTTCGAGTTTTTAGGCCTTTTTGGTGGTCTGTAATAAGGGTATACAATGTAAATGCATTCAAATTGATGATTTTTTGGGGGGTTTTTTAAGCATAATTTATACTAACCTGATAAATTATTTTCTTTCTTGGCAGTAAGAGTCCACAAATCCATTAATAACCTATGGGACATACTTCACCTGACCACCAGGAGGCGGCAAAGACACTCCAAGCTAAGCATTAAATAGCCCTCCCACTTCCCCTACCCTCTCAGTAGTTCATGCCAAGGATAAGGAAAAGTAGAGAGATAAAAAAGGGGTACAGAGGTGCCATAAGACTTCTGCATTACATTATTTCAGGGTGGATTCATGGACTCTCACTGCCAAGAAAGAAAAATGTTTTATTTCTAATGGCAGTGAGAGTCCACAAAATCCCTTCATAACCTATGGAAAACTAATTCCCAAGCTGTGAAGTCAACTAAAATTTAGGGAGGGAAAGGTAGGGAAGGCAGTCCTAAGTATTAGACACCACCGATTGAAGAACTTTTCTCCCAAAAGACGCTTCTGCTGAGGGAAAAACATAAAATCTGTAAAAATGTCATGAAAGTATGCAATGAGGACCAAGTAGTAGCCCTACCTATCTTTTCAACTGAAGCCTCGATCTTGAAGACCCAGGAAGAAGACACTGTACAAGTAGAATGGGCTGTAATCTGTGATGGAGGCTCCTGGCCTGCTTCTATATACACTATGCGAATCAAACTTCTGAGCCAGAAGGATAGGGTTACAGCTGTGGCATTCTGACCCTTAAGCTTACCAGAATACAGGATAAACAAGGAAGATGATTGAAGAAAATCCTTGGTAGCAAAGAACTTTAATGCTCTAACTAAATCCAGATTAGAGGAAGAAGGATTGGGACAAAGAGACCAAACAACAATTTCTTGATTAATATTGAGAGTTGAGACAAACTTAGGTAAAAACCCCATCTTTGTCCAAAGTACCGCATTATTCAAATTAAACACTAGATAAGGCAGGTCACATTGGAGGGCAGACAATTCAGATACTCTAGGAGCAGAGGAAATAACTTTCCAATTAAGTAACTTAATATCACTAGAATGCATAGCCTCAAATGGAGCCTGTTGAAGAACTCTAAGAACAAGATTAAGGCTCCATGGAGGAGCAATAGATTTGAAAACAGGTATTATTCTAACAATAGCTTGAATACATGACTGAACATCTGGCAAATGAGCCAACTTCTTATGCAACAAAACAGAGCAGAAATGTGACCTTTAAGAGAACTGGCCGACAGGTCCTTCTCTAAAGTATCCTGTAGAAACTGAAGGATACACAATCTTCCTTTTGTGCCAAGGAAACCCACGTTCTGCACGCCAAGACAGAGAAGCCCTTCACACCATATGGTAAATTCATCTGGTAATGTGTTTTCTTGCCTGAACCAGAGTATCAACAACCGCTCATAGAATCCTCTCTGGGACAAAACTATGCATTCAATCTCCATGCAGTCAGCCTCAGAAAATCTTGATTTTGAACGGACCCTGAGCCAGAAGGTCTGTCCTTTTGAGGTAGCCACCATGGGGGAGCTGACAGCATTCTCACGAGGTCTGCATACCAAGTCCTGCATGACCACACAGGTACTAACAGGATTGCTGAAATTCTCTCCTGTTTGATTCAAGCTATTACTTGAGGAAGCAGAACAATTGGAGGAATAAGATACACTAGACTTAAGTGCCAAGGAACTGCTAAAGCGTTCACTAGCTCAGCCAGATGATTTCTCTATCTCAGTAGTTTTTGCATTGAGATGGGAAGCCATCAGATCTATCCCTGGACACCCCAACCTGTGGGTGATTTCACAAAACACCTTCTGGCTTAGCAACCAGTCTACAGAGTGCAGAGCCTGTCTGCTCAGAAAATCAGCTTCCCAATTGTCCACACCTGGAATGTGGATGGCTGAGACTTGGCATTGGTATATCTCTGCCCATTGAAGGATATGAGACACTTCTTGCATCGCCAGGCAACTGCGAGTTCCGCCCTGGTGATTGACATAGGCAAAAGTAGTGATGTTGTCTGATTGTAATCAGGGAAAAAAGGGACAGAATGAAAATGGGGCCACAACTGAAGGGCGTTGAAGATGGCTCTCAGTTCCAGAACATTGATTGGAAGGATTGCTTCCTCTGCTCGCCAGGTTACCTTAGCTCTCAGAGAACCCCACACAGCACTCCAGCCTGTCAAACTTGCATCTGTTGTTAAGATCTCCCAGGATGGGTGCAGAAAGCTTATGCCCTGTAGAACGGGTTCCTGAGACAGTCACCAGACTGGATCCAGAGATATTAGCTGAGACAGATCTAAATGATTCCCGTTCCACTGCTTGAGTATACATAACTGTAGAGGTCTCAAATGAAAATGAGCAAAAGCAATAGCATCCAAAGCCACCAGCATAAGACCTACCACCTCCATGCATTGAGCCACTGAAGGCCGAGGAGTGGATTGAAGAAGACAGCAGGCTTGAATGCTGCCCTGGATATCCTCCAAAGGGGATTCTACCAAAATTAGTTCAGGTAAGGTGTTACAACAGAAGGTGTCAGTCCAGCCACTGCAGCAATACCTACGGCTTGTTGGAAAAGCAAGCCTCCTTGAAGAAAGACCTCAGATATCCCTCTAACTTTCTATCCATAGGGCTCTTAGACTTAGGTATGCCTAGAGTGGTTAACACCTCTTTTAGTAAATATCTTAGGTGTTCAATTTAAATCTAAAATTAATGTCCTCAGAGTCCCTTTCTGACTCTCCAGAGGAGTTAGAGGATGAAAGTTCTCCTTCAGAACTAGCTGAGAAATCATCAACTTCAAAAAGCTGCATATGACTGACCGCTGCAGTTCCCATAGAACTGCTGGTCCTAGACTCAGAGGAACCATGCTTAATCTTCCTCTTTATTTTCCCATAAACAGGCATAGCAATCAAGGCAGCAGAAACTGTAATTGGACTGCAAAGTCATGTGGGAAATCACCAACCCCTGAATGAGCTTGAGGGACGGAGTTACAGGGAACAGCATGTGTTGGACAGGGGCCACCATCTGTGGCAAATCAGGGAAAAGTGAGATCTGCGAGTCCACAGAAAATCCAGGATTAGACTGAGCTGGTGGTGACACTGCTGGTGCCTGGATACCAGGACCCCCTGAATGAGACTGTAGAACAGAAGTAAGGCATACGCTACACAATTGAGCAGGAGGACAAACTGTGTTTAACCTGCAAAGCATACATATATTAGACTTAAATAAAAGGGCAAATACCCTCTTGGCTGAGTTCAATAATAGAGTAATTCATGATAACAACAGTGAAGAAAAAAACAGCTGCCACCAATTTTATAAAAGGCAATAAATTGAGTACTGTGTACAGTGTTTAAAAACACAATAAGTCCTCGGTGTAACCCTCAAAGTAGGTAAATGCTTCATTTGAGACGTCTCACCACCTCCGTGATAGGCACTGATCTCCCATGCTGCCGCTCCAGCAGAAGGCTGGAGCGTTGCACAGGATGTGCTGTGAGTAAGAGGAAGGGAGTGGGTATGGTGCAAGAAACAAAATCCTGCGGTGTGAGCAAGGCTTCTCAACCATTCGGCATGCCCCCCTACCGCTGGAGTTATGTCTCCTAATGGTGTTGATGTCCTCCAGCCTGAGAGAATGTAAAACACCACCACTGCAGATTACCCCTCCAGGAGACTGTATACAGCTGTAGTAGCGGTCAACGGGTCTGAATGGCAAGTCTATTCAGAGTACCTGGTGCCGCTTCTATGGTGTCACATACACACTAATCATTCAAGCGTGCTGCCGATGACCTCCACCTGAGGTCTCATAATCAGCCATATGTCCCAAATAAATTTTGAATAAACTTTACCACCCTTTTCATGAATATAAGGACATGAGTTTCTAAACTGTCCACTGCCCTAGGCACCTAGGCAACAAGCCATTAGAGGGGAAGGAAGGGAGACATAGGACTTACCCAGTCGCTAGCAGAGTAATTCTTCATCCAGACTGGGTCCTGTAATACAAAGGAAAATTAGTCTAACTAGCTCATTCCAGCTATTCCCCTCTATCATAACCAGCAGTTGGAGGAGGATTTGGTGGACACACACAACAGATTTACTTCAGGTGCAGTGTTGGCTTGTGTGTTACCCGCCCCGACTGTTACCGCATTTGCTGAATGAGGCCCGGAACACTTACATGCTAGATCATTTTGAAAGTACTCCAGCTTCTCAGCTGTTACGATTGGCGGGTCATCCTGCTATACCGACAGAAATATGAGAAGAGCTCTTCATGCATAGTAGATTCCGGAGCTAGAGGTGGTCTGGTGAGGTAATGAGGATTATGTTAGCCTTGGTGACACAATTGTCACAATTTTATTATAGACATGAGGCGAGTACTTTGCTTTACTTCCTTTACTTTAAAATCTCCAGCAGTAAAGACATAAAAACATTGAAACAAAGTAAAAGCCCCTCAACCAATGGGGGCACATCAACCATAGTATATATAAATCAGCCAGTACCCTTTCACTTCCTCTTTCTTTACTGGATCCAAACGACATCCAGAACTGATGATGATCCAAACAGAACACTTAATGGCATAACTGAGCGGGACCAGTGCTGACGATAGGATTTAGAAATACAATAAGAATTCGCAATATACAAACTGCATGAAGAGACACCGAAAATGAAATGAGAAAAACACTGCATAATATTCTGGTCATAATGAATGAATAAATCAAACAAGACAATAAGTTAAAGTCAAAGACATATATATACAGTATATATATATATATATATATATATATATATTTTTTTTTTATTTTTTTTATTTTTTACTATACATAAACGGGATGGGAGCCAAAAAGGGGTGGGCAAAATACTCGCCTCTTGTCTTTAATAAAATTGTGACTATTGTGTCACCAAGGCTAACATAATGCTCATTTTATTGCAAGACAGGAGGCTCCTATTTTGCTTTTTTAAAGCTACACGTCTAATAGAGTCAGAGCTACATGAGAGAGAGGTTTCAAAATAAAATTTTAGAAATGTAGAGTCTGATGACCAATCGACGGCTGTCAGAAGGTCCTGGAGAGAGCAGCCCAAAAGGAAAGCTCTAGAAGCTGATTCTCCCCTTAGTGAGTGAGCACCGAAAGACGACAGAACCAGAACCAAAGACATGATCCATTTGACCCATCTTGCTATGGTAGGAGCTGAGACTGGTTTGAAAGGATGAACATAAGAGATCAAGAGAGGACCATTGCCAGAAGTCGCCATAGAAGCCGTCCGAGATATATATTCTTTGAGACATGCTGCTATGCACAATTGAGGCTCCTCCTCCAAATATGGATAGGAGATTTCAGAGGAAAAGGTTTTGGTACGTCTATGAATGGAGAAAATAACCCCTTCAGGGGAAAAAAGAAATCCATCTCTGTCCAGAGCCTGTACATTTGATACTCTGCGAAAAGAAAGGAGACAGAGGAGAACAGCCAATTTGGCTGATAACTGTTTAAGAGAAAGTTGAGGATTCTGAGGCCAGAACCTAAAGAAGGAAAAAAGAAGGAAAAAATCCTAGAGATATTTGTACCTGTTTTTTGGCGGAATCTTTCATCTGATTCCCCTCATAATGCGGCAAATGAGGTGGTGCTTACCCACCAGAAAACCTTCTACCAGATAGTGAGCAGCCAGAATAGCTGATCTATAGACATTAATAGAGCGAAATGCTTTCCCTTGTTCAAAAAGATGAGCAAGAAAATTTGCTATCAGGGTAACAGGGGCAGAATAGGGATCGGAACGTTCTGCCATACATTAGTGTAGCCATACTGACCAGGCTGCCAGGTATGATCTTCTAGTTCCCGGAGCCCAAGAGTCCCTAGAGCTCTCGAGCTGGGACCGAAAGACCTGAGGAGTCCCAGGAACACTGGAAATCATCCAGGCCAGGAATTGAAGGCTGTTGCTGAGAATTAGGGGGTGAAGAGATCCCTGTTAGTCTGTGAGAAGGTCCTGCCGGTGAGGGAGGGCTGGGGGGGGGAAGAACTGAGAGTTCTAGAAGGTCTGGGAACCAAGCTTGGGACGGCCAATGAGGAGTGATCAGGATCAATTGAATCTGTAATCTCCGCATGTGGAGAAACACCCTGGGAATCATGGAAAAGGGGGAAAAGCATAGCTCCCCCTGGGAGGCCAGGTTTGGAGGAAAGCGTCAAAAGCTATTGCCCCTGGATCTGGGAGCCAACTGGAATAGGCTGGGAGTTGAGTGTTGGTCCTGGAGGCGAAAAGGTCCAGAGATAAAGGGCCTCTGAGGGATTGGATGTGGAGGAATGAGCAGGTGTCAATCGCTCACATCTCTCCAATGGCAAGAAAACCAATCCGCTACGACGTTGGACTGGTCCGGAAAGTATTCCGCTATCACTGATATTCTGTGATCGAAGCAGAATTGGTAAAATTGTTTTGCCAGGGAGGACAGGGTCTGTGATCTGGTGCCACCTAGGCTGTTGATGTATTGAACTGCTGATATGTTGTCCATGCAGAGAAGGACACAGCAATTTGTCAAAGAAGGAACGTATTGCAATTTGCAAAAAACCTGCAATGAGCTCCAAACAATTGATATGTAGGGAAGATTCTTCCAGGGTCCATTTCCGTCCTGTGGACTGGAAATTGCAGGTTGCTCCCCAGCCTAGAAGGCTGGCATCAGATTCTATTATAAAGTCTGGAAGGGAATCCAAAAATAGCCCTGCCATTCCATGCTTCCATGTTGTGAAGCCACCATGACATTTACTGTTTGACCTCTTGGGTCAGGGCAATGGATTGTGAATAAGAGGTATTGAGAATGAGATGAGAGTGTTTGAGTCTCTGCATGACTCTGTAATAAAGCGGGTCGGGAAAAATTGCCTGGATCGAGGCTGAAAGTAGACCTATGATTCTGGCCAGAAGATGAAGAGAAATGTGTGACTTCTTTGCGAATGATTTGTAACTTGGTTTATGGAAGAGCCAGGGAAGCCAGTAGAGAGTCCTCTGAAAACCCCAGAAATTCCATGGACTGGGAAGGAGAGGTATAAGATTTTTCTAAGTTTATTGCGTAACCTAGATTTTGTAGAGAGAGGCTGTGGTTGATAGGTGTTGCAATAGGATGGATTTGTTCTGGGCTAAAATGAGAATATCATCTAGATATATGATCAGGCGGACCATCCAATCGTTCAATTGGAGAATGTCTCTGAGGAGATGGATGCCTTCCATCTTGAAATGTCTGTATATTAGAAATCGATTGAGTTCTTTTAAATTTATGACTGGATGGGCGCCCCCATCTTGTTTTTGACTATGAACATATTGCTGAGGAAACCCTGGGACTGGGATTCCTCTATAGCACCTTTTTTGCCATAACTGGTTTAGTTCTAAATCTATCAGACGCTGCATTTGTGGTGGAAATGGCATAGGGTTCGGTGGATAGGGTTGGGAATTGGACAAGTTCCTGTTAGAAACCCTGTACCGTCTGAAGTACCCATGGGTCTGATGAAACTGCTGACCATGTTGAAATATAATGGGCAAATCTGCCCCCTAACTTTTTGTTGAAAACAATAAAGGGTATCTCAGGGTGCTCACCTGGTTCAGGTCCTGCTGGGGGCATTTGCTGCTGTCAAGGGGCACCTCTATTTCTGAAGTTTCTACCTCTGGTGGGGAAGAGGGGTCTAATCTGAGGCGCTGTGTAGGTTTGCCTGAAGGAACCTCTGAAGTTAGCACGACTGGACATGTGTTTCCTGAACCTGCCAGCCCTGGCAAAAACACCTTGTTGGGCGTATAGGACCAGTCTGACATTGGATTGGGCCCTATCAAGAGTCGTGAAAGCCGAAACATAACGGCCAAGCTCTCTAATAAAGGATTCGCCAAATAACAACCAATTTGCTGCAGAGCCTCCTTCTGAACGGGCCATTTCTGCCAATTTAGGGTTGAGGCGAGATAGAGCCACTCTGCAGTGTTCTATGGATAAAGACACATTTGTATTTCCCAGAAGACATATTTTCCTTTGCGCCCACTCTCTTATTTGTATGGGATCTAATAACTGAGAGGATAGTATAGTGTTATCCGCTAACTGAAGTATCTGTGTCAGTGGTCAGGAGTTTATCCTTGGTGGACTTTAGTGACTTGTTAATGCCCCTTCTAGGGTCTCTACCACTTCGGGTCAAGAAAGTGACTATATTAGGGTCAAACTCTGGGGTTTATCTTGGGTGGACTTTAGTGACTTGTCAATGCCCCTTCTAGGGTCTCTACCACTTCGGGTCAAGAAAGTGACTATATTAGGGTCAAACTCTGGGGTATGGGCTTCTTTGTCTGGGAGGATAGGACGGGGGCATTCCGGCCGTAATTTGTTCCTGGACGAATTAGACAGGGGTTTACGTAACCAGTATTGTAGAAATTTCATAATATGTTGGGCAGGGGACCATTCAGAGGACCTAGGGTGCCTCAAATTATCCAGATCAGACATGGGTTGTCCCAGGGGGGTCTAAAATAGCATTTTCTGTAACCTCTGGGTTCGCTGGTATAGGTATAACGTCATTAGAAGAATTGTGGTCTGACTCATCGGACAAATAGTCCTCTGGGTAATACTCTTTATCCATAGATGGATTTTTGGACATTTCCTCTGTAGAGGTTTCATTCTCCCTTATTATTACCCCGGGGGTGGGGTTCAAGGCAGGCAAATTATCACTGAAAGAGGGGTTGCTCTCCAGATCGTGTGTCTTTTTAGTTTTCTTTTTAGGTTGATCAGTATCTAATTTATCTTGAAAAGACTCTTGTATTATATTTTTTACCAGGACTGGCATGTCTCCCAATGCAGATGATATGGATTTAGCAACTGAATCCGAAATCATGGACTGTATGTCCTGAGATTGTTCTGAATCAGACATGATGAATCTGAATAAGTGCTAAGGATTATCAAGTGTATTTGTATTAGCCTGCAGCGGAGCTCGTTTGAGTACCGCAATGTAAACAACACTATTTAAATAATGTTATAATAATAATATAGTAACATAAATAATATAAGGTATAAAACGTGTTATTTTAACAAAGGATACGTTTCAGATTGGTAATGATACTTGTAATAAAGGCTCCGTATGTGGGCAAAAGCGCAGGGATTTTGGTACCTGCAATAAAACACAATGCAAAAAATACTCACAAATAGCGTAACAATAAATTTATCTAGTAGATTTTTCAAGAAAAATAGTAAAATGAATGCGGATTACACCAGATTGCAAAGGATGCAAAACGGGTGTAATCGCAGGGAAAATGCAAAAACAAAATGGCCGCGGTCACGTGACGTTGTGCAAAAATGTTGCGCTGCATCACGTGATCCAAGATGGCGGCCGTATAAATTATAGAAGAAGAAGGCTACATTAATACATTATAAGAAATTACAATACAAATGTAAAATTTGATAGATTACCTAAACGGGTTGGCAAAGAAAAGATAAAGTGGTAGAAAAAAACGGAGTTTGTTAGAAACCATTAAACATACTAAAGGTTATCAGAAATTAGCTGAAAAGTAGAAAGAAAAGATAGATTGATAGAAAAATAGTAAAATGAATGCGGATTACACCAGATTGCAACGGATGCAAAACGGGTGTAATCGTAGGGAAAATGCAAAAACAAAATGGCTGCGGTCACGTGACGTTGCGCAAAAACGTTGCGCTGCATCACGTGATCCAAGATAGCGGCCATATAGATTATAGAAGAAGAAGGCTACATTAATTCATTATAAGAAATTACAATACAAATGTAAAATTTTATAGATTACCTAAACGGGTTGGCAAAGAAAAGAAAAAGCGGTAGAAAAAACGGAGTTTGTTAGAAACCATTAAACATACTAAAGGTTATCAGAAATTAGCTGAAAAGTAGAAAGAAAAGATAGATTGATAGAAAAGTAAGTCCACTTTCATTGAATGAGTGGATGGGAAAAAAACAAAAAACACAGAATAAAAAGATAAACTGCAATCATATAAATTGAGCAAATAAATCACATCACCTTTCTGCTGGAGCAGTAAAGAAAGAGGAAGTGAAAGGGGACTGGCTGATTATATATATATATATATATATATGTATATATATATATATATATATATATATATACTATGGTTGCTGTGCCCCCATTGGTTGAGGGGCTTTTACTTTGTTTCAATGTTTTTATGTCTTTATGTCTTTACTGCTGGAGATTTTCAAGTAAAGGATGTAAAGCAAAATAGGAGCCTCCTGTCTTGCAATAAAATTTGATAGCCACTAGGTGTTGGTCAGCATATCAACACTTTCTGCACATTTACATTTAGTGCACACAGTTACAGATTGCTCATTGTGGTGGATACAGCAAATGAGCTTACAGTCACACTTGGAACATACAGTGAATAGTCATTAGATAAGTTTTAGCACAATATACGACTTCACAAAGCAAGATCGAAAGTGCTACAGAAAAAGACACTTGTCCACTGCAGTACTGTGGTAACCTCCTAATTATCCTCTTTATTGGACTTGGTTATGTTTGTCAGTATGGGGCATATGCTGATTGTATTATGGTTTAATACTATATATTAAAATCGCACTTATATATACTTTATCCTTATTTTGTTGTGTCTTAATCAGTGTAGATGGTTTTATTTATTTATAGCTACCATACCTTCATTCTTTTTGTGGCAAGGAGTGCTAATTATAAGTACCTTTTTTTATTTTAATTTAATTGTTTATTCATATTTTACTTAAGCACCGGTCATTACTAGACTTTTTGGCCATATTAAATACCAGTGGCCTGAGTAGTATTGCTTTATGTACAATAACTAACACTCAGCTAGATTACGAGTTGTAAGTGAAAAAGCAGCGTTATGGCTCTTTTTCACTACCGCTGTTATTACAAGTGTTGTAGGTACAGCTGTACCGCACACTTTTTTGGCCGTCACGCAACCTAACTACCGCAACTTTCAAAAAGTCCTTTTTCAATGGGACTCACATAGCGCCGGTATTACGAGTTTGCCTATCCGGCCAAAAAGTGAGCGGTACAGCCTATACCGCCAAGATCCATAACGTAAACTGAAAGTCAGTAGTTATGGCTTTTATGTTACAAAGCTGCAACATAAAACTCATAACTAAAGTGCTAAAAAGTACACTAACACCCATAAACTACCTATTAACCCCTAAACCAAGGCCCTCCCGCATCGCAAACACTATAATAAAAATATTAACCCCTAATCTGACGCTCCGGGCATCGCTGCCACTATAATAAACATATTAACCCCTAAACTGATGTATTCCCGCATCGCAAACACTAGTTAAATATTATTAACCCCTAATCTTCTGTCCCTAACATCGCTGCAACCTACATTACTGTTATTAACCCCTAAATCTGCCGCCCCCAACGTCGTTGCCACTATACTACAGTTATTAGTCCCTAAACCTAAGTCTAACCCTAACCCTAACACCCACTAACTTTAATATAATTAAAATAAATATAAATAAAAATTACAATTAATACTTAATTAAAACCTATTTAAAACTACTTACCTGTAAAATAAACCTAAGCTAGCTACAATATAACTATTAGTTACATTGTATCTATTTAAGGTGTTATTTTTATTTTACAGGTAAGTTTGTATTTAACTAGTAGACTATTAACTATTTACTAGCTACCTAGCTAAAATAAATACAAATTTACCTGTAAAATAAAACCTAACCTGAGTTACACTAACACCTAACATTACACTACAATTAAATAAATTACATTAATTAAATACAATTAACTAAATTACAAAAAATAATAAATTCTAAATTACAAAAAAAATTAAAAAAGAAATTATCAAATATTTAAACTAATTACACCTAATCTAATAGCCCTATCAAAATAAAAAAGCCCCCCCCCCGAAAATAAAAAAAACTCTAGCATAAACTAAACTGCCAATAGCCCTTAAAATGGCCTTTTGTGGGGCATTGCCTCAAAGAAATCAGCTCTTTTACCTGTAAAAGAAAATACAAACAGCCCCCCCAACAGTAAAACCCACCACTCACACAACCAAATCCCCAAATAAAATCATATCTAAAAAACCTAAGCTCCCCATTGCCCTGAAAAAGGCATTTGGATGGGCATTGCCCTTAAAAGGACATTTAGCTATTTTACTGCCCAAAGATCATCCTCAACGAAGCCGGGAGAAGTCTTCATCCAAGCAGGCAAAAGTCCTCAATGAAGCTGGCAGAAGTCTTCATCCAAGCGGGCCGAAGTCGTCCTCCAGGCGGGCAGAAGTCTTCATCCAGACGGCATCTTCTATTTTCGTCCTTCCGTCGCGTAGCGGCCCCATCTTCAAGACATCCGGCGCGGAGCATCCTCTTCTTTTGACGGCGACTACAAAATGAAGGTTCCTTTTAAGGGACGTCATCCAAGAAATCTATCAGCCAATAGGATTGAAGCTCAGATTAGGGGTTAATAACTCTAATGTAGGTGGTGGGGATGTCAGGGACAGCAGACTATGGGTTAATAAGTGTAATGTAGGTGGCGGCGATGTTGGGGAGGCAGATTAGGGGTGTTTAGACTCGGGGTTTATGTTAGGGTGTTAGGTTTAAACTTAACATTTTCTTTCCCCATAGGAATCAATGGGGCTGCGTTACAGAGCTTTACGCTTCATTATTGCAGGTGTTAGGCTTTTTTTTAGCCAGCTCTCCCCATTGATTTGTATGGGGAAATTGTGCACGAGCACGTAAAAGCAGCTCACCGCAGCACTGGTATTTGGGTGCGGTATGGAGATCCAAGGAGCTCAACGCTGCAATATGGCCTGCTAACGCTTTTTTTTTGCAAACCTGTAATACGAGTGCTGCTAAAGGTGAGCCGTGGAAATAACTTGCAAGTTAGCAGCGAGCCAGCCATAACGCAAAACTCTTAATCACACACTGGAAGGAGGAATGGGAACTTCCCTGTGACATCAAGAAGCTAGTACACACCAAAACTCCACCAAGAGGATTACATGGATTTTAACAACTCCCCTTCCCTCTCTTCCAGGGAACAATCCATTGAAGGTAATAAAATCAGAATCTTGAGCAGAGCAGCTCTCTCTGTCTACCTCCATGAAACAAGGCAAAGAAATACTGAGAGGGTAGGGGAAGTGGGAGGGATATTTAATGCTTTGTTTTGGTGTCTATGCCTCCTCCTGGTGGACAGTTGAAGTATTTCCCAAAGGTTATGAATGGATTTCATGGACTCTCACTGCCATTAGAAAGAAATGTGTTTTAACTTTAACCCCCAAGACATACACCATTTGAAAGCTAATCACTTGGTCTTTCTAGATCCTGGGGGTTTCTAGGGCTTAAGCGCTGTAATCCTTATGTGTGGTGATGTCATCAGTGTCCCTGAAATCCTGGATAATGCCAGAGTCCTAGACAACCAGAGATGCAGGAGGGCCCGAGATTACATTGTGTGCATGATAACCAGGTGGGGTTGTTCAGATCTAGAAAGGTAATGCACTACTGATCCACAGCTGAACACAAAGATTGAGCCAATCATTGATTATTTTCAGCTCAAGATTACCAATTTAAAGCTTAACTTAGCTATGCAGGGGTTAAGCACAAAGGTTTGTGCCAGCAATATTTCAATAATAAAATAATCTAGCACATTACAGCATTATATTATTGCTTCTTTATGTCCCTTTAAGTTTTTTTGTTAATAATTTTGGAATTGACACTCTATATATCTCTTATTTTGCAGTTTATTGCTAATGTTTCTGGCTGTGATATAGCTGAAGTAGTGGACTGCTTGAAGAGGAAAACAGAAGATGAGATTCTTACAATTACTAGGACAATGGTACTGTACATAATCATTGGTTGCAAGCATAAATCATTAATTCATTATACTTTTCTCACTCAATATTATTAAACAAAGGTGTGACAGGCACCTTTTACCTGAATAACTTGCTGCCAATAAAACCCTTTCAGAACTGGCAGGGACATACGTTCAAAGATGAAAAACCGTTTGTGACACTTTTGCATTTAGAATTTATAACACAAAGATTGCATTCTCATGCTTGGCATGAAACAAGAGCTTCAATAACAGGTGTTTAACTGTACTTGAGCGTTTGAATAGCTTGCATAACACTAAATTAACACATTGAAGTATGGGCAGAACATAGATGTGATGTTAAATAAATTATTTTGATCATTAAATACAGAAAGAGTACTGACATATAAACTTACAGATGTTACTGTTCTGTGATGATTTAGCGTTCTACTCTCTGTTCTGTCTCAGACTAACAGTCCCATGGTGCACTGGGTGAAAACTGGAACCAGACTTTGGTTAGTCACTAAGGCCTAGATTTGGAGTTCGGCGGTAGCCGTCAAAACCAGCGTTAGAGGCTCCTAACGCTGGTTTTGGCCGCCCGCTGGTATTTGGAGTCAGTGATTAAAGGGTCTAACGCTCACTTTTCAGCCGCGACTTTTCCATACCGCAGATCCCCCTACGCCATTTGCGTATCCTATCTTTTCAATGGGATCTTCCTAACGCCGGTATTTAGAGTCGTTTCTGAAGTGAGCGTTAGAGCTCTAACGACAAAACTCCAGCCGCCTGAAAATAGCAGGAGTTAAGAGCTTTCTGGCTAACGCCGGTTTATAAAGCTCTTAACTACTGTACCCTAAAGTACACTAACACCCATAAACTACCTATGTACCCCTAAACCGAGCTCCCCCCACATCGCCGACACTCGATTAAAATATTTTAACCCCTAATCTGCCGACCGCCACCTACATTATACTTATGTACCCCTAATCTGCTGCCCCTAACCCCGCCGACCCCTGTATTACATTTATTAACCCCTAACCTGCCCCCCACAACGTCGTCGCCAGCTACTTAAAATAATTAACCCCTAATCTGCCGACCGCAAAGCGCCGCCACCTACGTTATCCCTATGTACCCCTAATCTGCTGCCCCTAACACCGCCGACCCCTATATTATATTTATTAACCCCTAATCTGCCCCCCTCAACGTCGCCTCCACCTGCCTACACTTATTAACCCCTAATCTGCCGAGCGGACCGCACCGCTACTATAATAAAGTTATTAACCCCTAACCCGCCTCACTAACCCTATCATAAATAGTATTAACTCCTAATCTGCCCTCCCTAACATCGCCGACACCTACCTTCAATTATTAACCCCTAATCTGACGACCGGAGCTCATCACTACTATAATAAATGGATTAACCCCTAAAGCTAAGTCTAACCCTAACACTAACACCCCCCTAACTTAAATATAATTTACATCTAACGAAATTGATTAACTCTTATTAAATAAATGATTCCTATTTAAAGCTAAATACTTACCTGTAAAATAAATCCTAATATAGCTACAATATAAATTATAATTATATTATAGCTATTTTAGGATTAATATTTATTTTACAGGCAACTTTGTAATTATTTTAACCAGGTACAATAGCTATTAAATAGTTAAGAACTATTTAATAGTTACCTAGTTAAAATAATAACAAATTTACCTGTAAAATAAATCCTAACCTAAGATATAATTAAACCTAACACTACCCTATCAATAAATTAATTAAATAAAATACCTACAATTACCTACAATAAAACCTAACACTACACTATCAATAAATTAATTAAACACAATTCCTACAAATAAATACAATTAAATAAACTAGCTAAAGTACAAAAAATAAAAAAGAACTAAGTTACAAAAAATAAAAAAATATTTACAAACATAAGAAAAATATTACAACAATTTTAAACTAATTACACCTACTCTAAGCCCCCTAATAAAATAACAAAGCCCCCCAAAATAAAAAATTCCCTACCCTATTCTAAATTAAAAAAGTTACAAGCTCTTTTACCTTACCAGCCCTGAACAGGGCCCTTTGCGGGGCATGCCCCAAGAATTTCAGCTCTTTTGCCTGTAAAAAAAAACATACAATACCCCCCCCCAACATTACAACCCACCACCCACATACCCCTAATCTAACCCAAACCCCCCTTAAAGAAACCTAACACTAAGCCCCTGAAGATCATCCTACCTTGTCTTCACCATACCAGGTTCACCGATCCGTCCTGGCTCCAACATCTTCATCCAACCCAAGCGGGGGTTGGCGATCCATCATCCGGTGGCTGAAGAGGTCCAGAAGAGGCTCCAAAGTCTTCCTCCTATCCGGCAAGAAGAGGACATCCGGACCGGCAAACATCTTCTCCAAGCGGCATCTTCGATCTTCTTCCATCCGGTGCGGAGCGGGTCCATCTTGAAGCAGGCGACGCGGATCCATCCTCTTCTTCCGTTGTCTCCCGACTAATGACGGTTCCTTTAAGGGACGTCATCCAAGATGGCGTCCCTCGAATTCCGATTGGCTGATAGGATTCTATCAGCCAATTGGAATTAAGGTAGGAATTTTCTGATTGGCTGATGGAATCAGCCAATCAGAATCAAGTTCAATCCGATTGGCTGATCCAATCAGACAATCAGATTGAGCTCGCATTCTATTGGCTGATCGGAACAGCCAATAGAATGCGAGCTCAATCTGATTGGCTGATTGGATCAGCCAATCGGATTGAACTTGATTCTGATTGGCTGATTCCATCAGCCAATCAGAATATTCCTACCTTAATTCCGATTGGCTGATAGAATCCTATCAGCCAATCGGAATTCGAGGGACGCCATCTTGGATGACGTCCCTTAAAGGAACCGTCATTAGTCGGGAGACAACGGAAGAAGAGGATGGATCCGCGTCGCCTGCTTCAAGATGGACCCGCTCCGCACCGGATGGAAGAAGATCGAAGATGCCGCTTGGAGAAGATGTTTGCCGGTCCGGATGTCCTCTTCTTGCCGGATAGGAGGAAGACTTTGGAGCCTCTTCTGGACCTCTTCAGCCACCGGATGATGGATCGCCAACCCCCGCTTGGGTTGGATGAAGATGTTGGAGCCAGGACGGATCGGTGAACCTGGTATGGTGAAGACAAGGTAGGATGATCTTCAGGGGCTTACTGTTAGGTTTCTTTAAGGGGGGGTTGGGTTAGATTAGGGGTATGTGGGTGGTGGGTTGTAATGTTGGGGGGGGTATTGTATGTTTTTTTTTACAGGCAAAAGAGCTGAAATTCTTGGGGCATGCCCCGCAAAGGGCCCTGTTCGGGGCTGGTAAGGTAAAAGAGCTTGTAACTTTTTTAATTTAGAATAGGGTAGGGAATTTTTTATTTTGGGGGGCTTTGTTATTTTATTAGGGGGCTTAGAGTAGGTGTAATTAGTTTAAAATTGTTGTAATATTTTTCTTATGTTTGTAAATATTTTTTTATTTTTTGTAACTTAGTTCTTTTTTATTTTTTGTACTTTAGCTAGTTTATTTAATTGTATTTATTTGTAGGAATTGTGTTTAATTAATTTATTGATAGTGTAGTGTTAGGTTAATTGTAGGTAATTGTAGGTAGTTTATTTAATTAATGTATTGATAGGGTAGTGTTAGGTTTAATTATATCTTAGGTTAGGATTTATTTTACAGGTAAATTTGTTATTATTTTAACTAGGTAACTATTAAATAGTTCTTAACTATTTAATAGCTATTGTACCTGGTTAAAATAATTACAAAGTTGCCTGTAAAATAAATATTAATCCTAAAATAGCTATAATATAATTAAAATTTATATTGTAGCTATATTAGGATTTATTTTACAGGAAAGTATTTAGCTTTAAATAGGAATAAGTTATTTAATAAGAGTTAATTTATTTCGTTAGATGTAAATTATATTTAAGTTAGGGGGTGTTAGTGTTAGGGTTAGACTTAGCTTTAGGGGTTAATACATTTATTAGAATAGCGGTGAGGTCCGCTCGGCAGATTAGGGGTTAATAATTGAAGGTAGGTGTCGGCGATGTTAGGGAGGGCAGATTAGGGGTTAATACTATTTATGATAGGGTTAGTGAGGCGGATTAGGGGTTAATAACTTTATTATAGTAGCGCTCAGGTCCGCTCGGCAGATTAGGGGTTAATAAGTGTAGGCAGGTGTCGGCGACGTTGAGGGGGGCAGATTAGGGGGTTAATAAATATAATATAGGGGTCGGCGATGTTAGGGCAGCAGATTAGGGGTACATAGGGATAATGTAGGTTGCGGCGGTTTACGGAGCGGCAGATTAGGGGTTAAAAAAAATATGCAGGGGTCAGCGATAGCGGGGGCGGCAGAATAGGGGTTAATAAGTGTAAGGTTAGGGGTGTTTAGACTCGGGGTACATGTTAGAGTGTTAGGTGCAGACGTAGGAAGTGTTTCCCCATAGGAAACAATGGGGCTGCGTTAGGAGCTGAACGCTGCTTTTTTGCAGGTGTTAGGTTTTTTTTCAGCTCAAACAGCCCCATTGTTTCCTATGGGGGAATCGTGCACGAGCACGTTTTTGAGGCTGGCCGCGTCCGTAAGCAACTCTGGTATCGAGAGTTGCATTTGCGGTAAAAATGCTCTACGCTCCTTTTTTGGAGCCTAACGCAGCATTTGTTTGAACTCTCGATACCAGAGTTAAATTTATGGTGCGGCCAGAAAAAAACCCGCGGAGCGTTAACAGCCCTTCTACCGCCAAACTCCAAATCTAGGCCTTCGTAAAGAAAATCTGTTGAGCTGAATAATATTTCCAGATTGTTTTATGTAGGTGTAAATTTTCCTGAGAGTCAGAGATTAATGCAAAATTTTATATATATATGTGTGTTTACCTTATTGACCAATAGTTAAAATGTGTCTTATTGGTGGATCTTTAGCTGTAGAGGTGTTAAAGAGAGGTATTGGATGGGATACATTTCATGTTGGGAGGTATAGGCCTAGTGATAAAACCTCTCCGTAGACTTTAATAGAGATACTTGTTACAACAGTTTTCCTATAGAGGATAAATAATCTCCATAAATCAATAGCTGCAAAACTTTTTCTGTTCTATAGTCACATACATTAGCATCAGGTGGAGTTGCCGTTCAGATGACTATAAAAGAAAATCTGGGAGAATAAAATCAACAGAAGTAGACTACTTCAAACCAGTCCTCAGCCAAATTCAGCAGTTTCCACCTCAAAACCATCTCTAAAATTCACCACTTCCTTACACAAGACACAACTAAGATTTTAACCCACACTCTCATCATTTCCATTCTTAACTATTACTAATATTACTATTACTTCTGATCTCCCTTGCTGCTGTCTATCCCCTTTACAATCCATAAAGAATGCCTCTGAAAGGCTAATCTTCCTTACATGTTGTTCCTCTTCCGCTGAACCTCTCTGCCAATCCCTTCATTGGCTTCATTGAGCCTCCAGAATAAAATACAAATTTCTGAACCTAACATTCAATAACACTGTTTCCTCCTATATATCTTTCTTAGTTACCAGATACTCTCCCACCCATACTCTGCCCATGTCCATCATCTCTCTTCCTCTCTTGTGTTACCTCTTCTTCACATTCCTGTCTACAGGACTTCAGATTGGCCTCAAGCTTGTGGAATACTGCCTCGCTCAACAAGACTCTCTCAAAATTTTCAATGTTATAAGCATTTCTAAAAGACTCTACTTTCTTACACCAGCACTTCTGCTTCTTTTGTCAGTCCCTTGCACCCCTTAGCTTGTAAGCTTACAAGCCTAACCATCCAGTGGATCACCTTCTTGAAAGCTGATCTACAACAGTTGGCAGGATCCCGTACTTTGGTCCAAAATTTGCATCTTAAATGCTATTTTTGTATATATATTCACAGCACTGTAAAATCTGCTGGCTCGCTACAATTATTGATGATAATAATACTTCCAGTAATACTAACACTTTCCTAAATAATTACAGGCCTTTTAAAACGAGTATAAGCTGTGGGGAACAAAACACATCTAAAAACATAATTTATACTTTCATGGTAGCGAGAGTCCACAATCAGTTACATATGGGAATTACATTCCTACCACTAGGAGGAGGCAAAGTTTCCCAAAACCCCACCTACCTCACAAATACCTTAGTATAGTAAATTTTCAAGGTTAAAAAGGTATAAGAGCCAAAAAGGAGCAGGGAAAAAAGATGTGCTTAAAACAAATCAATCCCAAGAAAAGGGTGGGGGATCATGGACTCTCGTCACCATGAAATAAATACATTTATCAGGTAAGTATAAATTATGTTTTCTTTTATATAGGTGGTGAGAGTCCACGATCCGATACATATGGGATCTAATGCCCATAAAGGGAGGGATTGAAAAAACAGTTGTTTTTTTTTTACTGAGAAATAAAATCCACAACCCAAAAGAAGAAAATCTCTTATAATTAACTAATAAAAACAGGCATAATCAGTAAACTGAGACAACTACCTGAAGGACCTTTATACCAAAGGCTGTTTCATAGGAAGCAAAAACATAAAAATGGTAAAATTTAGTAAAGGTATGCCAAGAAGACCAAGTGGCTGCCTTGCAAATTGGATCAACTTGATCTTGAAAACCCAAGAAGTGGCAACTGACCTAGTAGAATGAGCCATAATCCACTGTGATGGAGGCTGACCCCCTCTAAATAAGCTTTGTGAATCAAAAGTTTCAATCAAGAGGTTAAAGAAATAGCAGAGCCTTCTGACCTTTCCTAGGGCCAGAAAAAAGAACAAACAGACTATGGGGCCTATCTATCAAGCCGTCAACCACAAATACGCTGGAATTCCAAAGCGGAATTGTGGCGAGCTTGATTTGACCTAGTTATCAAACCCTACAGATCGGCAAAAGTTGAAATATGTGATGTAACATACGATCCGCCGTTCTCAATCCGACACAGATCGATGCTTATGTCATTACAGATGTTCCGAATACACATTCGGCACTATTTGAAACTTTAAAAAAGTTATCAAATAGTTAACCGGTACGCTCGCGGCTATTCCGGCCCAGCATACCTGGTTTTCAATCCGCCACCCTGGAGGTCGCTGATGCCATAGGAATCAATGGGAGTCTGAAAGCAGCGAAAGCTTATGTTGGATGCTGCCAGATATCCCATTGATTTCTATGGTAGAAACCAGTTACATTTACACCTAAAACTCTAACATAAGCCCTGAGTCTAAACACCCCTAATCTGCTGCCCCGACATTGCCACAACCTACATAAAATTTATAACCCCTATCACTCCACTCCCGGACCACACCGCAACTAAATAAAAGTATTAACCCCTATCCCGCCGCTCCCGGACCCCACCACAGCTAAATAAAAGTATTAACCCCTAAACCTCTGGCCTCCCACATCACTACCACTAACTAAACCTATTAACCCCTAAACCACCATCCCCCCACATTGCCATAAACTAAATGAAGCTATTAACCCCTAAATCTAACAACCCACTAACTTTACATTAAAATTACAACATCCCTATCTTATAATAAATTACAACTTACCTGTAGAATTAAATTAAACTGTATTAAACTATTAATTAACCTACCCTATTATACTAAAATTACATTAAACTTCCAATTAAATTAACTATATTACATATTAAAAATACCCTAACCCTACACAAATTATTTAAATCTACAATTAAAAATAACTAAATTACCAAAAAAAATAAACGCACAGTATCAAAAATAAAAAAATAATTACACCTAATCTAATAGCCCTATCAAAATAAAAGAGCCCCCCCCCCCCCAAATAAAAAAACCTTAGCCTACAATAAACTACCAATTGCCCTTAAAAGGGCCTTTTGCAGGACATTGCCCCAAAGAAATCAGCTCTTTTACCTGTAAAGAAAAATACAAACACCCCCAACAGTAAAGCTCACCACCCACACAACCAACCCCACCAAATAAAAACCCTATCTAAAAAAGCTAAGCTCTCCATTGCCCTGAAAATGGCATTTGTATGGGCATTTAGCTCTTTTACATGCCCAGACCCTACTCAAAAATAAAACCCACCCAAAAAACCCTTAAATAAACCTAACACTAACCTCCAACGATCCACTTACAGTTTTTGAAGTTCCGCTTGAACGATCCATGCAGCCAGCATCCGACGAGGAGCTTCTCTTCAATATGGTCTCTGCCGTAAACTGGATCTTGAATGCAAGTGTCGTCATCCAAGATGGTTCCAAACAGCCAATAGGATTAGAGCAGCTAAAATCCTATTGGCTGATTCAATCAGCCAATAGGGTTGAGCTCTCATCCTATTCGCTGATTGGAACAGCCAATAGGATTTTAGCGGCTCTTATCCTATTGACTGATTGGAAGCTTTCAGCCAATAGGAATGCAAGGGACGCCATCTTGGATGATGTCACTTGCATTCAAGATACAGTTTATGGCGGCGACCGTATTGAAGAGGAGCTCCTCGTCGGATGTCTTCAGGATGGACCCGCTCCGCATATCTAGTAACCATTTGATCTCTCCCAAGAATCACATCATCTTGACCAGCTACTATCATCCATTTCTGGATTGTCTGGTAAATACAAGCCGGCAAGTCACATCAAGCCATTGTCTTATCACAAACATATGAAATCACTATCATAGGTTGATACATAGGTATGGCGGAGACCATATTCAAGAGGAGCTCCTTGACGAATGTCTTCAGGATGGATCCGCTCCATGCCGGGTGTCTTCAGGATGGACCCGCTCTGCGCTGGATGGATGAAGATAGAAGAGGCCACATGGATGAAGACTTCACCGGCTGGTTGAAGATGGAAGAGGCCGCCCGGATGAAGACTTCTTGCCGGCTAGATGGATCCTTCAAGCGGAACTTTAAAAACTGTACGTCGATCATCGGGGGTTAGGGTTAGGTTTATTTAAGGGTTTCTTGGCTGTGTTTTATTTTTAGAGTAGTGTCGGGGCATGTAAAAGAGCTAAATGCACTTTTAAGGGCAATGTCCATACAAATGCCCTTTTCAGGGCAATGGGGAGCTTAGGTTTTTTAGATAGGGTTTTTATTTGGGGGGGTTGGTTGTGTGGGTGGTGGGTTTTACTTTTGGGAGATGTTTGTATTTTTCTTTACAGGTAAAAGAGCTGATTTCTTTGGGGCAATGCCCCGCAAAAGGCCCTTTTAAGGGCCATTGGTAGTTTATTGTAGGCTAGGGTTTTTTTTATTTTGGGGGGCTTTTTTATTTTGATAGGGATAATAGATTAGGTGTAATTCTTTTTTATTTTTGTTACTGTGGTTTTTTTTCCGTAATTTAGTGTTTTTTTATTTTTTGTAACTTGGCGTTTATTTTTTTTGGTAATTTAGTTATTTTTAATTGTAGATTTAAACAATTTGAGTAGGGTTAGGGTATTTTTTAATATGTAATATAGATAATTTAATTGGTAGTTTAATGTAATTTTAGTATAATAGTTAGGGTAGGTTAATTAATAGTTTAAAGGGTTAGTTGTAGAGGACAGCACCAAAAATACTGCGTACTTGCTCAACCTCTATATGGAACGACTATCCAAAAAAGTCATTTCTGAAGAAAGAAAAAGGGGGAGGCATTCTAGAAGGAGCGCATCTCGAGGGGCTATAGTACGCTACAGGATGTATAGACAATATGGATATTTGTCTATAATTTAGGCTTGAGACAACTAAACACTAAATTTGTGTACAGTTATATAATAGGAAAAGACTTTCAATGCCCTATGTAGTGGGCGTAATACATGCACTTATATTTATCTAAATAGATAAAATTTGTAGAAAGAATGTGGTAGAGGCTAAGTACTGTAAAATTTATATTTTATAGGTATTTTATTTTACATTAAAAACAGTGCATGTCGACTTCCGGTGGGCGGAGCTAGCGGCTGGCAGCAGAAGAGAAGAGCTCCGCAAATTAACTCTGAATATATCCTATTTTCTGCTGCCGGCTGCCTTATCCCACGTTACCGCCTTGTTGGGTAGATGTAATAGGACCCCAACTGGCCAGGAATAGATCGTGAAGGGCCGAAAATCGCCCTTGCCTTGGAAGGCATTTCTATCTGCGCCACGCTGCGCACCTAACGGACCTCGCGGGCGCCATCTTGGAGGATCCCTCCCTACCTCCATACCCGTCACAGCCCGGATGGAGCTGCAGAATCATACAGCCTAAGGAATATATCGGCAACGCTATAGGATACCGATCCAGCCGGATTAACTGTCTTTGTGGCAGCTGAAAAGGGGACAATAATAAGCGGTACTCAGGTAACACGCATCCTGAAGGGACATTGTGGGCTAAATGATTAACTCAATTAGAAGCAATGCTGATAGCAATTGACTGCACTTAAGTAATCCGGCCTGCTTCACTTCATCTTGGAAGGGAGAGCAAGTAAATAAAAAAAAAAAAGGCAAACTTATATCAAGACACAAGTTGGTAAATAACTGGGGGCCTGGGACAGAGAGCTGCAGCGCTGGAGCTGTGAACAAACTCAGCAATCTATAACCGCACAGGGGCTAGACATATGGAACATTCTGCTCTATTGCATAGCTGGTATAGCTAAAAAAAAATTTTCCCAGGACTATATCTAGGGTCTATGTTTTCAGAGTGGGGCAGAGTTTCTCTATTATTTGCTGCATAGCTGGTATAGCTAAATTTTTTACATCTGTCTCATGTGATCTTGTGAGCGTATTCGAGGCCCATAACTTCTAACTGAATAATCTGCCTGACACTTTACTGCTTCATAGCTACCTCAGTGAACTTATTCTATTACACCTGGGACTAACATTTCTAGTGTGAGATAAGAAGGGAAGGGAGCCTACGGGGCAAGAGGAATGCTCTTGTGGTAAATACAGCTTACTTGTTTGTTTCTTACTCATCTTGCTCGTTCACAGCCTGAGGGGCCGTTGCATCTCACAGAATTTCAGTGTCACTTTGTGGTTTATGCATAACGTTCCTGCAATACTAGTCCTCTTGTACAATTTGTCCTATGAAAGTGGACGAGTATTTTCACAGGCTGCCTTCGCCTTCAAGTAGCACCATGAGTCAAAGATCAAAAAATCAGGACAAGATGCACAAAATCCTTATTGAATCTCAGGCAAACACCTCACTTGCAGATATTGAAAACAATTCACCTGGTGACCACTCCTCACTCTTGCAAGAACTTAAAGCATTTTTCTTACCAAAGATGGACAGCTTGCAGGCTGGTGTTGATACTTTGACCAGTGAGGTGAGACTCTTTTCTACACGTATGTCTGCTGCAGAACAGAGAATTTCGGGGGTTGAGGATAGGCAGCAAGAATCAGATATTTCATTGAAGCACTTGCTGAAACAAAATCAACAGTTAATGGACAAAGTAGAAGATTTAGAAAACCGCAGTAGACGAAACAACCTGCGAATTGTAGGTGTTCCTGAATCTATCAAGGATAAAGATCTATTGGACTTTGCCGCCTCAACCCTTCCAAAGCTCCTGGGCATGCCTTTGGATTGCCTCCCACTGGATATTGAGAGATCACACCGCATTGGCCCTAACAGATATCTGGACAACTCCAGGGAAAAACCACGTCAAGTAATCTTTAAATGTTTGAACTTCCAGGACAAGCTTGCCATTCTCAGAGCATACAGAACGGTTAAAGAAGTCATTTATGAAGATCACCGCCTCTTGTTGTTTCAAGATTTTTCGGTGGAAGTCACTAAGAGACGCAGGGACTTTGCCTCACTCTGTTCCACCTTGCATGAACAGGGGCGTAAATTTGCTCTTATGTTTCCAGCTACCCTTAAGATCCAGACCCTTTCAGGTCCAAAAACTTTCCACTCGCCTGCAGCAGCGCAAGCATTTCTGTCTACAGAGCGAAGGCAGGATAATGGTTGATAAGACTCTAACAAGAATCAATGTTCTCTTTTTTTACATAAAATGTATCTTATGACATGTTTGGTCCCTATCTTGCAGAGACCATGGTTGTGGTTAATAGTTCTCAGTTGGTGTGTGTGCCTGTGGGGCTTGGAGGGGGGGCACTTGGACGCCGAGTTCCCTTCTGCTGTTGAGCACTTGCCTCTGTCTGAAATACTCTCTTACGTCATTGACGTTTGCAGGTGTTGCAGTGTCTCCTCTCCGGCCCGCATAGGCGACATAGATTTCATAATAAGTATGGTTGTTCATATGGTTTGTTTTCTTAGTACTCTCAATGTTTGCTCTAGTCCCAGCTCCTACACACCCCACCTTATTAAGACTATGCAATACCCCCCACGTCGCATAACCCATGGTTCAGACAGGTATATTATCGGTAGAGCCCCTACTCATTCTAGGTTTCCTACCCCCTTTCCTGCATGTTTGGCCCTTGACTTGCATCTAGCACCTTTGGATGGCGATCCCCTGTCTGCCTTCCATCTCCTATGGTCCACTGCCGTTGGTGTTGCAGAGCTGCTCTGTTCCAGGGGTATTGTTCCTGAATGTATGCTATGTATTTTCCCACCTCAAACTTTACCTGGCCATTGTTTGTCTGTTCCCTCTCTTCTACCCTGCGCTACACCCCTTGAAGTAGAGCCACTCCTTGAAATGCTGAACATATTTTTCAATACAAATACAATCGTGTTTGGTAATTGTTGGTCCCAATACAGAAAATCTAATCATTGTATATCTGACTCCATTGTCTTGATCTATGCTAAGCCTCTTGAGGCTATTTTAAACTCTGGAATGTTGAAAATATCTTGTACTGTTTATACAGCTGTGGTTGGAAAACTTCGGCCTCAGCATAATACTAATGCCATTTTATGTTCTTGCTTCCTCCATAGCTGCAGTGGACTCTATGCCTGGGGGCCTCTGGCTCCCTCCCCTCCGCCACACAGCCAACCAACGAAGGCTAAACACTGTCATCATATAAACGTAAGTCAAAACTACACAGCACATACATGTATTACCATTATAAACTTTAGATATGTCACCTCCCATTAAAGTTATTGCTTGGAATGTAGGGGGCATCACATCTTTGGCAAAGAGGAGCATGATTCTTCACCATTTAGACTCATTAAGGGCTGACATAGCTTTACTCCAAGAGACGAAACTAACAGCTGAGGAACATGAGAAATTAAAAATACGCTGGGTTGGACAGGTTATAAGCTCCCCCACAGAGGGTAGGAAGAGGGGGGTTGCAGTCCTAGTGTGCAAAGGTTTGGCAGTTGTTTTTTCTAAGGTAGAGATAGACAAGAAGGGGAGATTTATAATTGCCTTAATTCAAACTGACACTTCCACATACACCCTATGCAATATTTATGGCCCTAATGCATATGACCCTGACTTTTGGACGAACCTTTTAGCCACATTGGCCACATATAACGCTCCTATAATTATGGGAGGTGATTTTAACTTGGCTCAGGCTCTTCCCCTAGATAGGTTTAGAGACCCTTCTGTCTCAAAAGCTTTGAAGATAAATATGTCTAGATATAAGCGGGGGGTATCCCTTATTGGCTCCTTTAAAGAAACTTTGAACCTGGTAGATGTGTGGAGAGCTAGAAACCCTGTTGAGAGAGATTTCACTTGCCTTTCTAAAACGCATCATACCATGTCACGTATTGACTACTTTCTGACTGCACCAAGTATCACGCCACAGATCTCGTTCATAGGTATAGGTCAAGTTACTATTTCAGACCATGCCCCAGTTACCTTATTCCTTCAGCCTCAGCTTCCTAAGCTTCCAAATAATACTTGGAGATTCCCTCTTCACCTCTATAATAATATTGAGTTTCGTCGCCATTTAAAAGCCTCCTGGACACACTACGCATCAGACAATGCTTCCCACTCAAGTGCTCCAGATCTATTTTGGCATGCCTCCAAGGCAGTGATGAGGGGCCACATAACCTCTTTCACAGCCCATCATAACAAGCAGCTTAAGAGGGTGGATGGGGCTCTTCTTTCTCAACTCACTGAGGCTTATAATAACTATCTATCTACCCCTACATTGCTGACTAGGAAACCGTACTAAGACCTTAAACAAACTAGGGATACATACCTCGCTCAACAAGACAATAAAATCAATATCCACAGGCAGGGTCGTTATTATCGGCATGGTAATAAGGCTGGCAGGTTACTCGCCAAGTTGGTTCACTCTTACAAGCCTAAGTCCCAGATCCTTGCCATTAAATCCAAGGGTACTATAACTGTCGATTCTAAAGACATCATGGCCGAATTTGTAGATTATTATACTTCCCTATATTCTAAACAATTAATTCATTCAGAAGCAAAACACAAGTTTTGGGATGCAGTGCAGCTCCCTACTCTTACGGAGGACCAGACCTCCCTCTTGAACTCTAGGATACTTCCTCAAGAGGTTCTTAAGGCCATTCGGCAGAACAAGCTGGGCAAGGCGGCGGGCCCTGACGGGCTACCCGCCGAATATTTTAAAATACTGGATGAAGAACTGGCCCCTGTCCTATCTTCCCTATACTCTGCGTACCTGGCAGGCACTGAGCAAATAAATGACAGATTCTCTGAAGCCAACATCTGTCTTTTATTGAAACCCGATAGAGATCCCACTCTTACCTCATCTTATCGCCCCATTTCATTGTTAAATAGAGACTATAAACTTTTGACGAAGATCCTGGCGGATAGATTGGCAACGGTTTTACCACATATAGTCCATGCCAACCAAACTGGTTTTGTAAAGGGCAGATCGTCAGTGTTGAACATCAGGAAAACTCTTGGTGTGGTGACCCATTATTGGTACAACGCACATGCACAATCCCCCTCTCAACTGCCAGATGCTTGCCTTTTGGCGCTTGACGCTGAAAAGGCGTTTGATCGCATTGAGTGGGACCATTTACACACATCACTATCTCACTTCGGTATCCGGGGTAACTTTTCCAACTTTTTGCAGCAATTGTACATGGCCCCCAAGGCTTCTCTCATAATAAACGGAGGGCTTTCTCCCTCTTTTGCGTTGCAGAGGGGTACGAGACAGGGGTGCCCCCTTTCTCCTTTCCTCTTTGATCTGTCCATCGAGCCCCTAGCATCTTACATCAGACAGCATTGTGCGGGTTTAGACATACACGGCCGACGGCAGCATCTTTCATTATATGCTGACGATCTGTTGCTCTTCATAGGTGACCCCGGTGCCAATTTACACCCTCTCTTGGATATTATTGAGGAATTTGGCAAGTTCTCAGGATATAAGATTAATATTGACAAATCTGAAGTCACGTGGTTACAGAACTCCTGTAACACAGATCTGGCGGGTACTGGTCTTACAATTACTGACGGCTGCTTTAAATACTTGGGCATTCGCATACATGTCAATCCTCATAAACTATATTCTCTTAATCTTGGTGGGATTGTAAAAGATATTAAACAAATGTTGCTGAGTTGGGTGAAGCTCCCCCTTTCTCTTTCAGGAAGGGTGCATCTTTTCAAGATGGTTGCTCTGCCTAAGCTTCTTTACCCCTTGCAGATGTTGCCCTTGCTTCTTACCCAGCAAGACATTGCCTCCTTGCAGACTTCCATTGGCAATTTTATTTGGCAGGGTAAGAAACACAGGATAGGTAAGACTCCTCTGTCAATGCCGGTGAATGGGGGTGGGCTCCGTCTTCCTAATATCATGTGGTATAATTGGGCAGCTCTTTCTAGGTTCATACTGGATTGGCTGGTAGGGAATGACTTTTACACAGTCCCTAATCTAGAGTCTAACTTCATCAAACCGCTATACTTGGCTTTCTTGCCTCATGCAGATTTTAAATCATTACCCATATTTGTACAAAATCATATCTTATTTAGGGACCCCTTGAGAGCCTGGGCCAAGATTTGCAAACTATGGGGATTGCAGAAATCTACTAGTAAATATCTCCCAATACAGGGTAACCTCAACTTCCTTCCTGGTTATACTACACAAGCATTTCAGATATGGCAAGAATCAAATCTGACCAGACTTTATCAACTACTGCATCCCTTGACCTTTGACATTCTACCTTTTCAAGACTTACGGGTGAAGTATGATCTCCCCAGCACCCACAGGTTTGCGTACTTCCAATGCAGACATTACATTTCCACATTAATTTCAGGGGGACTGTTGTCTAAGGAACCTTCCAATATAGACAGACTTTGTGCCTTGGCAAAACTGGGACCTTACAAACTCACACACACATATACTCTGTTGTATCGTCATTTTGAGGATTCCACTCTGCGTGGGATCGTATCGAAATGGTCTCATTTTGAAGATTTAGAGGTGGACACAGCGCAGATTACTTTGAGCTTTGAGAGGGCAATTCAGGGCACCATCTCTGCAAAATTGAGAGAATCGCACCTAAAGTTCTTGCACCAAGCTTATATTACCCCTGGCATGCATGCAAAATGGGTTCGAGGGGCACATGATCTATGCAGTAAATGTAGCAGGGTATCCCCTGACTGGATTCATCTGTTGTGGGGGTGCCCAAAGGTGCAGAGGTTCTGGCAGAAGATTTCGTTTTGGCTGGGCAAACTAACCAAGCAAATTTTACCCCTCTCAGCACAGTATGTGATTTTTCTTACGCCTAGAGACCAGACACATAAATACAACACTTTTATAACTACAGTTCTCATGCTAGCTAAACAGGCTATCCTTAGGGAATGGGTGGGAGAGAGAACCCCTCCATTTCAACAGCTGCTTAGAGCGGTACACACTCAGATGTTAATTGAGCAGGCAGACACAAGGGGAGACCCTGAGAAAAGAGTGAAGAGGTTTCTTCTTAAATGGGAGGTATATTTGATGCAGCTACCAAACATAGTTAGGGATAGAGTTCTCCTTCCCTTTAAAAACAGTCTGTATGTCTTAAATGAAAATCTAAAGGGCAACTGGTGTCTTTCCACTGATTCAAACTGTTGAGAATTCCTTTCATTTGCGGAGGCGTGGTGTTGGCTGGATGGGGGGGATCCGGAGGTACCCTGGGTGAGTATGAGCATATTTGTTGTTTGTTGATCTTTCCGTTTTTCCTTCTACGCTATTCTCTTTCTTTCCTTATCTTAGTATGCTTTCTCCCTTTTCCTTTTCTTTCTTTTTCTTCCCTTTGTTTGTCTGTTTATTTAGATATTTTTGATAAAAAGTGAGTCCAAGTACATGCATGATGATTTCATGTCAGTATCGGGCCTTTTAACACGATCACTGCCTTATATGTCTTATTCTGCATATGTTGATATCGAAACCTAGTATACCAATGTGATTGTACTTATTTTGTATGTCTTGGATTCTTTTCTATAAATAAAATTTGAAAAAAAAAAAAAAACAGTGCATGTCAGACCGATATATAAATTTGTAGAACAAGGATATGTTGATACAGATTTGCTACACATATGCTGACAGATTATACACATAAGTTTTAAAAGTAAGAAAGAGGCATTTTCCAAATGACAAATGTCAAAAATAGAGATGTAGATAGTACATAAAAAATAGTATATAAAATTATTACTATTTATAAAAACAATAAAACATATATTTACGAATCAAACTGCTTTATGTATGTCAGATGGGTTAAAATAACCGTTACGTGTATTTAAACTAGAATTTTATCTGTAATTGGTGCAGAGTATTAGAAAAGAGAATAAATAAATTTGAAAGTGCTAGACAAAGCGGGTATATATCCTAAAGTGTTAAGTTGGTGAAAGTCTGAAGTATTGTAGATATTTGTGGTGTTAACTTGTGGTCTAAAATACTTTAAAATCAAATCGATGTTAAAATGAACATATGTGGGGATAAACACATAGGTAAATTTGGAAATGCAATATGCATTATATACAAAAAGAGGGAATTGATTGGCCAATCCAGGGAAATGTACTATTTTTGGTATTCAGCTGAAGTGTTAAGCATAGAATTTAAATTTAAAACAACTGCATTAAGTATATAGACAAATAAACAATATAGCATACATCAAGGATTTTCCATAAAAAATGACGTAAATGTCAAGGATAGTGATGATAATAATAACAAGTAGTGTGCACCGAAAGTAAGTCTTTGGTATAAACAACATCTTTAAGACGAAAATTGTGCTATAGTGAGCGGATTGCCTTGGGGATCCACAGGCTAAGCAACGTTGAACTTCTTAAAAATAATAATACTGGAGAATTATTAAAAATTAGAAGTTAAG
Source organism: Bombina bombina (assembly GCF_027579735.1). Lineage (NCBI taxonomy): Eukaryota > Metazoa > Chordata > Amphibia > Anura > Bombinatoridae > Bombina > Bombina bombina. The sequence goes on from NC_069499.1 coordinate 1,277,903,580, forward strand.
GATTAAGAGTAATGGATTAAGGTAAAAAATGTAAAAAAAATTAAGATAATAAAAAAAATGTAGGGGCAAATCTATAATCTGCATATAGGATGGACAAATCTAAATATTGAGTGAGGCTAATAGACAATACTGGCTTGTTGTCTGAGTGTATCTATTTGGTAATGCACACAACAGAAAATGCAACTCATACATAGAAGCTAGCTTTCTAGCTCTCTCCTGGGGCGCGATCCGATATAGATCGCAGTTTGCGGCGCAAGCGAGGGAACCCACGTCGCCCGCAGTTTCAGCTCGCAACTCGAGCCATCCAATATGCGGCGCAGTCACTTGCTAAAGTGGCACAAGTCTCGCAAACCAGCGATGTCCAGAAATCTGAGTAAGTACAGATTTTTGGAGTCGCCAGTGACTTGCGCCACGTTAGAAACTGCCGGCGCCTATAAAACCTGACTAAAGTCTAAATCACCCGCACTGTCTAACACGCCTCCCTAACATAGCCCGACACGTCTAACCCTCTATCCGCTATCCCCCCTCACTATCCTAACAATAAAAAAGCTATTAACCCCTAAACCGCCGCTCCCGTACCCCGCCGCAACCTAATAAAGTTATTAACCCCTAAACCGTTGCTCCCGTACCCCGCCGCCAGCTATATTATATCTATAACCCCCTAAAGTGAGCCCCTAACACCGCTGCCATCTATCTTAAAATGATTAACCCCTAATGTAAGCCCCTAACACCGCCGCCATCTCTATTAAAATGATTAACCCCTAATTTAATCTACCTACCCCGCCGCCAGCTATATTATCTATATTAACCCTAAGTATATTATAGTTAATATAGGTATTACATTATATATATTAACTATATTAACCCTAATTATATTAGGGTTAATATAGTTAATATAGTTACTATAGTATTTATATTAACTATATTAACTCTATCTAACCCTAACACCCCTAACTAAATTTATATTAAATTAATCTAATTCATTTATAAACTAAAATATTCCTATTTAAATCTAAATACTTACCTATAAAATAAACCCTAAGATAGCTACAATATAATTAATAATTAAATTGTAGCTATGTTAGGGTTAATATTTATTTTACAGGTAAATTGTTAATTATTTTAACTAGGTATAATAGCTATTAAATAGTTATTAACTAATTAATATCTACCTAGTTAAAATAATTACCCAATTACCTGTAAAATAAATCCTAACCTAAGTTACAAATACACCTACACTATCAATAAATTAAATAAACTACAAACATCTATCTAAAAATACAATTAAATTAACTAAACTAAATTACAAAAAAAAAACCCCACTAAATTACAAAAAATAAAAAAAAGATTACAAGATTTTTAAGCTAATTACACCTATTCTAAGCCCCCTAAGAAAATAATAAACCCCCAAAATCAGCCAATCGGAATTCGGCGGACGCCATCTTGGATGACGTCATTTAAAGGTACCTCATTCGTCGTTCAGTCGTCGGCCGGGATGGATGCTCCGCGGCGGCGGAGCGAAGAAAGAAGATTGAAGATGCCGCCGGAAGAATGAAGACTTTGCTACCGCTTGGAGGAAGACGTCGCCGGAGGAAGAATTCTTCTTTGCCGCTTGGAGGAAGACATCGCCGGAGGAAGAATTCTTCTTTGCCGCTTGGAGCAAGACATCGCCCGGATCGGATCAGGAGTTCGGCCCGGTGTGGTGAAGACAAGGTAGGGAGATCTTCAGGGGGGTAGTGTTAGGCTTTTTTAAGGGGTGTTTGGGTGGTTTTAGAATAGGGGTATGTGGGTGGTGGATTGTAATGGGGGGGGGGTATTGTATTTGTATGCAAAAGAGCTGAATTCTTTGGGGCATGCCCCACAAAAGGCCCTTTTAAGGGCTGGTAAGGTAAAGAGCTTTGAACTTTTTTTAATTTAGAATAGGGCAGGGAATTTTTTTTATTTTGGGGGTTTATTATTTTCTTAGGGGGCTTAGAATAGGTGTAATTAGCTTAAAAATCTTGTAATCTTTTTTTTATTTTTTGTAATTTAGTGTTTGGTTTTTTTTGTAATTTAGTTTAGTTAATTTAATTGTATTTTTAGATAGATGTTTGTAGTTTATTTAATTTATTGATAGTGTAGGTGTATTTGTAACTTAGGTTAGGATTTATTTTACACGTAATTGGGTAATTATTTTAACTAGGTAGATATTAATTAGTTAATAACTATTTAATAGCTATTATACCTAGTTAAAATAATTAACAATTTACCTGTAAAATAAATATTAACCCTAACATAGCTACAATGTAATTATTAATTATATTGTAGCTATCTTAGGGTTTATTTTATAGGTAAGTATTTAGATTTAAATAGGAATATTTTAGTTTATAATATGAATTAGATTTATTTAATAAGAATTTAGTTAGGGGTGTTAGGGTTAGATAGAGTTAATATAGTCTATATAAATACTATAGTAACTATATTAACTATATTAACCCTAATATAATTAGGGTTAATATAGTTAATATATATAATGTAATACCTATATTAACTATAATATACTTAGGGTTAATATAGATAATATAGCTGGCGGCGGGGTAGGTAGATTAAATTAGGGGTTAATCATTTTAATAGAGATGGCGGCGGTGTTAAGGGCTTACATTAGGGGTTAATAATATTAATATAGCTGGCGGCGGTATAGGGGGATTAGATTAGGGGTTAATAATTTTATATAGGTGGCGGCGGTGTAAGGGGTCAGATTAGGGGATAGATAAGGTAGATGACAGCGGTGTAAGGGGTTCTAATTAGGGGATGGATAAGGTAGATGACAGCGGTGTAAGGTGTTCTAATTAGGGGATAGATAAGGTAGATGGCGGTGGTTTTAGGGGTTCACATTAGGGGATAGATCAGTTAGATGGTGGCGGTTTTAGGGGCTCACAGTAGGGGGTTAGTTTATGTAGATGGCGGCGGGGTCCGGGAGCGGCGGTTTAGGGGTTAATAACTTTATTAGGGATTTCGGGGGGGGGGATCGCGGTTGACAGGTAGATAGACATTGCGCATGCGTTAGGTGTTAGGTTTATTTTAGAAGATCGCGGTTGACAGGGAGATAGACATTGCGCATTCGTTAGGTGTTAGGTTTATTTTAGCAGCCAGTTTAGGGAGTTACGGGGCTCCAATAGTCAGCGTAAGGCTTCTTACGGCTGCTTTTTGTGGCGAGGTGAAAATGGAGTAAGATTTCTCCATTTTCGCCACGTAAGTCCTTACGCTGCATATTGGATACCAAACTGCGCTAGTTTGGTATACCTGCCTATAGCCCAAAAAACTACGGGCGACGGCAGAAATATACGCGTGTAACTTCTAGGTTACGCCGTATATGTGATACCAAACCAGCGTAAATATTGGCGTCGCCGGCTTTTGCGGGCGACGATTTTTATCGGATCGACCCTCTGAGCTTCAATAAAGTCTGCTTTTACCTGCACAACCTTTGCGGTGGTTCCTTCCTTGCATCAGGTATAATCCTGCATCGGTAATGGTATCTATTTGGTATATCGATCTAGGGGTGATTATATATCTTGTGGCTCCCTGATGCATATTTTACCATTTATTTTGTTTTATCTTAATTTTTTAAATTTTTTACCTTAATCCTTAACTCTTAATCCCCAACTTCTAATTTTTAATAATTTTTTTCAATTTCTAATTTTTAATTTTCCTTCATTATGATACCATAGTACAACTATGGTATGTTTTCCTATTATTCCATCTCTACTGCATCCTTTTTTCATTTATTGCTGATTTAGGAACAGTATCCATACCACTAATAAAACTAATTTTCATCTCACTAATGTATTTAATACAAACCTAATCTGGGCTATGAAACAACTTTGTAATGCAGTCTCTAAATGTAAAAGCAACCTCCGGTCCTTAATTTTGTACATATGCTCAGCCTGTATAAGCCACATCTCAAACTTTGGCTACCAAAGTAAAATCAGAGAAAATTTGACAAAACTTTTGCCCATTCTAAAAATGGCCGTAAGAGTATCATTGAACACTCCCATAATCCATTTGATAGAAGAATAGACTTTTTTGGCACAAGTTTTTGGCCACACCCCATTCACCCCATAGGCTATATGGACCTTTAAATACTCTTAGAATAAGACAGCTGGTATTAGTCTTGAGAAAGGCCTAGTTTGAAGGCTGAAACACATAGACTATCCTTTGATCTGTATCAGACATACAAGCCCGAGTTTTCTGCTGAATCAGGTGAGCATATTTTTTTAATATATGCCCAGATTGGTAATTTGAGTTAGCCATAGCTTTTCTTTTTGTTTTCCTTACAGGTTTTTTATATGCTCCAGTATTATTATTTTTGAGAAGAAGTTCAACGTTGCTTAGCCTCTGGATCCCCAAGGCAATCCGCTCACTATAGCACAATTTTCATCTTAAAGACATTGTTTATACCAAAGACTTACTTTCGGTGCACACCACTTGTTATTATTATCATACCTATCCTTGACATTTACGTAATTTTTTATGGAAAATCCTTGATGTATGCTATATTGTTTATTTGACTATATACTTAATGCAGTTGTTTTAAATTTTAATTTTATGCTTAACACTTCAGCTGAATACTAAAAATAGTAAATTTCCCTGGATTGGCCAATCCATTCCCTCTTTTTGTATATAACGCATATTGCATTTCTAGATTTATCCATGTGTTTATCCCTACATACGTTCATTTTAACATCGATTAGATTTTAAAGTATTTTAGACCGCAGGTTAACACCACAAATATCTACAATACTTCAGACTTTCACCAACTTAACACTTTAGGGTATAGACACACTTGTTCTAGCACTTTCAAATTTATTTATTCTCTTTTCTAATACTCTGCACCAATTGCAGATTAAATTCTAGTTTAAATACACGTAACAGTTATTTTAAGCACACGCGCTAAATTTACACTTACCTGCATCCAACTGCATAAACAGCTCCAAGCGAAATTACACTGGAGCTCGTTTATTCAAGCCCAACAGCCACTTCACTAATTCACGTTTAATAGCTATCACACCAGTCACCATACTACTATATCCTCAGACATATACATTGTATGGACAAATCCTCTAGTAGATAATCTGTTCTTTTGAGTTTATAACACTGCTCTACTTCTCAGCAGACACTTTATTCTCCTTTTGCAGTATTAGCTGCAACATTTTCTTCACAAAGGCAAACGATCATTTGCTATCAGTATAACCCATCTGACATACGTAAAGCAGTTTGATTCGTAAATATATTGTTTATTGTTTTCATAAATAGTAATAATTTTATATACTATTTTTTATGTACTATCTACAGCTCTATTTTTGACATTTGTCACTTGGAAAGTGCCTCTTTCTTACTTTTTAAATTTATGTGTATAATCTGTCAGCATATGTGTGGCAAATATGTATCAGCATATCCTGGTTCTACAAATTTATATATCTGTCTGACATGTACTGTTTCTAATGTAAAACATTTTATCTATTTAGATAAATATAAGTTGATGTATTACGCCCACTACATAGGGCATTGAAAGTCTTTTCCTATTATATAACTGTACACAAATTTTGTGTTTAGTTGTCCACTCTCAACCCTAAATTATAGACAAATATCCATATTGTCTATACATCCTATAGCATACTATAGCTCCTCGAGAGGCGCTCCTTCTAGAGTGCCTCCCCCTTTTTCTAATTAATAGTTTAATATAGTTTAATTTAATTCTACACGTAAGTTTTAATTTATTATAAGATAGGGATGTTGTAATTTTAATGTAAAGTTAGCGGGTTGTTAGGTTTAGGGGTTAATAGCTTAATTTAGTTTATGGCAATGTGGGGGGCTGGTGGTTTAGGGGTTAATAGGTTTAGTTAGTGGTAGTGATGTGGGAGGCCAGGGGTTTAGGGGTTAATACTTTTATTTAGTTGCGGGGGGGTCCGTGAGAGGCGGGATAGGGGTTAATACTTTTATTTAGTTGCTGTGGGGTCCGGGAGCGGTGGGATAGGGGTTAAACATTTTAGTATAGTGGCAGCATTTAGTGACAGGATGTAAATAAAGTTGGTAAAAAGCCGAATAGCAGCGAGATCGATGATTGCTAGTTAAAAACGCACGGCCGCGATGTTAGGCAATGTTAGGTAAGTATATTGGTGCCGTCAAATGCAACAAAGTTGACGGCTTGATAGATATCCCCCTATAAGTTTGTCAGAAAGCCTTAGTAACATTAAAGGTAAAGTAAGTCATAATTAGAAATTCATGATTCAGACAGAGCATATAATTTTATACAACTTTCCAATTTACTTCTATTATTTAATTTGCTTCCTTTTCTTGTTATCCTTTGCTGAAATGTTTATCTAGGTAAGCTCAAGAGCAGCAAAAAAACCTAGGCCTAGATTTAGAGTTGGGCGGTAGCCGTCAAAACCAGCGTTAGAGGCTCCTAACGCTGGTTTTTACCGCCTGCTGGTATTTGGAGTCAGTCAGGAAAGGGTCTAACGCTCACTTTGCAGCCGCAACTTTTCCATACCGCAGATCCCCCTATGCCATTTGCGTATCCTATCTTTTCAATCGGATCTTTCTAACGCCGGTATTTAGAGTCGTGGCTGAAGTGAGCGTTAGAAATCTAACAACAAGACTCCAGCCGCAGAAAAAAGTCAGTAGTTAAGAGCTTTCTGGGCTAACGCCGGTTCATAAAGCTCTTAACTACTGTGCTCTAAAGTACACTAACACCCATAAACTACCTATGTACCCCTAAACCGAGGCCCCCCCCACATCGCCGCCACTCTATTAAAAATTTTTAACCCCTAATCTGCCGCTCCGTACACCGCCGCCAGCTACGTTATCCCTATGTACCACTAATCTGCTGCCCCTAACATCGCCGACCCCTATATTATATTTATTAACCCCTAATCTGCCGCCCCCGCTATCGCTGACACCTGCATATTTTTTTTAACCCCTAATCTGCCGCTCCGTACACCGCCGCAACCTACATTATACCTATGTACCCCTAATCTGCTGCCCCTAACACAAGTCGACCCCTATATTATATTTATTAACCCCTAATCTGCCGCCCCAAACGTCGCCTCCACCTACCTACAATAATTAACCCCTAATCTGCCGACCGGACCACACCGCTACTATAATAAATGTATTAACCCCTAAAGCTAAGTCTAACTCTAACCCTAACACCCCCCTAACTTAAATATAATTTAAATCTAACGAAATAAATTATTCCTATTTAAAGCTAAATACTTACCTGTAAAATAAACCCTAATATAGCTACAATATAAATAATAATTATATTGTAGCTATTTTAGGATTAATATTTATTTTACAGGCAACTTTGTAATTATTTTAACTAGGTACAATAGCTATTAAATAGTTAAAAACTATTTAATAGTTACCTAGTTAAAATAATTACAAAATAAATAAATCCTAACCTAAGTTATAATTAAAGCTAACACTACACTATCAATAAAATAATTAAATACAATACCTACAATTATCTACAATTAAACCTAACACTACACTATCAATAAATTCATTAAATAAAATACCTACAATTATCTACAATTAAACCTAACACTACACTATCAATAAATTAATTAAATACAATACCTACAAATAAATACAATTAAATAAAATAACTAAAGAACAAAAAATAAAAAAGAACTAAGTTAAAAAAAATAAAAAAATATTTACAAACATTAGAAAAATATTACAACAATTTTAAACTAATTACACCTACTCTAAGCCCCCTAATAAAATAACAAAGCCCCCCAAAATAAAAAAATGCCCTACCCTATTCTAAATTAAAAAAGTTCAAAGCTCTTTTACCTTACCAGCCCTGAAAAGGGCCCTTTGCGGGGCATGCCCCAAAGAATTAAGCTCTTTTGCCTGTAAAAAAAACACATACAATACCCCCCCCAACATTACAACCCACCACCCACATACCCCTAATCTAACCCAAACCCCCCTTAAATAAACCTAACACTAAGCCCCTGAAGATCTTCCTACCTTATCTTCACCACGCCGGGTTTACCAATCGACCCAGAAGAGCTCCTCCGATGTCTTGATCAAAGCCCAAGCGGGGGGCTGAAGATGTCCATGATCCGACTGAAGTCTTCTATCAAGCGGCATCTTCAATCTTCTTTCTTCCGGATCCATGTTCATCCCGCCGACGTGGAACATCCATCTTCACCGACGACTTCCCGACGAATGACGGTTCCTTTAAGAGACGTCATCCAAGATGGCGTCCCTCGAATTCCGAGAAAGGGACCGTCATTAAAGGAACCGTCATTCGTTGGGAAGTCGTCGGTGAAGATGGATGTTCCGCGTCGGCGGGATGAACATGGATCCGGAAGAAAGAAGATTGAAGATGCCGCTTGATAGAAGACTTCAGTCAGATCATGGACATCTTCAGCCCCCCGCTTGGGCTTGGATCAAGACATCGGAGGAGCTCTTCTGGATCAATCGGTGAACCCGGCGTGGTGAAGATAAGGTAGGAAGATCTTCAGGGGCTTAGTGTTAGGTTTATTTAAGGGGGGTTTGGGTTAGATTAGGGGTATGTGGGTGGTGGGTTGTAATGTTGGGGGGGGGTATTGTATGTGGGGGGTTTTTACAGGCAAAAGAGCTGAATTCTTTGGGACATGCCCCGCAAAGGGCCCTTTTCAGGGCTGGTAAGGTAAAAGAGCTTTGAATTTTTTAATTTAGAATAGGGTAGGGCATTTTTTTTATTTTGGGGGGCTTTGTTATTTTATTAGGGGGCTTAGAGTAGGTGTAATTAGTTTAAAATTGTTGTAATATTTTCCTAATGTTTGTAAATATTTTTTTATTTTTTGTAACTTAGTTCTTTTTTATTTTTTGTACTTTAGTTAGTTTATTTCATTGTATTTAATTGTAGGTATTGTATTTAATTAATTTATTGATAGTGTAGTGTTAGGTTTAATTGTAGATAATTGTAGGTATTTTATTTAATTTATTTATTGATAGTGTAGTGTTAGGTTTAATTGTAACTTAGGTTAGGATTTATTTTACAGGTAATTTTGTAATTATTTTAACTAGGTAGCTATTAAATAGTTATTAACTATTTAATAGCTATTGTACCTGGTTAAAATAATTACAAAGTTGCCTGTAAAATAAATATTAATCCTAAAATAGCTACAATATAATTATAATTTATATTGTAGCTATATTAGGGTTTATTTTACAGGTAAGTATTTAGCTTTAAATTGGATTAATTTATTTAATAAGAGTTAATTTATTTCGTTAGATTAAAATTATATTTAATTTAGGGGGGGTGTTAGGGTTAGACTTAGCTTTAGGGGTTAATACATTTTTTATAGTAGAGGTGAGATCCGGTCGGCAGATTAGGGGTTAATTATTGTAGGTAGGTGGAGGCGACGTTGGGGGCGGCAGATTAGGGGTTAATAAATATAATATAGGGGTCGGCGGTGTTAGGGGCAGCAGATTAGGGGTACATTGGTATAATGTAGGTTGCGGCGGTTTACGGAGCGGCAGATTAGGGGTTAATAATAATATGCAGGGGTCAGCGATAGCGGGGGGCGGCAGATTAGGGGTTAATAAATATAACACAGTGGTCGGCGATGTTAGGGGCAGCAGATTAGGGGTACATAGGGATAATGTAGGTTGCGGCGGTGTACGGAGCGGCAGATTAGGGGTTAATAATAATATGCAGGGGTCAGCGATAGCGGGGGCGGCAGAATAGGGGTTAATAAGTGTAAGGTTAGGGGTGTTTAGACTCGGGGTACATGTTAGGGTGTTAGGTGCAGACTTAGGAAGTGTTTCCCCATAGGGAACAATGTAGCTGCGTTAGGAGCTGAACGCTGCTTTTTTGCAGGTGTTAGGTTTTTTTTTCAGCTCAAACAGCCCCATTGTTTCCTATGGGGAGATCGTGCACGAGCACGTTTTTGAAGCTGGCCGTGTCCGTAAGCAACGCTGGTATTTAGAGTTGCAGTGGCGGTAAATATGCTCTACGCTCCCTTTTTGGAACCTAACGCAGCCCTTCTGTGAACTCTAAATACCAGCGGTATTTAAAAGGTGCGGGAGAAAAAGCCAGAGTAGCTAATGCACCCCTTTGGCCGCAGAACTAGGTTCTATCAGCTGATTGGTGGCTGCATATATATACCTATTGTTATTGGCTCACCCATGTGTTCCGTTAGAAACCAGTAGTGCGCTGATGCTCCTTCAAAAAAGGATACCAAGAGAATGAAACAAATTTGACAATAGATGTAAACTGGATAGATGTTTTAAAATTGTATGTTCTACCTAAATCATGAAAGAAAATGTTTGGGTTTCATGTCTCTTTAACATAAAATTTCAATACTCTAACAAAATCCAAAAAATGCAAAGATTTTTCAAAAGCATTCTTAGGATCAGGACACAAAGAGGGATTAACAATCTCCCTACTAACAAGAATAGATAGAAATAAACATAGAAAAATCTAGTAATAAGGAGAATATGAGAAACATAGAGATGATGAAAATATTGTTTGGAGGTTCGTGTGTTTTGTAGTTTCAAGTTTCTTTCTTCAACCAAGAGAGGCATGGAAATATTTTAAAAATAGACTGCAGGGAGTGTACAAAAACACAAGATTATTTAAAGGGACAGTCTACACCAGAATTTTTATTGTTTTAAAAGATAGATAATCCCTTTATTACCCATTTCCCAGTTTTGCATAACCAACACAATTATAATAATATACTTTTAACCTCTGTGATTATCTTGTATCTAAGCCTCTGCAAACTACCCCTTTTTTCAGTTCTTTTGACAGACTTGCAGTCTAGCCAATCAGTGCCTGCTCCCAGATTACTTCACGTGCACGAGCACAGTGTTATGAAATATGTGAACTAACACCCTCTAGTGGTGAAAAACTGTTAAAATGCAATCTGAAAGAGGTGGGCTTCAAGGTCTAAGAAATTAGCATATGAACCTCCTAGGTTAAGCTTTCAACTAAGAATACCAAGAAAACAAAGCAAAATTGGTGATAAAAGTAAATTGGAAAATTGTTTAAAATTACATGCCCTATCTGAATCATGAAAGTTTATTTTGGCCTAGACTGTCCCTTTAAATATAACAAAGAAAGACTAGTGCAGGTATGGTCTGCTGATATGAAACATTTTATGCTTTTAAATATAAAATAAAATCTAAAAATAAACCGATGACAAATACACAAAAAAATTATCACAACACTTATGTCTTTACATTGCTGTAGCTAATTGGACCATGAGATAATGTTATTGTATAGAAAATAGCCTTTGTTTAGAATCATATCATCTTCAGGATGCTTCTGAAAAGAGAATTAAAAACTTTCTGGTTACCCATTATTAAGTCGTAATTTCTTGCTCCTCAAAAACAGATCCTTTTTCCGTTTCTGTCCTCTACCAGTTTCTTAGAATTAGTTATATTAACTACTTTTTCGGTTACATGGATTACTAATATTCTATCTCTATCTATTGGGTACTTATAGAGCGCAAACTAATCACCTGTGAGGGTCTCAAGGCACTAAAATATTGGAGAAATATAGATAGGAGAGAGCGGGTGGGGTTTTACCCCATTTTTTTGTTGTTCTTATTGTGAGAGATAAAACTTTATACACCAAGTAGCGTTAAACTGGATAGATGCAGATTGTATTTAAGATTATCCCAAATAAGAAGAGATTATTCGGAGTAAAGTATTTCATTTATTGGTATAGCAACAATGTTTATGGACGCTATCTACAATGTTCTTTTTTTTGTATCATTTTGCTTCTCTTGTTTTTTTTTTGTTTGGGTGATATTGTTTATTAACCATTCTGTAAAATTAATAAAATTTATTTGGAAAAAAAATGAAAGAAAGAAAATAGCCTGTGTTTAATTCTGGCTTTAAAAATTGTATTCAAATGTGTAAAAAAAAGTATATAATGCTATATTGCCCACACTGTATAATGCTGATTTATCTCTACAGGCAATAGGAGCTATACCTGCTTGTGTAGATGGGGTATTTCTTCCCAAAATTGCTGAGCAGATTTTGAGAGACAAAGAAAGTAACCGTGTCCCCTTTATAATTGGGATGAACAATCATGAGTTTGGATGGATAATTCCAGTGGTAAGAAGTATTTCTTTTTTTATATTGTATATTATATTAATTAACAATAAGGCTGTATTTTTTGAATTATGTACCCATCAACTCAATGAAAAGTTCCATTACAAATCTATTTTCTAGAACACCATGATTACATGGAAAGTCAGGCTGGCATTAGCACAAGCAAGTCATTTCAGTAGTGAGTAGCTCATTTGTCAAGGGGAAAATCTTTTTTATTCTTCAAACTGTTAGAATATTACTTTACTTGCATCTGGGGCTAAGGCTAATGAATGGATTTGATATTTACAAGGGAAAGTAATTTTCCATGAAATAATAATAAAAAAAAAAGATCTGACCAGTGCTAAAGAAAAATTGACTATGTTGTTACTCCCCTGCCCATGGTGGGAGTGCATCAATATCTTACCTTTGTGAAGTTTTTAAAGTGTGGCCCCCCCTTGGCTGTAGTTTACCCTACAATCTCAAGATAGCTTTATTTCACCACAACCTAGGAAAACTCAAGATCTATTATTTTACTTTTTTTGGCCTGAAGACTAGCCCTAGTAAAGGTCCGGTTGAAGGAGAAGTCGTCTAGCTGGACTCAGGTCTTAGATGTAATTGAGTACATAGGACAAAATGGAAGAGTATGTGTACAACTATTTTGATACTATTGACATGCATACTGATCAATAGAGCTTTTAACTTGCAGTTCTCTCTGTGAGGGTTTCAGTGTGCGAGAGGAGCCCTTAACCCCCCTTTTTTCTTTTTTTTTTTTTTTTTTTATTAATTTATATTTATTTTCCTCTGTGTGAATTAGTCTTGACAAGCACATACTGGTTTATCGTACATTATTTTTCTTTATAATCTAAATAGCTTTGATATATATGAATATGCAACCATTCCAATAGATATTTACAACTGTTGCTTTTCTGAACTTTTTAGTAGTACCCTATACTTTAGGGCTCATGCCTCTTCATTGGGTTATAATGTATCTGGTCCTTTCTATTTTGGTTCCATTACACAACCCTAAACCTCAGTATGTTAAAGGGACAATAAAGACAACATTAAACTTTTATGATTCAGATAGAGCATGCAATTTAAAAAAAAAAAACATCAATTTAATTTTGTTATCAAATTTGCTTTGTTCTTTTGGTACCTTGTATTGAAGAGTAAAACTAGGTAGGCTTATAAGAGCTCAGGAGTGTGTTTGTGTCTTTAGTACTCTATGGCAGCAGTGTTTTGCTACAAATAATAATACCCAGAGAGAACAAAGCTAATTTGATAACAGAAGTAAATTGGAATGTTGTTTAAAATTACATGCTCTATCTGAATCATGACATTTTTACTTTACTGTCCCTTTAAGGCCTGATATTTGATACCCCTTGGTTTAACTTAATCTCAGGGAAGCTTGTTTTTTTAGGCACTTATGTACTTTTCATTATTATTGTGGTTAACAATCTCTTATTGTTTTCTGTTCACTCTGTGTTTAACAGTTTAACAAATCTTAAGATATTTAAATTCAAGTTACCAAATTATGACATGTTCTTGCTTTTTTTGTTAACTTGAGAACATAGATTTGGAGTTTAAGTAATATGGAAGTCTCCTGTCCATAATGGCATACTGGTGTAGGCTCAGTAGTATGCATCTGTGTTAAGTACTATATGACTGCAATGTTTGCAACATGTTCAAAATAATTAGAGGAACACTAAGCACTATTTAAAAAAAAAAAAAAAAAGATGATTATATTCTTATATAACCTCCCCTGATAAACCAATTTGCTGAAAAATATAAATAAGCTGAAAAGTCTCAGACTGTTTTAATAAACCTTTAACAAAGTTTTAAGACAGCATGGAACTTTATTAAGGCATCTAAGGGTTAATGCTGAACATGAGCCAAACTTAGTATATGCTTGTGCAAAGGATACCAAGAGAAAGAGGTAATTTAATTTAAATAAAAGATTGAACTTTTTTGTAATATTTGTCTGAATTGTGAAGGTTTAATTTTGACTTGTATGTACTTTTAAGGGACGATTGATGCATTTATGTAATTTGAAACATAAGATGAAGTGTTGTTTTTTTTGGTTACAGAGTCAAGGAAATAAATGAATGTATACAAATATATATCTTTACTAAGGGGTAACTATATTCTAATAATTTTAAAAAAGCAGTACAAAGTCATTGTTCTCAAGTAAACTGTTTTGTAATATTTATACCAAATGATTTTTTAATCTTTGCAAAAGTTTTCTTTGAATTCATTAGACCACTATGATAGTATTTTTTAATTTCAGAATAACTGGATTTTATTGACATTTGTATTGGGAAAATATTCAAAAAAAAGTGTAAGAAACAGACGTATATTTGTTTTCTTCAGGTGATGAATATAAGTGGATTTGAAGACGGAATGACTATAGACACAGCTGAATCACTTCTCCGCAACCTTCCATTACTCGTAAGATTCTTTTGCAGTTTGTATAAATAGCCATGATTTGATCTTATCCAATCATACACAATGTGTATATAAACATAGTGGAAAGTAAAAATGGTAGCGCTATTTTTTCTTTCAATTTTTCGAAAGAGAATATATTTTTTTAAAGTTTCCAATTTACTTCTATTATCAAATTTGCTTTGTTTATGTTATTCTTTGTTGAAGAGATATCTAGATAGGTAGTGTGCACATTTCTGGAGCTCTACATGATAACAGGAAATAGTGCTGCCATCTAGTGTTCTTGCTAATGTATAACATTGTTGAAAAACTTCTGCCAAATAGTGCTTCAGGCATGTGCACACTCCTAAACTTACCTTCCTGCTTTTGAACAAAGAATAAGAAGAAAACAATATAAATGATAAATTGGAAAGTTGTTTAAAATTGTATGTTCTATCTGAATCATGAAAGAAAAATGTTGGGTTTTATGTCCTTTTAAGATAAATCCATAGCAGTCACATTGTTACTTCTAAATTAAAGTTGAAAGTAAAATGTTAACGATCGAGTGAAAGCCTCGGGCACACTAAGATCTGAAGGTCAAACAGCACAGCTGCACTAAACCCCTCATCTAATAGCATTAAATAGGACATGCTACAAAACTCAAGTCTGGCTTTCACTCAAGTGCTAACCCAAAGATGCGTGCTAAGTTGAAAGTGCATAAAAAAAAGTGTTCTCTACAAAGTATTAAATTATGTTTTAAAGAAAATCTGGCATCCTTTTGGAAGCACACGGCTAAATTAAAAGCAAAATAAAATAGTTACATTATTTTGCCAAATGGTTTAAGACCAGGAAGCATGCATTGCATGGGTATAGGTTAGGGACCCAGTGAGTAAGAGACCTTGACCGGGTCCTGGGTGTAAATATTTGACCACATGCCCAGAGCTGTAAGTTGTGCAATTACATGGGATGTGTAACTAATCCAGTTTGAGAGTGCAGTCCATTTCTGTGTTTTGTACTTGTATAGGCAAAAAAAGTGTCACCCTTGTATGTAAGTGTGTTGGTATGAAAGCATGTATTGTGTGGCTGTAGGCAAGGGACCAGGGAGGAGAGATCATGGCATGGTGCTGTGCTTAACCCATTTGGCAAATGCTATAACTAAGTCTTTTATTTTGCTTTTCATCTAGCTGTGTTCTTGCAAGAGAGTGAAAGAGTTTCTATGTGTTGATAATATTTTTTATTTTATACTTTTCCCTATGGGATTTGCACCCAGACTTGCCTGAGTTGCTAGGAACTGTTCAGTTGTCTGAGTGCTGGTGAGGATGTGAGTTTTACAGTGGCATGGGATGTATACCCGATCCAGTTTGAGCTTACAGTCCATTTCCATGCTGAATATATAGATAGATGTTTTTTATTAGTAGATTTGTGTTATCACTGATTTTATCAGTGATTTAAAGGTATGTGACAAGGTGTTGGACTGGAAAGGGCTCCATATATACATGTATATGCATGTATGTATGTGTGTGCATATATCTATACACACACATATATATATATATATATATATATATATATATATACATATACATACATACAAATACCCCCCCCCCCCCCCCCCACACACATACTAAAACTTTACTTCAGGCACGCTAACTTTTTTTTCAATTGTAACCTATAATTCATCATGTGATTTGAGAGATGTTGCACCATCCATTAAAAGTATAGTGCATGCTAACCTTCTCTAGTAAATCTTTTATACCATTGACTTGTAATATCAGATTGTGCACTATTCTAAGAACAGTGTCATGATATGGATAGCGCGCACTACACTTGAAATCTGGGCTACCACTTGTTTCAAATGCATTGTTTTAAGGATATAATTTTCTACCTATATAACCTAATTTTTAAAATCAATCAATATTGTGTTTTAATGTCTGTTTTTTTGTAGGGCGTCAGTTCTGAATCCATTAGTATAATAATGGATGCATACTTTGGTGACATAGATGATCCTCTTGAAATCCGAAATCAATTCATTGATTTATGCGGAGACATTGTATTTGCTTTGCCAGCCATTAAAACAGCAAAATATCACAGAGGTATTTAATATAAGTGGGATTTTCATTTAGCTTTGTGCAGCTAATGATATTTTAGACATTTTAAATAAAATTGGCATGTATCATTGTATTAGACAACCACATATTGCATTGGGGTTTCTTGTTTTCCAAATGCATAACTTTATCATTTTAATCTATTTGCTTTTTAAAAGCCATTTTCAAGGTACTCTAAATCTCCTTTCAGACCATCCATATCTTATTCATGAGAAATGTTGCTATGTAATCCTTATAAAAACAGTATTGAAAATAAACAAGGCACAACTGTGTTTTCTGCGGAACCCCACATATTATTATAGTGTAATTAAAATATGTTATTACAACTCTATCGAATAGATTTAGAGTTCTGTGGCCAAAGGGGTGTGTTAGCTACGCATGCTTTTTTTTCCCTGCACCTTTTAAATACCGCTGGTATTTAGAGTTCACAGAAGGGCTGCGTTAGGCTCCAAAAAGGGAGCGTATAGCATATTTACCGCCACTTCAACTCTCAATACCAGCGGTGCTTACGGACGCGGCCAGCTTCAAAAACGTGCTCGTGCACGATTCCCCCATAGGAAACAATGGGACAGTTTGAGCTGAAAAAAAACCTAACACCTGCAAAAAAGCAGCGTTCAGCGTCTAACGCAGCCCCATTGTTTCCTATGGGGACACACTTCCTAAGTCTGCACCTAACACCCTAACATGTACCCCGAGTCTAAACACCCCTAACCTTACACTTATTAACCCCTAATCTGCCGCCCCCGCTATCGCTGACCCCTGCATATTATTATTAACCCCTAATCTGCCGCTGCGTACACCGCCGCAACCTACATTATACTTATGTACCCCTAATCTGCTGCCCCTAACACAGCCGACCCCTATATTATATTTATTAACCCCTAATCTGCCGCCCCCAACGTCGCCTCCACCTACCTACAATTATTAACCCCTAATCTGCCGACCGGACCACACCACTACTATAATAAATGTATTAACCCCTAAAGCTAAGTCTAACCCTAACACCCCCTAACTTAAATATAATTTAAATCTAACGAAATAAATTAACTATTATTAAATGAATGATTCCTATTTAAAGCTAAATACTTACCTGTAAAATAAATCCTAATATAGCTACAATATAAATTATAATTATATTGTAGCTATTTTAGGATTAATATTTATTTTACAGGCAACTTTGTAATTATTTTAACCAGGTACAATAGCTATTAAATAGTTAATAACTATTTAATAGTTACCTAGTTAAAATAATTACAAAATTACCTGTAAAATAAATCCTAACCTAAGTTACAATTAAACCTAACACTACACTATCAATAAATAAATTAAATAAAATACCTACAATTATCTACAATTAAACCTAACACTACACTATCAATAAATTAATTAAATAAAATACCTACAATTAAACCTAACACGACACTATCAATAAATTAATTAAATACAATACCTACAAATAAATACAATGAAATAAACTAACTAAAGTACAAAAAATAAAAAAGAACTAAGTTACAAAAAATAAAAAAATATTTACAAACATTAGAAAAATATTATAACAATTTTAAACTAATTACACCTACTCTAAGCCCCCTAATAAAATAAGAAAGACCCCCAAAATAAAAAAATGCCCTACCCTATTCTAAAATTAAAATAGAAAAGCTCTTTTACCTTACCAGCCCTGAAAAGGGCCCTTTGCGGGGCATGTCCCAAAGAATTCAGCTCTTTTGCCTGTAAAAAAAAACATACAATACCCCCCCCCTCAACATTACAACCCACCACCCACATACCCCTAATCTAACCCAAACCCCCCTTAAATAAATGTAACACTAAGCCCCTGAAGATCTTCCTACCTTGTCTTCACCACACCGGGTCCCGATCTGTCCTTCATTTGGACTTAGGACGTCGCAAGAAGAGGATGGATCCGCGCCGGAGGTCTTCAAGATGGAGCCGGTCATCATCAGATGGAAAAACAGAGAAGATGCGGCTTGGATGAAGATGTTTGCTGGTCCGGATCGACTCTTCTGCCCGGATAGGATGAAGACTTCTGCCCGAAGATGGAATTCTTTAGCCGCCGCTTGGATCCAGACTTCAGCCGGAGGATGGACGTCACTCTTCAGCCCCCGCTTGGGCTTGGATGAAGATTTCGGAGGCTCTTCAGGACAGATCGGGACCCGGTGTGGTGAAGAGAAGGTAGGGAGATCTTCAAGGGCTTAGTGTTAGGTTTATTTAAGGGGGGTTTGGGTTAGATTAGGGGTATGTGGGTGGTGGGTTGTAATGTTGGGGGGGTATTGTATGTTTTTTTTTACAGGCAAAAGAACTGAATTCTTTGAGGCATGCCCCGCAAAGGGCCCTTTTCAGGGCTGGTAAGGTAAAAGAGCTTTTCTATTTTAATTTTAGAATAGGGTAGGGCATTTTTTTTATTTTGGGGGTCTTTGTTATTTTATTAGGGGGCTTAGAGTAGGTGTAATTAGTTTAAAATTGTTGTAATATTTTTCTAATGTTTGTAAATATTTTTTTATTTTTTTGTAACTTAGTTCTTTTTTATTTTTTGTACTTTAGTTAGTTTATTTCATTGTATTTATTTGTAGGTATTGTATTTAATTAATTTATTGATAGTGTAGTGTTAGGTTTAATTGTAGGTAATTGTCGGTATTTAATTTAATTTATTTATTGATAGTGTAGTGTTAGGTTTAATTGTAGATAATTGTAGGTATTTTATTTCATTTATTTATTGATAGTGTAGTGTTAGGTTTAATTGTAACTTAGGTTAGGATTTATTGTACAGGTAATTTTGTAATTATTTTAACTAGGTAACTATTAAATAGTTATTAACTATTTAATAGCTATTGTACCTGGTTAAAATAATTACAAAGTTGCCTGTAAAATAAATATTAATCCTAAAATAGCTACATTAGGATTTATTTTACAGGTAAGTATTTAGCTTTAAATAGGAATAATTTATTTAATAATAGTTAATTTATTTAGTTAGATTTAAATTATATTTAAGTTAGGGGTGTGTTAGGTTAGGGTTAGACTTAGCTTTAGGGGTTAATACATTTATTATAGTAGTGGTGTGGTCCAGTTGGCAGATTAGGGGTTAATAATTGTAGGTAGGTGGAGGCGACGTTGGGGGCGGCAGATTAGGGGTTAATAAATATAATATAGGGGTCGGCTGTGTTAGGGGCAGCAGATTAGGGGTACATAGGTATAATGTAGGTTGCGGCGGTGTACGGAGCGGCAGATTAGGGGTTAATAATAATATGCAGGGGTCAGCGATAGCAGGGGCGGCAGATTAGGGGTTAAATATAATATAGGGGTCGGCTGTGTTAGGGGCAGCAGATTAGGGGTACATAGGGATAACGTGGGTGGCGGCAGTGTGCGGTCGGCAGAATCGGGGTTAAAAAAAATTAATAGAGTGGCGGCGATGTGGGGGGGCCTCGGTTTAGGGGTACATAGGTAGTTTATGGGTGTTAGTGTACTTTAGAGCACAGTAGTTAAGAGTTTTATAAACCGGCGTTAGCCCAGAAAGCTCTTAACTACTGACTTTTTTCTGCAGCTGGAGTTTTGTCGTTAGATTTCTAACGCTCACTTCAGCCACGACTCTAAATACCGGCGTTAGAAAGATCCCATTGAAAAGATAGGATACGCAATTGACGTAAGGGGATCTGCGGTATGGAAAAGTCGCGGCTGCAAAGTGAGCGTTAGACCCTTTCCTGACTGACTCTAAATACCAGCGGTAGCCCAAAACCAGCGTTAGGAGCCTCTAACGCTGGTTTTGACGGCTAACGCCAAACTCTAAATCTAGCCGTAAGTTTCCTATCCTTCAACTATTGTTTAACTAATATTTATTTCAATTTGCAGTCATTTTACTTTTACAATTCTCTGATATTATGATTGCTCTACTTATACAATCTACTTTAGTGCTTTGAGAGACTTGATAGCTGTGCATTGTTCTAGTATCATTCTAACATGTTTTTTTTGTTCTTTTTTTGCTTTGCAGATTCTGGCTTACCTGTTTATTTCTATGAATATCAGCACCGTGCCTCTTTATTTAAAGATTCCAAGCCAGCTTTTGTTAAAGCAGATCATGGAGATGAAATTCTCTCTGTTCTGGGAATCCCATTCTTGAATGAAGAAAGTATTTTTAACTGTAAGCTGTGTGTTACTTGCAATCTACTATCTAAGATATACTTATCTGAAAAACTTTAGTTACTAACGGATACTTTCTTTCTTCATAAGTTCCTGCTACGGATGAAGAAAAAACCCTAAGCAGAATAGTTATGAAATACTGGGCCAACTTTGCACGAAATGGGTAAGAAAATATAAACAATTGTTCTCTCTGCTTAAATAGAAATATATGTTAAAAAAACAGTATTCTGGTCATCAAATTCTCAGTTTAATTATTGGGAAACCAGTGCATTATAAATTATTTTGAAAACAAGACACTTTCTTTTCTTTGACATTATGTACTGTATTTCTGAATATGCAAGAAAATTGCGGAAACAGCCATTGATTTTCAGGCACATTGAAAGGAATTTATATATAGATATATTTAGATTGAGCCAAAACATTAGGAGCCAGAATTAACATTTTAGGCTCTGGGGCTTACAGGATCTGTTAATTGTTAAGTTATACAGAGCTATGAAAGTAATGGTTGGGATATATGAAATTGATGGGCCTTTGATAAGATAAATGAAATAAAAGCTATCAAGTATGACTCACTAACTTTGAAAACATAGCATAATAGTTATTGCATCAATCCTCCTAAAAGTGTTCTTGTATGAAATAAATACCACAGGCCATAATGCACATTTTATTTGCCTTCCCATTGCCACACTAATCCTCTATAATTTGTAGTACACAGAGTATGTCTTTTGGGTCATATCAATCTTGTGGGGCAATGAGGGCTTATTTGAATTTATTTTATACTGTATATAAAAAGAATATATTTTCTTCCTCCTAATTATATCAATCTTGTTTTTTCATTATTATTATTGATAGTATTATTATTACTACTACTATTTTTTAATGTGCAGCCACAACTTGTGCAGGGTACATACCTAAAATCACAAAATGACAATGATTAATGGCAAGAAATGCATATTTGTAAAATAGACTTAACCAAATTAATAGAGGGAAAGTGTATATACTGCAGCGAGAGAAGGCAGTTCAAAATTTATTTTGTTGGTTAGGAACTTTCACAGAATATATGGTAAACCTCTTAAAATATATGGGTTTTCAAATAGCATATGAAGCTGTATGTTTGGAGACAGCTTTATGGAGTTGGGTAAAGAGTTGTAGAGAGTAAGAGCAGCATATATGTAGTTTTGAAGACAGTTAAGGGAAGTAGGGATCATGGGATAACCATGCTGGTATTAGACTTAGTGGCCAATAATTGAATGCCTTAGGAGTGAGGAAGTCCAGTGGTGCCAACAAAAGTGCTCCATGGTCATGTGATCACCGTGACAGCCAGTCACAGTCACCATGTGTCTGGGGGTTTGTTAACCATGGCTTGTCTTGTCTTGGCCCCATCTCTTCTGTCCCAGTGAAAATTTGCAGTAAAAAAAGTAAAATTTATTTTAATAAAGTATATTTATATTCTTAATACATTTTATTTTAAGAACATTACTTTGTTTACTATTTCATTTTAATGAAGTGTTTTTTTGTTTTTGTTTTTTGCCCATTAATGTTATCTTATGCCCTTTGCGATAAATGAGTTAAATATAAAGTGTCAAAAGAGTTATAGGTAAATACCCTGGGATGTCTAAATTTATACTTTTTGTGCAGCAATTTTGAATTGGGTGACCGCTATTTAGTTTACAATCCAAGCATAGCAAATTTTAGCGTTAAACCAATAATTTAATCTTTGTAAAATTTGACCTATATCAGATATAAATAACTTGGAAACATAGGCATATGTGGTTTTCCTAAAATCAGTACAACATAATGAATTTATAGGGAGGTATGTTTTTTTAGCTACACTAGTTAAGTAGAAATTGTTATGAAGAACACTGCAAAACGTTTTGTGTTTTTTTTTATTTTTGCCCCATTTTCAGTATTATATTCCCATTTAATTTTATTTTATGTCCCTATCATAAGAAAGGCCTGTTTGTCTGTTACATTTTTTTTTATATTAATATCTATGGGTGCACTTAACAAGAAAGCTGATAATTAATATGAAACGAATAGTAAACAAAAATGCCTAAACTGGGAAAATAAAAAACTTGGTCCTTAATAGGTTCATCTTAACTAGTTGCTAGAAAATTTCCACTCTGTAAAGTAGAATTAATTTGTTGAGAAGAGTCTGGAAAGGCATCAAGAAGAGCTTTAGTCCTCGATGTCCCGAACAGGTCTTTCACAGCTCTTGTAGTGTAGCTGTCGGCTCCGGGAAGTTCCGGTTTCTTAGCCCTTTACGTTCGGCTGTGTTTCTCAGTGTCAAGTCCTTTGTTTGCATCATCTCAAGATGATACAAACAAAGGACTTGACACTGAGAAACACAGCCGAACGTAAAGGGCTAAGAAACCGGAACTTCCCAGAGCCGACAGCTACACTACAAGAGCTGTGAAAGACCTGTTCGGGACATCGAGGACTAAAGCGGGGTAACAGTATTAACTTACCCATATCCAGGAGTGAGCATAAAGATCCTTTTTTGAGCCTGGAGACAAGAGAAGCTAAAAATTCATTGTTATCGGAAGGTGGGAATCGTTTTGCGCCGTTCTGAATCAGCTGTTACAAGCTGTCACAGAGGTTCACTCTGTTAAGAATCACAGCAGAGTGACGCTTGCACAGCAGAGGATTGAAAGATTGGAAGATCAAGGTAAAAAGTCCTAGGCAAAATATATCTGAAAAACGAACATTGTCTTGGGAACAAATTGTTACAATTTACTTTAAAAGCCGTTACATTTTGAAAGTGACTATCAACGATAATAGAGCAATCCTATTGGCCAATAGATTACATGTCCAATGAACTGGGTGATATAAAGATCCACCTCCCAATATTTGCCTTAAGTATTTTGCACAAAGGAATTTAAGAGACTCTGTCTATTTTAAGGTCGTTTAATTAGAATATTTTAAGGCCGTTTAATTAGAATAATTTGTTTAGAACATTTGTGTATTTTTAATATAATTTTGTGTTTTAGAGTGCGCACTCTATTTTTAATATTTATGACTTTGTATGTGGGAATAATAAAACAATTTGTCTTTAGCCTATGTGAGCGCTCCTTATATTTTTGGTTTTAACTAGTTGGTATTTTAACTGTATACAGGTCAGTTTTATATGAGGAATTTGACAATCCTTTAACCTATCAAACCTTTTTAACAATTTTATTATATTGACTATACAAAGAATCTGCCTTTTCATTCTTAAAAGCTGGCTAATAGGTAATGACAAAGTTAAATCTTGAAAAAAAAAAAGCCCAATGAGCCTGTCAAGGGTGCAGACACTTAGCAGAAAATATATACTCTAAATTATTTTGATCTGTAAAGATGGCGATAGGTTGAACAGCACACTTGAAAAGTTGCCTTTATTCTTTAAATGCACACTTAACCACCAAAAGTTCTCGATCACCCACATCATAATTCTCCTAAGCAGGTGTCAAACACTGAGAGAAAAAGGCAGCAGGAGGCATCTGAACCTTAGGGTCCACCCTCTTAGGCAAAATAGCCTTAACAGCTATATTGGAGACATCTACTTCCTAAAGGAAAGGTCTCTGAATATCCGGCTGGATCAGAAATGGAGCTGATGTAAACATCCCTAAAGCTGTTTGAGTTTCAGGTGTTCAGACAAAAGGAGCTGGACTCTTAGTAACAAATGTAATAGGGTCTCAAACTCTAGATGAACCTCTGTACTGCCTTCTTATTAGAAGGACAGACTATTCCAGCATTGCAGAAACCTTCTTACGTTCCATCCTGATATGATCTGGAGAAAGGATGGCAAAAGGATATATCACAAAAAATCTACAGAAGGAACTGGAAACTGAGACTTTTATTAACAAAGTGCTGGAACTTGGCTGGAGCGTCACATAATCCCGAAGGCATAACAAGGTATTCAAATGTGTTCATAACCACTTCTTCCCCTCTAATGTGCACCAAATGTTATGCTCTTTTCAAAACAATCTTTGTAATTGCCTGAGCTCCCTTGATTCTATCCAACATATCAGAGATAACCGACCAAGGATATCTTCTTCAAATAATAATTAATACTGATAAGAGCTCTATAGTGAACAAACGGTCTTAGACACCCATTATTCTCTGATGGATTGGAGAAACTTCGAATTAAAGAGGGATTCTAATGTTACTTGCCAAGGCAGAATCAAGAAACATCTGCTTGCACCAGAATCAATAATTGCATCAAATTGCGTTATCTCTGCAGACCACTGCAAATCAAAGGGCAATGATAAATATGATGCAACAGGAACAGAAGAACTATTCAAATACACAGCTATACACCACATTTACACAGCATTTACACAGCATTTTTTTGTTCCTGCAACCTGTGCTGAGTGGAGTGTCCCCTGTGCGCCACCGGAGATCAGTCAGCTGGGCGGCTGAGAAGTTCCAGCCTGTTTGGATTGCACCTGGAGGTGCTCTTGAGATGTAAGTGTGACTTGTATTATTACACTTACCTCAGTCAAACTGTGCTGGGCTATTGTGGTTCCTTTATTTCCATCTTTATACTAATCCCATTTCGGTGGTCATCTTGAATTTCCTTCTGAAGCAGTTTGCCTCTATATCAGTTAGCTGGACTACTGTGAAGTACCAGCCTGCTCTACTAGTACCACTCTGGTGCTTGCCATCTGTGATTAGCCATGTTTTATATTAATACCATTTGTTATCTGAAGGTATTAGGCCATTTGGCGCCTCTGTGCTCTCTCTTTTTACACAGCTATACAGACCGTTTTACTTTCTCTAATCTCCTTCTTGGGCCTCGCAAGAAGTGAACATCTTTACCACTGTAGAAACAAATATACAAATTTCTGCTCTTAACATTTTAGAAAAGAAAACAGGCCCCTTAAAGGGATAGTAAGCTTAAAATTAAACTTTCATGATTCACTCAGAGCATGCATTTTCAAACAACTTTCCAATTTACTTCTAATAACTAATATTCTCTTGGTATCTTTTGTTGAAAAGCATTCCTAGGTAGGTTTTGATTCCCCTACTGGGAGCTAGCTACTGGTTGTTGGCTTCCCATATATACCTCTTACCATTGGCTCGTCTAATGTGTTAAGCTAGCTCCCAGCAATTCATTGCTGGTCCATCAATAAAGCATAACAAAAGAAAGAAGCTAATTTGATAAGCAAATAGGAAAGTTGTTTTAAATTGTATATGAATCATAATCTAAATAGTGTGGGTTTCATGTCCCTTTAATTACTCCAATCTGCATAGGTTCTTCTAAAGACACAGTATTAGCAGTAGAAGTTGGCATTGGTGAGGAATGAGCTTGTGAGGGAAGGAAAGTCTGTGTAGAAATTTTCTCCTGTGATATTTCTTGGAATCTCCTGCCAATTTGGATGACCAAGGTGATCAAACTTTCCAAATCTGCTGAAACCCCCATAAGCAAGTTCAGCATTCAGATGTTCAGAGAGATCCAGATGAAACTGATAAAGAGAAGGAGCATTCCAGTCTGTGTCATCAGAAGTTACAAGCATAGTTCTCTACAGGCCTTTTTCCTTGCCACAAAGTCCTGAAAGTACCTTGAGAAGAGGAATTATAATGGGGATCATGATAAAGCACACTCATAACATTAACAAAAAATTCCAAAGTGTTTAGGATATCACTATTTTTCTGTATCAAATTCTGTGCCCAAATCACGTGTCAGTAAGCAATAGCAGTGCAAAACAAAGCTTACATGAAAACCGGATTTGGCAGGCAGTTATAAAAGTACAGATCTGTTGTCTATCTGAATCAAACCTTTCTGGTAGTGGCAGGTTCAGCTCAAGATAGGTTAAATATCCTGATTGCTTTAAACTAAGAGCATTTGGCACACTCACCCCCTGAGCAGCAGATAAAGCCATAGTAGGAATAATAGGGGAGATGCCCACCGCACACTATGGGGCCGAATTATCAAGCTGTGAATGCAGCAGTTTCTGCACGAGCCATCAGGCTGGCCGGAAACATAAGTTAAGAAGCAGCAGTCCTTAACAAAGTTCCTTAACTTACCTCCGAGGTGGCAGACAGCAATCATCCCGATCAGATCCAATTGGGATGATTGACACCCCTGCTAGCGGCCTATTGTCCGCAAATCTTCCGGGGGCTGCATTACACAAGCATTTCACTAGATGTCGGACGGACATGATCAGCTACAGCAGATTATGTCCGCCCAACACTTGATAAATTGGCCCCTATTACTGAACCTAAAGTCCTTCAACTCTCTACTATTCCAAATTGTGGGGCCTGTAGTTCTAGCATGGAGTGATTTAGCGCTGTATGCTGCTGTGACAAAGTGCTAATAATATTCACCATCTCCATTGGATCCATGTTGGCTGTTTTATAATATAAGGCTAAAAGGGATTTACCTTGTTGGAGATGTGATAAATATGAATATCAGGAACAGGCCAAGGTTGTTATCGGATGACAGAACCAAGTGTAAGCACTTATGGACAATTCCAAATAGTTGTCAAAATTCAAGTTCAGCATCAAAGTATTCATCTACAACCAAGCATCACAAAAGACGAAAGCAAATTGATAGTGAATAGTTTTGTTCCTGTTGTCAGAAGCCAGTAAATCAGACCTCAGTTCAGGTGACAGACAAGGATCAAAACCAGAAATGCAGTTCAGAGACAAAAATGACATGACTCCCATAAACATAACCAAGAACTTACTGGCACCAAAATCACTGCAGGATGACCTTCAAAATTTAGATTTCAAATAATGCAGATAGCTTGTTGGCCATGTTAATGAAAAGCAGATCTTATGAGCTAACCTTAGCACGCCTCTCTGAAACTAATTAGACACTGAGATGCCCATAGTGCACTAAGCACTATCAACAACTCCAGACCATCCCTCTTCAGCGTACTACAGCCCCCGCTAAATATTATCCTTAAAAGAGTGATGCTGACTTCTTAGACTGCCTTCAGACTTTGTATAAGCATGGATCCTACCACTCTCATATCAGTAATGATCTAGGAACATGACATATTTGTGTGGGGAAAGGCCACATAGGAGTAGATTGTAGTAGCTGAAGACAAAAGGAGTAAGTAAATTATCATTTTTGTGGTGATTTAGGGAAGGAAAAGGTGCACTCTTGAGATGATAAACTTTTATATGTAAAGTAATATCAAGACAGTGGACCTGTCTTTCAAAGTGAGATATCTTGTGTAGAGTGTTAATGAGGGGGGATATATTTGAGAAACTGACCAGCATATGTCAGCATAGAGATGATACTAATAAAAGTTTTCTGAGGAATGATGTATAAATTGAAGATGTTTATGATTAATAGATGTTTGACTGGATCAAAGTGATGTCTGTGACAAGAGACTAATTTAACAATATGAGGTAGGTTCTGGGTAAAAAGAAGCAAGCACAGTATTTTGTTTTTAACCAGTAACAAATGCAAAGTTCTACTTTCTTAAGTTTTTTCCTTTGACCTTCAAAAGTGTACATTCATAAATGACTCACATATTGGTTCTAGGGTGACTGTAGGCAGACTAGTAGATAATTATTTACATATTTATTCTATGATCTTAACATGCAATATTTCCTGTAGGGACCCTAATGGATTTGGTTTGGAAGAATGGCCTGTGTATGATCAAGATGAAGCTTATCTAGAAATTGACTTGAAACAGAATGTAGCAAAGAAGCTAATAGAAAAGAGAGTGGAGTTTTGGACCACCACACTTCCTGAAAAATTGAAGAAGTTGCATGATGAGAAGGCAGACCGCACAGAACTTTAGATTTCTTTAGATATTTCTATGTTTCAAAAGTGATGCAAGTTTTAAAATATTACCTACAAAGCAGTTGAAAAAGAAACTACAATTAAAAAAATCTGACCATCATCTCGATTTTTTTAAATATTTAATAAACAAAGTTTTAGTCACTTCCACAATTCTCAGTTTTATCAATGGAAACTAAGCCTTAAAGAGCTCAGCAGTATTTCTGTCCTAATATTACTAGTGATATTATATATGCATACCAATTTCAAATCATGTAATCACATGTATCACATACAATTTTACTCATTAAGGCCTAGATTTAGAGTTTGGCGGTAGCCGTGAAAACCAGCGTTAGAGGCTCCTAACGCTGGTTTTAGGCTACCGCCGGTATTTGGAGTCAGTCAGGAAAGGGTCTAACGCTCACTTTTCAGCCGCGACTTTTCCATACCGCAGATCCCCTTACGTCAATTGCGTATCCTATCTTTTCAATGGGATCTTTCTAACTCCGGTATTTAGAGTCGTGGCTGAAGTGAGCGTTAGAATTCTAACGACAAAACTCCAGCCGCAGAAAAAAGTCAGTAGTTAAGAGCTTTCTGGGCTAACGCCGGTTTATAAAGCTCTTAACTACTGTGCTCTAAAGTACACTAACACCCATAAACTACTTATGTACCCCTAAACCGAGGCCCCCCCACATCGCCGCCACTCGATTACATTTTTTTTTTTTTTTAAACTTTATTTTTATTGAGGTTATACAGCTTTGAACATAAACAAGCTTACAGGACAACAATAGACATAGTCATATGTCTCGACAACAGTATGAGTATTAAACAAAGCAATAACAGACATAGGTATATGTCTCGACCATAATATGAGTATTAAACAAAACTCATAATTCACAACTGGCGTACAGAGGAGAAGAACATTTTGCCAGATAAACTCACGTGGTTGAAAATATATAATCAGGTCCTGTGTATTGGAATACTAACCTCTTTTATAGCTATGACATTATTTCCCGAACCAATAGGTTGTGACTCATGGACAAACAGAGAGAAATATCGGGAATATAAAAGACTTAAAAGTAGCATTATCTAGATCTATTATGTCATAGAAGGTGGTGAGGGACGGGGGATAGCTTTAGCCATTATATTGCAACAGGTAAATAAAGAATAATAAGGGAAATTATGAGGGAATCTGCGTTCCTATGTTTACCTTGTTAACTACCCCCGAGAGGGGGGGGGGGGCGAAGCCAAAGCTTCAATACCTCTAAGCTTATAGCTATCGGGTATATAAAATTTCTGGGGCAATGTCTATGGTATAGAGCTAAACAAACTCCAGGGTGCAGAAAAAGTGAAGTAGAAGCATAGAGCATGTTATGTCACAAGGGGAATTCTTGGGCTTGTAGAGAAAGGATATAGGGCTAACTATGGTATCCCCCCTCAGGGGTAGACATCACCACTGGATGGAGCCGGACAAGGATTATGGGATATGACCCACTCTCTCTCAAGAGTGGGAAAGGATGAGGGGAGATACCAGTAACGCTGGGGAATTAGTACACTCTCCAAATGTAACTAGTAAATAGTATAGTGGGGGAAGCGAAGCTTGTCATGTAACAGGAGGCTTATAGCATACACGCATCACAATGTCTGCACTAAACTATACAAATAAAGATGAAGGACAGGGTGAGACATAATGAACCCTTGCATTGAGGTTATAGCAAAGAATAGCAGACAACACTTAAAAATAAACAGTACATATTCATATATCGGAAGTTTCAAAACCCGAATAGAGTTAATTCTGGAACACATATATATATTATCAGAGACATAACTAATTAAGGCCTCCAAATTACTATACCTAGTGGGTAAAACTGAAACTCCCTAGGACTGTAATAATTTTGCAAAAATATACACGCGTGAGTTTCATATAATCAGACATTCAGTGCAGCAGAGTACATAGCGTTTAAAGATCTGCTGGATAGCAGTCTAATTGTTATGGGATGACTTGCGATAGTGACACACACATACAAAACTTATATACAGCGTATTAAACAATCTGGTAGATCCCATAGTTTAAGGAAAGACCTATAGAAAGATGTTTATGTATATAATACAACTAGGAACTTCACACACTCATAATTTCTGAAAAATAAAACATACAAATATCTTTACAGAAAATACATACAATATATGAATAACCCTATTTCCAGCAGCATCATACAAATGAGGAGAAATCCAACTAGCAAACCTGCATAAGGTAATATTCAAGAATAGTCAGTCTCTTCTTTGATGTTTACCTACATATATAAACGTATATACATTTCTATCAAATAAGTGTGTTAGGGTCTTAAATGGATATTCGCCCACCTGCAGAGTAGTATTTAAGTCTGCCGCGTGGGCATGGGCCCTATGCCCCGCGGCAGTGGAATTAGCGTGCTAGTGCAAGTTTAGTCTAGAATATAGCTCTCATAGCAAAATCCCTATTATGTGATATTTATCTGCAGTCATAGATCTCAATTAGGGGCCTCAGTGAGTTGTTCTTATAAGCTTGTGTCGTTACATAGCCTCATTCTACCCCTTCAAATACCAAACTGTGGGGGGCTCTAAATATACTATGCCGAGCCTTCCGGTCTCGTTTAATGTCTACTGTGAGGGGGAGTGTTCTCTCCTTAACATGCTACGTATTAAAATATTACACGCTACCTATTGCCTGTAATAAAAATAACGGTATAAACATAAGCAAGTGTACATACATTCTGTAGGCATCATTTCCCAACATACATCATAGTTATGACCCCCAACCTGTAATGTTATTTTTTTTTTATTTTTTTTGCAAAGACCAAGTATCTAGGGGTACTGAACTGTCAACACAGGGGCAGTTAATATCTGCATATCCTCCTGATACTGGATGGGAAGTCTTGTCGTGGTATCCCTTGGCAGTCTCTGTAGAGTGTCCCCCTGTCCAAGCACAAACTGTTGCATGAGATGTCAAAGGGGAAAGCAAATCGTGTATAGAATCCCATACATACACTCAAAAAAGTCCTTGAGAAAAGAAAATAAAAGTTACCGTTGCTGGCACCTTTTAAATGCTTTGGGCAATGTTGATCCAAAAGTGCTGGGAACTTGACGTTAGCCGTTCAGACACAGATCTGCCTGGGTCCCACAGCAACCGCCATTGTACCGGCCCTGGGTGATGTAGATTTCGCAGTGTAACATCGATGTGCGAAGTTGCTGAATCATTACATTGGAACCGGGAGTCTTCCTCCTTCCTCGATCGTTGCGTGTAGAAAAGAGAAGCTCCGCTTAGCATGCCCTCATAGTCAGTCTGCGCCCTGAATACTAGCCATGTATGCCGCTCTAAGTATGCCGATGCTCCAAGGCTCTCGGCTACAAACCTCGCAGTGTTCACAGATGGGGGGTGAAGGGAGTCCCTGCATAATGTTGGTGAGAGTCCCGCACTGCAATTGCTCTCCATGAGCGATATATTGGCATCAGGTGTTATACTGTCTTGACTCCCAGCACGTCCAGTTTCCACTAATATGTCCCGCTGTGGAACATTTAGAAACAGCCGCCAAAGCTGAGCTTGCATTTCCTTCTTGAATTCTGACAATGCAATCTGCAGCGCTGCATGGAGGTCCTCCATTTTGCCGTTCAGTGTGGCGCGGTCTGGGCCCCCCACCCAATTATATAGCGTTAGAGCACTTTTTCAATACTCTGTAGTATCTGTTTAAGTGTCTGAGGGTTTTTAAATATTTCAATAATAAGTTGAAGCTTGTATATAGCGATTATCCCCAGATTTAAAAGCTTTGGGCAGGGAGCTCTCCACAGACGCGTCTAGTCGCTTCAGCAGCTGGCTCCGCCCCCCCTCGATTAAATTTTTTAACCCCTAATCTGCCGACCGCCACCTACGTTATCCTTATGTACCCCTAATCTGCTGCCCCTAACACCGCCGACCCCTGTATTATATTTATTAACCCCTAACCTGCCCCCCACAACGTCGCCGCCAGCTACCTACAATAATTAACCCCTAATCTGCCGACCGCAAAGCACCGCTACTTACGTTATCCTTATGTACCCCTAATCTGCTGCCCCTAACACCGCCGACCCCTATATTATATTTATTAACCCCTAATCTGCCCCCCACAACGTCGCCTCCACCTGCCTACATTTATTAACCCCTAATCCGCTATTATAATAAAGTTATTAACCCCTAATCCGCCTCACTAACCCTATAATAAATAGTATTAACCCCTAATCTGCCCTCCCTAACATCGCCGACACCTAACTTCAAACATTAACCCCTAATCTGCCGACTGGAGCTCACCGCTATTCTAATAAATGTATTAACCCCTAAAGCTAAGTCTAACCCTAACACTAACACCCCCCTAAGTTAAATATAATTTAAATCTAACGAAATTAATTAACTCTTATTAAATAAATTATTCCTATTTAAAGCTAAATACTTACCTGTAAAATAAATCCTAATATAGCTACAATATAAATTATATTTATATTATAGCTATTTTAGGATTTATGTTTATTTTACAGGTAACTTTGTATTTATTTTAACCAGGTAAAATAGCTAAAATAGTTAAAATATTAGCTAAATATTAGCTAAAATGCCCTACCCTATTCTAAATTACTAAAGTTCAAAGCTCTTTTACCTTACCAGCCCTGAACAGGGCCCTTTGCGGAGCATGCCCCAAAGAATTCAGCTCTTTTGCCTGTAAAAAAAACACATACAATACCCCCCCCAACATTACAACCCACCAGCCACATACCCCTAATCTAACCCAAACCCCCCTTAAATAAACCTAACACTAAGCCCCTGAAGATCATCCTACCTTATCTTCACCATACCAGGTTCACCGATCGATCCAGAAGAGCTCCTCCGATGTCCTGATCCAAGCCCAAGCGGGGGGCTGAAGATGTCCATGATCCGGCTGAAGTCATCATCCAAGCGGGAGCTGAAGAGGTCCATGATCCGGCTGAAGTCATCATCCAAGCGGGAGCTGAAGAGGTCCATGATTCGGCTGAAGTCTTCTATCAATGGCATCTTCAATCTTCTTTCTTCCTGATCCATCTTGCAGACCTCCGAAGCGGAACATCCTGCTGGCCCGACGGACTACCGACGAATGAAGGCTCCTTTAAGGGACGTCATCCAAGATGGCGTCCCTCGAATTCCGATTGGCTGATAGGATTCTATCAGCCAATCGGAATTAAGGTAGGAAAATTCTGATTGGCTGATGGAATCAGCCAATCAGAATCAAGTTCAATCCGATCGGCCGATCCGATCAGCCAATCAGATTGAGCTCGCATTCTATTGACTGATCGGAACAGCCAATAGAATGCGAGCTCAATCTGATTGGCTGATCGGATCAAGTTCAATCCGATTGGCCGATCCGATCAGCCAATCAGATTGAGCTCGCATTCTATTGACTGATCGGAACAGCCAATAGAATGCGAGCTCAATCTGATTGGCTGATCGGATCAGCCAATCGGATTGAACTTTATTCTGATTGGCTGATTCCATCAGCCAATCAGAATTTTCCTACCTTAATTCCGATTGGCTGATAGAATCCTATCAGCCAATCGGAATTCGAGGGACGCCATCTTGGATGACGTCCCTTAAAGGAGCCTTCATTCGTCGGTAGTCCGTCGGGCCAGCAGGATGTTCCGCGTTGGAGGTCTTCAAGATGGATCCGGAAGAAAGAAGATTGAAGATGCCGTTGATAGAAGACTTCAGCCGGATCATGGACCTCTTCGGCTCCCGCTTGGATGATGACTTCAGCCGGATCATGGACCTCTTCAGCTCCCGCTTGGATGATGACTTCAGCCGGATCATGGACATCTTCAGCCCCCCGCTTGGGCTTGGATCAGGACATCGGAGGAGCTCTTCTGGATCGATCGGTGAACCTGGTATGGTGAAGATAAGGTAGGAAGATCTTCAGGGGCTTAGTGTTAGGTTTATTTAAGGGGGGTTTGGGTTAGATTAGGGGTATGTGCGTGGTGGGTTGTAATGTTGGGGGGGGGGTATTGTATGTGTTTTTTTTACAGGCAAAAGAGCTGAATTCTTTGGGGCATGCCCCGCAAAGGGCCCTGTTCAGGGCTGGTAAGGTAAAAGAGCTTTGAACTTTAGTAATTTAGAATAGGGTAGGGCATTTTTTTTATTTTGGGGGTCTTTGTTATTTTATTAGAGGGCTTAGAGTAGGTGTAATTAGTTTAAAATTGTTGTAATATTTTTCTGATGTTTGTAAATATTTTTTTATTTTTTGTAACTTAGTTCGTTTTTATTTTTTGTACTTTAGTTAGTTTATTTCATTGTATTTATTTGTAGATATTGTATTTAATTAATTTATTGATAGTGTAGTGTTAGGTTTAATTGTAGGTAATTGTAGGTATTTTATTTAATTAATTTATTGATAGTGTAGTGTTAGGTTTAATTGTAACTTAGGTTAGGATTTATTTTACAGGTAATTTTGTAATTATTTTAACTATTTTAGCTATTGTACCTGGTTAAAATAAATACAAAGTTACCTGTAAAATAAATATAAATCCTAAAATAGCTATAATATAAATATAATTTATATTGTAGCTATATTAGGATTTATTTTATAGGTAAGTATTTAGCTTTAAATAGGAATAATTTATTTAATAAGAGTTAATAAATTTCGTTAGATTTAAATTATATTTAACTTAGGGGGGTGTTAGTGTTAGGGTTAGACTTAGCTTTAGGGGTTAATACATTTATTAGAATAGCGGTGAGCTCCAGTCGGCAGATTAGGGGTTAATGTTTGAAGTTAGGTGTCGGCGATGTTAGGGAGGGCAGATTAGGGGTTAATACTATTTATTATAGGGTTAGTGAGGCGGATTAGGGGTTAATAACTTTATTATAATAGTGGTGCGGTCCGCTCGGCAGATTAGGGGTTAATAAGTGTAGGCAGGTGGAGGCGACGTTGTGGGGGGCAGATTAGGGGTTAATAAATCTAATATAGGGGTCGGCGGTGTTAGGGGCAGCAGATTAGGGGTACATAGGGATAATGTAAGTAGCGGCGGTTTACGGAGCGGCAGATTAGGGGTTAAAAATAATATGCAGGGGTCAGCGATAGCGGGGGCGGCAGAATAGGGGTTAATAAGTGTAAGGTTAGGGGTGTTTAGACTCGGGGTACATGTTACGGTGTTAGGTGCAGATGTAGGAAGTGTTTCCCCATAGACAACAATGGGGCTGCGTTAGGAGCTGAACGCGGCTTTTTTGCAGGTGTTAGTTTTTTTTTCAGCTCAAACAGCCCCATTGTTTTCTATGGGGGAATCGTGCACGAGCACGTTTTTGAGGCTGGCCGCGTCCGTAAGCAACTCTGGTATCGAGAGTTGCAGTGTCGTTAAATATGCCTGTACGCTCCCTTTTTGGAGCCTAACGCAGCCATTCTGTGAACTCTCAATACCAGAGTTATTTAAAAGGTGCGGCCAGAAAAAAGCCAGCGGTAGCTACGTGGGTCGTTACCGACAAAACTCTAAATCTAGCCGTAAGTTAGCACTTGTCGGGTAAGCGCGTCCCCAGAGATCCAATTAACTGATTCACGAAACAAAAAAGTGTCAAAAAACAAATCGAAAATAAATTACAAAGTACAGTTTCACTCATAATAACACTATCTAATAAAAATTATAATAAAACATATTGCACAAAAATGTATAAGGGCTCAAAGATACGATATCTCAGATGTTAGAAATATAAGACAGGTAAAGGGCTTTAACATTGAGATACATACATATGCATGTATAAATATGTATATGTATGTGTGTGTGTATATATATATATATATATATATATATATATATATATATATATATATATATATATATATATATATAGTAACAAAAAGGAGCGTTTATGGTCAGTCAGAGAAAGAAATCCACTGAAAGACCTACCAGCGCTGTCTAAAAAGGGCTCCACAAACCACCTGAAAAAAGCAATTAACAAATTTCTCCCTATATGGTGGTTAAATACGTATATATAGCTGCCAATACAAAAGCAAATAAACAAGTCCCTCAAACTTATTTTAGAAAAATAACACAAAAAGAACCTGGATGGCGCTCACATATAAATAAATGAATAAAAATAGATATACAAATAGCAGTATTAATGTATATACACAACCATACATGTGTAAACAAAATGTATTATAGCATTTAAAAGTGATTATATATACATGTAGTAAAAATTGTAAAAATAGTAAAAGTTCATATAAAATATTTAAAAGTGTTGGCTGGTAAGGAATCTCTTCATATGATACCCCCACTCAGATGTGCACTTACTTCAAGAACCGCCGGAGCTGTATATCCCCTTGTTGTATGCCGAGAAGATCAATGTTCAGCAGCCAGTAGTCTGTATTGAGTTAAACTTGAACACTTGTTTCAGTGGAACTCCCAGTCACAGAGATATAGGAGAAAAAAACAGAGAAAGACTCATCGTGCAACACTGTTTATTTAAAACGTAAAGACAATATTCAAAGTCAGTGGAATTCCACTCACATGTAAAATCCTCAATATATGAGGTATCAGACAAGCATGTATGCAATAACAGTCACCCCACTTGTCGCCAGATAGAGAGTCTGTATATGCTCACAATATATAAAACAATAATGATAATAGTCAAGTTCCACAAACTGCAATACAGGTGCAGTGCCGTGTGTACAAAACCTTACTGATTTCGAAGGGCAACGAGTGAATAAACTCCCTTCTTCCTCAGAGGTAAATTGTACCGTTATGGCTAACCTTTTATATAGCCATCAATAATAGCTGATACTAATCATCCTTAGGACGCATGCTCCACGAATACCCGGAAGTGCGGTGCGCCTAACAAGATGAGCGTTTAGCGTGATACGCATGATGACGTTATCACATAGCAACCCTGTTGCTATGGACGCTCGTATTGAAATGTTGTCAGAGATTAAACTCCTATATTTGACATGCTGCACTGGAGGTATTTATAGAGCGTGCGAAAAAAAACATTGTTAATTAATTTCACACTGCCTGATTGATATCTGAAAAAAACAGCGGTTACATTCTAAAATGGAATAAAAATGGAATAAAAAGGAAGAACATTATTTCTCAATATACATCAATACAAATGCTAATATATACATACATATTTCATATTTCCATACCAGCATAATGATTGCGATAGGGGTGAATAAATGATTAATTCATAATACAAAAATGAAAATATAACTAATAACATAAAAAAGTACTATTGGAGCAAAAACCCCTTCATTTTACATGGAGGACTAAGGGCATGCATAAAATACTTAGAACATAACATGTATAGAAATAGTGATGATTAAAAATTGCTTAGCTAGTTCATATCTTAGAAACAACCAATATAATCTAAAAACAAATTTAAAAACAAGAACCCATATATCTATGTAAAAAACTAAATCTTTCATATTATCGTGATAGGGCAATAAATATGATAAAAATGAATAAATAATTATCTATTATCATTATTGTTTTATATATTGTGAGCATATACGGACTCTATGGCGACAAGTGGGGTGACTGTTATTGCATACATGCTTGTCTGATACTTAGGGATGGGCGAATGTGTAAATGTTTGAATTTCGAAAATAGAACGAATGTTATTATCGAAATTTGAATTATAAATTTGAATGTCGATAAGAACGAATATTCTATAAAATTCTATTTTCGATTTTTTTTTTCAATTTTCGAATGTGACATTTGTTTTTCGAATGTGACATTCGTTTTCGAATGTGACATTCAATTTCGAATGTGACATTCGATTTTGATTGTGACATTCGATTTTGAAAGTGTAAATTCGATTTCGAATGTACATATTCGATTTCGAATGTAACTTACTTTTTCAAATGCATATTTCCATTTTCGAATTTCACTTTCGATTTCGAATGTCAATTTCGATTTTGATTGAAAATAAAAGATTGAATATACACATTCGAAATTCGAATGTATGTATTCGATTTTTATGGACATTCGAAATCAAAATGGATAGCATTATTTCGAATATGACATTCGAAAAAATTTGATTTAAATAGAATTTTCAAAATGTATCAAAAATGTATCTTTTTGGCTGTGTTCCAGAAATTTTTTTTTGCTAGGAGAAAAACAACTAATATCAGACACTTCAGAGCTGTGGGTGAGACAGGTTGGTTGTCGCATTGCTTGTTCATTTATTTGTCTAGCTAGGTCAAATTTCTCTTTGTTTCTGTGCTATTTGTTTTATTTTGCTGTCTTTTTTAAACACAGCAAGAAGCAAATTTACGGCTAGATTTGGAGTTTTGTCGGTAACGACCCGAAAAACTAACGCCGGCTTTTTTCTGGCAGCACCATAAAAATAACTCTGGTATTGAGAGTCCACATAAAGGCTGCGTTAGGCTCCAAAAAAGGAGCGTAGAGCATTTTTTTTTTTTTTTTATATTTTTTTTATTGAGGAAATATACATACATGAGAAACAAGTACAAAAAGGAGAAACCAAAAATATAACAAATGTTGATGCATGTACAAGTATCGTGCATTACTGAAGCAGTCCTCGTTTTTGTCCCATATAACAGGTTTCTAGGTCACTCTTGGACCTTTAAAGAATATATTTCAGATTGAAGATGGGATTATTTAAACTAGTTGCAAAACATTGTAAATTAAACAGAAACAGGGCTAAACCAGGTCCATGCTGTCATGGGCCATTTCAAGAATATAAACAATAATATAAACAGAGAGAGCTTGTTAGAGAATATACATGAGGTGTATGTAGATATATCTTCCCCTGCCAAATAATATGCTTTAGGAATTGCTAGAAGGCCAGTAAATTAACACACCCAGATACATTAGGCTGTAAAAGACATGGGGCTGTATATAAACTATTAAAAAGCAAGGCATTCCTTTGCATGGTCTAGTCAGCAACAATCTAAACAGGAGCCGTGCATTAGAGTGCCGTTTATATGGAGTTAAATGTAGATAAATGTTATCAATCGCTTCACAGTCAATCGCATAGTTTCAGGCTTGTGTTCCCAAATATTACCTTAGAGCTCAGAGAATCAACAACTAACATACATTAAATCTCTACCTACAAGGTGTACTATGGAAATAGGCTTTTTGCTGAGCTATCCATGAGATGTTGACAACCCCCGTGGTGTTATAAGTATATATACCGTGAAAACATTTTGGGGAACTTATAATGTACTTATAATAATCTAAAACAACAAGGGATTACTAAGGAGTCTTAACGTTGGTTCCAATAAACAGGAAAATACACAGACACTTTTATTATAGTTCTTTTTCGCTTTTTTGTCAGCCCCCTGGGTCTGCTTGCCTGCTGAACAGTGTCTCTTGGTGGTTACTCAGATTGCATGGCCGTGAAATAGTGCAGTCCATCCCATACTCAGCCCTCTCCCCTAATTTCAAAGAGGGGTGTAAGTTCTCATACACAATCTCCCCCATCCCAGAGTCAAAGATAGCAATCCCCCAGGCTATTATGTCGTGCATATTACACCTTACGTGGCACCTCTGATTAGGCTTGGTATCTATGCATGTCCCAGTGTCACCACATGTCGCCAGTGCTTGTGCAAGGGAAATCTTTGGCGCCGGCATTATCTCTTTAATGTCAGTGACAGATTCTTTCTGCAAGCCCGAACCGATCAAAGCCAGCCCCCCGGCACCTGGGAGGATAGATGTGCTCTTACCGGACAGTCGGAGAGGATATGTAATTCCTGTGAACCCACCGGGACCTGTCTGCACGGGCCGCATTAAGAAGCCATTCATGTCTGCCTCCCCGCTGTTAGGGTTAGGGCTGTCGGCCTGTGCTGTAGTGTTGAGTCCCCTTTGCTGTGACTGTGCTGAAGGATTTTCTGCGGGCTGAGGGGTTCTCTCTGCTGTGATCTCTCTCCAGTCGCCATCTTTGTTTGGATGTGATGTAGGTGACCGCGTTGGTTCTTCCGTAGGTAAATTGTTTAGCAGAGGCAGGGTACTCTGTGCATGGTCTAATGGGAGTGATCGGTGATAGATTCTGAGAAGTAAATTCTCCAGTTTAGCGAAGCGCTGGTCTAGCTCTTGCTCCCGGCTCATCTCCCAAGCGGTCGCCATCTTGAAAGCAATCTTGTAAGCGATAACGTAAGGACCCGGTCTTTTGCAAGATTGTTGGTTATAGGTTATTTTTTCTGCTTTGCGATGTGTAGAACAGTAAGGCAGAAACCTGCTGCCAGCACTGGTGACCCGGAGGAGCCGGGGGGGAGTCGTTACCTATGAATAGGCCACCGCCTTAGGTCTTAGTCGTCCGGTCTGTGGCTCTTGGGTCATGTAAACAGCCAGCAAAAGTAGATATATAATCACCGTATGATTGGCAGCCATAAATCTTATAGATATTAATGTATTATGGCTGTTAGATTCTCCAAAATCGGTGGATTATAGAGGTTTCTTCTAGAGCCTGCAGTAGGTACGTCCTATTCAGAACGTTGTTCGGACACGCCCCCCCGCGTAGAGCATTTTTAACGCAGCTTCAACTCTCGATACCAGAGTTGCTTACGGACGCGGCCAGCCTCAAAAACGTGCTCGTGCACGATTCCCCCATAGGAAACAATAGGGCTGTTTGAGCTGAAAAAAAACCAAACACCTGCAAAAAAGCCGCGTTCAGCTCCTAACGCAGCCCCATTGTTTGCTATGCAGTAACCCTTCCTACGTCTGCACTTAACACTCTAACATGTACCCCGAGTCTAAACACCCCTAACCTTACACTTATTAACCCCTAATCTGCCGCCCCCGCTATCGCTGACCCCTGCATATTATTATTAACCCCTAATCTGCCGCTCCGTAAACCGCCGCTACTTACATTATCCCTATGTACCCCTAATCTGCTGTCCTAACATCGCCGACCCCTATATTATATTTATTAACCCCTAATCTGCCCCCCACAACGTCGCCTCCACCTGCCTACACTTATTAACCCCTAATCTGCCGACCGGACCTGAGCGCTACTATAATAAAGTTATTAACCCCTAATCCGCCTCACTAACCCTATCATAAATAGTATTAACCCCTAATCTGCCCTCCCTAACATCGCCGACACCTAACTTCAAACATTAACCCCTAATCTGCCGACTGGAGCTCACCGCTATTCTAATAAATGTATTAACCCCTAAAGCTAAGTCTAACCCTAACACTAACACCCCCCTAAGTTAAATATAATTTAAATCTAACGAAATTAATTAACTCTTATTAAATAAATTATTCCTATTTAAAGCTAAATACTTACCTGTAAAATAAATCCTAATATAGCTACAATATAAATTATAATTATATTATAGCTATTTTAGGATTTATATTTATTTTACAGGTAACTTTGTATTTATTTTAACCAGGTACAATAGCTATTAAATAGTTAAGAACTATTTAATAGCTAAAATAGTTAAAATAATTACAAATTTCCCTGTAAAATAAATCCTAACCTAAGTTACAATTAAACCTAACACTAGACTATCAATAAATTAATTAAATAAACTACCTACAATTACCTACAATTAACCTAACACTACACTATCAATAAATTAATTAAATACAATTGCTACAAATAAATACAATTAAATAAACTAGCTAAAGTACAAAAAAAAAAGAACTAAGTTACAAAAAATAAAAAAATATTTACAAACATAAGAAAAATATTACAACAATTTTAAACTAATTACACCTACTCTAAGCCCCCTAATAAAATAACAAAGCCCCCCAAAATAAAAAAATGCCCTACCCTATTCTAAATTACTAAAGTTCAAAGCTCTTTTACCTTACCAGCCCTGAACAGGGCCCTTTGCGGGGCATGCCCCAAGAAATACAGCTCTTTTGCCTGTAAAAAAAAAACATACAATACCCAAGCCCCCCAACATTACAACCCACCACCCACATACCCCTAATCTAACCCAAACCCCCCTTAAATAAACCTAACACTAAGCCCCTGAAGATCATCCTACCTTGTCTTCACCTCACCGGGTATCACACCGATCCGTCCAGAAGAGCTCCTCCGATGTCCTGATCCAAGCCCAAGCGGGGGGCTGAAGAGGTCCATGATCCGGCTGAAGTCTTCATCCAAGCGGGGCAGAAGAGGTCTTCCATCCGATTGAAGTCTTCATCCAAGCGGCATCCATCCGGAGCGAAGCGGCAGCATCCTGAAGACCTCCACCGCGGAACATCCATCCTGGCCGACGACTGAACGACGAATGACGGTTCCTTTAAATGACGTCATCCAAGATGGCGTCCCTCGAATCAGCCAATAGAATGCGAGCTCAATCTGATTGGCTGATTGGATCAGCCAATCGGATTGAACTTGATTCTGATTGGCTGATTCCATCAGCCAATCAGAATATTCCTACCTTAATTCCGATTGGCTGATAGAATCCTATCAGCCAATCGGAATTCGAGGGACGCCATCTTGGATAACGTCATTTAAAGGAACCGTCATTCATCGTTCAGTCGTCGGCCAGGATGGATGTTCCGCGATGGAGGTCTTCAGGATGCTGCCGCTTCGCTCCGGATGGATGCCGCTTGGATGAAGACTTCAATCGGATGGAAGACCTCTTCTGCCCCGCTTGGATGAAGACTTCATCCGGATCATGGACCTCTTCAGCCCCCCGCTTGGGCTTGGATCAGGACATCGGAGGAGCTTTTCAGGACGGATCGGTGAACCTGGTATGGTGAAGATAAGGTAGGAAGATCTTCAGGGGCTTAGTGTTAGGTTTATTTAAGGGGGGTTTGGGTTAGATTAGGGGTATGTGGGTGGTGGGTTGTAATGTTGGGGGGCTTGGGTATTGTATGTTTTTTTTTACAGGCAAAAGAGCTGAACTTCTTGGGGCATGCCCCGCAAAGGGCCCTGTTCATGGGCTGGTAAGGTAAAAGAGCTTTGAACTTTAGTTATTTAGAATAGGGTAGGGCATTTTTTTATTTTGGGGGGCTTTGTTATTTTATTAGGGGGCTTAGAGTAGGTGTAATTAGTTTAAAATTGTTGTAATATTTTTCTTTTGTTTGTAAATATTTTTTTATTTTTTGTAACTTAGTTCTTTTTTATTTTTTGTACTTTAGCAAGTTTATTTAATTGTATTTATTTGTAGGAATTGTGTTTAATTAATTTATTGATAGTGTAGTGTTAGGTTAATTGTAGGTAATTGTAGGTAGTTTATTTAATTAATTTATTGATAGTATAGTGTTAGGTTTAATTGTAACTTAGGTTAGGATTTCTTTTACAGGTAAATTTGTAATTATTTTAACTATTTTAGCTATTGTACCTGGTTAAAATAAATACAAAGTTACCTGTAAAATAAATATTAATCCTAAAATAGCTATAATATAATTATAATTTATATTGTAGCTATATTAGGATTTATTTTACAGGTAAGTATTTAGCTTTAATTAGGAATAATTTATTTAATAAGAGTTAATTAATTTCGTTAGATTAAAATTATATTTAATTTAGGGGGGTGTTAGTGTTAGGGTTAGACTTAGCTTTAGGGGTTAATCCATTTATTAGAATAGCGGTGAGCTCCGGTCGGCAGATTAAGGGTTAATAATTGAAGTTAGGTGTCGGCGATGTTAGGGAGGGCAGATTAGGGGTTAATACTATTTATTATAGGGTTAGTGATGCGGATTAGGGGTTAATAACTTTATTATAGTAGCGGTGCGGTCCGCTCGGCAGATTAGGGGTTAATAAGTGTAGGCAGGTGGAGGCGACGTTGAGGGGGGCAGATTATGGGTTAATAAATATAATACAGGGGTCGGCGGTGTTAGGGGCAGCAGATTAGGGGTACATAAGGATAACGTAGGTGGCGGCGCTTTGCGGTCGGCAGATTAGGGGTTAATAAGTGTAGGTAGGTGGAGGCGACGTTGTGGGGGGCAGGTTAGGGGTTAATAAATATAATACAGGGGTCGGCGGTGTTAGGGGCAGCAGATTAGGGGTACATAAGGATAAAGTAGGTGGCGGTCGGCAGATTAGGGGTTAAAAAAAATTATTTGAGTGTCGGCGATGTGGGGGGACCTCGGTTTAGGGGTACATAGGTAGTTTATGGGTGTTAGTGTACTTTAGAGTACAGTAGTTAAGAGCTTTATAAACCGGCGTTAGCCAGAAAGCTCTTAACTACTGACTTTTTTCCTGCGGCTGGAGTTTTGTCGTTAGA
This sequence comes from Bombina bombina, assembly GCF_027579735.1. Taxonomy (NCBI): domain Eukaryota; kingdom Metazoa; phylum Chordata; class Amphibia; order Anura; family Bombinatoridae; genus Bombina; species Bombina bombina. Next base: position 1,277,948,228 of record NC_069499.1, read on the forward strand.
TGTCTAACGCTCACTTCAGAAACAACTCTAAATACCAGAGTTAGAAAAATCCCATTGAAAAGATAGGATACGCAATTGACGTAAGGGGATCTGCGGTATGGAAAAGTCGCGGCTGAAAAGTGAGCGTTAGACCCTATTTTGAGTGACTCCAAATACCGGCGGTAGCCTAAAACCAGCGTTAGGAGCCTCTAACGCTGGTTTTCACGGCTAACGCCAAACTCCAAATCTAGGCCTTAGTAAAACAAACAGAAAACTTTTGAGGAGTAGTATTTTTTTTTATTCTTAGTTTAACTTAAAAAAACAACATGTCTTTACCTGTTGGTGGTATCTCCCCTGATGGGCAAGATAGGAGGAGTGCATCAGCTGCTGCTGATGTTGTTGCGGGTCTTAGCGATGACGTTGCTTTTAAATCCTCAGTTAAAGATGGAAATGGATCGCATACCGCTGGTGATCCAAGTACTTCTTTGGCTGCAGGATTTGAAGAGCACTCATTCCTAACTGATGTGGACCTGCAGGATATGTTGTCTCCTAATGTTACTGGGATTCATCATTCTGCAGCAAGTCAAGTCAAGGGTTTTACAACCTTTGATATTGACTTAAGTGGGGAAGAATCAAGTGCCAATTTTGATGATTCCGGGGAGAAGTTAATTTCCACGCAAACTTCTTCTCCCATGGCGGCGGATGTCATCCACCATTCGGTGAATTTGGGACTTGATGCTTCTTTGCATGATGTGTCAGCTGACACATCAGATGCAATGGAGTCAGAATTAGTTGTGGTACCTGAGTGTGGTGTTAATTCCCAGAACTCTGGTGTTGCTGTGCCTGTGGAGGCCGGGGTCCAACGCCCAGCAACTCCAGGTGTTACAGGTACTATAGTTACTTCTGACAACACCGCTATTTCTACATCTGCCACTACCTTACCCTCTTCTGATGCACCGGTTTCTCTCACCGTGCCTGCTGAATCACAGCGCAGGCATGACGCTGGAGTTGGGAAATCCAGACTCAGGTCGTGGGTATGGGAACATTTTTGTATCCCTGACGGCTCCAGTGTAAATGAAGCACTGCAGGTGCAGTGTATTCATTGTGGAAGGAGCATTAAGAGGGGGAAAGGAGGGAGATTGGGCACTACTGCCCTTACGCATCACCTCTCCACTGTGCACAAGGAGATAGAGAGGCCATGTCCTAAAAAAGGACGTGCAACTCCTGGTGCTGACAGTGGAGAAGGAGCGAGCTCCCCGGTTGTTGGACCCCCTCCTCCAGTTTCACACACCACAGGCACTACATCCAGCAGGAGTGTGGTGGATAGTCCATCAACAAGTTCTGGAACCTCCAATAAATCTAGGTCTCGGAAATCCAAAACTGTTGCTGGACAGTCAAAGGGGTTGAGTACTTCCAAGATAAGACCCCGTCCTGGAAGTGTTGCGGCACCAGTGGTGCCGTCAACAAGCTCAAGTACAGCCACGACAAGTGTAGCTGCGCCCCTTCCTTCCTCTTCTCCTCTACAGTCCTCTGTAATGCCAGCCTCAGCTGTAATAGCTGGGTCGGCTACATCACCAGCACAATTTTCACCGGTTTCCCCCTCCCAGTCCCCTACACATACACTGCAGGTAGGGTCATCTTTTGACCTTACTGCAGGTGGTTGTCAAAGGATTTTTCGCATTTGTGGCTTAGTATGTGGTTTGTGCTCTACGGTGGTGTTATATGGAGACTGTTTTGCTTCCAGCAGATATGCAGCTTTGCATGCTCATTTGCCTGAGAAGCACCCTGAGGAGCTCAGGAGAGTAGAAGAGGGCTTGTTATAGTTAACCCCCCCCCCCAAAAAAAAAAAAAATCAGTGCCTCATTTTGAGAGCACTTAAAGGGGCCTTCTTGTTGTGAAAGCAATTTTTAGCTTTCACAACATTATTGGTATTATTTTCCTTTGTCCATTGCCCCTGTTCTAAAATGAGTCTTGACTTATAAGAATGCAGGACCCGCGTCACTTCCAGTGACATGACATCTGCTGTTGGTGGTGTGTGGTGCTCACTGCACATGCGCAAGAGGCCCATCCTTCTAAAATCAGCAGTTGAAGCCTACACAACAGGTCAAGGAATTATATGGGCAGTATACTTCATTGCACAGGCACGCAGAATACCGCACATGTGGACACACATGACCCAACTCCTCACGCTCAGTTTAATAAACTGCATCAGATGGTCCATAATTTTTACAGGTGATTTGGCCTTTAGTGTGCATGCATGCACTGCCATAAACAGGGGGTAAAAAAGAAAAAACTCAACTATTAAACATCAAATATATATGAGAAGCACAAATTTTCAACTTTTAGTGTATATGGTGGATTATATTAAACAATTTCATGTGATGACTTCCGGTGGGAGGGCTTAGCGGATGGCAGCGGAGATCGAGAGCTCCGACATTGAGAGTTTAAAAAAGCTATAATAACTGACTCTTTGCTGCCAATCCGTCTTCCCCACAGTTACATCTTGTCGGGTGCTCCTTCAACGGATATCGTCGACTGATTAAAACAACTGTGCAGAGCCTGTCATCTGCTCTAGCCCCCGCTAGCGCTGAGGTGCTAAAACCCACGTGGGAAATTGTATTGGAAAGAACGATTTCTACATCGCTAAATAGCCTGCACCGACAAACTACATAAAGGTGCCTGGAGTAAAGGGAAACCCTCATCTGACCTACCCGGCTGATCGGGTGCCTGGAGCCGTTGTGGAGAGGCGTGCCTGGGCCTGCACAGACATTTTCCTCACTGTTTGGATGCAGACACCGGAAGGTTTATGCCAGGTCAGTCACACAGCTAACTCTGAATTTCACATCTATTGTGCCCTGGAGCTGTGGGGCCTGCCTTGAACACATACACCTGCTGGCCCAGAAGGGTTACAAAACCTGGGTTACATAACCTGGTGTGTGAACTGACCGGCCTGTAAGTGGTGACCAGCTTTGATATAGCAGAGGCATAGCAAGCAAGGAACTTTATTCACATGAGTGGCGGGCCTAGGTCTGCACGGACATTTCTCTCTCACTGCGCAGCCTGGATATAAGCACCGGAGGGTTTGTAACAGGTCAGACATAAGGTTAACATTGATTCTTACATCTGTGATCAGCACTGGTATAGCAGTGACATAGCAAGCAGGGAACTTTATGCACATGAGTGACGGGCCTTGGCCTACATGGACATTCTTCTCACTGCGCAGCCTAGATGCAGACACTGGAGGGCTTGTAACAGGTCAGACATAAAGTTAACTTTGATTCTTACATTTGTTGCGCCCTGAAAATGTGGGGTTTGCCTTGACCACATACATCTACGACCCCAGAGGGTTAACAGAGCCTGGTATATGAACGGTCCGGCCTGAAAATTGTGACGAGCATTGGTATAGCAGTGGCATAGCAAGCAGGGAGCCCCATTCACACTGATCATACTCAGACTTGGAGGGAGGCCGATGCCCTGGCCACTCAATTTAATAAATCTACCAGGCCTAGTTGCTGGAACCACCTGGTCCCCCGGCCTGTACCCCCCATCTTGAACGTACATCTTAGACTGTTTGGTGCTATCGAGGAGGAGGCCTAGAGGGGTCGGTGGTGGGCAAGTGGAACACTCTCTTCTCTTTTTATATATTACCGGGCATACCTAACTATACACATTACTAAAAGACATTTGCAGCTATAACCATCGGCCTATTAATACACACTGGAGGGGTTTTGAATAGTGGATGATTCTGCCGATGAGAGTGGATGAATATTTTCAGAGACTAAGCTCTTCTCAGGGTGACAAAATGAGTCAAAAGAATAAGGGCAATGATAGAAAGTCCAAGCATCAGATGGAGACCCAGGCAGTAATTGAGCCTTCCCTGGACGATACCGTCAAATGCATGGGAGATCAGACCCAACTCATGAAGGATTTGAAGTATTTCTTTCTACCTAAAATGGAAAACCTACAAGCAGGCCTTGATACCCTGACTAGTGAGGTCAGACAGTATTCCACCCGCCTTTCTGATGCAGAGGGCCGTATCTCGGAGATAGAGGATAGGCAGGCTGCATCTAGTAACTCATTACAACAGATTCTTCGTCAAAATAAGATACTCCAAGAACGTGTGGATGACTTGGAAAATCGTAGTCGCAGCAACAATCTCCGGGTGGTTGGACTACCTGAAAAAGTCAAGGGCTAAGCCCTCCTGGCCTTTACGGCCTTAATTCTACCAAAGCTGCTGGGAATACCTCAAGATGTCTTGCCCCTGGATGTGGAGAGGGCCCATAGAGAAAATAGGGAATAGGGAAAATAGCAATATGAAACATAGACAGGTGATCTTCAGGTGTCTTAATTTCCAGGAGAAGCTGAAGCTTCTAAGAGCCTACCGCCTGCAGAGGGAAGTCTTGTATGAGGGCAACAGAATTCTACTCTTCCAAGACTTCTCTTCGGAGGTTACCAAACAACGTAAAGACTTCTCACCAATTTGTTCACGCTTGTATGAGCAGGGCCGCCAGGTGGCCTTGCTATTCCCAGCCAAGCTCTGCTTACAAACTTCCTCAGGCCCCAAGTTTTTCCACTCCCCTCAGGCAGTGGAGAGCTATCTGGAGACGGAGAGGAAACAGAAGGACCCTGATTGAAAGTCTTGAGTGGGAACTAACATGTAACTATGTCTTGATTGTTAATGTTTATGTTTATATTTACACTCATACTGTTTAGCGGACTCTTACAAAAGAGATATCTATATGAATGGCGGGAGTTATATTGGGAGTTAAGGGACATGGGGGGGAAACCCCAAATAGGTTATATTGCTGGCACCCAAGGGTGTTGTGCAAATAACGGCTTTATTTTATTTAATATGTTGTTGTTATTTAGGAATGTATTACAGTTGTTTAATAAATGTTTGACTACCTTGATAAGATCTATAATCACCCACTTAGAGGTCCTAATTTCTACAGGGGTCATTATTACTGTGGATGGGATGATGCTGGCTTATATTAAAATGTTAGAACGGGGGAGATATCTTACCTGCTTTACCTTAGACATTGGATGTGTCCAAAGGACTATTGAGCGTTTTAGCAGGTCTAGCCCCTATGTTAGGGAAGGTAGCCCCTGAGAACTTAATTTACCATGACCTTAAATATTTATGGTTCTCTTTACTGGAAGGATTAATCTTTGAAACGTCTGTAACGCAAGATATGCCTGCCCTGAATAAGCTCAAAAGAATGCTTGTTAGACTCAATGTATATCACAGTTTATCCATTTGTCACTGGTTAGAAATTTATATTAATGTATGCCTTTTACTGTTTACAGGGTTTATTGTTCTTCTATACAGGTGTAACTTTCAGTTAGGGATCTGCATACTTATTGAGACATGATCATTGCAATGTATTACTGTATGCTCTTTCTCACAAGACAACTAACAAAATCAGAAATGTATGGGTCACACTCTAGTACTTACAAGAACACTCCCCCCTCTACGTTATATTACCTTCTCCTCCTAGTCCCCCCCCCCCCCCTTTTTTTTTTCCCCTGTCTCCTTATTCCCCACCATTCTTATACCTTCTACTTATGCTGACTTAAATGACACTTAAACTGACATCATGGAATGTGGGAGTTATTAACTCTCCGGTTAAAAGGAGAACAATACTCTCCCACCTGAGGAAGCTTGACTCAGACATAGCGTTTCTCCAGGAGACACACCTAATAGATGCGGAACACATAAAGCTGCAGCAAACATGGGTGGGGCTGGTCTACTATCTTTCATACACAAGCTCAAGTAGGGGTCTGGCCATATTATTTGGTAAACGCCTCCCAGTTGAGGTTTTATACACGCACAAGGATAAGGAGGGAAGATTTCTTATATTGAAAGTTAAACTCCAGGGCACTATTTATATTCTTTGCAATATATACGCTCCCAACTCTAAGACCTTTGTTTTCTGGGATACTTTGGTCCAGACATTAGCTCAGTTTGTGGAACACCCATTTATTCTTGATGGGGACTTTAATCTTACTCCACAACCTCGGTTAGATAGGTCCTGGTTGGGTCATATAGATGTAGAAGCTAGACTTATGAAACAAAAAGGGAAATTTGAGACAAAGGTCTTTTCTAAGCTACAGTCGGACCTGGCGGTGTGCGACATATGGAGAAGGAGACACCCCTGTGAAAAGAACTATACGTGTTTATCAAAGGCCACAGGTTCTTTATCCAGAATAGACATGTTTTGGATATCGGAGTGCTTGATACCAAGGGTTAGTCAGGAAAAAATATACACGGTTTTGTTATCGGATCATGCCCCAGTGGGTCTCACATTGAAACTCACGCGCAGTTAACCAAATAGAAACACACTTAGATTTCCGTCATACTTGGCTACCTCAGAGGCTTTTCAAAACCATCTAACGCATTTTTGGAATGATTATTATACAGAAAACCAACAACATCTAGACACCCCACAATTGTTTTGGGACACTGCTAAGGCGGTTTTGAAGGGGCACATTATCTCCTATGTGGCAAACCTTAGGCATAGGGCACAGCAAAAGTATAGTGAACTCCAGGGAACCCTGGAACAATCTTACCAAATGTATCATGCAGCTAAGTCTAGGGAGACATACGATGCGTTCACTCTGGCTAGGGAAGAATTGGAAACCTTTCTAAGGCAGAAAGCGGCGTCTGACCTGCTGAAGTCAGCGAGTAGATTCCATAGATATGGTAATAGGTTGGGTAGATTGCTCGCTAACCTGGGATTTTGAATCCGGAAGGGGTCTGACAGCATTCCATTTGCCTTAACTTTTGCCGTGGGGTTTGTGTAAAGGCTAAGTATACAGGAAATCATGTGTGGTCCAAATCCTATTGCCTTTAGTGTCTCTTCAAGGAATCTCCAATTTATGCAGTCAAACGCCTTCTCGGCGTCCACCGCCAAGAGGGCTGATGGAATTTTGTTATGTTTGGCATATGATATCAATGTCAGGGCTCTGATTGTATTGTCCCTCGCCTCCCGTCCCGGGACAAATCCCACTTGGTCCGTATGTATTAGGGACTGCAGTACTACGTTGATTCTTTTTGCTAAGATTTTGCCTAGAATTTTTATATCCGTATTTAGGAGGGATATCGGCCTGTAACTGCTGGGGTCTGTTAAAATTTTTTTGGGTTTTGGTATTACAGAAATATGTGCCGACAGCATGTCTTGCGAGAGGGAGCCCTCGTTCTCTAATGTTTGGAATAAATTGAGTAAGTGCAGGGCTAGGATATGTTTATAAGTCTTATAATATGTGTTTGAGAAGCCGTCTGGTCCCGGGCTTTTACCCGTAGGTAAATCTTTTATTGCAGACATGACCTCTAACAAACTTATTGGGTTTTCCAGTGTAGTGCGTTGCTCTGGTTGTAAAGTAAGGAAGTCTGCTTTGTTAATGTATGTCCGCATCTGTGCTAGGTGTAAGGTTATATAACCTGGCGTAATATTCTTTAAAGTGGTTAGCAATACCTTCACTGTCTAGTATATCCTGCTTGTCAGGAATTGTTAACTTATGTATCTGTGCTTTTAGTGTCTGGGTTTTTAAGGCTCTGGCTAGGAGCGAACCTGCTCTATTACCCTCGAAAAAGTAGATTTTTTTAAGACTCAATGCTCGTCTCTGGGCCTCTTTCAAGAGTATTTTATTGAGTTCTTGCCTGGTTTCTGTTACCCTTTTTAGTAATGTATTGTCTTTCGGAGAATTTTTATGAGAGAGTTCCAGGCGGGCTAATTGTGTAGTCAGGGCATCTATTGTCTGGTTGTACCTCTTCTTCCTATATGCAGTGTGTTTGATGCAATGGCCTCTGATTACCACTTTGTGGGCCTCCCATAACGTGTGTGGAGAAGTGTTTGGTGTCGCGTTAATACTAAAGTATTCCTTTAGTGAGGTCGCCAATGCATCAGTTGTGTGTGGTTGATGTAATAACGAGTCGTCCATTCTCCAAATAAATGGGGTCGTTGGGTGATCGGGCCATTGTAGTTGGGCGCTAACTTGGGAGTGATCTGACCATGGGGTTGGCTGGATATCTGCGTCTTTAAGTAAAGAGAGATGGTTTCTATCTATGAAAATGTAATCAATTCTGGTGTATACTGACCAGGGAAAGGAGAAAAAGGTGTAAATGCGTTGCGTTGGCTATTTTAGTCTCCATGTATTGAGTAAGCCTAAATGCGTTAGGAATTTGAATACTAGGTTATGAGACCGTGTTTGGGCTGTTGGTCTGTGAGAGGAGGCATCTAGTGTAGGGTTTAGAGTGATGTTTAAATCTCCTCCTAAAATGAGGGTACCAATTTTATTTTCTACTACTAGGTTCTGTAATGTTTGGAAAAATTGGGTTTTCTTGCCATTGGGGGCATAAGCATTCACCAGCGTCACCGGTTGGTGGAATAGCAAGCCTGTTAGGATTAATATTCTGCCTTCTATATCTGTTATCTGTTTGTTAAGTTGGAATTGTATGTTTTTATGTATTAAGGTGCATACCCCATTTTTTTTAACTCTGTCTGAGCTGTAATAACTTGTTGTGAATTCTTTCGAGTGGAATTTGGGTTCTGACTCCCTTATATAATGTGTCTCCTGTAAAAATATGATTGAATTTTTATGCTTATATAAGCTGCACAGCGCAATCCCTCTCTTCGTAGGTGAGTTGAGGTCCTTCGTGTTCTGAGATATAATGTTTACTACTGGGTTAGCCATGTTGGTGTATGTTTGTTAGTGAGCAATGTGATCTTACCCTCAGGAGGATCGTCTGTAGCTTGGGTTGCAATACTCTGCTAGCACAGAATAGATAAAGGTCGAGGAGAGTTGTAGGTGAGAGGGCTGTTTTCCGTTCTCCGGAAATGACACAGAAAAAAGAGAAGGGATGGGTGGTGGTTCCAATACTGAAATAGATAAGCAAAACATGTAAGCAAATCAACAAAGGTAAAAGTAACAGACAACAATAACAATAACATTCCAGATGTCGTAAAGTACAATGTTCCATCATCGTACAATTAGGGGGAGGGCAAGGTAATGGGGAATTAGGGAGATGGATTTTCTTGTTTCCGCTGAGAGGGGTTGGGAGGTAAGGGCGGTAGGGGGAGAAAGGCATCTATTATGCCTATCCATTCTTGATATTGTGTTGACACCTGTTGTGGTCATGGGGGCTAGCTTATAAGTTGGGGGGTGTAGGGTGGAGAAGGTGGAGAGGGGGGAATCTCCACATGTCACTAAGCAATCTATTGTGGATTTGTATTAAATACTAGAGTCTTGAAGTTGGATGGACATTTCCACAACAGTCATTGTTCGGAACTCTATTAGGGAGTTCTATCAAGTGAAAATCAAATATAAAGAGAGAGTACTCCCTTCATGTTGGTTCAGAGTCAGCTTCCGATTGGGCCTGCGAGGCTGTGGCATTGTTTCTTCTCTTCTTCGGTACTGTCGACCAATCTGATTGTTGGTTAATTTTCGGAGTTTTCTTTTGTGTAGGTTTGTCTGTAATGAGATCTTTTATTGAAGGCAACGTAGGTTGCGGGATATCAAGCTGTTGACAGAATGTTTCTAGATCTTTGGGGTCTTTATATGTATAGGTTTTATTGTCCTTAATAACTTTTATAGCAAAGGGAAAACCCCATCTGTAGGGTATGTTTAAGTCTGTTAAGTGCAATGTAAGGTATCTCGCCTCCTTCCTCTTTGCTAATGTTAGGGGGCTCAAATCTGAGAAGATCTGTAGAGAGTCCTCCCCGAATCTAAGTGGGGATCTTTTCCTTGCCGCCAGCATCATTTTTTCCTTATCTGCAAACTTGTGACAACACAAGATTATATCTCTGGGTGGTGCCGATGGCGATAGTTTGGGTCTAAGGGCACGGTGTGTTCTGACTAAAGATATCGTGTCATCTTTGCCTAGACCTAGTAAAAATTTGAATAGATTTTGTAGGTATGATGGGATTTGTGGTGGGGTAATCTCCTCTGGCACCCCCCTAATTCTCAGGTTTTGGCGCCTGCCTCTATTATCGAGGTCTTCAACTTGTGATTGCAGTTGCAATATTGTCGTGTTTTGCTGTTGTAGTGCTATAGTCATGTCATCAGTGGTTCTGGTGTACTCCTCTGCTTGCTCTTCCAAATGCAGTACTCTGTGACCCAGTGCATTAACATCTCTCTTAATTTCAGCTAAACCGTCCTTTATTGCCTTGCTGACATGGTTCATGAATGTGCTTAGGTCATCTTTAGTGGGTAATAGGCTCAGGTCTGCCCGCGTTATAGGTGTGGGGTCAGCTGTGTGATCTGTTAGATCTGACATGTCCAATTGTGCAGTTTCCACTGAAAGCGCATTTACATTGTCAAATGGCTTAAAGAATGAATTTAATTTCCCCCCACCAGGGGTTGCAGTTTTCTGCAGCTTGTCAGGCTTCTGTTTTCTGGCAGCTATGTGGCAATATTAACATAAAGTGTTAACACTATTGTTGGTCTAAGCGGGGTTCCCTTGTGGTGTCTTTTCCTTGAAATTTGTGGCCCTTTTCCTCTATATATCCCTTTGAATATAGCTTTGAAGTGTCGCTGTGTAGATATGCCCCCAGGGCCTAATTTTGTGCGTGCTACGTCTATATTATGTGGGTTTGGGTTATGTCCCTTTAGCTAACAGTTCGTTCAGTGTGCAGAGCCTCTCCCTTTGCTTGTGTATCTAATAAAGTAAGATAAAGTTGTGTTGCTCGACTTACTTAATTTTGATGTCGCTGCTGCTCTCTCCTGTTTGTCACAGGTTTGTTTCTGTACCTGCGTTACCATGCGGCTCGTTCCCTGTAACAGGGTCTGTAGCGTCTTGTCAGCGATCCGGCTAGTGGTAGTAATTACTGTCTTTATAGCCGATGTCTGGAGTTGCCTTTTTAAGTGCGCTGCTCTGTAAGCCCCAGACCTGTTATGTCGGTCTTTCTCCGACCGGGAGATACTGCTCGCCACATGGGTAGTTCAGAGAGGCCTCTGCTAGTAACCGCTGCTGCCTGGGTTCCTCCGCCGTTTATACATCTGCCTTCGGTCCCCACACCTAACCCCCTGTTGTAGTGGTTATGACACGCTATTTCATGCCCATTTACTGTGCATTAGCCCCCTTAGCTGTGCTTATATCAAGTGGATGTAGCCGGAGCTTCAGTTAGTTGCGGCCATGTTCTTTCCCGGCCGGCTCCACCCCCTTGACATTATCTTTTTAATGCTTGACACCTTTTTAAAAGCCTATCTCTTAAAAGGCACATGGTATTGTGCCATCCATGCCACCATGGTAGTTTACTTTTGAAACATGCCGAGAATGGAATGGATTTTTATTTCCCCTGTAAATTTGCTTCCTTCCAGTTATCCTTTTTAGGAATCTGAGAAGAATACTTTGCAATTGATTATGGTATGTAATTGCAGACCTCTTAAAGGGACATAACATGCTATTAAAAATCAGCTAATAATAAATTCATTAATTATTTAAAGGATTGTGCAAGTTCAATTTTAACATTCAAGATTGTGATATAATACAGGATTTTAATAAACTTTAAAAGTTAAAGTATTTATATCTAAATGTGCACATCACAAATACTCATCCTGAGTCTTACTAATTGACTTACTTATTGATCATCTTTAAGATTAACAGAATATATAAAAAGATGACCTATTTAAAAAAAAAAAGTTATATTTCACAGAACCAGTGGATAAACACTGCAGTGCACAACTGCACATTTACTGAGTGAATTATTTTATAAATGTTCATAATTATTCATTCTCAGACAGTCACACAGCACAGAGATGAACCAGTTACAAGTTGGTTCCTTTTTTGTCTTGTAGACAAGAAATCTTTAGACATATTTTCTCTAAAGTAAAACAAAACAACTATTGATAATTTTATTGACAAATTTTTGTTCATTGAAGATAATCAAATCAGTCACGCTTGCCTTTAGTCTCTGTCTCACCCACAGCTCTTGTGTCAAACTCAATTTTATTGTAAGATTAAGAAAATCTATACCTTGTATAGAAATTAGTGACCACAAAAAAATTAATTTTCTAACTTTGAAAAAGAAAAAAATCCAAAAGTAATGTTTTTTAGTCTATTATAATATTCAAAAAGGTGAAATTTGTTGAGATATAAAAATACATCAACCATAGGCAGCCCGTTTCACCATCTTTGTGCCTCATTCAGTTTCCAAAATATTTTTTTTGTATGGTTGATGTTCAACTCAACTCAAGCATTTCATCTTTTTGATATATATATATATATATATATATATATATATATATATATATATATATATATATATACAGGTAGCCCTCAGTTTACGCCAGGGTTAGGTTCCAGAAGCAATGGTTGCAAATTGAAAACGTTGTAAATTGAAACCCAGTTTATACTGTAAGTCAATGGGAAGTGAGGGAGATAGGTTCCAGGCCCCTCTCAAAATTGTCATAAGTTACACCTAATACATTATTTTTAAAGCTTTGAAATGAAGACTTTAAATGCTAAACAGCATTATAAACCTAATAAAATAATCACACAACACAGACTTCACTTTCATTTTTCTGCAAACAGTTTTTTCTATGCATTTCAATCTGGACTGATTTATAGACAGGAAGATCTTGTTCCTTTGAAATCTGCTCGATAGCTCAAGTCTGGTTAAACTGATTAATTTCAGCTTTCTTGGCTTTGCTGCAACACAAGCAGACAGCTCCACCTACTGGCTATTTTAATAAATGCAATAAATGCACTGCTTCTCAATGCTTTTCAATAGCAGTCACATGACTGGGGAAAAAAGGTTGTTATTCTGAAACGGTGTAAATTGAACCGTTGTAAAACGAGGGCCACCTGTATATATATATATATATATATATATATATATATATATATATATATATATATATATATATATAGCAAAACAGGAAACAGCACTCTCTGGACTTAAGTAAAAAACAAGTAGTTTATTGAGTAACGTTTCGGGGAATGCTCCCCTTCATCAGACCAACAACATACAAGTGAGACAAACATTTAAGCATACACAAACCCCTCCCCCTAGTGCAAAAAACCGCCAAAAATGGTTGCCATAGCAACCAAGCAACCAGTTCAAAGTAAATACATTTACCAATGCAACAATGACATCAAAGAAACCAGATCATTATGGTTAATTAGCATCAGGTCAATTAGCAAATCAACACATCATCCTACCACATAATACACCTGCTGTATATTAGTACTTCTAATACCCCAGTGGCAGTGTGTCCTTTTAAAGAGACATATCACAATATTATTAGCTAAGTACAGGAACACAAGAATGTGTAGAAAAAAGGGGTTGAAAAAACGTTTAGTTAAACATCGGCACCTCATCATATTGAAATGCAATTCACGTAATGCACATAGTAGTACGGGTATTATGAGTTAGGCATTTACTATAAGTGGCCCAAAAATGCCTAAGACCTTGGGGGGAGGTCAGCAGAATTTTGAGTGCCTAGGGCTGCACAAAATCTAAATACGCCAATGGTGGTGTTAGAAGAACACTGTTGCCCATGAATGAATACAATGAGCTTAAAGGGACACTGAACCCAAATTTTTTCTTTTGTGATTCAGATAGAGCATACAATTTTAAGCTACTTTCTAATTTACTCCTATTATCAAATGTTCTTCATTTTCTTTGTATCTTTATTTTAAATTACAAGAATGTAAGTTTAGATGCCTGCCAATTTTTGGTGAACAACCTGGGTTGTTCTTGCGGATTCGTGGATAAATTCATCCACCAATTGAAAAGTGCTGTCCACAGGTCTGAACAAAAAAAAGCTTTGATGCCTTATTTTCCAAAAAAAGATAGCAAGAGAATGAAGACAAATTCATAATAGGCCTAAATTATAAATTTGCTTAAAATTGCATGCTCTACCAGAATCACGAAAGAAAAAAATTGTGTTCAGTGTCCCTTTAACACTATCAAATTGTGAATTGTGACTTGTGAGTGAATTTTTTTACAATACATTAATAATAATAATATACCTCTTAAGGTTTTTTTTCAATAATAAAGTTGTTTCATCAAAAAAGTTTATTCTTTATTGCCTCTTTTTTTAACATTTTTATTTTTTTTCAAAAAAATAAGTGTTTTTATTTGTGTTAGCTATTTGATTTATTTATATGACCCTCATAGTTATCATAACTGAAATAATAGAGAAAATAAAGATATACAACATTATTTTATTTGTAATAATCAATAAAACACTTGAAAAAATTATCCACAATCCTCCCCACAACACCAATAATTGGCATGAATAATTATTTTTATAGAGATGGAAGAATACTGTCAGCAGCAGCAGTAAGCAGCATTTTTCGACAAATACAGAAACTTATTTGTTTTCAGCTCAGCTCCATCAGCAGTCTGTAGACTGTAGTCCAGAAACAAAGCATTTGTAATTGTTGCTCTGAAATTTGTAAATACACAGTCAAACAAAGGCGAGATTTAGCAAATCTGAAAGGATCTTCCTGTTTCTAGCACAACTCCAGCAGTACAGAAATGAAGCATTTGTAGTTGGTGCTCCTCAATTTTGTAAATACACAGTCAAACAAAGGCCAGACTTAGAAATCAGAAAAGATCTTGTTCTCAGCACAACTCCAGCAGTACAGAAATGAAACATTTGTAGTTGGTGCTCCTCAATTTTGTAAATACACAGTCAAACAAAGGCCAGACTTAGAAATCAGAAAAGATCCTTTTCTCAGCACAACTCCAGCAGTACAGAAATGAAGCATTTGTAGTTGGTGCTCCTCGATATTGTAAATACACAGTCAAACAAAGGCCAGACTTAGAAATCAGAAAGGATACTGTATAATAAAGAAAAACAGAGATTCATTAAGTAAACAGTACACAAAAATAACACATACAAACCTATGTAAAAGAAAGCCAATGCATTAAAGGGGTGTGCAATACTAATAACTATATTATTACCTTTCAGAGATGGAAAATGCCTTTTAGAAAATTGTACCAACTCTCAGCAGCAGCCGTTATTAAATACACAGTCAAATAAGGGCCGGCTTTAGTATTCTGAAAAGATCCTGTATAAAAAAGAAAAACACAGAGATTCATTAAGTAAACAGAACACAAAAATAACACATGCAAACCTATGTAAAAGAAAGACAATGCATTAAAGGGGTATGCAATACTAATAACTATATACCTTTCAGAGATGGAGAATTCCTTCTAGAAAATTGTACCAACTCGCAGCAACAGCAGTTATTAAATACACAGTCAAATAAGGGCCGGCTTTCAAATTCTGAAAGGATCCTGTATAATAAAGAAAAACAAAAAGATTCATTAAGTAGACAGTACACAAAAATAACACATGCAAACCTATGTAAAAGAAAGCCAATGCATTAAAGGGGTGTGCAATACTAATAACTATATTATTACCGTTCAGAGATGGAAAATGCCTTTTATAAAATTGTACCAACTCTCAGCAGCAGAAGCAGTTATTATTAAATACACAGTCAAATAAGGGCCGGCTTTAGAATTCTGAAAGGATCCTATATAATACAGAAAAACAAAAAGATTCATTAACCCCTTAATGACCACAGCACTTTTCCATTTTCTGTCCGTTTGGGACCAAGGCTATTTTTACATTTTTGTGGTGTTTGTGTTTAGCTGTAATTTTCCTCTTGCTCATTTACTGTACCCACACATATTATATACCGTTTTTCTCGCCATTAAATGGACTTTCCAAAGATACCATTATTTTCATCATATCTTATAATTTATTATAAATTTTTTTATAAAATATGAGAAAAAAATTAGAAAAAAAACACTTTTTCTAACTTTGACCCCCAAAATCTGTTACACATCTACAATCACCAAAAAACACCCATGCTAAATATTTTCTAAATTTTGTCCTGAGTTTAGAAATACCCAATGTTTACATGTTCTTTGCTTTTTTTTCAAGTTATAGGGCCATAAATACAAGTAGCACTTTGCTATTTCCAAACCATTTTATTCAAGATTAGCGCTAGTTACATTGGGACACTGATATCTTTCAGAAATCCCTGAATATCCCTTGACATGTATATATATTTTTTTAGAAGACATCCCAAAGTATTGATCTAGGCCAATTTTGGTATATTTCATGCCACCATTTCACCGCCAAATGCGATCAAATACAAAAAATCGTTCACTTTTTCACAAACTTTCGGTTTCTCACTGAAATTATTTACAAACAGCTTGTGCAATTATGGCATAAATGGTTTTAAATTTTTCTCTGGGATCCCCTTTGTTCAGAAATAGCAGACATATATGGCTTTGGCATTGCTTTTTGGTAATTAGAAGGCTGCTAAAAGTCGCTGCGCACCACACGTGTATTATGCCCAGTAGTGCAGGGGTTAATTAGGGAGCTTGTAGGGAGCTTGCAGGGTTAATTTTAGCTTTAGTGTAGTGTAGCAGACAACCCAAAGTATTGATCTAGGCCCATTTTGGTATATTGCATGCCACCATTTTACCGCTAAATGCGATCAAATTAAAAAAAACGTTGAATTTTTCACAATTTTAGGTTTCTCACTGAAATGATTTACAAATAGCTTGTGCAATTATGGCACAAATGGTTGTAAATGCTTCTCTGGGATCCCCTTTGTTCAGAAATAGCAGACATATATGACTTTGGCGTTGCTTTCTGGTAATTAGAAGGCCGCTAAATGCTGCTGCGCATCACACGTGTATTATGGCTAGCAGTGAAGGGGTTAATTAGGTAGTTTGTAGGGAGCTTGCAGGGTTAATTTTAGCTTTAGTGTAGAGATCAGCCTCCCACCTGACACATCAGACCCCCTGATCCCTCCCAAACAGCTCCCTTCCCTCCCCCACCCCACAATTGTCTCCGCCATCTTAAGTACTGGCAGAAAGTCTGCCAGTACTAAAATAAAAGGTTTTTTTATTTTTATTTTTAATTTTTTTAAAGCATATTTACATATGCTGGGGGTGTAGCATCCCCCCTTAGCCCCCAACCTCCCTGATCCCCCCAAACAGCTCTCTAATCCTCCCCATCTGCCTTATTGGGGGCCATCTTGGGTACTGGCAGCTGTCTGCCAGTACCCATTTTGCAAAATAAAAAGGTTTTTTTTTTTGTTTTTATTTTTAGTTTCTGTAGTGTAGCTTCCCCCCCCACAGACCAACCCCCACCACCTGCCTGATCTTTTTATTTCCAACTTTATTTCCCCTTTTTTGTAAATTTTACTGCTACTTTTTCTGTAGTGCAGCGGTTCCCACCCGCTCCCTCCCCGTGCACGCGCCCGCCCCACCCTCCCGTGCACGCGCGCGCGCCCGTGCGCGCCCCCGGCATCCCCGCCCCCAATCCCGCCCCCCCTTAGCATCATCCAGGGCCATCGATGGCCGCCACCCGCCTCCCACACCGGCTCCTATCCACCCACAAACCTAGCCGTTAATGTCCGGTGCAGAGAGGGCCACAGAGTGGCTCTCTCTGCATCGGATGGCTACAAATGGTTATTGCAGGATGCCTCGATATCGAGGCATCACTGCAATAACCGGAAAGCAGCTGGAAGCGAGCAGGATCGCTTCCAGCTGCTTTCCACACCGAGGACGTGCAGGGTACGTCCTCAGGCGTTAACTGCCTTTTTTTTGAGGACGTACCCTGCACGTCCTCGGTCGTTAAGGGGTTAAGTAGACAGTACACAAAAATAACACATGCAAACCTATGTAAAAGAAAGACAATGCATTAAAGGGGTGCACAATACTAATAACTATATTATTACCTTTAAGAGATGGAAAATTCCTTTAAGAAAATTGTACCAATTCCCAGCAGCAGCAGTTATTAAATACACAGTCAAATAAGGGCCGGCTTTAGTATTCTGAAAAGATCCTGTATAAAAAAGAAAAACACAGAGATTCATTAAGTAAACAGAACACAAAAATAAGACATGCAAACCTAGGTAAAAGAAAGCCAATGCATTAAAGGGGTGTGCAATACTAATAACTATATTATTACCTTTCAGAGATGGAAAATGCCTTTTAGAAAATTGTACCAACTCGCAGCAGCAGCAACAGGAGTTATTAAATATACAGTCAAATAAGGGCCGGCTTTAGAATTCTGAAAGGATCCTGTATAAAAAAGAAAAACACAGAGATTCATTAAGTAAACAGTACACAAAAATAACATGCAAACCTATGTAAAAGAAAGCCAATGCATTAAAGGGGTATGCAATACTAATAACTATATTATTACCTTTCAGAGATGGAAAATGTCTTTTAGAAAATCGTACCAACTCTCAGCAGCAGCAAAAACAGTAATTATTAAATACATAGTCAAATAAGGGCCGGCTTTATTATTCTGAATGGATCCTGTATAATAAAGAAAAACACAGAGATTCATTAAGTAAACAGTACACAAAAATAACACATGCAAACCTATGAAAAGAAAGCCAATGCATTAAAGGGGTGTGCAATACTAATAACTATATTATTACCTTTCAGAGATGGAAAATGCCTTTTAGAAAATTGTACCAACTCTCAGCAGCAGCAACAGTTATTATTAAATACACAGTCAAATGTGGGCCGACTTTAGAATTCTGAAAGGATCCTGTGTAAAAAAGAAAAACACAGTGATTCATTAAGTAAACAGTACACAAAAATAACACATGCAAACCTATGTAAAAGAAAGCCAATGCATTAAAGGGGTATGCAATACTAATAACTATATACTTTTCAGAGATGGAGAATTTCTTTTAGAAAATTGTACCAACTCGCAGCAGCAGCAACAGCAGTTATTAAATACACAGTCAAATAAGGGCCGCCTTTAGAATTCTGAAAGGATACTGTATAAAAAAGAAAAACACAGATTAATTAAGTAAACAATACACAAAAATAACATGCAAACCTATGTAAAAGAAAGTCAATGAATTAAAGGGGTATGCAATACTAATAACTATATACCTTTCAGAGATGGAAAATTCCTTTTAGAAAATTGTACCAACTCTCAGCAGCAACAGCTGTTATTAAATACACAGTCAAATAAGGGCCGGGCCAGGCTTTAGAATTCTGAAAGGATCCTGTATAATAGCAAAAAATAAAACAGGTTCTTTAAGTAAATAAAACAGTAGACAACAAATAATTTAAAAGTTAAATTATCTTTATAACCACTTTCCTACCTAACGGCTAGATTTAGAGTTTTGTCGGTAACGACCCGCGTAGCTAATGCTGGCTTTTTTCTGGCCGCACCTTTTAAATAACTCTGGTATTGAGATTTCACAGAACGGCTGCGTTAGGCTCCAAAAAAGGAGCGTAGAGCATATTTAACGCAACTTCAACTCTCGATACCAGAGTTGCTTACGTACGCGGCCAGCTTCAAAAACGTGCTCGTGCACGATTCCCCCATAGAAAACAATAGGGCTGTTTGAGCTGAAAAAAAACCTAACACCTGCAAAAAAGCCGCGTTTAAGCTCCTAACGCAGCCCCATTGTTTCCTATGGGGAAACACTTCCTACGTCTGCACCTAACACTCTAACATGTACCCCGAGTCTAAAGACCCCTAACCGTACACTTATTAACCCCTATTCTGCCGCCCCCGCTATCGCTGACCCCTGCATATTATTATTAACCCCTAATCTGCCGCTCCGTAAACTGCCGCTACTTACATTATCCCTATGTACCCCTAATCTGCTGTCCCTAATACCGCCGACCCCTATATTATATTTATTAACCCCTAATCTGCCCCCCACAACGTCGCCTCCACCTACCTACAATTATTAACCCCTAATCTGCCGACCGGACCTGAGCGCTACTATAATAAAGTTATTAACCCCTAATCTGATTTGCTTATTGAATCAGCCAATCGGATTGAACTTGATTCTGATTGGCTGATTCCATCAGCCAATCAGAATTTTCCTACCTTAATTCCGATTGGCTGATAGAATCCTATCAGCCAATCGGAATTCGAGGGACGCCATCTTGGATGACGTCCCTTAAAGGAACCGTCATTCTTCGGGAAGTCGTCGGAAGAAGAAGATGGGTCCGCGGTGGAGGTCTTCAAGATGGAGCCGGTCCTCATCGGATGAAGATAGAAGATGCCGCTTGGAAGAAGATGGTTGTCGGTCCGGATCTACTCTTCTTCCCGGATAGGATGAAGACTTCAGCCGGATCATGGACATCTTCAGCCCCCCGCTTGGGCTTCGATCAAGACATTGGAGGAGCTCTTCTGGATCGATCGGTGAACCTGGTATGGTGAAGATAAGGTAGGAAGATCTTCAGGGGCTTAGTGTTAGGTTTATTTAAGGGGGTTTGGGTTAGATTAGGGGTATGTGGGTGGTGGGTTGTAATGTGGGGGGGGGGTATTGTATGTGTTTTTTTTACAGGCAAAAGAGCTGAATTCTTTGGGGCATGCCCCGCAAAGGGCCCTGTTCAGGGCTGGTAAGGTAAAAGAGCTTTGAACTTTAGTAATTTAGAATAGGGTAGGGCATTTTTTTATTTTGGGGGGCTTAGAGTATGTGTAATTAGTTTAAAATTGTTGTAATATTTTTCTAAAGTTTGTAAATATTTTTTTATTTTTTGTAACTTAGTTCTTTTTTATTTTTTGTACTTTAGTTAGTTTATTTAATTGTATTTATTTGTAGATATTGTATTTAATTAATTTATTGATAGTGTAATGTTAGGTTTAATTGCAGGTAATTGTAGGTATTTTATTTAATTAATTTATTGATAGTGTAGTGTTAGGTTTAATTGTAACTTAGGTTAGGATTTATTTTACAGGTAATTTTGTAATTATTTTAACTATTTTAGCTATTAAATAGTTCTTAACTATTTAATAGCTATTGTACCTGGTTAAAATAAATACAAAGTTACCTGTAAAATAAATATAAATCCTAAAATAGCTATAATATAATTATAATTTATATTGTAGCTATATTAGGATTTATTTTACAGGTAAGTATTTAGCTTTAAATAGGAATAATTTATTTAATAAGAGTTAATTTATTTCGTTAGATTTAAATTATATTTAATTTAGGGGGGTGTTAGTGTTAGGGTTAGACTTAGCTTTAGGGGTTAATCCATTTATTAGAATAGCGGCGAGATTCGGTCGGCAGATTAGGGGTTAATAATTGAAGTTAGGTGTCAGCGATGTTAGGGAGGGCAGATTAGGGGTTAATACTATTTATTATAGGGTTATTGAGGCGGGAGTGAGGCGGATTAGGAGTTAATAACTTTATTATAGTAGCGGTGAGATCCGCTCGGCAGATTAGGGGTTAATAAGTGTAGGCAGGTGGCGGCGACATTGTGGGGGGCAGGTTAGGGGTTAATAAATATAATATAGGGGTCGGCGGTGTTAGGGGCAGCAGATTAGGGGTACATAAGTATAACGTAGGTGGCGGTCGGCAGATTAGGGGTTAAAAAAATTTAATCGAGTGGCGGCGATGTGGGGGGACCTCGGTTTAGGGGTACATAGGTAGTTTATGGGTGTTAGTGTACTTTAGAGCACCGTAGTTAAGAGCTTTATGAACCGGCGTTAGCCCAGAAAGCTCTTAACTACTGACTTTTTTCTGCGGCTGGAGTTCTGTCGTTAGATTTCAGACACGACTCTAAATACCGGAGTTAGAAAGATCCCATTGAAAAGATAGGATACGCAATTGACGTAAGGGGATCTGCGGTATGGAAAAGTCGCGGCTGAAAAGTGAGCGTTAGACCCTTTCCTGACTGACTCCAAATACCGGCGGTAGCCTAAAACCAGCGTTAGGAGCCTCTAACGCTGGTTTTCACGGCTACCGCCAAACTCTAAATCTAGGCCTTAGAGAGCTTGTGGAGCATTCAGCAGGAGAAGTCCTCTTCTTTAAAGAAACCCATGTTTTGCGCCATTTTTTTTAATATTCGCAAGGTGGTGAATGGTAGATTTTTCATGTTCTTTTTTACAAAAGAAATACTATAATTTGCAGAAATAGCAGCAGCAGTAGCAACATCAACTGTAGATTATGAATGCCGAATATCATATAACATTAAATTCTAGTAGTACAAGACACTGTCTATCTGATTCGAAATCCAGCAGCAGTAGCAGTTGGTAGGTAGGCCAGCCAAGGAAGCAGTAAAAGGACATAAAAAATAATAATTCTCTTTTATAATTTGATTTATAAAAAAATATTTTTAGATTTTATATCCTTTTAAAAAAAATTATTTGGGGGAGGTTTACATATTTGTATCCACCTCAAACACAATTGGTCTTTGTTCTGAAGGTTCATCATCTGTATCACTGCTGCCGGTAGTGTTTTGTCTGATAGCCTCCAACTGATGTTGTTCTGGTATCCAGTGTTGATTCATTTTGAGAAATGTTTAACGGTCATAATTTACACTAGATAGTCTATTTCGTTGATCAGTCACAACACTACCAGCAGCACTAAACACACGCTCTGACTGAACACTTGTTGGGGGACAACTTAAATATTGAACTGCAATATGTGAGAATTCAGGCCATTATATTTTTTTGACTTTCCAGTAACTCAGTGGGTCAGAACGAGGCTCGATAAAAGTGTTATCCAACATATATGCAGTTACCATTTGCACTGAAGAACACTGATTGGCTTCATGTAATCTTGCATCTTGACCTGTAGCCATAATGCCATATTTGACAAAAAGACCCCACAATGAGTTAGTGGAATTACCTCCGCACACTGAATTGTCAGATATTGAGTTAGACTCAGAACTGTTACAATCTGGGAAAGAAGGCCGACCACTACCAGTGCAACTGCTGCTAGACTTCTTTGTAGAGTTGTTTGAGTTTGCTCACCGATTAATTTCAATTTCTTGCTTGACTTTGGAGATGAGTACTCCCTTGCATCTCTCAACCGTATGTTCTTTTCCCTCTACAAAATTATACATCTGACCTTTAAAACGTGGGTCCGAAAGAGTAGCAAGAAGGTACTCATCTCTTTTTTTGATGGAGATGATCCTTGGATCTTTCAACAAACAAATAATTAATTTTCTTGCAAGCTGAGCAAGATCAAACAACTCTATATCATCATCATCTTCATCAGAATCAGATAGACAGTTATCTTGTACTTGATGCAAGGAACTCAGTCTAGTTTCAAGAAGCGAAATTAATGGAAGGACCTGACTAAGGCTTGCATCTTGTTCACTTACCATTAATGTTGCCTCTTTAAACGGCTGAAGAACCTTGCACACATCACTCATAAGATGCCACTGTGCAGAAGTCAAATGGACTCCATCTAATGTTTTTCTTAAAGTCATAAGGTATTCAATTATTGCCTTTCATTGTTCATAAAGGCGTTGAAGCATGTCAAACGTGCTATTCCATCGCGTCGAAACATCAATTATCAGTTGATGGCGTGGCAAATTATTATTTTCTTGTAATGTTAGTAACGAATTTTGGGCATGGTAGGAACGGTGGAAATGCGAGCATATATTTTGTGAAGCATTCAACATGTCATGAATATGTGTTGAATCTGAAAGAAATTTGTTAACAACCAAATTTAATATATGTGCAAAACAAGGCACATGTATCATTTGTTCATTCTTGAGTGCACAAACAATGTTAGAGCCATTGTCTGAAGAGACAAAGCCAACCGTGAGGCTGCGTGGCAAAAAACAATCATTTATTACTTCATTCAGCTTATCAAGAATATTAGCTGCATTGTGATTCTTTCGTTCAAAACTATTCATGCACAGTGTTGCATGCTTACGATAAGATAAAAAGGGGGAGAAATGATTAAACAAATTTTTAACCTCTCTTTTTAAATGTCTGAAGTAAATATTCTGTCCTGGAACGTGGGTGGTATATCCTCCCCTATGAAGAGAAAACTCATAGTTAAAACACTTGCAAAAAAAAGACCAGATATTGTCTATATTCAGGAAACCCATCTTACTGATATAGAAGCTGCAAAACTTAAAATTAAATGGGTGGGTGAGGTTGTAGCCACTTCAAGAACAGATAGGAAATGTGGAGTAGCGTTTTTATTCCATAAAGATCTTGATTATAAAATCCTACACATAGATAAAGATGCAGAGGCTAGATATATTATACTCCGAATCCAGATAAATCAAGTTATATATGTACTATGCAATGTGTATGGTCCAAATAAAAACAGCAGAAGTTTTTGGGAAAAAATAAAAACCAAAATCTTTCCTTTCATAGGGGAGAATCTCATCTTAGCCGGGGATTTTAACATGACATTATTCCCAGAATTAGACAGATTCTGTAACATAGATGCTAAAGAATATAAAAAAACTGCCAAATATTTTAGAACTTTTTGTTCAAAGCTTAAATTGGTCGATATCTGGAGAATTAAACATCCAGATTCTTTGACATTTACATGTGAATCTAGAGTGCATAGAACCTTTTCCAGAATCGATCTCTTTTTGATCTCTGAATCTTTATCGATTGTCCAAACTGTCGCAGGAATTGATGAGATATTGATATCCGATCATGCAATAATAAATCTAACTCTTCTCTCCCTGACTAATTCCACAGAGAGAACGCAGTGACTGTTTTTTCCACGGTACCTTTTGAATAATCCTAGATTCTCTAATTGGTTGAAGCAAAAATGGAAGGACTATTGTACACATAACATCTCTTATCTTAATAGAATTGAGATCTTCTGGGAAGCCGCCAAGGCTGTCTTAAGAGGTGAAATTAAGAGTTATCTAATAAATAGTAAAAAGAAGGCTAGGGCTCAAGAAATCCAGTTATCTAATAGAGTCAGAAATTCCTATAGAAAATTCTCTGAGGACCGCTCTTCAAGTTCTTGGAATAAATACCAGGAGGCGAGAAGAGAAAGAGATGTTTTTCTAGAACAGAAATCCCAAAATGAAGAAGCCAAAATCAATATTCAATTTAGAAGCCTTTATGGTGATTCAACTAAATACCTAGCAAAATTAATAAAAAATAGAAAGAAAAAGAACTATATTTTGGCTATTAAAGAAAATGAGATATGCCACACGGATTCAACGGGAATTAGTAGAGTGCTGTTCGCTTATTATCAGAAATTATATTCTAGCCAGGAAAGTAATGGTTATAATCAAGATAGATTCTGGTCTAAAATAAAGTTACCTCAAATTCAGGAAGATGAACTAACATCCCTTAATGCTCCAATTGAGGCCGAGGAAATAAAAAAAATGATAGATAAGATGCGATTAAATAAGGCCGCAGGCCCAGATTGCCTTCCGGCAGAATTTTATAGAATACTGGCCCCGGAAATAATTCCTATATTGGGAAAATTGTTTAACAATTATCTCTATTCGGATAGTCCCATCTCTTCTTACTTTTCAGCCGCCAATATCACTCTAATTCTCAAGAAAGGTAAAAACCCAGAGGACCCGGTCTCTTATAGGTCTATATCTGTGTTGAACACAGATTATAAAATTTTGATGGCAATTATAGCAGACAGGTTTTCTTTATTGTTGGGTAATATTATTCATACAGACCAAACGGGTTTTATGAAATCCAGGACGTCCATAAAGAATATCCGTAAAATTGTGACTTTTCTTTGAAAGAAAAGGAAAAAAAAAATCTAATAAATGATTGTGCGATTCTTTCGTTAGATGCCGAAAAAGCATTTGATGCTATTTCATGGGCCCACTTATTTAAAGTTTTAGAGGAATTTGGCTTTAAGAATCAATTCTTGCAATTTATTCAGAAAATCTACAGAAACCCAATCTCTTTTCTTATTGTTAATGGTCATCTTTCCCAAAAAATTATCTTAGGACGGGGAACAAGACAGGGGTGCCCATTGTCACCCCTTTTATTTAATTTGGCACTGGAACCTTTAGCTATTCGTCTGAGAGACGTATTAGAAGGAATTAGTATGGACTCCTACACTCTTAAGATCCTGCTTTATGCAGATGACCTACTTTTATTTTTAAAGAACTCACTTTATTCAATTCCTACTACATTGCAATGCTTAGACGAGTTCAGCTCATTTGCGGGCTATAAAATTAATTTTAATAAAAGTGAACTCATGTGGATTAATAAAACCAGGAACAGTTTGCAAGACCATCCATTTAGAGAGGTAGAAGCAATTACATATTTAGGGATAATACTACATAAAAATCCGAAAAACTGGTATCGCCTTAACTTCGCACCATTGCTTCTAAAGATTAAATCAGATTTTGAATTATGGATGGCTTTCCCATTATCTATTACAGCGCGTATTAACTTAATTAAGACAATTATTTTTCCCCGCTTACTTTATCCCCTCCAGAATCTTCCTCTTTTCATTCTCAGCAAAGATTTATGTAAATTATATTCTTGCTGTTCCAAATTTATCTGGAATAACAGGAAAGCGCGTATCTCTCTAAATAGACTCATGCAAAACTTTGAAGCAGTTGGTCTGGCTTTTCCTAATTTTAAGTTCTATAACTGGGCTTGTCTAATTAAAACGGCGGTGGACTGGATCGTAGAAAAGGAGTTAGTGTCATCTTTAGAGATGGAGACTTTTATGGTCTCCCCCTTTGCCTTAAAAGCAATATTACACTGCCCTCTCAAATCTCTACCAAATAAGCTTTCTTCTTTAATCTCTATCAGAAATGTTGTAGCGGCTTGGCAGAAGTGCTGTACAATGATGAAAGTAGATTTTACATTTTCGGTATTCTTACCGATTACTGGAAATCCTCAATTCTCCCCAGGTCTTAAACAATTAGTATTCAGAGAATGGCTTGAAAAAGATCTCAAGTATATTAGCCAGATTCTTCCAC
The DNA here is from genome assembly GCF_027579735.1 of Bombina bombina. NCBI lineage: Eukaryota > Metazoa > Chordata > Amphibia > Anura > Bombinatoridae > Bombina > Bombina bombina. The sequence continues at coordinate 1,277,974,858 of NC_069499.1, forward strand.
AAGATGGTCAAATAATTTCCTTTGGAATCCTTTCACAACACTTCCAGTTAGACAGATCCAACTTTTTCACGTATCTGCAGGTGCGCCATTTTATTAACACGTGAAAGTGGGATGCGAGCAGGTTGAAGGCATGGTCGGATCTCAATGTATGTTTTCAAAAATTCGCGACCGGAAACTCATCTATTTCTCTTATGTATGACATTATGCTCTCTAAACAAACATTAATTTTTGTAGACAAGCTGACTATATTCTGGACCTCCTCTTTTCCTTCAATAGACTCTGGTAAAATTAAACGCAGCATGGCAAGTGTAAAGAAATGTGAAATCCCCAGGAACTGGAGAGAATCCCATCTAAAGCTTATTAATAATTATTATTTATCCCCTTTAAGATTAGCTAAATTTTATCCTACCTGCAGCGGGGCTTGTCCCCGCTGCAATAAACCTAAAGCAGATACCTTACATATGTTTTGGTATTGTCCGAAAATTATGCAATTATGGCGTAAGTTGGAATATTGGTTTAATGTACATTACAAGACATCTATTACATTATCACTTAATGAGATAACCTGGTTGGATGTCCCCAGTAATAGGGGTTTCTATGTAAACACCTTAAACACTATTATTTTAACTGTCAGATACCATATTCTTAAATATTGGAAATCTACTACAGTCCCCGGACTATCTCAAATCCATAAGGAGATTCAAACCCAAATCATATATGAATCATTTCATTTAAAAACCATATCAGAAAAGAGAATAAAAATCTTTCTAGTTGGTTGGTTACCTATTATTAAAACCTACTCTCTAGCTATACAAAAAGTTATCCTGACTCCATTTTTGTCTTCAAATTCTTTTATGGACCTTGTGGCTAGAGATCTTTTCCCACATGCATGGATAACTAATTATAGAGAAGTATGAAGTGAATGAAGGTGTAGGGTAATATATAGTTAGAATTGGAAAGAAGAAGATCAGTAGGTCACAAGAGACGATAGGATAAGAGGAAATGGGAAAAATGATGAGAAGGGGGCAGGGGAAGGAGGGGAGAGGGGAGGAGATAGGGAGGGTTTTTTTTTTGTTTTTTTTTTTCTTTCCTTTTGTTTCCCCGATTTTGTTTGCGATTGTTGCTATGTATGTTGATAGTTTGTCTGCAGATTGAATGGTATTCCATTTAGTTAAATAAAAAGTCCAACATTTCGTACAAATAGGCTATACAAGAGTATTTTCTTTTATTTTCTGCCTGCCAATTTATTTAAGGAAATGTAATCCTGTTTTTTTTTGTGTGTTGTGTTTCATATCGTTTTGGTTTCCTTAACACCTGACCCTGCGTGGTATACAAAGGTGGAAATTTATTTCTGATTGTACTTCTTGTTGGACATATAAATAAATGATTTAAAAAAAAAAAAAGATATGCGTCGCATTGGCCTTGAGGAAACATACTCATTAGAGTCATTACTTACAACAAATGATACCCAATGTGCAGTCACAGTCATATAGTCTGCACCCTGGGGACTTGTCCACATGTCAGTTGTAATATGAACTTTGTTACACTCTGACATTTCTAATTGTTTGCCAACATTTTGTAAAGCAAGTTTATGAACTTCGGGAACACCTTTTCATGGAAAATAATGACGACTCGGGATTTGCCAACGGGGAACCACTGATTGCATTAATTCCCAAAAGCCTTGACCTTCAACAAAATTAAAAGGAAGCATATCGATTGCAAGCATTTTTGCAACTTTAAAATTAATTTGGCGAACACGTTCATGGTTTGGGGGATATTTTTGACTACTTTCAAAAGCAACTTGTAAAGTACTCTGCCGCTTAGACACTGCTGTACTCCCAGAAATTGGCAATACATTTCATAAAAGTTGATTGCTGCTGCTGCATGAACTTCTACTGGTGTTATTAAAGCCATCATCATTGGCAGTAGGTGGTAGCATAACATTAGTATTTCTTTCTGTGGATAAAGCAACATTTTTATTTAAATATCTGTCCCATATCACTTTGTGCCTACTATTCATATGAGACCACAAGTAAATGGTTCCCAAATTACTTCCTGCTTTTCCTCGACTTATTTTTTTATTACATATTTTACATGTTGCTTTACTTTGATCTAGTTTATCGACAGAATAAAAATTCCAAACTACACTACCACCTACTGCACTACTACGTGATCTGGGAGTCGTAATGGATGATGATGATGGAATTTCCATTACAGCAGCGCCAGCTGCTCTTATTTCACAAGTTGCAACTTGTAGTGGTGTAGCATCTAGTGGTTCAATTGTGGGAATTTTTCTTTGTTTGGACCCGTTGGCATTAGAATGAATTCTATCTGACTGTGACTGCAACATTGGTGACTCTTTGGATGGAATAGCACGTTTGAGATGCTTTTGGAACAGTGGATACGTAGAGGTGATGGTGCAAGGTGGATTTTGTTCCTCAATGGTACTGCAATCTGAATCATCAGAATCACAATGAAGAGTTGGAGTATACACAGATCCTTCAGATAAACAATCTTCAAATTCCAATTCAGAATTATTTTCATTTTCTACAGAGATGCTGCTACTGCTGCTGCTATTCCTTCCGGAAGTTTCCATAGTTATTTCAAAATCAACTCCATTATCACCTGCTGGTTCTCTGGATAATTCATTAATAGAAGTGGATTTTTCTAATGCTGCTTCCTGCGAGCACTGCTGCTCTGCATGTTCAGATACAATTGGGGGATTTTTTTTCTTCAAAAAGGCATGAATTGCCATTCTTTGACGACCACTGCGTATGGTTCCGGACACTTTGTTTTCTTTAATTACTTCAACTGCATCATTATTGGTCTCCATTAGCTTTTGCTGCTGTTGACTGCTGCTGCTGGAAGCTGAAATCATTCTTCTTGCAACTTTTTTAGGCATCTTGGTAGATTCCAATTAAAGAGGAAACTGCTTTAATTTTATTGAATAATAAAATTTGATGAGTGACAAAATGCTATTGCACTTCTGTGTCGTTATTTCTTGCTGCTACTGCTGCTGCTGTATAAATCTTCTCACTCTATAATTAACAATGAATTAACTTAGGATAAAACACATACATATACACCCAAATAATACATATATAAATAATACATATAACATTACATATATGTATAGTATGCAAACAGAAGTTAACTATAACAAAGATGTAAAATTCGAATTCGAAATGAACATATCTATTATAGTTAATAGTGGTGTTAAAATTCGATTTTTAATTCGAAATCAATACCTCTATCACTTAATAGTTAGATTAAGTGATGGAGGTGTTGGTTTCGAATTAAATTCGAATTTTAACACCACTAGTAGCTATAATAGATAAGATGTGTTAATTTCGAATTAAAATTTGAATTTTACATCTTTGCTATAGTTTTAAATTAGAAATTAACACAATAATACATACAATTCGAAAATAAAACAATAACTATAACAAAGATGTAAAATTCGAATTTGAAAAGAATATATCTATTATAGTTAATAGTTGTGTTAAAATTCGAATTTTAATTCGAAATCAACACCTCTATCACCTCATATAGTCATATAAAGTGATAGAGGTGTTGATTTCGATTTAAAATTCGAATTTTAACACCTTTAGTAATTAATAATAGATAAGATGGTTCATTTAGAATTAAAATTCGAATTTTATATCTTTACTAGTTAATAATTCAAAATTAACACAATATTAACTAAAATTCGAAATTAAAATACTTAAACACATCTATAACTTCATATAACTACTATATTGGCCTTAAATTCGAAATGAACTCCATAATAACTATAACAAAGATATAAAATTCAAAAATAACACCATCATAACTTTATTAAAGGGACATGAAACACACATTTTTTCTTTCATGATTCAGAAAGAGCATGTGATTTTAAACAACTTTCTAATTTACTTCTATTATCTAATTTGCTTCATTCTCTTGATATCCTTTGCTGAAAAGTATATCTAGATAGCATCAGTAGCTGCTGATTGTTTGCTGCACATAGATGCTTCGTGTGATTGGTTCACCCATGTGCATTACTATATCTTCAACAAAGGATATCTAAAAAATGAAGCAAATTAGCTAATAGAAGTTAGTTGGAATGTTGTTTATAAATTGGAATTTCCAATAGAAAAAATACAATACAATGCAATCTACATAGGTAAATATAGCACTACAGCATTATCAACTCATCAAAATGCAAAGCCAAAAAAATGCATACCATTTAAAAAAAAAAAAAATAGTACAAATGAAAAGATCTAATTAAAAAAAATTAAATAATTATTAAAATAAGCATTTTAGATTACAGTACCTAATAATACATATCAGAGTTCAAAAATCTAAAATAAAATATAGTATATATATACAATACATATAAATTAAAAACCACTGGCTGCCAAATTGCCAATGCCCAATTCCATACCAATACAACGCAGGACTAGCAGCACAATAAAAAACAACCAACACTACATTACAACAATTACAACATCTCTATGATGAACAGTACTTCTCAACCACAGTCCTCAAGTAAACCTAGGCTAGTAGGCTATCTTTATAACATCTTAAAGGCATAGTCTAGTCAAAATTAAACTTTAATGATTCAGACAGAGCATGCAATTTTAAGAAACTTTCAATTTTACTCCTATTATCAATGTTTATTAATTCTCTTGGTATCTTTATTTGAAAAAGCAAGAATATAAGCTTAGGAGCCGGTCAATTTTTGGTTCAGAATCAGAACATGGGTAGCGTTTGCTGGTTGGTGATGACTACATTTAAACTCCAATCAGCAAGCGCTACCCAGGTGCTGAGCTGAACCAAAAATGAGCCAGCTCCTAAGCTTGCATTCTTGCTTTTTCAAATAAAGATACCAAGAGAATTAAGAAAAAATTATAAAAGGAGTAAATTAGAAAGTTGCTTAAAATTGAAAGATATATCTGAATCATAAAAAAAAAATCTCTTTCATATCACTTTAACTGGAGCACAGGTAAATCAGTAACCATGTTAACTAAATTGGCTCTCACCTTAGGTACTGATTATTTCACCAGTGCTCTAGTTAAGACAGCATGAAAATATGGCCTGTATTTTGCCTATAAAAATAAATAGACCGCATATTACCTCTACAAATATTGATGAAATTGATTGAAGATGAAGATAACAAATGCGTCTTCTCACGGTGTGCAGTCCACCCTCCACAGTTGTGTAATGTGTCTGTCCACACAAAAATCCAAAAAAAGATGCCACAGGAGCAAATAGATAAAAGTATATAGAAAAAAATGTGTATCCAAATAATCCAACACGAGTACACGACCACAAAACCAGTACGTCCTTCTCCAAAACTAAACCTTTCAAATGAAATGTTAAGAACTACATCTATTTATAACATTTACATATGGGAGGGAATAACTTGATTTCAATATTTAAATTCGAATATTAAATAATTCGAATTCAATATTACTTTTAAAAATACAATTTTAGTTAAGAAATACTATTTCGAAATTAAAATCGAATTACATTTTTTTGAATATTTATGACATAACAGCATTATTAAAACTAATTCGAATTCGAATAGTACTTTACAAACGAAAATACTATTTTGAAATTTAAATCGAATTCGAATATCTCTTTACAAATAGTATGTGATATATTCAATTGAATTTGAATATTAAATTTCTATATAGAATGTGATATATTGAATCAAATTCGAATATTATATTTCGAATTCGAATGTGATATATCTTATCGAATTCGAATATTATATTTCTATATAGAATGTGATATTATTGAATTGAATTCGAATATTATATTTCGAATTCGAATGTGAAATATATAAATCGAATTCGAATATAATATAATGCAAAAGTAAACATTCTATTATTAGAACAAATATTTTTGAATGTAGGTGAAAAATTAGAAACCGAACATTCGAAAATCGAATGTTAGAATGTTAGTTAAACATTCAAAATTCGATTCGAATGAACGAATGTCGAAAAATTCATTTAAAATTCGAATGTTTAGAAACATTCGCCCATCCCTACTGATACCTCATATATTGAGGATTTTACATGTGAGTGGAATTCCACTGACTTTGAATATTGTCTTTATGTTTTAAATAAACAGTGTTGCACGATGAGTCTTTCTCTGTTTTTTTCTCCTATATCTCTGTGACTGGGAGTTCCACCGTAACAAGTGTTCAAGTTTAACTCAATACAGACTACTGGCTGCTGAACATTGATCTTCTCGGCATACAAGGGGATATACAGCTCCGGTGGTCCGGTTCCATACTCTGGGAGGTGCTAAGCATTCCACTGATACGAATCAACCTTACCTCATATGATTGAGGGTTCTTGAAGTAAGTGCACATCTGAGTGGGGGTATCATATGAAGAGATTCCTTACCAGCCAACACTTTTAAATATTTTATATGAACTTTTACTATTTTTACATTTTTTACTACATGTATATATATCACTTTTCAATGCTATAATACATTTTGTTTACACATGTATGGTTGTGTATATGCATTAATACTGCTATTTGTATATCTATTTTTATTAATTTATTTATATGTGAGCACCATCCAGGTTCTTTTTGTGATATATATATATATATATATATATATATATACACACACACATACACACACATACACCTAGATTTAGAGTTTTGTGTTAGCCGTCCAAACCAGCGTTAAGGGGTCCTAATGCTGGTTTTTGCCACCCGCTGGTATTTAGAGTCAGTCAGGAAAGGGTCTAACGCTCACTTTCCAGCCGCGACTTTTCCATACCACAGATCCCCTTACGCCAATTGCGTATCACATCTTTTCAATGGGATCTTCCTAACGCTGGTATTTAGAGTCTTGGCTGAAGTGAGCGTTAGAACTCTAACGACAAAACTCCAGCCGCAGAAAAAAGTCAGGAGTTAAGAGCTTTATGGGCTAACGCCGGTTCATAAAGCTCTTAACTACTGTGCTCTAAATTACACTAACACCCATAAACTACCTATGCACCCCTAAACCGAGGTCCCCCTACATCGCCACCACTATAATTAAATTTTTTAACCCCTAATCTGCCGACCGCACACCGCCGCAACCTACATTATCCCTATGTACCCCTAATCTGCTGCCCCTAACATCGCTAACAACTACATAATATTTATTAACCCCTAATCTGCCCCCCCAATGTCGCCGCTACCTACCTACACTTATTAACCTCTAATCTGCCGACTGGACCTCGCCGCCACAATAATAAATGTATTAACCCCTAAACCGCCTCACTCTATAATAAATAGTATTAACCCCTAAACTGCCCTCCCTAACATCGCCGACATCTAACTTCAAGTATTAACCCCTAATCTGCCGACCGGACCTCGCCGCTACTCTAATAAATGTATTAACCCCTAAAGCTAAGTCTAATTCTAACACTAACACCCCCCTAAATTAAATATAATTTAAATCTAACGAAATAAAATAAATCTTATTAAGTAAATTAATCCTATTTAAAGCTAAATACTTACCTGTAAAATAAACCCTAATATAGCTACAATATAACGAATAATTATATTGTAGCTATTTTAGGATTTATATTTATTTTACAGGCAACTTTGTATTTATTTTAACCAGGTACAGTAGCTATTAAATAGTTAATACCTATTTAATAGCTACCTAGTTAAAATAATTACAAAATTACCTGTAAATAAAATCCTAACCTAAGTTACAATTAAACCTAACACTACACTATCAATAAATTAATTAATTAAATAAACTATCTACAATTATCTACAATTAAATCAACTAAACTAAATTACACAAAAAAAGATTACAAGAATTTTAAACTAATTACACCTACTCTAAGCCCCCTAAAAAAATAACAAAGCCCCCCAAAATAAAAAAATGCCCTACCCTATTCTAAAATAAAAAGTTAACAGCTCTTTTACCTTACTAGCCCTTAAAAGGGCCTTTTGCGGGCATGCCCCAAAGTAAACAGCTCTTTTGCATTTTAAAAAACATACAATACCCCCCCCAACATTACAACCCACCACCCACATACCCCTAATCTAACCCAAACCCCCCTTAAAAAACCTAACACTAAGCCCCTGAAGATCTCCCTACCTTATCTTCACCACGCCGGGTATCACCGATCCATCCAGAAGAGGGTCCGAAGTCTTCATCCTATCCGGTAAGAAGAGGTCCAGAAGAGGCTCCGAAGTCTTCATCCTATCCGGCACCGGTAGACATCCGGACCGGTAGACATGTTCATCCAGGCGGCGTCTTCTATCTTCATCCATCCGGCGCAGAGCGGGACCATCTTGAAGCAGCCGACGCAGATCCATCCTCTTCTTCCGGCGACTCCCGACGAATGAAGGTTCCTTTAAGTGACGTCATCCAAGATGGCTTCCCTCGAATTCCGATTGGCTGATAGGATTCTGATAGGAAAAAATCTGATTGGCTGATTGAATCAGCCAATCAGATTCAAGTTCAATCCGATTGGCTGATCCAATCAGCCAATCAGATTGAGCTCGCATTCTATTGGCTGATCGGAACAGCAACAGCAACAATGGGGCTGCGTTAGGAGCTGAACGCTGCTTTTTTGCAGGTGTTAGGTTTTTTTTCAGCTCAAACTGTCCCATTGTTTCCTATGGGGATATCGTGCACGAGCACTTTTTTGAAGCTGGCCTCGTCCGTAAGCAACGCTGGTATTTAGAGTTGCAGTGGCGGTAAATGATGCTCTACACTCCCTTTTTGGAGCCTAACGCAGCCCTTCAGAGAACTCTAAATACCAGCATTGTTTAAAAGGTGCGGGGGAAAAAAAACACGCGTATCTAACGCACCCCTTCTAACGCAAAACTCTAAATCTAGGTGTAAGATTAAATTAAAATAAAAAAAAATCCAATATTACCAAAAATAAAAAAGTCCAAGATTACAAAATATAATAAACAAAATTACCCAAAATAAAAAAAATTAAACCTAATCTAATACCCGTATAAAAACAAAAAAGCCACTCCAAAATAAAAACACCCCCTAATCTAACACTAAACTACCAATAGCACTTAAAAGGGCCTTTTGTAGGGCATTACCCTAAATCGATCAGCTCTTTTACCTAAATAAAGTACAAATTACCCCCTAAAAGTAAACAATTTTTGGGGCGGCTTTTTTATAGGGGTATTAGTTTAGGTTTATTTTTTTCTGTAATTTTAGATTTTTTTTTATTTTAATTTAATCCTAGTTTTTTTATTTAAAAAGACACTAAACCCAAATTTTTTCTTTCATTATTCAGATAGAGCATGCAATTTTAAGCAACTTTCTAATTTACTCCTATTATCAATTTTTCTGCATTCTCTTGCTATCTTTATTTAAAAATCAGGAATGTGATGCATAGGAGCCGGCCCATTTTTGGTTGAGAACCTGGGTTATGCTTGCTTATTGGTGGGTAAAGGTAAGCCTCCAATAAGCAAGCGCTATCCATGGTGCTGAACCTAAAATGGGCTGGCTGCTAAGATTTACATTCCTGCTTTTAAAATAAAGATAGCAAGAGAACGAAGAAAAATAGATAATAAGAGTAAATTGTTGTAAATTGTTGCTGAAAATGTCATGAATCATGAAAGAAAAAAATTGGGTTCAGTGTCCCTTTAATGTTAGGATTTATTATTTTAATTTTAAATTAGGATTTTTTTTTATTTGGTAATTTCTAATTAATTTATTAGTAAGGTAGTCTTTTTTATTTTATGTAATTAGGGTTAACTTAGAGGGTGTTAGGTTAGGGGGTTTAGTGATTAGATTAGTTCTTTGCATTGTGGGGGGATGGTGGTTTAGTGGATAATTAGGTATATTGCGTTGTGGGGGGTTGGCGGTTTAGGGATTAATAGTGTTAATAGGTAGATTTCATTGTGGGGGTTGGCAGATTAGGGGTTAATAGTGTAATCAGATACATTCGTTGTGGGGGGATGGCGGATTAGGGTTTAATTACTTTTTTAGTTACTTTGCTTTGTGGGGGTTGGCGGATTAGGGGTTAATAGTTTAATGAGGTGTATTGCATTGTGGGGGGATGGTGGTTTAAGGGTTAATAGTTTGGTTTATTGCATTTTGGGGGGTGGCGGATTAGGGGTTAATAGTTTAAAAAGGTATATTGCGTTGTGAGGGGGTGGCGGATTAGGGGATTAAACTTTATTAGGTACTTTGCGATGTGGGGGTTAATATATTTTATTTAGTTATTGCAGTGGAGGATGGTGGTTGACAGGTATATATTGTGCATGCATTAGGTGTTTTTTAATACTTCTAGGCAGTGATGATAGTTTCATATTCAGCGCAAGGCTTGCTGCGCCTGCCTATGTGTGGCGAGGTGAAAATTGAGTAAAATTTCTTCATTTTCGCAGTGTAAGTCCTTGCGCTGAATATGTGATACTGACTTGCGATGCCAATTCTATGTTAGTTTATGGGAATTAAAATAGCTGGCAACGTGTGAAATATACGCGTCACATTTATATGCAATATCCGACTAAAAACAGCAGACGCCAGCTTTTGCGGGCGACGCCGCATATGTAATCTCGCCCTGTGAAAGCCGAATAATCAGATTTGTTCCCTTCTAACTCCACTCTCCTCAGTGAATCTCCATTACTTTCTCAGGGACATCTTGCAACTTGCAGGGACAACACCTTTCTGTAGAGAAGTATATAAAGGCAGCCCCTGTTATCATGGTTTTTTACAACTCATCAAGCAAATTGATAATTGGGCCCTGAAAGAGAATACATTTTTTAGATTTTGTAGAAGATCAGTAATGTTAAATCATATAGGGCTCCATGTACTAACCGTCGGGCGGATAGCTTCTCAACTCGTGAAGCTCTCCGCCTGCCTTCGCTAAACACGGGAAATGGATCTGTTGATCATCAGAGTGTGTAATGCACGCCCCCTTCATTCGCGGCGACCAATCGCATGACCGAAGGGGCTGTCGATCACTGAGAACGAGAGAAGCAGCAGTATAATAACCTCTGCTTCTTAGATTGCGGGAAGCAGGCTTGCATATGCTTTCGCTGCTTCGTACATGGAGCCCAAAGTCTTCATTTCCAAGATTTAAATAAAAAAACACAGTAGCATCTATTTTACTGTATTGCAAACTAAAAAAAATGTCAATTATATTGTGTCAGGAAGTGCATAATATGCTGAAAAAAATATATAATTTATGTTAATAATTTAAAGAAAGGGCAAAGAAAATGACAATTAAATGCAATTAGTATTAAATGTAAATACGTGTGGGCATAGGACTGCAAAATGACTCAGTGTGGAAAGAGTTAATGCATAACTTCCGTATATGTCTGTAAAGTAAACACCTAACAACCAATTAATTATAAGCAACAATACAACCTCTGAGAGTTTACAGGGTTACAAGTAGGGATTGCGCGTTGTTTTTTTTTTTACCCTTAGTATTCTGCTGACTGATCCTCTGTGTACTGACAGCAGTTAGGAAAAAGATATTTCTTGCTGTTGGTAAAAATTGGTGTTACACATGGGATCCCTGGTCCGAATGATTCTCGTTTTGTGCCTGACTGTGCAGCTGCAGGTCACAGCAGGTGAGTAAAATATTACAAGCTGTCAGAGGAAAATAGGAACGCCTGTTCCAACAGCAAAGATTTAAAAAGACATTACAATGTAAAAGTATTTACTTCAGTCATGCATTTTATTTTAAAACAGATTCTACTTTTTTATTATATTTTATACCCTGACAAAGTGTTAAATGCAGATTCAAATGTACACTCCCAGATTCATTTGGATTTGTATGTGGTTTCTTATTAGGTCATATGTACATATATCTGTCTGTAAATGATTCACAGTCCATATGATATTTAAAGTAACACAACAGCATACCAGGCTATGTTTTTGGTTAAAGGGACACTGTACCCAAATTTTTTCTTTTGTAATTCAGAAAGAGCATGCAATTTTAAGCAACTTTCTAATTTACTCCTATTATCAATTTTTCTTCGTTCTCTTGCTATCATTATTTGAAAAAGAAGGCATCTAAGCTTTTTTTTTTGGTTTCAGTACTCTGGACAGCACTTTTTTATTGGTGGATGAATTTATCCACCAATCAGCAAGGACAACCCAGGTTGTTCACCAAAAATGGGCCGGCATCTAAACTTACATTCTTGCATTTCAAATAAAGATACCAAGAGAATGAAGAAAATTTGATAATAGGAGTAAATTAGAAAGTTGCTTAAAATTTCATGCTCAATCTGAATCACAAAAGACAATTTTTGGGTACAGTGTCCCTTTAAACACATAGGGGCCGAATTATCAAGACCCAAATGGAGCTTGATGCCCCTGTTTCCATGTGATCCTTCAGACTCGCTGGAAACAGCAGTTATGAAGCAGCGGTCTAAAGAGGCCGCGGACATATATCCGCCCGATCCTATACGATTGGGCTGATTGAAACCCCATTCTAGTGGCCGATTGGCTGCGAATCTGCAGGGGGCGTCATTGCACAAGCAGTTCACAAGAACTGTTTGTGCAATGATAAACGCTGTCAGCATTTATCGATGTGTGGCGGACATGATACGCTACATTGTATCATGTCCGCTGGCACATTAATAAATAGGCCCCATAGTCACAAAAGGAAAGTTTTTTAAAAATTCAATGTTCTTATAAAATATAGCAATTTGTTATAACTGGTAGAAAACTGTTGTATACAATGGTAAATACATTTTTCAGTTATGTTATATTATTTTCTTTGTACTTGTTTATATTTTAAAATTCTGCATCTTTACAAAACTTTATGTCCTGTCTATAAGTAAATAGGTTAAAGGACAGAGAAGTCTAGATGCACAAAAAAAGTTTTTATAAATTCACAGAGGTCTCTATAGCCCCTTCTACATCCCCATTGTTGTGTTATTTTATACAGCTGATTCACTAAAGTTCATTTTTAACTATTTGTCAGCTGAGTAGAGGGAGACTAGTGAGGTTGGGGAGACTGAAGAGGCATCTTAAAAAGTAATTCCCACTTAGACAAGGGATGGAGCTCTGTATTCACTTATAGGCATAATGTACAGATTGCATTTTATGCAATACTTAGTGAGATACTTACATTGAAAACAATGGGCTAGATTACAAGTGGTGCGCTATTGTTTGTGTGGGACCCGATAAGCAGTATTGCGACCAGAATAACTTGTGTGCATATTACAAGTTAAAAAGTAAATTTGCACTCAGCAGATTAGCACAAGTGAAGACCTAGCATACGCTGTTGGCATTTAATGTTGAGCAAGCATTTCTGGTGAAATGCTTGTGCAATACTGCCCCCTGCAAATTCGCAGCCAATTGGCTGCTAGCAGGGGGTGTCAATCATCCCGATCACATCCGATCGGGATAATTGCAGTCCCTCTGAGTTAAGGAGCAGCGTTCGTAAGAGCGGGAAACATCGGGGGTAGATTGCAGCATCCGCTGCTTGTTAAATCTACCATACCAAATGCACTTGCTGCTCAGATCATCAGGGAAAGAACACATCTGTGTACATCCGTCATAGCGGGGGTGGCGGACAGTACAGCTGAACTGCTGCCAGTGGAGGCTCCTCCATATGTGAACCCCCAGCCCAAATGAAGGGAAAACATTTTGAATGAAACATATTTTTTCCAATAGCCCCCCTATTGGAAAAATTATATTTAATTTATAGCCCCCAATAAATAAAAGCCAAAATCTTTTTGAAAAAATAAATAAAAAATGTTTGTATTTTTATTTATTTAACCGCTCGTGCGGTTAGCCTGATGCCGTCCTTATAGTGCTATCACTAGATTTGCCTGCAGCCTGCTCCGCCTCCCAAACCATCCCTATACTCTCTTAATCGCACAGTTCAGCCTGTGCGATAGACAGTGTGAGTGAGCAGAGAGGTGGTGCTAACGGTCATCACTACAGTCCCGTGATGACGCCGCAGCTTGATGAGGCTCCTCCCGCGCTACACTTAGAACCCCAGAGTGAGTCAGGGGCCCCAAACTTGTCAGGTGCCCGACCGGGCCCCTCACATACCCCCACTATTTGCAGCATCCAGCTGCACAGAACATTTTGTCAAGAAGGGTTCTTTACATGCTGCATGGTAGGCACTGGAAACTACAAGTTCCACAATGCAGTGCAGCAAATGTCTCCTTCATATCAGAGTTGGAGGGAGGAGTTCCCACCAAGCCTACAAGTAAAACATTGAGTGAGGAGGAAGAGCGCTCCTGTCACAGCTGAAGCAGCTAAGGTTGCCACCAGGTTAAAGTCACTGTCTGTGCCTGCCTTGTAATGTTTATTTGAGGTTTGAAGTGGCGTGGGACGCCTGCTTTGATCTGCTATGCTGCCGGCTGAGCCTTCCCTGTGTCAGACACAAAAAGTTCTGTGCAGTGCTTCTCCGGGCTCTAACTTTGTCTGTTTATCTTCTTGCTGATCAGGTCAGCTATGAAGGCTGCTCACTCCTGCTAAATGAGACTCGGAACGAAGAGGGTCTTTAATATGCTAAAAAATAAGTCAAAACAATAGCAATGGCTGACTGCCCTTAAAGGGACATTAAACACTAAATACATGCTAGATAGAATGATGCATTCAAAGAAAAGATTAGTCCATGAATAACATGCAGATGTATTTTTTAAAGTTTCATTAGTTGTTTAAAAAGTGACACAATAAGTGTAAAGTTTTAGTGTCTATAAAACACTGGGAGCTGCCATGTTGTAACTCATGTTACCTTCTCTGGTGTGGCCAATTAGGGTCAGTTATAAATAGGTCACTAGAGTGTGCAGCCAATGGTTGTGCTGGATTTAACAGTGTTCTGCACTTCCATTTCTAATAGGAACTGAAAAGCTCACAATTTCATAATGGAATTACAGGCAAAGAGGACAAAATAAATAATGAAAGTATATTGCAGAGTTGTTTTATTATATACAATTTATCATTTTATATTACCATCTCAAAGTGTTTAATGTCCCTTTAACCCTCTGACCCCAATGCCATAAATGAGTATGAGTTGACAGTTATAGTGCTGAGAAAATATAGGCTTACACACAATTTTAAAAGTGTCTTAGTGACTTTAATCACTAGCTGTATTAAATGTTATGCAACGGCTGGTTAAAGCCATTAAGACCCTTTATAAATCTACACAAGGGTTCATTTTCTTTTTTTTTTTTCTTTTTTCTTTTTTATTAATATACATCAAACACAAGTAAAAATACATACTTAAAAAAAAAAAAAAAAAAACACACACTTTGTGCAGATTTATGAAATGTCTTTAGGCTTTAGCCATCAGTTGCATAACAATTAATACTGCTACTGTTTAAAGTCAGTGATATTCCATAAATCTGTACCAAAAATTATGAATATTTTACTTATGTATGATGAATTATGGGCATTATTGAGTTTTCTGTCAAGAATTTTAAGAGCTTGGCCATCCTTTCATATCTTAAAAAAGACATTAGTCATTTTTTTAGTCAAATTGTAAAAATTGTGGGTATTTTAAAATACCAAGAAAAAAAACATGTTGTTTTTAAGCTTTGTAATGTCATTGCCCACCAGTAACACAATGAGAGAGATCAGCTTATTAGCCTGTCCAGCAGGTAAAATACCTATTTTACCTGCTGGAGTATATTCCAAATAAAAATATTTATTTTGTCCTTTGAAATGGCTGCTTTTGCCCATTGTATCTTCACCTATACTGAATGGTAAAGCTCTAATATTCATTTTCAGTTGTTCTCTCAGACACTGACTGCTGCATGGACATCAAAGGCAGAAAAAGGCAGCAAACGCCAAATCTTTTTTTTTTTAATACTTTTATTTTCCAACTAAGAGGTTTACAGACATAAAACAAATACACAGTACATTCCTACGGCTAGATTTAGAGTTTTGTCGGTAACGACCCACGTAGCTAACGCATGCTTTCCCCCCCCCCCCACCTTTTAAATACCGCTGGTATTTAGAGTTCACAGAATGGCTGCGTTAGGCTCCAAAAAGGGAGCGTAGAGCATAATTTACGGCCACTGCAACTCTCAATACCAGTGGTGCTTACGGACGCGGCCAGCTTCAAAAACGTGTTCGTGCACGATTCCCCCATAGGAAACAATGGGGGAGTTTGAGCTGAAAAAAAACCTAACACCTGCAAAAAAGCAGCGTTAAGCTCCTAACGCAGCCCCATTGTTTCCTATGGGGAAACACTTCCTAAGTCTGCACCTAACACTCTAACATGTACCCAGAGTCTAAACACCCCTAGCATTACACTTATTAACCCCTAATCTGCCGCCCCAGCTATCGCTGACACCTGCATATTTTTTTTAACCCCTAATCTGCCGCTCCGTACACCGCCGCAACCTACATTATACCTATGTACCCCTAATCTGCTGCCCCTAACACCGCCGACCCCTATATTATATTTATTAACCCCTAATATGCCGCCCCCAACGTCGCCTCCTACTACCTACAATAATTAACCCCTAATCTGCCGACCGGACCTCACCGCTACTATAATAAATGTATTAACCCCTAAAGCTAACTCTAACCCGAACCCTAACACCCCCCTAACATAAATATAATTTAAATCTAACTAAATAAATTAACTCTTATTAAATAAATTATTCCTATTTAAAGCTAAATACTTACCTGTAAAATAAACCCTAATATAGCTACAATATAAATTATAATTATATTGTAGCTATTTTAGGATTAATATTTATTTTACAGGTAACTTTGTATTTATTTTAACCAGGTACAATAGCTATTAAATAGTTAATAACTATTTAATAGCTACCTAGATAAAATAATTACAAAATTACCTGTAAAATAAATCCTAACCTAAGTTACAATTAAACCTAACACTACACTATCAATAAATTAATTAAATAAAATACCTACAATTATCTACAATTAAACCTAACACTACACTATCAATAAATTAATTAAATACAATACCTACAAATAAATACAATGAAATAAACTAACTAAAGTACAAAAAATAAAAAGAAACCTAAGTTACAAAAAATAAAAAAATATTTACAAACATTAGAAAATATTACAACAATTTTAAACTAATTACACCTACTCTAAGCCCCCTAATAAAATAACAAAGACCCCCAAAATAAAAAAATGCCCTACCCTATTCTAAAATTAAAATAGAAAAGCTCTTTTACCTTACCAGCCCTGAAAAGGGCCCTTTGCAGGGCATGCCCCAAAGAATTCAGCTCTTTTGCCTGTAAAAAAAACCCATACAATACCCCCCCCCAACATTACAACCCACCCCCCACATACCCCTAATCTAACCCAAACCCCCCCTTAAATAAACCTAACACTAAGCCCATGAAGATCTCCCTACCTTGTCTTCACCACACCGGGTCCCGATCGGTCCAGAAGAGCCTCCAATGTCTTGATCCAAGCCCAAGTGGGGGGCTGAAGATGTCCATGATCTGGCTGAAGTCTTCATCTGTCATGTCTGAGGTCTTGTCAGTTTGTCTGTCCCTTTAAATTTGAACCCTTATAAGGCTCCTCCTAACTAAATCCTGTGCTCTGTAATTTGATCCTTATGCTGAGTATCCTGGCTTGTGCTGAAGCAATCTACATGCTCTCTGGATCTCTACCTGAGCCTACTTACAGGAACTCACCAAAAACTATTTCCTGCAACTTTTTGTTATTTCTTATGCTTGCTACAAATACCTTTTTGTCTCCTCAGCATTTACTTAAGCTTTTAGGCTTACAGCTCACAGATTGTGCTTTTCAGAATTCCTCTGCCGTGCCTGTCAGCAGCTCCTCTGCTATACTCACAGCCTGCACTCCCTGTTTGGCGATACTGGACTCCAGGTGACTGCTGCTTTTCCTCTATCAGAATCTTTCACCAGACCACAGGATTAAAGGTACTGAATATTCCTTTGGCATTACCATTTTGAAAGTGTTTTCTGGACTCATCAGGTTTTATTGCAAACTTGTATCTTATATGCTGTGAACTGAACTTATCATTGCAATCTGTGCCTATGTACATTCACTCCAGGAAAAGGCTGCATTTCTCATATATGTGACTCTATTTTCTGATACTTCTACAAGTGAACTGACTTATTAGCTTAAGTATAAGTATAAATATTCTACCTATTCTTCAGTATTATATGCAAATTTCATTTTTGTCTCACTCTTGCCTGTTAATCCTTATATACAGGCACTAATATCCTTTTCTCCTCTGTTCAGCAAGTATTGGATTCAGCTTTCACTAATTGAGCTATCCTTTCTGCAGAGTTGAGAATTCCTTTTTAACCCATACTGGGCCCTCAGTCTAGGATCAGAATAGGGGATTGTGACTTAACAGCCCCGATATTTGTGAGACTGAGTGGTAACCTAACCAATTCCCTGTATTGATTCTTACATATTACAGAGCCAAAAAGAAAAGGGAATTAATATGGAGTTAGCAGAACTCACTAATAAAGTATCTGCATTAGCTCAGAACATGGATATACTAATTCAAGGCATTAGAGAGATCCAGTCTGAGAATCAGTATCTCAGAACAGTCATTAGAGACAACATTGACAACAGACCCTCCATGCCTGAATCACCCCCTGATCCTCAAGTCTGTCCCCCAGAGAGATTTTCAGGGGATAGAAATCAGTTCAGAGACTTTAAAAATTCTTGTCTCCTTTTCTTCTCATTGAAACCTAAGACTTATCCTACTGAACGTACAAAAGTTCTTACTGTTATTTCATATCTGAAAGGAGAACCCAAAGCTTGGGCTACCAATTTTTTTGAGAATAATGATCCAATTCTGGATTCTCTACAACAGTTCTTTGAGAAAATGTCTTTCCTCTATGAGGATACAAATAAACAGAATACAGATGAAAATGCACTTAAGGCATTAAA
Source organism: Bombina bombina (assembly GCF_027579735.1). Classification (NCBI taxonomy): domain Eukaryota; kingdom Metazoa; phylum Chordata; class Amphibia; order Anura; family Bombinatoridae; genus Bombina; species Bombina bombina. The sequence continues at coordinate 1,277,993,683 of NC_069499.1, forward strand.
ACAGAATAGAAGACCTGCTGAGGATTATGTCTCTGATTTCAAAAGGTGGGCACCTGACACCATGTGGAATGAGGCAGCATTGCTATACCAATTCCGTACTGGTCTTTCAGACATTGTTAAGGACGAATTGGCAAGGGGTCCTCTCCCCTCTACTCTCGATGGACTTATGTCACATGCTGTCACTATAGATCGGAGGATTCGTGAACGTAAAAGTGAGAGAGGTTATGCAGAACAGCCATGGAGAAAGTCACCTATACCATCCTATACTCCTCCTGTTGCCCGCACTTCTGTTGAACCAATGGAGATTGCTTTTACTAAAGGTCCTTTGACTACAGAAGAAAAGAACAGAAGAAAGGCCAATAATTTGTGCTTATACTGTGCTTCCAAGGCACATACAGTAAAGGACTGTCCTATTCTCCAGAAACAAAAGGGTAAGAGTAGGTCTTCAGTAGTAGTTTGTACTCAACACTTTTCACTTATTACTCATTGTAACCTCTCTATCTCTTTACAGTGGGAGGGACAAAGAATCCAGACACAGGCCATTATTGACTCCGGAACCACGGGCAATTTCATTGATAAAACTTTTCTTGATAAATATCACATTCCATTAATAAAACGTATTGATTCACTAGCCATACGTGTGATTGATGGTTCTTATTTATCTTCAGGTCCTGTCACCCATAAGACTGTACCACTGCTCATGACCACTACTTCTGGTCATAGAGAGTCTATATCCTTTGACGTTATAGCATCACCCCTGTTTCCTATAGTTCTAGGTCTACTCTGGTTGCAAACACACGAACCTCAGATATCTTGGAGAAATACACAAGTTCTCTTCAATTCTACATTTTGTTCTAAATCCTGTTACCTGCCAACACATATACTTAACACATCCATTGAGACTCCTGTTATTCCTAAGACATACTCAGACTTTATGGATGTTTTTGACAAAACTGAAGCAGAAAACTTACCTCCACACAGGTCATACGACTGCCCCATAGAATTGTTACCTGGTTCTGATATCCCATACGGACATATATACCCTCTTTCTGAGCCAGAATTTGTACATTTGAAACAATATCTCGATGACAACTTACGGAAGGGCTTTATTAGGCCATCCACATCCCCAGCTGGTGCGGGTATGTTCTTCGTCCGTAATAAAGATAACACGTTAAGACCAATTATTGAAAGCAAGCTGATAAGGGAGGAGGGGTAGTAGTACTAAACACTAAAGATTATATAAAAGAAGCAGAAAGAATATTAGGAGACACAGACACCTACAAAAACTACCATTTAATCCCATCCAAAAACAAATAAAAAAGTTTGAGAGTATCTTGAATGAAGCTAAACAAACAGAAATAATAAACAATCAAGAACATCAATTCTTAAATATTACACATCCCGAAACTCCAGTTTTTTACTACCTCCCAAAAATACATAAGACTTTAGACCATCCGCCAGGACGACCCATAATTTCAGGGATCGGCAGTCTAACCTCCAACATGTCACAATATGTAGATACATTCTTACAAAAATATGTCTTCAATTCTACATTTTGTTCTAAATCCTGTTACCTGCCAACACATATACTTAACACATCCATTGAGACTCCTGTTATTCCTAAGACATACTCAGACTTTATGGATGTTTTTGACAAAACTGAAGCAGAAAACTTACCTCCACACAGGTCATACGACTGCCCCATAGAATTGTTACCTGGTTCTGATATCCCATACGGACATATATACCCTCTTTCTGAGCCAGAATTTGTACATTTGAAACAATATCTCGATGACAACTTACGGAAGGGCTTTATTAGGCCATCCACATCCCCAGCTGGTGCGGGTATGTTCTTCGTCCGTAATAAAGATAACACGTTAAGACCAATTATTGAAAGCAAGCTGATAAGGGAGGAGGGGTAGTAGTACTAAACACTAAAGATTATATAAAAGAAGCAGAAAGAATATTAGGAGACACAGACACCTACAAAAAACTACCATTTAATCCCATCCAAAAACAAATAAAAAAGTTTGAGAGTATCTTGAATGAAGCTAAACAAACAGAAATAATAAACAATCAAGAACATCAATTCTTAAATATTACACATCCCGAAACTCCAGTTTTTTACTACCTCCCAAAAATACATAAGACTTTAGACCATCCGCCAGGACGACCCATAATTTCAGGGATCGGCAGTCTAACCTCCAACATGTCACAATATGTAGATACATTCTTACAAAAATATGTACACGATTTACCATCATACCTCAAGGACACCACTGATTTTCTGAATACCATAACAATATAAAATTGGCAAACAGACTATACATTAGTCACTTGCGATGTGAATTCACTTTATACTAATATCCAACATAAATTAGGTATTGCAGCTTCAGAACATTTCCTTAATTTAGATTATGAAATGAAAACACCACAAATAAAATTTATCATAGATTGTATAACATTCATTTTGGAAAATAACTACTTCAACTTTAACAACACTTTTTATTTGCAACTAAAAGGCACCGCTATGGGCACGAGGTTTGCACCCAGTTATGCAAATTTATTTATGGGGAGGTTTGAAGAAGAACACATTTTACACTCCCCATGGGGTGCAAACCTTGTGCTCTACAAGCGATTTATCAATGATATATTTTTCATCTGGAAAGGTGACGTTGAATTATTGAACCTGTTCCTTGAGGATATCAATTCCAATAATTGGGGAATAAAATTTACTCATGAATATAGTAAAGAACACATACACTTTCTTGATGTCCAAATAAAGATTAGTAATAATACTATCATTACTGAAACATATTTCAAACCCACCGATACTAATAGTTACTTACATCCAGATAGCTGTCATCTCAACAAATGGATCAATAATATACCTAAGGGTCAATTTTATAGAATAAAGAAAAACTGTTCAGAAGATCAAACTTTCCTTACACAAGCTAAGACATTAGAAAAGAAATTTCAGGACAAAGGATATGGAGATAATATAATCAAAGAAGCAAAAGCACAAGCAATAAAAAAAGATAGAACAGAATTATTAAAGTATAAGAAGAAGGATGCCAATAAAAATACAAATAATCAAATATCATTCATAACAGAATATAATGAAGACCATAAAACCATAAAAAAGATCCTAGATAAGCACTGGCATATAATTAAGAAAGATCCAATCCTGTCAGACATTATAGACCAATACCCTACTATAATATATAGAAAAACCAAAAACTTAAAGAGCATACTAGCACCTAGCCAGTTCAATAAAAACATGAAATTAAGACAACAAGATTTACTAGGAAATAATCTTCAAGGCTTCTATCCTTGTAACAGCTGTAAAGCTTGCAAATTTGGTAAAAAAGATAAAGAAGTGATATCCTCCAACAATAATTATAAACATCTGATAAGAGAGACAATCAGATGTTCAGACATTAATGTAATCTATCTAATACAATGCCAATGCAAATTACAGTATTTAGGACAAACTAGTAGACCTCTACACGACAGAATAAGAGAACATCTCTCAAATATAAAACGTGGTAACTGTAAACACTTACTCTCAAAACATTTTACAGAAATACATCATAAGAAACCAATAGGTTTTAAATATTGGGGTATTAAAAAAGTTTTGAATAATAGAGGAGGAGATATAGAAAATATTTTACTATTAAAAGAAGCAGAATTAATATTCAAATTTAACACATTGACACCGAATGGTCTCAATGCAGAACTTAACTTGAATCCTTTTATATAAAGTTAACACAGATATCCCATTAAATAGTTCCATATAAAATATAATTTCCTAACATATCCCAATAGAACTATCTTTATAATCCACCATTTCTGTACCATATACATAAAATAAATATAAGGTATAATCTCAACCTTGACATATGGCAATCTATTGACCTATATTGTATTACACAAGTTCCCCTACTATTGTGATCCTTTTAAATATATACTCATTGTGTCTTTCCATATATAATTATTTTGACATACATCCTCATCCATTTAATGGTATAAACTTGAATTTGTGTAACAATAAATACATGTAATTCTTTCAAAATTTTAGAATCACCACAAGCACTTAGCGTAATTACTGTTTGAGCGCAATATTGTCATTATTTTATATGTCATTGTTTTATATGCAGAGTGATACATGTGTGCCATTATGTTACTCTGATATTATCAGTTTCTTACTATCATTAATTCTACTAATATTAGATGCATAGACAAAAATCGCTTGTCATTTGATATCTTGGGAGGAGTTTTTCAACGCCCAGAATACTAGAAATAGAGCCACAGAAAACACACAAGAATAGGAAGTCTTGATAAAGGCGCATACCCAGCGCTGAAACGCGTAGATTTTTACAATCTAGTGTGATCGAATTTGGCTCCAGCAAGAAAACCCTACAGAACCGCTATTGCACCACTCCCCCAACGACCCGGCTATCCGATTGGACCTCCGAGGACCACGTGACTACTCTGTGTAAACGTCAGGGTAGGAAGGACTCACCGGGAAATTCAAAGGTGAGACGCTCACAAACCCTCACAAACCATCACAGCTACACGGCAACACGCCGAACAGAGACGCCATCCCGGGTCAATTACAGCCTTCCCATAACCCACGAAATTTGAAGAGGAGGTAAGGGATATCGGTAGTCCGGTAGGGGTGAGCATCTTAAGAACTTTGTATAATTCTATTTTAACCCCTTAATGACCGCAGCACTTTTCCATTTTCTGTCCGTTTGGGACCAAGGCTATTTTTACATTTTTGCGGTGTTTGTGTTTAGCTGTAATTTTCCTCTTACTCATTTACTGTACCCACACATATTATATACCGTTTTTCTCGCCATTAAATGGACTTTCAAAAGATACCATTATTTTCATCATATCTTATAATTTACTATAAAAAAATTATAAAATATGAGGAAAAATTGAAAAAAAAACACTTTTTTCTAACTTTGACCCCCAAAATCTGTTACACATCTACAACCACCAAAAAACACCTATGCTAAATAGTTTCTAAATTTTGTCCTGAGTTTAGAAATACCCAATGTTTACATCTTCTTTGCTTTTTTTGTAAGTTATAGGGCCATAAATACAAGTAGCACTTTGCTATTTGCAAACCACTTTTTTTTTCAAAATTAGCGCTAGTTACATTAGAACACTAATATCTTTCAGGAATCCCTGAATATCCATTGACATGTATATTTTTTTTTTAGTAGACAACCCAAAGTATTGATCTAGGCCAATTTTGGTATATTTCATGCCACCATTTCACCGCCAAATGCGATCAAATAAAAAAAATCGTTCACTTTTTCACAATTTTTTTCACAAACTTTAGGTTTCTCACTGAAATTATTTACAAATAGTTTGTGCAATTATGGCACAAATGGTTGTAAATTCTTCTCTGTGATCCCCTTTTGTTCAGAAATAGCAGACTTATATGGCTTTGGTGTTGCTTTTTGGTAATTAGAATGCCACTAAATGCCACTGCGCACCACACGTGTATTATGCCCAGCAGTGAAGGGGTTAATTAGGGAGCATGTAGGGAGCTTGTAGGGTTAATTTTAGCTTTAGTGTAGTGTAGTAGACAACCCCAAGTATTGATCTAGGCCCATTTTGGTATATTTCATGCCACCATTTCACCGCCAAATGCGATCAAATTAAAAAAAACGTAAAATTTTTCACAATTTTAGGTTTCTCACTGAAATCATTTACAAACAGCTTGTGCAGTTATGGCACAAATGGTTGTAAATGCTTCTCTGGGATCCCCCTTTGTTCAGAAATAGCAGACATATATGGCTTTGGCGTTGCTTTTTGGTATTTAGAAGGCCGCTAAATGCCGCTGCGCATCACACGTGTATTATGGCTATCAGTGAAGGGGTTAATTAGGTAGCTTGTAGGGAGCTTGCAGGGTTAATATTAGATTTAGTGTAGAGCTCAGCCTCCCACCTGAAACATCAGACCCCCCCTGATCCCTCCCAAACAGCTCTCTTCCCTCCCCCCACCCCACAATTGTCCCCCGCCATCTTAAGTACTGGCAGAAAGTCTGCCAGTACTAAAATAAAAGCTATATATATTTTTTTAATGATTTTTTAAGCATATTTACATATGCTGCTGTGTACTATCCCCCCTTAGCCCCCAACCTCACTGATCCCCCCCCCCCAAACAGCTCTATCCCCTCCCACTCTAACTTAATGGGCGCCATCTTGGGTACTGGCAGCTGTCTGCCAGTACCCAGTTTAGAAGAAAAAATTGTTTGTTTTTTTAATTTGTTGAAAGTTTAGCTTCCCCACACACAAACCAACCCCCCCACCCCTCCACGATCGCTTTTTGTGCTTTTGCACAAACAAGATTAGGCAGATTTTATGAAAAGATTTTCCGTAGTGTAGCGGTTCCCCACCCCGCTCCCGCCCCGTGCACGCGCCCCCGCCCGCCACCCTCCGTGCATGCGCGCGCGCCCGGTGCGCGCCCCCCGACGGTCCCCGCCCCCGATCCCGCCCCCCGTGACGTCACGCGCAACACCGATGGCCGCCCACCCGCCTCCCAATTCGGCTCCCACCCACCAACGATACCGGCCATCGATGTCCGGTGCAGAGAGGGCCACAGAGTGGCTCTCTCTGCATCGGATGGCCATGTGAGGTTTTTGCTGGATGCCTTCATATCTAGGCATCACTGCAATAACCGGGAAAGCAGCTGGAAGCGAGAGGATCGCTTCCAGCTGCTTTCCACACCCGAGGACGTGCAGGGTACGTCCTCAGGCGTTAACTGCCTTTTTTTTTGAGGACGTACCCTGCACGTCCTCGGTCATTAAGGGGTTAATAACGGGATACTATAAGCTACATAAACAGGAAGTTAGCTCCTTGGATCCCTACAAATAGTTGTGGCCACAACTTTTATACTTTTAAACTTTTATACTCCATACTGAACTGCAATCGTGATATCTTTTCAAGGACTTAATTTGTACGGACAAGAGTGTCCATAACATATCAGCCAGTCTTAGCGCTTTTTTTCTGTCTATGCTGACAAGCTATTTTTACTGACACAATTTTAATGGCACAGTGCATCATCTGATTTATTCATTTGATTTGATCTATTGAATTGTTCATTTTATTTGTATATATATTAATACTAATTGCATATTTGTTTTAAATATACCTGGATGTATTCACATATACACACATATCTGTATAACAAATTTATTATCCATTTGTAGTAAAAATATATATTTTACTCAGTATATGCACCTGTCTTTTTTCTACACATCACATATTTCTTTTTTCCACTATTTGAATATTGCTTCATAATAGCATTGCTATCTTGTATCACAGTGTATTTATACACCAATTTGTATCACATCCCACCGTACACCAATTTGTATCTTATCCAACTGAGGAACCACCCACAATATAGATTGCCTAAAACCATGGATAACCACTCACATGTTAGTACATAATATAGGTTATCAACAATGAGCCTTTAAATATATACATTTTTATCCACGGATTGGAACCACATTATCAGCTATTAGCTATTATAGATAGTACCACTCACAGCTCTGTTCTTTGAGCGCACCCCTCCCCCATTTGTTTGAGTATGCTGTCATGCCATTCGGTTTATGTAATCCACCAGCAACTTTTCAGTGCTTTATTAATGATTTATTTAGAGATCTACTTGACGTATGTATGATTATTTATCTTGACGACATACTGATTTACTCCAAAACTGAAGAACAACATACTATACTGTTTTACTCCGACTTAGACAAAATTCACTTTATGCTAAACCTGAAAAATGTATTTTCAATACGGATACTATATCTTTTCTGGGTTATTCAATTTCTCCTTTAGGCATACAGATGGAACAAAAAAAAATAGAAGCTATAACTTCTTGGCCTACTCCTACTAACAAGAAGGACATACAGTGTTTCATTGGTTTTGCTAACTTTTATAGAAGATTTATCAGAAATTTCTCTTCTATTGCTAAACCTATCACTTCTTTAAGTGGTAATTCATCAACATTCCATTGGACCCCTCAAGCAGAACAAGCTTTCCAAAAGTTGAAACACTCTTTCACTACTGCTCCAATTCTTAAGTTTCCTGATCCCCAATTGCAATATATATTGGAGGTTGATGCATCTGACTATGGCTTGGGAGCTATTTTGTCACAAAGAAAAACACCCAACACCCCCATGCATCCCGTTGGTTACTTTTCAAGAGTTATGACATCCCCAGAACTGAACTACTCCATTGGAGAAAAAGAACTCCTGGCCATAAAATCTGCCCTTGAATTTTGGAGGCATCTCCTGGAAGGTACAACCATTCCTTTTTTGATTTACACCGACCATAAAATCTTGGAATACCTTAAAACCAATAAAACATTATCGGCACGTCAAATCAGATGGAGCTTATTTTTCAGTCGTTTTAATTTCCTTATTACATACAGGCCTGGATGCAAAAATGGTAAGGCCGATTCTCTTTCCAGGAAAGTTGTAAGACCTTCATATTCCAACACAACTGGTAGTGTAATTCCCCAAAGTAAATTTATTGGTTTAGCTTTGGATTTCACTACTAACCTCCAGTCCTCTCAAAAACAAGATCCCAACTTACCTCTGCCTTACCTTACCAAAAATAAGGATCGTCTGTATTATCATGATGTAAAGCTCTACATACCCTCAAATCTACGAAAAGAGATCTTGCATTCTGTCCATGAATCCGTTATATGTGGTCATCCTGGATTCCGTAGAACTAAACATCTCCTACAAAGGGATTTCTGGTGGCCCTCCATGTCATCTGATGTTGATAAACCTATCAAAGCTTGCACTATTTGTGCTATGGCGAAACCATCCAAGGCAGCTCCATATGGTTTACTCTTATCTCTACCCGTGGCTGATAGGCCTTGGAAAGACATTGCTATGGATTTTGTGGTAGAACTTCCTAGCTCTAACAACCATAACTGCATCATGGTGGTCGTCGATTTATTTTCCAAGATGGCTCATTTTGTACCTTGTCATTCCTTGCCTACAGCCTCTGAAACTGCAAAACTTTTTCTTTCTCATATTGTTAGGTTGCATGGACTTCCAGATACCATAACATCAGATAGAGGTTCTCAATTCACCTCAAAGTTCTGGACTCAACTATGTATCATTTTAAAAATACAGCGCAGATTCAGCTCTTCATATCACCCCCAAACAAATGGACAAACGGAGAGAACAAACCAGACACTTGAGCAATACTTACGCTGTCATTGTGCTTTCTTACAGAATGATTGGTTGTCTTTACTACCTACTGCTGAATTTGCTTTTAATAATGCAGTTAATGCTTCTACAAAAGTTTCACCTTTTTATGCAAATTACGGTTTCCATCCTAGATTTCATTTATATCCCAGAGAAGACACCATCTGTCCCTTGGTCAATGACACAATAAACGAATTATCCCAACACTTTCGGATCATTCAGGACAATCTTAAAACATCTCAACAACAACAGAAGACCTTTTATGATTTACGCAGAAGGCAACCTCCTGCTTATGTAGTTGGTGATATGGTTTGGTTATCGACTAAACTTCTGCATCTGAAGGTTCCTACCAAGAAACTGGCTGCCTTATATATTGGTCCGTTTAGGATATCTAGGGTTATTAATCCCAACGCTATCACTTTGGAATTGCCGGACTCCATTCCAGTGCACCCCACCTTTCATGTCTCGCTCCTTAAGCCCTCTACAGTTGGGGCTCCTCCCTTCTCTAGTTGTGCTCCCCCGATTTCTGATCTTTTGCTTCCAGAATATGAGATTCAGGACATTTTGGATTCCCGTTTTCATCTCAATGAGCTGCAGTATCTCATCCATTGGAAGGGGTTTTCCCATGATGAGGATTCTTGGGAACCCTCCACAAATCTGACGGCTCCTCGCTTGGTCTCTCTCTTTCATCGAAGGAATCCTGATCGTCCTAGGCCCTGAGCCTCGGAGAGGCTCCTTTGGGGGGGGGGTTCTGTCATGTCTGAGGTCTTGTCAGTTTGTCTGTCCCTTTAAATTCGAACCCTTATAAGGCTCCTCCTAACTAAATCCTGTGCTCTGTAATTTGATCCTTATGCTGAGTATCCTGGCTTGTGCGGAAGCAATCTACATGCTCTCTGGATCTCTACCTGAGCCTACTTACAGGAACTCACCAAAAACTATTTCCTGCAACTTTTTGTTATTTCTTATGCTTGCTACAAATACCTTTTTGTCTCCTCAGCATTTACTTAAGCTTTTAGGCTTACAGCTCACAGATTGTGCTTTTCAGAATTCCTCTGCCGTGCCTGTCAGCAGCTCCTCTGCTATACTCACAGCCTGCACTTCCTGTTTGGCGATACTGGACTCCAGGTAACTGCTGCTTTTCCTCTAGCAGAATCTTTCACCAGACCACAGGATTAAAGGTACTGATATTCTTTGGCATTACCATTTGAAAGTGTTTTCTGGACTCATCAGGTTTTATTGCAAACTTCTATCTTATATGCTGTGACTGAACTTATCATTGCAATCTGTGCCTATGTACATTCACTCAGGAAAGGCTGCATTTCTCATATATGTGACTCTATTTTCTGATACTCCTACAACGTGAACTGACTTCTATTAGCTTAAGTATAAGTATAAATATTCCTACCTATTCTTCAGTATTATATGCAAGTTTCATTTTTGGTCTCACCTCTTGCCTGTTAATCCTTATATACAGGCACCTTAATATCCTTTTCTCCTCTGTTCAGCAAGTAAGGATTCAGCTTTCACTAATTGAGCTATCCTTTCTGCAGAGTTGAGAATTCCTTTTTTAACCCATACTGGGCCCTCAGTCTAGGATCAGAATAGGGGATTGTGACTTAACAGCCCCGATATTTGTGAGACTGAGTGGTAACCTAACCCAATTCCCTGTATTGTTTCTTACATCATCCAAGTGGGAGCCTGAAGAGTTCCATGATCCGACTGAAGTCTTCCTATCAAGCGGCATCTTCAATCTTCTTTCTTCCAGATCCATGTTCATCCCCGCGACGCGGAACATCCATCTTCACCGACGACTTCCCGACGAATGACGGTTCCTTTAAGGGATGTCATCCAGATGGCCATCCCTCGAAATTCCGATTGCTGATAGGATTCTATCAGCCAATCGGAATTAAGGTAGGAAAATTCTGATTGGCTGATGGAATCATCCAATCAGATTCAAGTTCAATCCGATTGGCTGATCCGATCAGCCAATCAGATTGAGCTTGCATTACTTGGCTGATCGGAACAGCCAATAGAATGCGAGCTCAATCTGATTGGCTGGAAATTGAGCGTTAGACCCTTTCCTGACTGACTCTAAATACCAGCGGGGGGTAAAAACCAGCGTTAGGAGCCTCTAACGCTGGTTTTGACGGCTACCGCCAAACTCTAAATCTAGGCGATAGTTTTCTAGTGAGTCTCTCAAATCTTGTGACAAGGTACTCCTTTTCAGTGTTGCTATACTGGCCTGTATCACTTCTACTGTAACTGGCTCCCCTAGGGAAGAAGTCCACTTTGTAGCTAGCATATCTGTAGTCTTAGAGTTAATTGATTCTAGTAATAGCTTGTATATTGGAGAAATGGAATATATCCCTTGCGTGGACAATGAGACTAATTGCCCTATAGGGGTGTTTTTTTTTAAATATCTTCCCCCCTGCAAAAAGCCCACTGACATAATGTCTCGCCTGTAGATAGGCAAAATGAATGCGTGTTCGGTTAAATTGTTATTTATTTTGTAACAATCTAAAACTTCTAATTGTGTCATCTGTGTCGTCTAAGAGATGTTGGATATTTTGTAAACCCTTCTGCTGCCATAATCTAAAAGGATAAGTGGTATACCCCACCACAAAGTTAGTGTTTCCCTGTAGAGGTAAGTATCTGGTGCAAGTCTGCGGGATCTTGAGCCATTTAAACAAAGCCCTCCAAGCCCGAAAAGGCTCCACCAAAGGTAGGAGGCCTCCTGTATGGTATCGGAGCTGCTGCAAAGTCAAATGAGGAAGGACGGCTAGTGCACACGGTTTTATTTGCTCTTCCTCTAATACTTTAAAAGTATAATGTTCTCTTCTTACTTAGCCAGTCGATTACGAACTTGGACAGAGCTCCCCAATTATATACATGAGATTGGGGAGACCCAATCCCCCACTGTGACATTGAGCTAGTTAATTTTTGGGCGCTTATGCGGTTCCCTTTTACCCGCCCACACGAAATCTAGAATTTTGGCATTTAATGTTTTTAGATCAGCACCTGTCAACATAAACAGGGAGCATTTGGAAACATATACAACAACCTTGGGAAAGGAGATAATTTTAATCATATTTATCCGACCGGAGAGCCGAAAGGGGGAGTCCCTTCAAACCTCTCAATTTGGTTAGTCCACTTTTCTAATTAAAGTAATATAATTGATTGCGTACCATTGAGTAGGATTAACTGAGAGTTTTATTCCTAAATATACGAAATCAGTAGTCACTACCTTAAAATTAAAGCCTAGTCTATCTTGGGGGTGATTTTGCATCAACCAAATTAGTTCAGATTTCTCTTGGTTTAAAATGTAGCCGGACAAATCACTGAAGTCATTAATGAGAGCTAGTATTTTTGTGAGGTTAAGTTCCGGACTCGGGATAAATAAAAATCATATCGTCAGCATATAACGACAAGTGAAGGGTTGAGGATTCCCATCCTCAAACCCCTGAATTTTTTCTCTAATTGCCTGGGCGAGTAGCTCTATGGCCAAGTCAAACAAGAGCGGGTGAGGGGCACCCCTATCTTGTACCTCTAAATAGTTGAAAGGTGGGGGAAGCCTGTCCATTTACAATAACAGCCGCCATCAGATGCTGGTACAAATTTCTGATGGCATGCAAGTAAGCGCCCCTCAAACCGAATTTTTCTAAGGTCATAAATAAGTATTCCCATATTACCTGATCGAAATGCCTTTTCGGCGTCTAAGGCTAACATGCAGGCTTTAGAATGCTTTTAACATGGTGGGGTCTTTTCTAAATTTCCAGAAGTAAGATAGCACCAATTGAACCTTCCTTATATTTTTAACTGAAGACCTCCCTTTAATAAATCCTGTCTGGTCCTCATGCACTAAAGATGGCATGATGGGACCTAATCTGGTTGCTAATATTTTGGTGAGGAGCTTGTAGTCCAGATTCAGTAGAGAAATTGGATGGTATGACTCTGGTTTCAGTGGGTCTTTACCCACTTTTAAAAATAATGCTAATGTGGGCTTCAGGAAAACCTGTAATTAGGGTCAATCTTTCAGTAAACATAGTATTATATAAATGTGTTAGTGTATCAGATATTTCCCGATCTTAACAACTTATAAGGCCTCTGCGGCATGCTGTCAGGGCCTGGCGGTTTTTACCTAGGGGAAGGTCTTTAATGGCTCGATTTACTTCGGCCGTTGTGATGGGGCATTAAGCCTAGTTATATGCTCCTCAGTGAGTTTAGGTAAAGTCAAAGTATCCCAGAATGCAGCCACTTTATCTCTGTCAATGTCCTGCTGACTATATAGTTTAGAATAGTAATCTGTAAAGACCTGCTGTATGTCCTCAGTGCATGAATGTATTTTCTCCCCTTTCCTTATTGCTTGAATGATATTTGCTGGTCTAGCAATTTTAGTCAGTAGCGCAAGAGATCTACTGGTTTTGTTGCCGAATCGGTAAAACCGAGCTTGTAGCCTGGTTGTAGCCCTGAGTGCATTTTGTAACAGCATATGTTTGACTTGACCTTTTTTGAAATTATTCCTATTACTCGCATTGGGCGTTTTAAGATATCTATTTTGGGCATTAGTTAGTTGTCTAAACAGCAACTGTTCCTTCTCTTTAGCCTTTTTCCGGATACCTGCCGCATAATTAGTCACAACCCCTCCCAGAACAGCCTTCGCTGTCTCCCAAAATAGCAAGGGATTATTAAGGTGTTGTATATTGACAGAATGATATGCATGCCATTCACCTATTAAATAATTTCATAAATTCTGGTCTTTATATAGATATGCAGGGACAGATCCATGTATTCTCACGTGGTGGGTCATTTTTAGTTATTAATAGTCAGTTTAACTGGGGCCTGGTCTGACAGAGTAACTACATAATTTTTAACATCTACGATCTTTAATCACTAAGGTCCCCAGAGACCAGAAAATAATCTAAATGAGATAGTGTGAGTTTTGATGGGGGGATACAGGTGAAATCTTGCACCTCTGGATTTCGGTGAGCGCCAGATGTCTACCAATTCAAGGCCTCTCTGGAATTTATTAAGTATTCTCTTCTCTCTCTCTTGGAATTAGTGCTTATTATGTTTTTCAATGGTGTGTATGCTGGGTTTTTAAATCTATCCAAGGGGACATAGGGCGCAATATTAAAATCTCCACCCACTATCAACAACTTCCTTTGTAACATTGTCCAAAAGATGTCTTTGTTACCTATGGGACCATACACCCCCACCAAGGCAATTGTGATATCCCCTAAACCTAAGTGTAGTACAACATAGCGGCCCTCTGCATCAATCTCCTTATGTAATATTTTGTAAAATAGGCCCTTCCTGAACAAAATAGCCACCCTCTAGCTCTGCTCCCTGGAAATGAGGAACTAACAACTTCTTGTTCCCACCCTTGCTGTAGTTTTCCATGTTCAGGCACAGTGAGGTGAGTTTCTTTCACTATTGCTATGTCTGCTCCTTTGTCTTTAAGTGTTTTTAAATACATTTTTCTTTTAATGGGGGAAGTGATACCTCCCACATTCCATGTAACCAATGTTTGCTTTAATATTAGCCATAATGGTAAACAAGGGCGTAGGTCAAGTTTTACAACTCTTATCTTTGTATAAATAAAATCCTGTACGTGCACTTTATATGTACATTTCCCTTTCAACATTTTTTTTATTTTGTATATATAAAACCGGTTATACTCATATTCTGCTAGAACCCAAAAAACTGCATCTCTGGGGCCATTTCGAACCATCCGAGGAGCATGCTCAGAAACTTCCATGGGGCACTGCTGTGTGAAAATATCAAACATGTAAGTGAAGCAAAAAAAGCATGATTCATAACAATAACAATAACAACTGGTTAAAACAATAACATAACAGTTAGGAGTGCAAGAATTCTCCTATAGCATTGAATTAAACTCCCCGCCCCTCTTAAAGTAGAGAGAAAAAATGTATTCATGACTGAGATTTAGCATTAAGTTACTACTGATAGTCTCAGAATGTGTCAGTCATATTGTGGCAACCCGCTTACGGGTACCCGTTCCAGAATCTAGACAGTCCAGTTGTTAAATCTTTGGTCACCCAGGCTGTTCCCCTTCTTAACTCCACCTGACGCCCCATCGCCTCTGGGGCTAAGTCTTTTTCTTCAGCTTGTAAGTATTTTTGAAGCTGAATGGGGGAGTCAAAGAATCGTGGGCCCTCACTGGTTTGCAACCGGAGTTTAGCTGGAAATAACATCACTACTGATCTGCCTTTTTCGATCAGCCATTGGACGTAAGGCGAGAATTCTCTTCTCTTTCTGGTGACCTCTGATGAATAATCTTGGAACAGCAACAGTTTTTTCCCTCAAAGACAATGGGACCTGCCTTTCTGTATGCTCTGAGGAGTTCTATTTTGTCCTTAAAGTTTAGATATTTAATGAGAACATGCCTTGGCAAATTCTTTGTTCTTTTAGCTCTGGTCGTGGCTGACCGACCCTGTGCGCTCTCTCCACTATGCATGGAATTCCGTATCTGGTAACTTAAGCAGTTGTGGGAGTTGAACTTCTGCCAAGTGTATTAGTGAATGAACTCTGCACCCACTCCGGCAGGCCTACTATACGCAGATTGTTCCTGCGGGACCTATTTTCTAGGTCATACTAGGCGTGCTTTTAAATACTGTGTTCTGCTTTTGTAGGTCTCTCACTGATATAGAGATTTCTCTGGGTCTGTCTTCATGCTCAGAGACTCTGTGTTCAACATGAGTTAGCCTCCTTGAAAACTGTTTAAATTCAGTAGAAAGAGATTCCACTCACATCTGCAGTTGCTCAATCTTTGGTAAAATCAATGGCTGAGATTTGTGACACTATAGGGATGGTATCTTGTGTAAGAGGACTCCTCTGGGCCTTCTGTTGCGACTGGGGCAGCGTTGGATCTCAGCCTGTTGTCTGGCTCTTCTATCTGTGTGTTTGTTTTTTGCTGCCATTTTATGGGGTAGATTTATAATAACTGTTATAATATCTCTGCATACGCAACTTTTATACTTTGCTACTTGAATCAAACTCCTCCAAATGAGCTGCAGAACAAGCAATGACACCCTTTCTGGAGCAGGAGTACAGGGATGCAGGTTTAACAGGCAGCCCTTAAGAGCCAATGCTTTTTTATGTAAAAAAGGTATAAAAAGTCCTGTCTAGCATTGAAGGTGAGGGTGGGGAGTTTCACATGAATGTATTCAGTCAGTTCATATTTGTGGCACTAGACATACATTTCTGCTGCTGCACATTCACAATCAATCAAACCCAAAGATAGGACTGTAATGTCTCTTAAGCGGATTTGAGGTTGCAGTGATCAATTTATGTGTCAGCAGGGGCTTTACACTAACACTGAAAGGCATTTATTTATTGCCTGGGCCTCTAAAGTTATGCAGCAGTCTCTAGATTGGAACGATGTTAACAACACCAATAACTTATTCCACTTTCCTGCAATAGCCTTCTGTGTAATAGGGGATGCAGCTCTTAACCATTTCTTCAGACCGGAATTGTGCAAACATACATTTACATTACCCCTCACAGTGCCAGCTCCGTCTGAGTCCTTTAGTTGTTTTGCTCCATTTAAGCCGCTCTCAACTGTTGTTACTGCCCTGCAGCTCCTCTGATTATCTGCCCCAGTACTCCGCAAGAAGTTAGTGCAGCCTTTTGCAATATAAACAGCAGTCTAGCATCCAGCATCTAGTAAGCGCCACGTGGAGACTGAAAATGGCATCTCTATACTTCTTCTTCTCCTCTGTGACTTCCGTGTTTAGGGCGCTTAATGACCCTCACGCTTCTGTGCCGACCGATCTCCTAGTCCGGTAGTGTCCCCAGACCTGTTATCTGCAAGGCGTTTGCGTGGGAGCAGGGAGAAATAAATTGTATTTATTTTGTAACAATCTAAAACTTCTAATTGTGTCATCTGTGTCGTCTAAGAGATGTTGGATATTTTGTAAACCCTTCTGCTGCCATAATCTAAAAGGATAAGTGGTATACCCCACCACAAAGTTAGTGTTTCCCTGTAGAGGTAAGTATCTGGTGCAAGTCTGCGGGATCTTGAGCCATTTAAACAAAGCCCTCCAAGCCCGAAAAGGCTCCACCAAAGGTAGGAGGCCTCCTGTATGGTATCGGAGCTGCTGCAAAGTCAAATGAGGAAGGACGGCTAGTGCACACGGTTTTATTTGCTCTTCCTCTAATACTTTAAAAGTATAATGTTCTTTCTTACTTAGCCAGTCGATTACGAACTTGGACAGAGCTGCCCAATTATATAACATGAGATTGGGGAGACCCAATCCCCCATGTGACATTGAGCTAGTTAATTTTTGGGCGCTTATGCGGTTCCTTTTACCCGCCCACACGAATCTAGAATTTTGGCAATTTTATGTTTTTAGATCAGCACCTGTCAACATAACAGGGAGCATTTGAAACATATACAACAACTTGGGAAAGGAGATAATTTTAATCATATTTATCCGACCGGAGAGCGAAAGGGGGAGTCCCTTCAAACTCTCAATTTGGTTAGTCACTTTTCTAATTAAAGTAATATAATTGATTGCGTACCATTGAGTAGGATTAACTGAGAGTTTTATTCCTAAATATACGAAATCAGTAGTCACTACCTTAAAATTAAAGCTAGTCTATCTTGGGGGTGATTTTGCATCAACCAAATTAGTTCAGAATTTCTCTTGGTTAAATGTAGCCCGGACAAATCACTGAAGTCATTATGGAGCTAGTATTTTTGTGAGGTTAAGTTCCGGACTCGGGATAAATAAAATCATATCGTCAGCATATAACGACAAGTGAAGGGTTGAGGATCCCATCCTCAAACCCTGAATTTTTTCTCTAATTGCCTGGGCGAGTAGCTCTATGGCCAAGTCAAACAAGAGCGGGTGAGGGGCACCCCTATCTTGTACCTCTAAATAGTTGAAAGGTGGGGGAAGCCTGTCCATTTACAATAACAGCCGCCATCAGATGCTGGTACAAATTTCTGATGGCATGCAAGTAAGCGCCCTCAAAACCGAATTTTTCTAAGGTCATAAATAAGTATTCCCATATTACCTGATCGAAAGCCTTTTCGGCGTCTAAGGCTAACATGCAGGCTTTAGAATGCTTTAACATGGTGGGGTCTTTTCTAAATTTCCAGAAGTAAGATAGCACCAATTGAACCTTCCTTATATTTTTAACTGAAGACCTCCCTTTAATAAATCCTGTTGGTCCTCATGCACTAAAGATGGCATGATGGGACCTAATCTGGTTGCTAATATTTTGGTGAGGAGCTTGTAGTCCAGATTCAGTAGAGAAATTGGGATGGTATGACTCTGGTTTCAGTGGGTCTTTACCCACTTTTAAATAATGCTAATGTGGGCTTCAGAAAACCCTGTAATTAGGGTCAATCTTTCCAGTAAACATAGTATTATATAAATGTGTTAGTGTATCAGCTATTTCGATCTTAACCAACTTATAAGGCTCTGCCGGCATGCTGTCAGGGGCCTGGGGTTTTACCTAGGGGAAGGTCTTTAATGGCTCGATTTACTTCGGGCCGTTGTGATGGGGCATTAAGCCTAGTTATATGCTCCTCAGTGAGTTTAGGTAAGTCAAAAGTATCCCAGAATGCAGCCACTTTATCTCTGTCAATGTCCTGCTGACTATATAGTTTAGAATAGTAATCTGTTAAAGACTGCTGTATGTCCTCAGTGCATGAATGTATTTTCTCCCCTTTCCTTATTGCTTGAATGATATTTGCTGGTCTAGCAATTTTAGTCAGTAGCGCAAGAGATCTACTGGTTTTGTTGCCGAATCGGTAAAACCGAGCTTGTAGCCTGGTTGTAGCCCTGAGTGCATTTTGTAACAGCATATGTTTGACTTGACCTTTTTTGAAATTATTCCTATTACTCGCATTGGGCGTTTTAAGATATCTATTTTGGGCATTAGTTAGTTGTCTAAACAGCAACTGTTCCTTCTCTTTAGCCTTTTTCCGGATACTGCCGCCATAATTAGTCACAACCCCTCCCAGAACAGCCTTCGCTGTCTCCCAAATAGCAAGGGATTATTAAGGTGTTGTATATTGACAGAAATGATATGCATGCCATTCACCTATTAAATAATTTCATAAATTCTGGTCTTTATATAGATATGCAGGAAAGATCCATGTATTCTCACGTGGTGGGTCATTTTTAGTATTAATAGTCAGTTTAACTGGGGCATGGTCTGACAGAGTAACTACATAATTTTTAACATCTACGATTTTAATCACTAAGGTCCCAGAGACCAGAAAATAATCTAAATGAGATAGTGTGAGTTTTGATGGGGGGATACAGGTGAAATCTTGCACCTCTGGATTTCGGGAGCGCCAGATGTCTACCAATCTCAGGCCTCTCTGGAATTTATTAAGTATTCTCTTCTCTCTCTTGGAATTAGTGCTTATTATGTTTTTCAATGGTGTGTATGCTGGGTTTTTAAATCTATCCAAGGGGACATAGGGCGCAATATTAAATCTCACCCACTATCAACAACTTCCTTTGTAACATTGTCCAAAAGATGTCTCTTGTTACCTATGGGACCATACACCCCCACTCCAAGGCAATTGTGATATCCCTAAACCTAAGTGTAGTACAACATAGCGGCCCTCTGCATCAATCTCCCTTATGTAATATTTTGTAAAATAGGGCCCTTCCCTGCAACAAATAGCCCACCCTCTAGCTCTGCTCCCTGGAAATGAGGAACTAACAACTTCTTGTTCCCCCCCTTGCTGTAGTTTTCCATGTTCAGGCACAGTGAGGTGAGTTTCTTTTCACTATTGCTATGTCTGCTCCTTTGTCTTTAAGTGTTTTTAAAATACATTTTCTTTTTAATGGGGGAAGTGATACCTCCCACATTCCATGTAACAATGTTTGCTTTTAAATATTAGCCATAATGGTAAACAAGGGGTAGGTCAAGTTTTACAACTCTTATCTTTGTATAAATAAAATCCTGTACGTGCACTTTATATGTACATTTCCTTTCAAACATTTTTTTATTTTGTATATATAAAACGGTATACTCATATTCTGCTAGAACCCTAAACTGCATCTCTGGGGCCATTTCGAACCATCCGAGGAGCATGCTCAGAAACTTCCATGGGGGCACTGCTGTGTGAAAATATCAAACATGTAAGTGAAGCAAAAAGCATGATTCATAACAATAACAATAACAACTGGTAAACAATAACATAACAGTAGGAGTGCAAGAATTCTCCTATAGCATTGAATTAAACTCCCCGCCCTCTTAAAGTAGAGAGAAAAAATGTATTCATGACTGAGATTTAGCCATTAAGTTACTACTGATAGTCTCAGAATGTGTCAGTCATATTGTGGCAACCCGCTTACGGGTACCAGTTCCAGAATCTAGACAGTCCAGTTGTTAACATCTTTGGCTCACCCAGGCTGTTCCCCTCTTAACTCCACCTGACGCCCCATCGCCTCTGGGGCTAAGTCTTTTTCTTCAGCTTGTAAGTATTTTTGAAGCTGAATGGGGGAGTCAAAGAATCGTGGGCCCTCACTGGTTTGCAACCGGAGTTTAGCTGGAAATAACATCACTACTGATCTGCCTTTTTCGATCAGCCATTGGCAGTAAGGCGAGAATTCTCTTCTCTTTCTGGTGACCTCTGATGAATAATCTTGGAACAGCAACAGTTTTTTTCCCTCAAAGACAATGGGACCTGCCTTTCTGTATGCTCTGAGGAGTTCTATTTTGTCCTTAAAGTTTAGATATTTAATGAGAACATGCCTTGGCAATTCTTTGTTCTTTAGCTCTGGTCGTGGCTGACCGACCCTGTGCGCTCTCTCCACTATGCATGGAATTCCAGTATCTGGTAACTTAAGCAGTTGTGGGAGTTGAACTTCTGCCAAGTGTATTAGTGATGAACTCTGCACCCACTCCGGCAGGCCTACTATACGCAGATTGTTCCTGCGGGACCTATTTTCTAGGTCATCTAGGCGTGCTTTTAAATCTGTGTTCTGCTTTTGTAGGTCTCTCACTGATATAGAGATTTCTCTGTGTCTGTCTTCTGCTCAGAGACTCTGTGTTCAACACTGAGTTAGGCCTCCTTGAAAACTGTTTAAATTCAGTAGAAAGAGATTCCACTCACATCTGCAGTTGCTCAATCTTTGGTAAAATCAATGGCGAGATTTGTGACACTATAGGGTTGGTATCTTGTGTAAAGAGACTCCCTCTGGGCCTTCTGTTGCGACTGGGGCAGCGTGGAATCTCAGCCTGTTGTCTGGCTCTTCTATCTGTGTGTTTGTTTTTTGCTGCCATTTTATGGGTAGATTTATAATAACTGTTATAATATCTCTGCATACGCAAACTTTTATACTTTGCTACTTGAATCAAACTCCTCCAAATGAGCTGCAGAACAAGCAATGACACCCTTTCTGGAGCAGAGTACAGGGATGCAGGTTTAACAGGCAGCCCTTAAGAGCCAATGCTTTTTTATGTAAAAAAGGTATAAAAAGTCCTGTCTAGCATTGAAGGTGAGGGTGGGGAGTTTCACATGAATGTATTCAGTCAGTTCATATTTGTGGCACTAGACATACATTTCTGCTGCTGCACATTCACAATCAATCCAAACCAAAAGATAGGACTGTAATGTCTCTTAAGCGGATTTGAGGTTGCAGTGATCAATTTATGTGTCAGCAGGGGCTTTACACTAACACTGAAAGGCATTTATTTATTGCTGGGCCTCTAAAGTTATGCAGCAGTCTCTAGATTGGAACGATGTTAACAACACCAATAACTTATTCCACTTTCCTGCAATAGCCTTCTGTGTAATAGGGGATGCAGCTCTTAACCATTTCTTCAGTCCGGAATTGTGCAAAAACATACATTTACATTACCCCTCACAGTGCCAGCTCCGTCTGAGTCCTTTAGTTGTTTTGCTCCATTTAAGCCGCTCTCAACTGTTGTTACTGCCCTGCAGCTCCTCTGATTATCTGCCCCAGTACTCCGCAAGAAGTTAGTGCAGCCTTTTGCAATATAAACAGCAGTCTAGCATCCAGCATCTAGTAAGCGCCACGTGGAGACTGAAAATGGCATCTCTATACTTCTTCTTCTCCTCTGTGACTTCCGTGTTTAGGGCGCTTAATGACCCTCACGCTTCTGTGCCGACCGATCTCCTAGTCCGGTAGTGTCCCCAGACCTGTTATCTGCAAGGCTTTTGCGTGGGAGCAGGGAGAGAGCAGGTTAAAAATAAATCTTTTGCAGAGATTATCATGGAGCTCACATACACATATAAACAAACACAAACATTTACACATACATACACATATACACATACATACACGCTTACATACAGTCATATATACACAAACACACAGTATGTACATATACACAAACAAACACACATGCACATACAAACACATTCATACAACACATGCAAAGATACACAAACATATTCACACACATCCACATGTACAAATGCACATACAAACACATAAACACAAACAAATATAAACACCCACATAAAGACATATATACATATCCATATGCACATACCGACACACATGCAAACATATATATATACAAACATATACACAAACAGGCGCACATGCACATACACACAAATCTAGATATCCATACACACATGTACACACATAAACACACACATGCACATACACAAAATACATAGACATATATACACAAACACATGCACATATACACGCACATACACACACATTCATACATATGCACATACATATGCACGAACATACACACACGCACATACACAAAAACTATAAAATACATCCACAGGCACAAACATGCACATACACAAACACAAACACATAAACACACACGCACAGTTACACACACATATACAAAAACACACACAAATAAGTTACATTACAATTTCTCTGCTCCCTTTACAGCGACAGATTACCCTACTCACAACAGCACAGCCATCCCAGTTCCACTAACCTAATGAAGTAGAATTCCATCCCATCATGTGAATTCAAGCAGAGAAATTGCAAGGTGGTTGGCTGTAGGCGGTGTTCTATAAAAAAAAGCTACCTTATCAAGATTAGCTACCCTTGACATGCGCATGCTCACAATTACGTAATTGCATTCCACAGATGATTTAAAAGAATCTTTGGAATGGATTTACATAATTATAAAGCATGTGCACAGACTTAGGTAGCTTATCTTGACAGAGATGAAATGAGTCTCCTATTAAATCTTAAAGTGGTGACTTTCCATGCACGCATGCATACCTTAAATTGTCGGTAGCTAATTCCGACAGTGTGTTTTCTTATTATTTTACTGAGGTCTGTTCGGTGCTCATTTGCACGAAGGGTCCATTTACATTAAAACGTTTTCTGCACAGTGCATTTGAAAAATATTCTGCGCTATGTGCAAATGTACTTTGCAAACAAACATTTTAATGTCAATGACTCCATTATCTAATTTATCCATTTTCTTTGTACCCTTTGTTGAAAAGTATACCTATGTAGGCTCAGAAGCTGCTGATTGGTAGCTGCACATATATGCCTCTTGTCATTGGCTGTTCGCTAGCTCCCAATATTGCATTGATGACCCTTCAACAAAGGATACCAAAAGAATGAAACAAGACAGAAGTAAATTGAAAAGTTTTTTTTTTTTAAACTGTCATATATATTTGTATTATGAAAGACAAATTTTCAGTTTCATGACCCTTTTAAAACAATGCCAGCCAAAGCTTGTCTGGCTCACCAGGAATTTTCCCGGGTTCCCGGTAGGGTAGGCCAATCCAGCAGTGCATGTTGCTCCAATAGACACTGCATGTGTCAATGATGTTAAGGTGCTGAGAGAGCCTTTTTTTAGTTTTTTTAGTTTTAATAATTTATTTACCCTCACTTATTGTGTGTTATTATAAGTAGATGTTTTAGAGCAAGGGTAAATAATTGATGAGTCTACTTGTTTGTGAAATGTATCATCTTGATTTATTACTGTGCATAGTGTGAGTAGAATGTTGTTGAGTAAACAAGTCCTAAAAAAATATTTTGTTATCTACTGGTCAGCTTGTGACCTACTGCACTACAAGTAGACCATGGTTTTTGGTGATTTTGTGTATTAATACGCTGGAGGGATAACTTTAAGGGGATAAACAAAAATCATACTAAAGAAAGTTAACATTGGAAATAGAAAGGTTATGTAAAACGTTGTATTAGTTTATATTAAAACTAGAAGGAAAGGTACATATATTTAGGCATGAGTGATAATGTTATAACAATGCTCATTGGATATATTAGACAGCAACTAAAATATAGTTGCTATGTTCTGTCACATTAATATTTTTCAGTTGTTTTATTGTTATATATTTGTTATTATTATTATTATTATTATTGTTATCATCATCAGGGGGAAAGGATGACACTCCAAAACTGTCAATCAAATATGGACAACTTTACGGTAAAAAAATAAAGGTGAAAGAAACAGATCAAGCAGTACATGCATTTTTGGGATCCCATTTGCAAAGTCACCAGTTGGACCATTAAGATTTGCACCCCCGCAGCCACCTGAACCATGGGACTCCATCAGAGATGCAACAAAATATCCAGCAATGTAAGTTCCAAAAGGACATTGTTAAAACCTGTTTTCACTATATTTTTTAGGATTATGGTCAGTTTCCCCTCATAAATACTACCATGAAACACATTCATCTGTAAGAAGGATGTATAAAGATGGGTTGTCATCATATTGTGATAACATTGCAGATATTTTTGCATTTTCCAGATGTCTGCAAATGTCTGAAGAATCAGAAAAACAAAAGGAACTCTTCCAATCAAATATTGAAATACCACCAATTTCAGAAGACTGCCTGTTTCTAAATATCTATACTCCAGCAAACCAGGAAAAGGATGTCAAGTTGCCAGTATGTATTACCACATTATAAATACATTAATAAGATAATGGAACACATGTTCATGTACCAAAATAATTGATGTTTAATTAAATAATATTTTTTACTTTCTAGCCATGTATGATTTGTGAGTACTATTAGAAAATATAATTTACAATACCAGCTGAAATGGTTTTACATGCTTAAAAGAATCAGAAAATAAGGTACTGGCAATTAAACATTGTTAATTTGAATTGTTGGGACGATATTTATGATTTACTGTTTCTGTACAGGTCATGGTGTTCATACATGGAGGAGGCCTGACACATGGAGGAGCATCTTTTTCTGATGGATCAGCCCTATCTGCAAATGAAAATGTGGTGGTGGTTTCAATCCAGTACAGGCTGGGCTTATTGGGGTTCTTTAGGTAAATACAACGTTTTTTTAATGCTTATTTTATACCCATGAAAGATTTGCCTTAATATCTTATTAATGAGGTGGTGAGCAAATGACCAAGATTCACTTCATACAACCTTCCAACGCTCTCCTTATAGTAATCTTCTCTCTTTACGGATATTTTTAGCATATAACCAAACCTGATATCTATGGCCTCCATGGGACAAGAGTGCATTGATGTGTGCAATATTGTTAATGCATGAGGGGTTGCTCTCTGGTATCCCCTAAAAAGGTATTTCAAATCTCCTTTATTACCTCATTGTATACATTGTTTATAGTTCTAGTTACCATATCTTCAGAAGGCTATACATTTACAAAAAACTGTTAAAAGTGTATATTAAAAAAAGGCTGAGAGGGAGGTGCAATTGTCTTTTCAAACAAGGACTTGCGAGTTATCCCCAAGACTGCCAAACACCACCTAGCGTAACACACAGCACACTTACAACACCGCCTCTGTTTACCCTGAATCCATTTATAGAGCTCCTGCTACTTCAGTCACATTATTTTCAACTACAACTGCTCCTGGGGTTACCATGATAGAAACATTCAAGTATGTTAAAGTAATAAAAAAAGGTAAAAAATAAAAATTTCATGATTTTAAAGTGTAAAATGTAATTTTAAAAACCTTTCAATTTTACTTTCATAATCAAATTGTGCTCAGTATTTTATGTGCAAGAGTTCCCTGTATATATACATATATGTGTCTGTGATTGGCTGATGATCTTTACATGATACAAAGGGATATTAAAGGGACTCCGAACCCAGATTATTTTCTTTCATGATTCAGATAGAGCATGTAATTTTAAGCAACTTTCTAATTTACTCCTTTTATCAATTTTTCTTCATTCTGTTGCTAACTTTATTTGAAGAGCAAGAATGTAAGTTTAGAATCCGGCCCATTTTTGGTTTACCTTGGTTGTGCTTGCTGATTGGTGGCTAAATGCACCTACCATTAAACAAGTGCTGCCCAGGGTCTTAGCTTAGATGTCTTCTTTTTCAAATAAAGATAGCAGAGAACAAAGAAAAATTGTTAATAGGAGTAAATTAAAAATTTTCTTAAAATTGCATGATCTATCTGAATCATGAAAGAAAAAAATCTAAGTTTAGTGTCCCCTTTAAAGGAAATTAAAATTTCTGTAGAAAAAATAATCTGATGCTCATATTAGTTTCAAAGTAATTGTTATTGTATTGTGCTTTTATTATGAGCATGCTAGTCATACAATTCTACTGTATTTAGCGATTCTTTAAGGCATAAATAAAGCTAAGGATGAAAGCATTTTTACCAGTAGAAGCAACAGCATAGTGGAAGTTAATTTAGGAATACATTTTGTAAACACTTCTTTACAGAAAGGTGATGGGTTTATAGAACAGGCTTAAAAGAAAGAGGTGGTAAGGTGATTACTGTAAAATAATCCAGGTATTTTGGAATCTGTTGGCGCTCTACAAATACCTTATAATAATAAAAATATGCATAATGGTATTCTAAGAATGAATTAAACGTAATTCTGAGGAAACTATGAGCAAACTTTCAAGTAGATTACGAGTTTTGCGTTAGAGGCTATGCGGTGCTAACGAGCAGTTTTGTCTCACCGCTCACTTACCTACTTACAAACCCGTCGTTAAAAAGACAAGAAGTGAGCGTTGAGCCAAAATTTTTCTCATTACCGCACTCCAATACCAGTGCTGCTTAAGTCAGCGGTGAGCTGATGTAACGTGCTTGTGCACGATTTCCCCATAGAAATCAACGGGGAGAGCCAGCTGAAAAAAAGTCTAACACCTGCAAAAAAGCAGTGTAAAGCTCCATACCCCGCAGCCCCATTGATTCCTATCGGGAAATAAAATTTATGTCTACACCTAACACCCTAACATGAACCCCAAGTCTGAAAACCCCTAATCTTACACTTATTAACCCTAATCTGCCACCCCCAACATCGCCAACACCTACATTATACTTATGAACCCCTAATCTGCTGCCCCCAACATCGCCGCCCACTATATTAAAGTTATTAACCCCCTAACCTAAGTCTAACCCTAAACCTAACCACCCCCTAACTTAATATAATTTAAATAAATCTAAATAAATATTCCTATCATTACATTATTCCTATTTAAAACTAAATACTTACTGTAAAAATAAGCCCTAAGCTAGCTACAATATAACTAATAGTTACAAGGGCCCCTATTTATCAACCCCGTCAACTTACTTGCACTTCGCCGGCACCAATACGCTCGCCTAAGATCGCCTAACATCGCTGCCGCAGACCTGATTATGTTCTCCAAAGTTACCAAAAAAGCTGTCAAAAAGCTGCGCACCAAGTATGGGGCGATGAGCAGCGGACTGTTGTTAACTAACAGTCATCAATCTCGCTGCTCTAAACACCCACACTATACTAATCTTTTTTACCCCTATACCGCCACTCCCGGACCCCACTGGAACTAAGTAAAGTTATTAACCCCTAAACCGCCGCTTCCCAGAGCCCACCTCCACCTACATTATACTTATTAACCCCTAATCTGTTGCCCCCTACACCGCTGCCACCTACATTATGTTATTAACCCCCTAATCTGCCCCCCTACACTGCCGCCACTTACATTATGTTATTAACCCCTAATCTGCCGTCCCCAATGTCGCCGCCACTATATTAAATATATTAACCCCCTAAACCTAAGTCTAACCCTAACACCCCCTAACTTAAATAAATATAACCTAAAATTACTATCATTAACTACATTATTCCTATTTAAAACTAAATACTTACCTATAAAATAAACCCCTAAGATAGCTACAATATAACTATAGTTACATTGTAGCTATCTTAGGGTTTATTTTTATTTTACAGGCAAGTTTGTATTTATTTTAAACTAGGTAGAATAGTTATTAAATAGTTATTAACTATTTGATAACTACCTAGCTAAAATAAATACAAATTTACCTGTAAAATAAAAACCTAACCTAAGTTACACTAAGCACCTAACACTACACTTTAACTTAAATAAATATATCATAAATTAAAAACAATTAAATAAATTAAATTAGCTAAAGTACAAAAAACCCCCACTAAATTACAGAAAATAATAAACAAATTACAGAAATTTAAACTAATCTAATAGCCCTATTAAAATAAAAAAAGCCCCCCCCCCCCCCCAAAAAAGCCCCTAGCCCTAAACTAAACTACCAATAGCCCTTAAAAGGGCCTTTTGCGGGGCATTGCCCCAAAGTAATCAGCTCTTTTACCCTGTAAAAAAATACCAACAAAACCCCCCCCCCACAGTAAAACCCACCACCCCACACAACCAACCCCCCCAAATAAAATACTATCTAAAAACACCTAAGCCTTCCCCATTGCCCTGAAAAAGGGCATTTGGATGGGCATTGCCCTTAAAAGGGCCATTAGCTCTTTTGCCGCCCCAAACCCTAATCCTAAAAAATAAAACCCACCCAATACACCCTTAAAAAAACCTAACACTAACCCCCTGAAGATCGACCTTACCGGGAGACGCCTTCATCCAAGACGGGGCGAAGTGGTCCTCTAGACGGGCAGAAGTCTTCATCCAAGCCGGGCAGAAGTGGTCCTCCAGACGGGCAGAAGTCTTCATCCAGACAGCATCTTCTATCTTCATCCATCCGGCGCGGGAGCGGGTCCATCTTCAAGACATCCGACGCGGAGCATCCCTCTTCATCCGACGACTAACGCAGAATGAAGGTACCTTTATAAGACGTCCCTTAGATTCCGATTGGCTGATAGAATTCTATCAGCCAATCGGAAATTAAGGTAGAAAAAATCCTATTGGCTGATGCAATCAGCCAATAGGATTGAAGTTCAATCCTATTGGCCTGATCCAATCAGCCAATAGGATTGAGCTCGCATTCTATTGGCTGATGTGTATTTTAGGTTGTAATTAGTTTAAAATATCTGTAATTTGTTTATTATTTTTCTGTAATTTAGGCCTAGATTTAGAGTTCGGCGGTAGCCGTCAAAACCAGCGTTAGAGGCTCCTAACGCTGGTTTTGGCCGCCCGCTGGTATTTGGAGTCAGTGATTAAAGGGTCTAACGCTCACTCTTACAGCCGCGACTTTTCCCATACCGCAGATCCCCCCTACGCCATTTGCGTAGCCTATCTTTTCAATGGGATCTTCCTAACGCCGGTATTTAGAGTCGTTTCTGCAGTGAGCGTTAGAGCTCTAACGACAAGATTCCAGCCGCCTGAAAATAGCAGGAGTTAAGAGCTTTCTGGCTAACGGCCCGGTTTATAAAGCTCTTAACTACTGTACCCCTAAAGTACACTAACACCCATAAACTACCTATGTACCCACTAAACCGAGGTCCCCCCACATCGCCGCCACTCGATTAAAATTTTTAACCCCTAATCTGCCGACCGCCACCTACGTTATACTTATGTACCCCCTAATCTGCCGCCCCTAACACCGCCGACCCCTGTATTATATCTATTAACCCCTAACTTGCCCCCCACAACGTCGCCGCAAGCTACTTAAAATAATTAACCCCTAATCTTCCGACCGCAAATCGCCGCCACCTACGTTATCCCCTATGTACCCCTAATCTGCTACCCCTAACATCGCCGACCCCTATGTTATATTTATTAACCCCTAATCTGCCCCCCTCAACGTCGCCCGACACCTACCTACACTTATTAACCCCCTAATCTGCCGAGCGGACCTGAGCGCTACTATAATAAAGTTATTAACCCCCTAATCCGCCTCACTAACCCCTATCATAAATAGTATTAACCCTAATCTGCCCTCCCTAACATCGCCGACACCTACCTTCAATTATTAAACCCCTAATCTGCCGACCGGAGCTCACCGCTATTCTAATAAATGTATTAACCCCTAAAGCTAAGTCTAACCCTAACACTAACACCCCCCCTAAGTTAAATATAATTTTTATCTAACGAAATAAATTAACTCTTATTAAATAAATAATTCCTATTTAAAGCTAAATACTTACCTGTAAAATACATCCTAATATAGCTACAATATAAATTATAATTATATTATAGCTATTTTAGGATTAATATTTATTTTACAGGCAACTTTGTAATTATTTTAACCAGGTACAATAGCTATTAAATAGTTAAGAACTATTTAATAGTTACCTAGTTAAAATAATAACAAATTTACCTGTAAAATAAATCCTAACCCTAAGATATAATTAAACCTAACACTACCCTATCAATAAAATAATTAAAATAAACTACCTACAATTACCTACAATTAACCTAACACTACACTATCAATAAATTAATTAAACACAATTGCTACAAATAAATACAATTAAATAAACTATCTAAAGTACAAAAAATAAAAAAGAACTAAGTTACAGAAATAATAAAATATTTACAAACATAAGAAAAATATTACAACAATTTTAAACTAAATTACACCTACTCTAAGCCCCCCTAATAAAATAACAAAGCCCCCCAAAATAAAAAATTCCCTACCCTATTCTAAAATACAAATATTACAAGCTCTTTTACCTTACCAGCCCTGACCAGGGCCCTTTGCGGGGCATGCCCCAAGAATTTCAGCTCTTTTGCCTGTAAAAAAAACCATACAATACCCCCCCCCCCAACATTACAACCCACCACCCACATACCCCCTAATCTAACCCAAACCCCCCTTAAATAAACCTAACACTACCCCCCTGATGATCTTCCTACCTTGTCTTCACCATGCCAGGTTCACCGATCCGTCCCTGGCTCCAAGATCTTCATCCAACCCAAGCGGGGGCTAGACATCCACTGAAGAAGTCCAGAAGAGGGTCCAAAGTCTTCCTCCTATCCGGCAAGAAGAGGACATCCGGACGGCAAACATCTTCTCCAAGCGGCATCCTTCTATCTTCTTCCATCCGATGACGACCGGCTCCATCTTGAAGACCTCCAGCGCGGATCCATCCTCTTCTTCCGACGACTAGACGACGAATGACGGTTCCTTTAAGGGACGTCATCCAAGATGGCGTCCCTCGAATTCCGATTGGCTGATAGGATTCTATCAGCCAATCGGAATTAAGGTAGGAATTTTCTGATTGGCTGATGGAATCAGCCAATCAGAATATAGTTCAATCCGATTGGCTGATCCAATCAGACAATCAGATTGAGCTCGCATTCTATTGGGTGATCGGAACAGCCAAATAGAATGCCGAGCTCAATCTGATTGGCTGATTGGATCAGCCAATCGGATTGAACTATATTCTGATTGGCTGATTCCATCAGCCAATCAGAAAATTCCTACCTTAATTCCGATTGGCTGATAGAATCCTATCAGCCAATCGGAATTCGAGGGACGCCATCTTGGATGACGTCCTTAAAGGAACCGTCATTCGTCGTCTAGTCGTCGGAAAGAAGAGGATGGATCCGCGCTGGAGGTCTTCAAGATGGAGCCGGTCGTCATCGGATGGAAGAGAACATAGAAGATGCCGCTTGGAGAAGATGTTTGCGGTCCGGATGTCCTCTTCTTGCCGGATAGGAGGAAGACTTTGGACCCTCTTCTGGACTTCTTCAGTGGATGTCTAGCCCCCCGCTTGGGTTGGATGAAGATCTTGGAGCCAGGACGGATCGGTGAACCTGGCATGGTGAAGACAAGGTAGGAAGATCATCAGGGGGGTAGTGTTAGGTTTATTTAAGGGGGGTTTGGGTTAGATTAGGGGTATGTGGGTGGTGGGTTGTAATGTTGGGGGGAGGGTATTGTATGTTTTTTTTTTACAGCAAAAGAGCTGAATTCTTGGGGCCATGCCCCGCAAAGGGCCCTGTTCAGGGCTGGTAAGGTAAAAGAGCTTGTAATATTTGTATTTTAGAATAGGGTAGGGAATTTTTTTATTTTGGGGGGCTTTGTTATTTTATTAGGGGGCTTAGAGTAGGTGTAATTAGTTTAAAATTGTTGTAATATTTTTCTTATGTTTGTAAATATTTTATTATTTTCTGTAACTTAGTTCTTTTTTATTTTTTGTACTTTAGATAGTTTATTTAATTGTATTTATTTGTAGCAATTGTGTTTAATTAATTTATTGATAGTGTAGTGTTAGGTTAATTGTAGGTAATTGTAGGTAGTTTATTTAATTATTTTATCTGATAGGGTAGTGTTAGGTTTAATTATATCTTAGGTTAGGATTTATTTTACAGGTAAATTTGTTATTATTTTAACTAGGTAACTATTAAATAGTTCTTAACTATTTAATAGCTATTGTACCTGGTTAAAATAATTACAAAGTTGCCTGTAAAATAAATATTAATCCTAAAATAGCTATAATATAATTATAATTTATATTGTAGCTATATTAGGATGTATTTTACAGGTAAGTATTTAGCTTTTAAATAGGAATTATTTATTTAATAAGAGTTAATTTATTTCGTTAGATAAAAATTATATTTAACTTAGGGGGGTGATAGTGTTAGGGTTAGACTTAGCTTTAGGGGTTAATACATTTATTAGAATAGCGGTGAGCTTCCGGTCGGCAGATTAGGGGTTAATAATTGAAGGTAGGTGTCGGCGATGTTAGGGAGGCAGATTAGGGGTTTAATACTATTTATGATAGGGTTAGTGAGGCGGATTAGGGGTTAATAACTTTATTATAGTAGCGCTCAGGTCCGCTCGGCAGATTAGGGGTTAATAAGTGTAGGCAGGTGTCGGCGACGTTCGTGGGGGGCAGATTAGGGGTTAATAAATATAAACATAGGGGTCGGCGATGTTAGGGGCAGCAGATTAGGGGTACATAGGGATAACGTAGGTGGCGGCGGTTTACGGAGCGGCAGATTAGGGGTTAAAAGTGTAATGCAGGGGGTCAGCGAGATAGCGGGGGGCGGCAGATTAGGGGTTAATAAGTGTAAGGTTAGGGGTGTTTTAGACTCGGAGGTACATGTTAGAGTGTTAGGTGCAGACGTAGGAAGTGTTTCCCCATAGGAAACAATGGGGCTGCGTTAAGAGCTGAACGCTGCTTTTTTGCAGGTGTTAGGTTTTTTTTCAGCTCAAACAGCCCCATTGTTTCCTATGGGAGAATCGTGCACGAGCACGTTTTTGATGCCGGCCGCGGTCCGTAAGCAACTCTGGTATCGAGAGTTGCATTTGCGGTAAATATGCTCTACGCTCCTTTTTTGGAGCCCTAACGCAGCATTTGTTTGAACTCTCGATACCAGAGTTAAATTTATGGTGCGGCCAGAAAAAAACCCGCGGAGCGTTAACCAGCCCCTTTTACCGCCGAACTCCAAATCTAGGCCTTAGTGTTTTGTTTTTTTGTACTTTAGATAATTAAATTAAATTTAGCTAATTTTATGTAATTTATTTAATTGTATTTAATTTAGCTAATTTATATAATTATAGTGTAGTGTTAGGTGTAATTGTAACTTAGGTTAGGTTTTATTTTACAGGTACTTTTGTATTTATTTTAGCTAGGTAGTTATTAAATAGTTCATAACTATTTAATAACTATTCTACCTAGTTAAAATGAATACAAACTTGACTGTAAAAAAAATAATTAATCCTAAACTAGCTACAATGTAACTATTAGTTATATTGTAGCTAGCTTATGGTTTATTTTACAGGTAAGTATTTAGTTTTAAATAGGAATAATTAAGTTAATGATAGGAATTTTTAGTTAGATTTCTTTTAATTATATTTAAGTTAGGGGGTGTTAGGGTTAGACTTAGATTTAGGGGTTAATAACTTTAATATAGTGGTGGCGACGTTGGGGGTGGCAGATTAGGGGTTAATAATATTTTACTAGTGTTTGTGAGGCAGGAGTGCGGCAGTTTAGGGGTTAATATATTTATTATAGTGGCGGCGATGTCCGGTTCGGCAGATTAGGGGTTAAAATTTTTCGATTTAGTGTTTGCGATGCGGGAGGGCCTCGGTTTAGGGGTTAATATGTAGTTTATGGGTGTTAGTGTACTTTTTAGCACTTTAGTTAAGAGTTTTATGCTACGGCTTTGTAGTGTAAAACTCTTAAAGGGACAGTAAACCTTAAAAAATAATGTTATATAATTCTGCGCCATATTTTTAACAAATTAAAAGGTAAAAAAGGCATTTATAGCTATAGCACCTAAATAATTTTATATAATTCTGCACTATGTGCAGAATTATATAACATTATTTTTAAGGTTTACTCTCCCTTTAACTACTGACTTTAAAATGCGGTACCGGTCTTGACAGGAGAGGGTCTACCACTCACTTTTTGGCAGACTCGTAATACCGGCGCTATGCAAGTCCCATTGAAAAAAGAGGATACGCAATTTACGTAAGTGGATTTGCGGTTTTGCCAAGTCTGGCCAAAAAAGTGAGCGGTACACCTGTAACTGCAAGACTCGTAATACCAGCGGGCGTTAAAAAGCAGCGTTAGGACCGGCTAACGCTGCTTTTTAAGCCTAACGCAAAACTCAGAGTCTAGCCATTTATGACTCTGTTAAATATGATTTTTTGTTAACAAGTCTCAAACAAATCCATTGGTAAACTATTCTTATTATTAAACTTCTATCACCAATTCATTTTCGCTTTAATTTAATAAGACTATCTTAGATGACTGCCTAAAAGTAATGGTGTAACTGCACACATATTATCCCATGATGTCATATCATTTTATTTTTATGTCTCAGTATTAATTTATCAGATAAAATGCATGAAAAGCACCATATGTCAATGCCTAGATTCAATAAGACCCATTTATAAAATTAATAAATCATCTAAAAAACTTGCTGCAACATTGGAGCTTGAAAATTGCGCAATTCTCAATGGAGTCATAGCTTGTAACTGTTCATTTCTTGTTGCATAGGAAAAGTTCCACTCAAAAGGATACTAGAATCAAAAAAACATCTTGAAAATGTTACAGAAAACCTAGATTATAACAGTGTTGTTACTTTTGAAATAGCGAATCACAAGCACCAGACAAGATATTCCACAAGGGCAATAGGGTCTTTGTGAATTCTGCCTGCTTAAGAAAATTGTAGGTATAAAATTCTAACCATGTTCAAGAGATTACTTTACAATAACAAAGCAGACTCTGGGAATTTCAGAGAAAACTTGACCATAATACCAGAGAATTTGTAGCATTTTTGCTATCGTAATTGAGCCTTAGTTTTTCTGTTTATTTACCTATGAAAACTATATATATATATATTTTTAAGTAGACAACCAAGGGTATTAATCTAGGCCCATTTTGGTATATTTTATACCATTATTTGGCTGGCAAATTCGATCATAAAAAAAAAATCATTATCTTTTTTGCAAACTTTGGGTTTCTAACTAAAATTATTTACACGCGATTACTGCAGCAGACATGCATGGCTTTTCAATTAGCTTTTGGCAATTAGAAGGCTGCTAATTGAAGTTGCGCACAACACTTTTGAAATTCCTGGCAATGAAGGAGTTAATCAGCTTCTAAGGTTATTTTTTGCTGTAGTGTAGAGATTACCCTCCCACTAAGCACCTCCTTACCTTTGATCCCTACCTGATCGCTCCTAAACAGCTCTCTTCCCTCCTCCCCACCCACTGGTCACCACCACCTTAGGTACTGGCAGACAGATTATGCTGTTTATGGCTTTTTAATATATATTTCTTTATTTCTATAGTTTAGGCGTCCCTCCTCATTCTCCCACCTCCATGATACCCCCAAATGTTTTCTTACTCTATCCCCTCCCACCAAGCTATTTGTTAATAATATTTTTTTTGTTTTATTTTAGTAGCATACCAACCCCCCTTACCCTCCAAGATCTATTTTTTCTGTAGCGTAGGGCCCCCCTCCAGAAAATGTTTTATTATTATTGTTATAATTTATGTGTATAGTGCCGCAAAATTCCATAGCGCTGGGTACAATGATAGGGGTATACAATGACAAAGATTTTTGATAAAATACAAAACATAACAAAACTGAACAAATCTAGTACAGGAGGAAGAGGGCCCTGCTCCGGAGAGCTCACAGTCTACAGGTTTAGGGTGCAGAGACATAAGGTTGGGGTAGATTGTTACATCAGTTGTAGTTGCAGCAGTGAGTCAGGTAGTTCATGAATTTTGTTTCATAGTTTAGGGCACCACCCTCTCCCTGGCCTCACATTTTTCTGTGGGCTAGATTACGAGTGAAGCGGGTAGTAGTGCTCACATTCGATTACTAAAGCTGCTAGAAGTAACGTTTTGTGCTGGGAGATTCATGCTCGTATTATGAATCAAAAGTAAAAAGTTTACGTTCTTGCATTTGCAAAGCCGCAGTAACAAATAGACTTTGATAAGTCGTGAACACAAAATCGCATTTCCCCATAGACTTCAATGGAGCTAAAAAAGTTTGGGGAAAAATGCAAAAAACGATTGCGGTTATTTAAAAGCGCAACATAAGAAGATAATATTGCATATTTCATAATATGCAAAGGGATCCAATGCACATATATATATATATATATATATATATATATATATACACATATACATACAAGTATACCTCACTTTACAGCGCTTCACTTTACAGTGCTTCACTAATACAGCGATTTGTGGAGCTGAAATTCAACCTCCAAGAATTTTTAAACAGTGCTGTAATCTTCGTGAGATTGCGGAAAAAGTGACTGGCACCATTTTGTTATGCTTAGTTCACTCTTTTTACAGCATTACAGTGCAATCTGTGTCTCAGTGCTATAGTCTGGCAAATTTTACTACAGTAATTGTCACTATTTTACAGGTACAGTATTTATTGAATACTAATGGAATGCTGTGCTAGTGTTAAACAAAACCTAGCGCTATTGCACCCTTAATATATGTTAGTTCAAACATGTTTTCAAGTTTTTAAACACTGGCAAGTGAAAAGAAAGCTAAAACCACATTGTTTCTCTTTACAGCGGGGCTCCGGTCCCTAACCCGCTGTATGAGCGGGGGTATACCTATATATATATATATATACAGTATATGTATTCATATGTATTTATATGTGTTTATATGTCTGTAAATACATAAATAAACATATAAATACATATATACATCTGTTCACACACACATACACTATATATATATATATTATATATATATATATATATATACACACACAGTTGTGCTCATAAGTTTACATACCATGGCAGAGTTTATGATTTCTTGGCCCATTTTTCAGAGAATATGAATGATAACACAAAAACTTTTCTTTCACTCATGGTTAGTGTTTGGCTGAAGCCATTTATTATCAACTGTGTTTACTCTTTTTAAATCCTAATGACAACAGAAGCTACCCAAATGACCCTGATAAAAAGTTTACATACCCTGGTGATTTTGGCCTGATAACATGTACACAAGTTGACACAAAGGGGTTTGAATGGCTATTAAAGGTAACCATCCTCATCTGTGTTTGCTTGTAATTAGTGTGTGTGTATAAAAGGGCAATGAGTTTCTGGACTCCTGACAGACCCTTGCATCTTTCATCTAGTGCTGCACTGACGTTTCTGGATTCTGAGTCATGGGGGAAAGAAAAATAATTGTCAAAGGATCTGTAGGAAAAAGGTAGTTGAACTGTATAAAACAGGAAAGGGATATAAAAAGATATCCAAGGAATTGACAATTCAAATCAGCAGTGTTAAAACTCTAATCAAGAAGTGGAAAATGAGGCGTTTGATAACATACTGCATTCATCTTGCCATCAATTCTGACCAAATTTCCTGTGCCTTTGTAGCTCACACATCCCAAAACATCAGTGATCCACCTCCGTGTTTCACAGTAGGGAATGGCGTACCCTTTCATCATAGGCCTTGTTGACTCCCTCTCCAAATGTAGCGTTTATGGTTGTGGCCAAAAAGCTAAACTTTGATCTCATCACTTAAAGTAGAAGTGTATCCCAGCGCCAACTGTATCTTATGTGCCTGTGGCGGTGATACCTAGCTATCACCTTGTGAGAAGCAAATGTAAGGAGTGTGCCCAGGCGCCCGCAATACGAAGGCTAAGGTAAAAAGAGGGGTTAAATAGTACTTAAAAGGTATTTTATTAATACAAAGTAAAATCAAATTTAAAATAGTATACAATTTACAAATGCATGGATCCACGCTAAATTAACATAAAAACATGGTAAATAAAAACATGGTAAATAACAGTCAATACAATGAAAAAAGCTGGCGGGGTATGCTTGTACAATAGGTGATGTGTATAAAAACACTTGTGGATTATTAAGGTTTTAATTCCAATGTAGTGTCACAGAAAAAATGAATCAAACGTGACTTAATAGTGTCCTGAAAATAATTTGTCTAAAGGTGTAAAAAATCCGTTAAAAGATGTGAAAAAATCCAACTTGAAAAACAAAAAACTCAGAAAAAAAACTCCAAATATCCGATCTGATGAGAAAAAGGTGAAATAGATATAATGTCTAGAAGAGTTGTATTATAATGTCTAGAAATTGCAACTGTGTTTCAAACTACAAATATCCAAACCAACAGAAAAAAGTAAAAAAAGTAAAAGTACAAAAGTAAAAAAGTGAAAGTAAAAAAGTGTCAATCCTGGGAGGTGGTTTGGTGTGAGGATTCAATCCAAAATAAGGTGATTTTGGTGCTTGTCTCTTGGTTCCCAGAGACCCCTAGAGGCTCTAGCCTCAATGTAAGTTAGATGGTGTGAAGAAAGTGGTGGAAAAGAAAACACAGAGAACTTGCTGCAAAAACGAACTTGCTGAAAAAAAAAGAACACTTATATCTTAAGTAAAAAATTAGTCCTGTTCATATTGACGAGTTTTTATAGTTAGAGAAATACAACTATCTGCATTTAAAATCACCCCTAACCTCATCAAGTGGCTAATATTAGAAATATTAGGAACATTATGACTATATTTAAATGATAATACTTTAGCCTAATAGACAGATGAAGGTCCACACTTTATATATTAGGAACGACTCCCTTTAAGTGCAAACCAGACTTGTTTTAGCAAGTAATAATCTAAGTCTCCTTTTAAATTAAGGAAAATCTTTTTCTTTTTCTTTTTATTCGCCCTCATAATCAAGTAAGATTATCCCTATCATCCACCAATCTTCATCTTAGTGTAACAGCTATTAATATCGTAAGAAAATTCCTGTTAGAACTATACCCCAAGTGATGTTTAGTAACGGATAAAGAAATATATCTTATGTAATGGAACCATGTCAGGGCATCCATTCTCTACATTATTCACAATATTTGATCTTTTGCAATTCCTTTTGTTGATGGCTGTTTTGGGAGACAGCCTATTGCCCAGACGCACCGACAATACTAAGGCATGACGTCACGACCAATGGGGCTTCACATATCAGACAAAAAATTGTAAAGCAAAATAGTTTTATTATGGCAAAGCGACCAAGAATATATGTATTACATAACTTACGAAGCAAGATCGTGAACAGTTCCCAACTTAGACAGAGGGTAAACATATCTACAAATAAAATTATTACGCAGCTTTGAATTTGAGCGGCGGTAATACCCACCGGAAGTGACGTCAAGCGGTATCGCTTTCAAGTGTAAATAATACACGGAGGTTTTTAAACTTACACATGAAGGTTTTGAAAGCCTTTTTAAGTTAATAAGTTAACTATATTACACAAGGCTATTTAGCCATTATGCTCAAAAGCTTAATTATATCCATATTTAAGATTGGAACATAATCTCAAACCGGAATCGGCCAACTTCGACCATTTCCGGCAATATGTTACCAACAGCTATAAAAGGCTACCATATCCTTCTAAATACCAGTCTTGATAAAGGCCCAGAGAGGGCCGAAACGCGTTGACCTGGTAAGCCTTATTTCAATAGGAGATTGTAATTGTGATTGTTTTACACATTGCATTTTTATTTTCTTCCCACAGGGTTTTTTTTCAGCAAGTTCGTTTTTTTCAGCAAGTTCGTTTTTTTTCAGCAAGTTCGTTTTTTTTTTCAGCAAGTTCGTTTTTTTCAGCAAGTTCGTTTTTGCAGCAAGTTCTCTGTGTTTTCTTTTCCACCACTTTCTTCACACCATCTAACTTACATTGAGGCTAGAGCCTCTAGGGGTCTCTGGGAACCAAGAGACAAGCACCAAAATCACCTTATTTTGGATTGAATCCTCACACCAAACCACCTCCCAGGATTGACACTTTTTTACTTTCACTTTTTTACTTTTGTACTTTTACTTTTTTACTTTTTTTCTGTTGGTTTGGATATTTGTAGTTTGAAACACAGTTGCAATTTTCTAGACATTATATACAACTCTTCTAGACATTATATCTATTTCACCTTTTTCTCATCAGATCGGATATTTGGAGTTTTTTTCTGAGTTTTTTTAGTTTTTCAAGTTGGATTTTTTCACATCTTTTAACGGATTTTTTACACCTTTAGACAAATTATTTTCAGGACACTATTAAGTCACGTTTGATTCATTTTTTCTGTGACACTACATTGGAATTAAAACCTTGTAATAATCCACAAGTGTTTTTATACACATCACCTATTGTACAAGCATACCCCGCCAGCTTTTTTCATTGTATTGACTGTTATTTACCATGTTTTTATTTACCATGTTTTTATGTTAATTTAGCGTGGATCCATGCATTTGTAAATTGTATACTATTTTAAATTTGATTTTACTTTGTATTAATAAAATACCTTTTAAGTACTATTTAACCCCTCTTTTTACCTTAGCCTTCGTATTGCGGGCGCCTGGGCACACTCCTTACATTTGATCTCATCACTCCAAATGACTTTGTGCCAGAAGGTTTGAGGCTTGTCTCTGTGCTGTTTGGCATATTGTAATTGGGATACTTTGTGGCATTTGCGTAGTAATGGCTTTCCTCTGGTAACTCGACAATGCAGCCCATCTTTCTTCAAGTGCCTCCTTATTGTGTATCTTGAAACAGCCACACCACATGTCCTGTATTTCACCTGAAGTTATTTGTGAGTTTGTCTTTGCATCCCAACCAATTTTCCTGGCAGTTGTGGCTGAAATTTTAGTTGGTCTACATGACCGTGGTTTGGTTTTAACAGAACCCCTCATTTTCCACTTCTTTATTAGAGTTTGAACACTGCTGATTTGCATTCTCAATTTCTTGGATATCTTTTTATATTCATTTCCTGTTTTATTCAGTTCAACTACCTTTTCCTGCAGATCCTTTGACAATTCTTTTGCTTTCCCCATGACTCAGAATCCAGAATCGTCAGTGCAGCACTGGATGAAAGATGCAAGGGTCTGTCAGGAGTCCAGAAACTCATTGACCTTTTATACACACAAACTAATTACAAGAAAACAGATCACATGTAAGGATGGTTACCTTTAAAAGCCATTCAAACCCCTTTGTGTCAACTTGTGTGCATGTTATCAGGCCAAAATCATCAGGTTATGTAAACTTTTGATCAGGGTCATTTGGGTAGTTTCTGTTGTCATTATGATTTAAAAAGAGTAAACACAGTTGATTAATAATAAATTGCTTCAGCCAAACACTAACCATGAGTGAAAGAAAAGTTTTTTGTTATCATTTATATTCTCTGAAAAATGGCCAATAAATCATATAATCGTATAAATAAATTTTAATATAGTGTTTGCGATGTGGGGGGCCCTCGGTTTAGGGGTTAATAGGTAGTTTATGGGTGTTAGTGTACTTTTTAGCACTTTAGTTAAGAGCTTTATGTTACGGCGTTAGCCCATAAAACTCTTAACTACTGACTTTTAAATGCGGTATCAGTCTTGACAGGTGAGGCTGTATCGCTCACTTTTTCCAAGACTCGTAATACCGGCGTTAGGAAATCACATTGAAAGGCAGGATACTCAATTTCCGTAAGTGTATTTGCGGTATGCTCGAGTCGCGGAAAAAAAGTGAGTGGTACACCTGTACCTGCCAGACTCGTAATACCAGCGGACATTAAAAAGCAGCGTTGGGACCTCTCAACTCTGCTTTTTAAGGCTAACGCAAGACTCGTAATCTAGGCGTCGGTTTGTTATATTAGTCCACGTAAACTCTGGGTTTTTTTTTTTTTTTTTAAGGTGTAGGGATTTAGCTTTCAGTTTTTAGCTGAATTAAACTCTACTTCTAGCCCTAAATATCTAAGTAAGGAGCACAATACACCCATAGTCCTAGTGAGGTTAATGCCATTTCTACCTTCTTTAACAAAGTAGATCATCTTGGCTAGTTTAGTTAGCTATAGTGATTACACAGACAAAAAAAAAAGCAAGGGAGGGAGTTGGAAAAGTTATATGTCCCCTCACTGGTCTTACTATGTTCTTGGAAAACCCTCGCTTAGTACCCAGGAGTATAATAAGTTCAACTTTTTGAGTGGTGCTATTAATTGTAATTGTATCTTTGTAGGGAATGTTAAGATTGGTCCTAACCATTTCCCCATGTAGGTATTCAAGGATTTTTCTATATTAGATAATATAAGATGTTGTTCCAGAATTATTAAGTCTCTTACTTCTTTCAAGAACCTAGGAAAGGAAGGAGCCTTACTAGATTTCCAGTTTGCTAGAATAAGACTTCTTCCTAATATTATAGTTTATCAGCTTGACATTTTTATGTCTATCTGC
Organism: Bombina bombina; assembly: GCF_027579735.1. Lineage (NCBI taxonomy): Eukaryota > Metazoa > Chordata > Amphibia > Anura > Bombinatoridae > Bombina > Bombina bombina. The sequence goes on from NC_069499.1 coordinate 1,278,036,692, forward strand.
AGCACATAAAAAGAAGATAGTTTTTATACCAACACAAATATCCCGTTCTAAGGCCCTACTAAGCCAATATTTGATTTTATTCCACAATTGCCTAATTTTTGGATAGTACCAAAAGCAGTAGGATAAGTCGACCCAAGCCTTATTACATCTAATGCAGTTGGAGGAGTTATTTATAGATCAATTTCCTAGTACTACTGGTGTTATATAGACCCTATTCATAATCTTACAGTGTGCTTCTCTCCAAGACTCTATACAGGTAGATTTACTGTCCAGTTCAAAATTCTTTTGGATCTCTTCTGGGAATTATAGAGGGTACCCATCCTTTACCCATTTTATTTGTAAATCGTTTAAATGGATTTGACCTAAATTATTGATCAGGATATTATATAGGAAAGATATGGAATACAATCCCTGCTTATAAAGATTAATCACAGCATCTAAGTTACCTAATTCCCATTTTGATTCACAGTTTTTAAAGGTTTGGTTAAAAAAATGCCTAAATTGGAGATAGACATAAAAGCCATATTTGTGAAGATCAAATTCTTGCTTTAGTACATAAAATGTTTTTATGTTATCCGAAGTGACTTCTTTGATCTAAATCAGATCCCCAATACCTTTATCCTCCCTTTCTTTAAATACTACAGAGTTAATACCTGGTAGAAAGGCTGGTTTACTTTGAATCAGTAAATGTTAAGAAACGTTATGGTCAATCTGAATTTCCGTGTATATTGCTGCCAGGCTATTATAGGTCCATTGAATATATGCATTTTTGATATATGCTTAGGAATTTTAGAGTTGGGACAATGGATGATAGCTTTCAGGAAAAACGTTGTCACTATTATTGATTCTAAGGATGTATTGTCACATAGGGGCCTATTTATGAAAGGCCTGTCGGACATGATTCGACATTGCGGATCATGTCCGACAGACCTCGCTGAATGCGGAGAGGAAAACGCTCTCCGCATTTAGCATTGCACCAGCAGCTCTTGTGAACTGTTGGTGTAACTCAGATTCGCGGCCAATCGGCTGCTAGCAGGGGGGTGCCAATCAACCCAATCGTATTCTATCGGGTTAAATTGCGGCAATGTGTGTCCGCCTCCTTAGAGCAGGTGGACAGGTTATGCAGCAGCGGTCTTTAGAGCACTGCTTCATGACTGATGTTTCTGGCGAGCCTGAAGGCTCGCCAGAAACACAGGGCTTCAAGCTCCATACGGAGCTTGATAGATATGCCCCATAGTCTTTACCAGTGATCCAGTCTAGGACCACTTTTACTAATGTTGCTAGACTGTATTAATTTAGATTGGATAAAGAAAGGCCCTCAAAATGTTTATGTATAGATAGTTTTAAACAGAAGAATCACCATATTTGTAGGGGGGTTGGGACCCTCACTCCCTTAGATAGATTTAGACACACTAAACTGAGTTAAATACCTGGTCCCCCCAACCCCCCTCACTGTGTATATCTGTGGCTTTATGATGAGATGAAAACACTGCATATCTAATTTCAATTAATTGCACAGTTATGCTGCATCACTTTTAAGTCATTTAGCTTATTAGAGTATTATGTCCCTTTAAAGGAAAACTAAAGTAAAAAATAAACTTTATCATTCAAATAGAGCATGCAGTTATAAGACACTTTACTTCCACTATCAAATTGTACAAAATCATTTTAATTGCACACTTTCTGAGACCCCAGCTCTTACTGAGCATATGCAAGAGGTTACAGTGTATACAAATATAAGTTTGGGATTGGCTGATGGCTGATACAGGAGGCAAATTGAAATACGTTTTGAAATTTGTCATAAAAAAAATCTGCTACTCATTTAAAATAGTGCTATTGCATTGTCTTTTAATGATAATGTAATTATACTGTATTTAATGGTCTTTTAATAATTCCTGTAACTCATGCCATTAGTACCTATTTAAACTTAATAACGAACAAGAAAGAGCAGCACCACCAATCTATTTAACAGATTTATTCAGCTCATACAGCCAGACCACAAATCATACAATGTTTTGGAAGCTAGTACTTAGTCATGTATGGGTACACCTGTTATGATCATACCTTAAAAACCTCTCTAAACCACACCCCCAATACATCTGGCATACCTATGATACTGCCACCTAGTGGGCTTACATATTTTATCTATAAGCATTTAAATTTACAAAACATAGTGAATATTATAAAGGCTAAACAGGAAGGGTAGAACAGTTCTCTTAGAGATAAAACAACCCAATTTGAGTTTTAATCACTGAGTACATATAATTCATATAACACTCCATTTTTATTACAGACATAAGGATAAATCGACCTCTCTATTTATTCCCTTTGGGTTCATAGTCCCAAGTTTACTAATCCAAAATGCCTCCCTCACTTTCAGAAATTTTGATCCTATCTTCACCTCTCCTATGGTGTTTTACATGTTCTAGAATCTGAAACAAGCTGGCTTAAATTATGTCCAGCAGTTAAAAAGTGATTTGCTACTGGTGCATATGTCTTCATGGTCTTTATATTAATCTTATGTTGATTAATGCGTTCACGGACAGTGCGGGTGGTCTTGCCAACGTACCCTATCTCACATGGGCATTTAATATAATAAACTGCGAACTCAGTATTACAGGTAAAGTGTCCTCTAATTTCATATTTCTTTCCTGTACTTGAATGACAGAAAGTAGGACCTTTAATTATGCTATTACAATTAGAGCAACTAAGGCAGGGAAAGCTGCCCAAATTTCTTTTACCAATATAACCCTGTACCAAGGCTTTTTTATTCAAAGGGCCAATATCGGGATGCACCAGCTTATCTTTCAGATCCCTGCCCCTTCTGTAGGCAGGCATTGGAGGCTCTCTAAATTCCTTAACCACAGGATTACATGTCTGCAATATATGCCAGTGTTTAAAAATAATCTTACAAATTTTATTACTCAATTGGAAATACTGGCTAACAAACACCAATCTATTTGATTTTTTTTCTTAACCCTATCCTCTTTTTGTTCCAACAGAGATTGCCTAGGGATTTACAAAACATTATCAATGTCTCTTTGTATTAATTCAGTTGGATAACCCCTTTCTTTGAAACGATCACCCATCTCAACCAATCTCTGTTTAACTGGACCAGTTTCAGACACAATACGCCCTACTCTCAAGAGTTGGCTCCTAGAGAGAGATCTCAAATCAAAGAAGGGGGGTGGGCACTGGTATAGTGAAGAAGAGTATTACAGTATTACAGGCATTTATATAGATGTTGGCTTATGTATGTCACACCGCGCCGTTGCCAGGGGTGCGGCATCTTCCCCATGCTCGTTGCCTAGGGCTGTGTTGGCTCAGGATGCGCGCGGCGCTGACGTCATTGCTGCACGCTCCTGATGCCAGACGATCTCTGGGCACCAATCTGCAGGTATTTTTACAGGCAGCAAATGACCTGTCACTGCCCAAGTATAGGTGCTACTTCATGTGCTTCTGGGAGTGACAGATCGTTTGCTGGATTGATTCTTTGTTACTGAACCCTGCCTGTCTCACTACGCTATCTGGTTAACCCTTAAATTGCTGGACTGATTCTTTGTTACTGAACCCTGCCTGTCTCACTACGTTATCTGGTTAACCCCTAAATTGCTGGACTGATACATTTTTGCTGAACCCTGCCTGTCTCACTACGTTACCTGGTTAACCCCTAAATTGCTGAACTGATTCTTTGGTACTGAACCCTGCCTGTCTTACTATGCTATTCTGGATAACCCCCTGAATTGCTGGTCTGATACATTGTTGCTTAACCCTGCCAGTCTCACTACATTTCTTGTTTAACCCCTGAACTGCTGAACTAATTTTCTGTTGCCGTACCCTGTCTGCCTAATTTGCCTTGTACTGTCCTGCCTGTGGTGAGTGCTGCTCTCCTCATTTGCCTGATATTCTCTGCTCTGGGATATTCCCTATCTTTCCGGCTAGATGCCGGGATAACAAGACTACTGGCCAAGTTCGGTCTGATAGAGGAGTATGCCACGAGCCTTACATTATACTTGGGCCATGGAACCAGATGAGGTGGCATGAGCTGTTTTTCTCCAAGGACAGATGTTGGGAACCCATACTACACAATTGCAGAATATGGATTCCAAGCTAGAGGCTATCACCGCTCAACTCTCCTTACTAGTCACTTTAAGGGGTACTACTCCTGTTGTTTCACCGCCAGTCCCTGCTCCCAGTATTGTGGCTTCCCCCTCTGCTTCTGGAAGCATACCCCGGATACCTTTGCCTGACAAGTATGACGGTACTACGGATTGCAGGGTTTTCCTTAACCAATGCAGGCTGCACTTCCGTAATCATCCCCACACCTTTCAGTCTCCCCAGTCAAGGGTCACCTTTACCATTGCCTTGCTGAAAGACAATGCCCTAGCCTGGGTCTCTCCTCCTCTGGAACAGGACGCATGATGCTTATGATTTTATTTCTGCTTTTTCTGCTGTGTTTGGGACCTCTGGCCGTACCTCTACTGCAGAATATTCCCTCCTGGATCTTCACCAGGGCAACAGAACCATGGCTCAGTTTGCCATTGAGTTTCGCACCTTGGCACTTGAAACCACTTGGGATGGCAGTGCTCTCAAGGCAGCCTTTAGGAGGGGTTTGCATGAACACCTCAAAGACGAACACACCTATCGTGATATTCCTTCTTCTTTGGATGACTTTATAGCACTTTGTATCAGCCTGGATTCTCGCTTTCAGGAGAGACAAGCCAAGAGAGACCGGACAAGGAGGGTCCTCCCTTCCCGTCCCCCTGTTCGTCCGGTTCCGGTGGCATCCTCTACCCCTTCAGTAGCTCCAGTTACCTCAGTGGAGGAACCCATGGATCTCTCCTCTTTCAAACCTTCAGAGTCTGAAAGACAGAGAAGAAGGAGACTGAGTCTATGCTTTTATTGTGTTTCTAACTCCCACCAACTAAAGGATTGTGACATTCAGATGGGAAAAGCCAACGCTTAGAGGATAACACAGGGGTACCTCTAAGCATGATCTCTACCAAATCCCCTCACTCCTCTCGGATCCTGGTACTTGTTACCCTTACCTTCCTACAGAATACTGTCCACACTCAAGCCTTCATTGATTCAGGGGCAGCTGGCAACTTCCTGGATCACCGTTTTATGATTCAAGCTGGTCTACCTCTTCTACAGAAAATACATTGTCTCAAGATAACTACCCTGGATGGTACCCCCCTTGGTTCTGGTTTGATCCATTTTGAGTCAGCACCCCTGACCCTGACCGTCGGTGTTCTTCATAACGAACAGCTCCAGTTCGAGGTCATTCATTCCCCAGCTCAGCTTGTCATCCTTGGTCTCCCTTGGCTTCGCTTACACAATCCACAGTTCGACTGGGCTGAGGAACAGCTGGCTTCTTGGGGTGCCTCCTGTTTCCACTCCTGCCTTGCTAAAGCCACTACTCTGCTCTGCATTCCATTAGCCAGCATCTAGACTCTCTCCATCCTTCCTTTGGTATATGTAGAATTTGTTGATGTGTTTGAGAAAAAAGCAGCCAACGTGCTTCCACCCCACTGTCCCTACGACTGCAAGATCGACCTCCTTCCCGGAGCCCCGCTTCCTAAAGGCAGGACATATCCACTCTCCAAGCTGAAACCAAATCCATGGAGGAGTACATCTAAGAGAACCTAGCTAAAGGTTTCATTGGCTCTTCTTCCTCTCTTACTGGGGCTGGTTTCTTTTTTGTCGGTAAGAAGGATGGTGGGCCTAGACCCTGCATAGACTACAGGGCCTTGAACAACATAACCATCAAGAATCGCAATCCCATACCACTGATCACTGAATTGTATGACTTATTCCAGGATGCTCGCTTCTTCACTAAATTAGACTTACGTGGGGCATACAATTTGATTCGCATCTCTCCAGGCCACGAATGGCAGACCGCCTTCAACACAAGATTGGGGAATTACGAATATCTTGAAATGCCCTTTGGGCTGTGTAACGCCCCTGCAGTCTTCCAGGCATTTGTCAACTATGTCTTCCGTGACCTCCTCAACCGCACTGTCATCGTTTACCTGGACGATATTCTTGTTTTCTCTTCCACTTTAGAGGAGCATCACATCACGTGAGACAGGTGCTTCTTCGTCTCAGGGATAACTCTTTGGTAGCCAAGCTAGAAAAATGTGCGTTTGATCAAGTCCGGATCCAATTCCTCGGATATGTCATCTCAAAGGAGGGTTTTGCCATGGATTCTGCTAAACTCACCGCTGTGTTAGAATGGCCTCAACCTACCTCCTTAAAGGAATTACAGAGGTTCTTGGGGTTCTCCAATTACTACTGCAAGTTCATAAAGAACTTTTCTCAAACAGTCGCTCTTCTCACCAAATTGACTAGACGGAACAAGAACTGTAAACATTTGCCTCCTGAGGCCATAAATGCCTTTTCTTGTCTAAAAAAAAGGCTTTCTGTTCAACTCCTGTGCTCCACCATCCTGATCCTGACCTACAGTTCACTTTAGAGGTTGATGCCTCCGAGATAGGAGCAGTTCTTACCCAAAGGGACCCTCTGACTTCCAAATCACACCCTGTAGCCTTTTTTTCTAAACATTTCCCTCCCACTGAGAGGAACTACGATGTGGGTAATCGTGAACTCTTAGCCATTAAAATGGCCTTAACTGAATGGCATCACTGGTTAGAGGGCACCGCCACTCCTATTCAGATCCTCTCCGACCATAGGAACCTGACTTATTTAGAAACTGCTAATCGACTAATTTCTCGTCAGGCCAGGTGGGCCTTGTTCTTTTCCCGTTTTCACTTTGTGGTTTCCTACCTTCCTGGGACCAAGAACAAGAAGGCGGATGCCCTTTCCCATCAGTTCCCTCACTCAAGTGATTCCTCCGAAGCTCCTATTGAACACATCATACCCCCTTCTGTGTGATCGCTCAACTCAATACCACTCTTCTGCAAAGATTACAATGTGCTCAGTCTAGTAAACCTTCTGGTGCCCCCATGGCCTCTGATATCCTCTTTCTACCTCAGAACCTCCGTATCCCTGTGCTAGCCTGGGCTCATGATAGCAAACTCTCAGGACATCCTGGTTCGACTAGGACCTTCAGGCGTCTTTGCCAGCATGTTTGGTGGTCTACTATGAAGTCTGATGCTCAGGACTACGTGAAAGCCTGCACAATTTGTGCTGCCAACAAGACTCCCGATCTTTGCCTCCTGATTTGCTCCAACCATTGTCCATTCCCAAATGACCCTGTACACACATAACAATGGACTTCATTGTTGATCTTCCCTCTTCCGACAACCATACAGTTATCCGGGTTGTGGATCACTTTCCAGACTGGCTCACTTTGTACCCCTAGCCAAACTGCCTTCTGCTCAGGAATTGTCGTCCCTTTTTCTCTTGCATCTCTGACTTCTGGAGAGCCTTTTGAAAGTTAATTGGAACCACTGTTTCCTTGTCATCTGGCTACCATCCTCAGACCAATGGACTAACTGAGAGAGCAAACCAGGATCTTGAAGCCTACCTTAGAGCCTTTGTCAACACTCGCCATACCAACTGGTCTACATTGCTACCCTTAGCTGAACTGGCAAGAAACACCCATTGGCACTCATCTCTTCAATGCTCTCTGTTTCAAGCTGCAGCAGGTTATCAACCTCGTATCTTCCCTCTTTCAGCTCAGTCCACTGGGGTTCCTGCCGCAGACCGTCAGATCACTGATCTCACCACTCATTGGCAACGTATTCACTCTCAGCTGAGTTCAACTGTCTCTAGATGTAAGAAGTTTGCTGATCGTCATAGGGCTTCTGTACGTGCCATTCCAGTGGGTGAACATGTTTGGGTCTCCACTCGACATATCCGTCTATGTTAACCCTGTCACAAATTGGGGCCTAGGTTTATCGGTCCTTATAAGGTCCTGAAACGACTGTCTCCTGTTGCCTACAAAGTGGCCTTGCCGAGAACCCTACGCATACATCCAGTCTTCCACATCTCACTACTCAAGCCGTACATCAAGAATAGATATACCCGGCTTCAAACTCCACCTCCTCCGCTCCTAATCCATGGTAACCCCGAATATGAAGTGGCTAAGATTCTGGACTCCAGTTACAGGCGCAGAAAACTGCAGTATCTAATACATTGGAGGGGTTACTCCGTGGCAGACCGTTCCTGGGTTGGTGTCCGTGATGTGCATGCTCCATCTCTGGTCTCCAAATACCATGCTGCCCACCCTTTGAAGCCGACTATGGTTCCCAGTGTCAGTGTTTTTTCCCTGTTTTGTTTGCCATGTGCTGCTGGCAGCCATTTTACTCACCTCTCTTCCTGACTATGGTGCATTGTGGGGGATGCTGCTCATTTCCTGCACTTCCTTTTATGGCCAGACTGGTATGCATCATCCGTGTGATACAAAATGCAGTCTCAGAATTGTGATGTCATCACTTATTATTTAAAGGACCTCTGTTCAGTATGCTTTGCCTTTGCGTTGTCTCAGACCTGTTTGTGAGAGTTCCTGTGTATTACCTGGCTGCTTGACGTCCTTCCTTGTTCCTGATCCCTGGCTTGTTCCTGACTCTGGTGTTTTCCTTGTTGCTGATTCCGGCTTGTCTGACTATTCGCTTTGGCTCCTGACTCGGCTCGTCTGACTACCAGCTCTGGTTTTGACTCCTGGCTTGTTATTTGACTTGTGGACTTTTTATTATTTTTTGCTATTAATAAAGATGTGATTATATTTGCACTTCTCATCTCAGTCTGATTCCTGGCACCCTGACATTACGCAAAGGCCATGAATCCTGATGGTGCTAATAATCCACCTTTACCTGCCATAATTTCCAGGATGGATGTACAGGATCACCGCTTGGATCAATTTGCAGTAGCCCTGCAAACCCTGCTGACTCGCACTGCACATTTGGACCAAAGTGTCCCGCAAGTTATGGCTGCTCCTGTTTCCGCTGCTGTATCTATGCCTACCATGAGCATGTCCGGTTCTGCACCTCTACCTCAGCGATATGGAGGCGATCCTATTCAGTGCAGAGGGTTTTTGAACCAGGTGGGCATTTACTTTGAGATATTACCTCAGGCGTTTCCCTCTGACAGAGCTAAGGTGGGATTTCTCATCTCATTACTCTCTGACACAGCTCTTGCCTGTGCTAATCCCTTGTGGGAGACAAATAAACCTGTGATTTCAAATTACCCTGAATTTGTGGCCTCCTTTCGAAGGGTATTTGATGTTCCGGCTTGCTCCTCCTCTGCTGCTAAATGATTCATGTCCATTCAGCAAGGTACAAGATCTGTTGCTCAGTATGCCATTGAGTTCTGTATGCTTGATGCAAAGGTAGGTTGGAACAATGAAGCCCTTGTTGCTGCCTTCTTTCAAGGGCTCTCTGATGCAATTAAAGATGAAGTTGCTGCCAGAGATTTACCAGAGGATCTCGAGGCATTGGTGTCTTTTTTTATCCTAATTGACATCAGACTCAGAGAGAGGCCCTCTTTCAAGGAGCGCTTGAGGAAGCCTCCTGTTCCGTTGTCTCCTATGTGTTTGTTCCCACCCATGCCTCCCTTTCCTCCCATGCCTCCTGGTCCCAAGTCACCAGGTACTGCTGAGCCAATGCAGTTGGGATTCATACGTCTCTCCATGGTGGAGAGGACCTTTAGGAGGAGGGAGGGGCGCTGCCTCAATTGTGGGTTACAGGGTCACCTTTTGAAGTCTTGTTCTACACGGCCGGGAAACACTCACACCTAAGGTCCTGTCGGGGGCAGACCTTGGGTGGTTTATCCTCGTCCCTGGAACCGCTTAAGGAGAAACCTTTAGTCACGGTTGTCCTTTCCTGGGTGGACTCCTCCATAATCACTCAGGCTCTTGTTGACTCCGGTGCTGCGGGCTATTTCATTGACAGTGCTTTTGTATCAAAGCACTCTATTCCTGTTTTGCCTCGGTCCATTTCGCTTGCTATTGAGGCCATTGATAGCAGGCCACATCAGCCCGCACTCGTTAATCACGAAACTGCTCTGTTGTCCATGGCTGTTGGGGCTCTCCATTTTGAAACCCTCCAGTTCCAGGTGATAAACTCTCTGCATTTTCCGGTTGTTCTGGGTTATCCCTGGCTCCAAAAGCACAATCCCAGTCTTGACTGCCGCAGGTCAGAAATTTTGTCGTGGTCCCCACAATGTATTTCCACTTGTCTTCGGAAACCAGTTAAAGTGTTGTGCACTTCTTCAGTATCTCAATTGCCAGAGGAGTACCGAGAGTTCCTAGACGTTTTTGACAAGGTGCGTGCTGGTACGTTGCCTCCTCACCGGTTTTAAGATTGTGCCATAGACCTGCAACCCGGAGCCATTCCTCCTCGGGGCCGGGTGTACCCTCTGTCTGTTGCAGAGAATTTTGCTATGGAGGAGTATGTTGCCGATGCTCTGTCACGGGGGATCATCCACAAATCCTGCTCTCCTGCAGGGGCTGGCTTCTTCTTTGTGAAGAAAAAGGGTGGCGAGTTAAGACCATGCATCGATTATAGGGGTCTTAATCGTCTTACCATTAAGAATGCTTACCCTATTCCGCTCATTACGGAACTCTTTGACCACCTCAAGGGAGCTACTGTCTTTACTAAACTTGATTTGAGAGGAGCGTACAATCTCGTTAGAATTAAGGAGGGCCATGAATGGAAAACAGCATTTAACACCAGGAGCGGGCATTATGAGTATCTTGTAATGCCCTTTGGCCTATGTAATGCTCCTGCTGTTTTTCAGGAATTTATTAATGATGTCCCACGAGATATGTTGCAACAGTGTGTTGTGGTGTACTTAGACGACATCCTCATACACTCACCCACACTTGAGGCTCATCGTTCTGATGTATCACGGGTTCATCAGAGACTACGTGAGAACGGCCTGTTTTGTAAACTCGAGAAATGTAAGTTCCATAAGACTCAAGTAACCTTCCTAGGTTATGTTATCTCCGTTGCAGGTTCTCCATGGATCCTGACAAGTTATCTGCAGTTCTGCAGTGGCCTCTCCCAGTTGGTCTTCTGTCTATTCAATGTTTTTTGGGGTTCGCCAATTACTATAAAAAGTTTATTAAAAACTTTTCTTCCTTGGTCAAACCTATCACAGACATGACCCGTAAAGTGAATGATCCACTCCACTGGTCACCTACTGCCATTAAGGCCTTTGATAGTCTTAAGACTGCCTTTGCTGCTGCTCCAGTTCTGGCTCATCCTAAAACTGTCCTGCCTTTCGTTCTTGAGGTTGATGCGTCTGAGACTGGAGTAGGTGCCCTCTTGTCTCAACGTCCTACGCCTGACGGTTCCTTGCATCGTGTGGTTTCTTGTCTAAGAAATTGTCTCCAGTAGAGTACAATTATGAAATTGGTGACAGGGAATTACTGACCATAATTTTGGCGCTCAAGGAATGGAGGCATCTTCTAGAGGGTACTAGCATGCCAGTGCTCATTCTTACTGACCACAAGAATTTAACTTATATATCTGAAGCAAAACGTTTGTCACCCCGACAGGCCAGATGGGCGCTATTTTTGTCTCAGTTTAATTATGTGGTTTCCTACCTGCCTGGTAGTAAGAATGCTAGGGCTGATGCCCTCTCTCAACAATTTTCACCTCTGTCCAAGGAGGAGTCTGTACCCACTCCTGTTATACCTCCTGACCATATTTTGGCTACCATACGTACTAATTTGACTTCTCCCTTGGGGGAGGAGATCCTGGCTGCACAAACCAATGCACCTCCTGAGAAACCTAGTGGTAAGTGTTTTGTTCCTGAGAATCTTCGAACTAAACTTTTGCACACTTACCACTATCCTAAGGCCGCAGGTCACCCAGGCAAGAACCAAATGATTTGGTCTGTCACTCGACAATTCTGGTGGCCTGGTCTTTGTTCTGATGTTGCTTCGTATGTTGCCTCCATCTCAGTTTGTGCACAGAATAAGACTCCTCAATGTCTTCCTGTGGGTCTTCTTCAACCTATTGCTAATGGTGAGCGTCCTTGGACACATCTTTCCATGGACTTCATTGTCGAGCTCCCTGTTTTCCAATGGCAATACTGTTATCCTTATGGTGGTTGACCATTTTTCTAAAATGTCACATTGCATTCCCTTGATGAAGCTGCCTACCGCTCAGGAGCTTGCTTCAATTTTTGCCCTGGAGGTCTTCCGTTTACATCTTCCGTTTACATGGGTTACCCAAGGAGATAGTGTCAGACCGGGGTAGCCAGTTTGTCTCCAGATTTTGGCGTTCCTTTTGTGCTCAAATGGGGATCCAGCTTTCCTTCTCCTCGGCATATCCCCCTCAATCCAATGGGGCTGCTGAACGGTCTAATCAAGCTCTGGAACAGTTCCTCCATTGCTATGTCTCAGATCACCAAAATAATTGGTCTGAACTGTTACCTTGGCCAGAGTTTGCTCGTAATAGTGCTATTAATGCTTCCTCCAAGTTATCCCCGTTCATGGCGAATTATGGGTTTCAACCATCCTTGTTGCCCAATTCATTCATGTCTCAGGGTATTCCGGCTTTGGAGTAGCATCTCCGGCAACTCCATTCCACGTAGGTGCAGATTCAGGATTGCCTTCATCATTCTATGCAGCGCCAAAAGTTCCAGGCTGATCATAGGCGTCTGCCCGTGCCTTCCTACCAGGTTGGTGAGAGAGTTTGACTGTCCTCCCACAACTTGAACCTTTTTGTGTCTTCCAATAAATTGGCTCCCCGTTATGTTGGTCCTTTTCGAATACTCCGACGGGTTAATCCTGTGGCCTACGCTCTTGACCTTCCTCCGGCTATGCGCATCTCCAATGTTTTTCATGTCTCCCTCTTGAAACCATTGGTTTGTTATCAGTTTACCACTGTGTTGCCTTGTTCTTATCCTATCTTTGTTGACAACCATGAGGAGTATGAGGTCAGCAGCATTATTGACTCTCGTATGTCCAGGGGCCGTGTACAGTATTTGGTTCACTAGAGGGGCTATGGTCCGGAGGAGCGTTCTTGGGTTCCCTCCTCTGATGTTCATGCTCTCGCCTTCCTCCGTGCCTTCCATGCCCGTTTCCCCAATAAGCCTTTTGTCCTACCGTGGAGGAGGGGTCATTGAGGAGAGGATACTGTCAGGGTTTTTTCCCTGTTTTGTTTGCCATGTGCTGCTGGCAGCCATTTTACTCACTTCTCTTCCTGACTATGGTGCATTGTGGGGGATGCTGCTCATTTCCTGCACTTCCTTTTATGGCCAGACTGGTATGCATCATCCGTGTGATACAAAATGCAGTCTCAGAATTGTGATATCATCACTTATTATTTAAAGGGCCTCTGTTCAGTATGCTTTGCCTTTGCGTTGTCTCAGACTTGTTTGTGAGAGTTCCTGTGTATTACCTGCCTGCCTGATGTCCTTCCTGGTTCCTGATCCCTGGCTTGTTCCTGACTCTATTGTTTTCCTTGTTGCTGATTCTGGCTCGTCTGACTATTCGCTTTGGCTCCTGACTTGGCTCGTCTGATTACCAGCTCTGGTTTTGACTCCTGGCTTGTTATTTGACTTGTGGACTTTTTATTATTTTTTGCTATTAATAAAGGTGTGATTATTTTTGCACTTCTCGTCTCAGTCTGATTCCTGGCACCCTGACACCCAGAGGGAACCGTTAAGGGGGGGCTATGTCATGCCGCACCGTTGCTAGGGGCGGGGCGTCTTCCCCATGCTCGTTGCCTAGGGCTGTGTCGGCTCAGGATGCGTACAGCACTGACGTCATCGCTGCATGCTCCTGATGCCGGACAGTCTCTGGGCGCCAATCTGCAGGTATTTTTACAGGCAGCAAAAGATCTGTCACTGCCCAAGTATAGGTGCTACTTTGTGTGCTCCTGGGAGTGACAGATTGTTTGCTGGATTGATTCTTTGTTACTGAACCCTGCCTGTCTCACTACGCTATCTGGTTAACCCCTAAATTGCTGGACTGATTCTTTGTTACTGAACCCTGCCTGTCTCACTATGCTATCTGGTTAACCCCTAAATTGCTGGACTGATACATTGTTGTGGAACCCTGCCTGTCTCACTACGCTACCTGGTTAACCCCTAAATTGCTGGACTGATTCTTTGGTACTGAACCCTGCCTGTCTTACTACGCTATCTGGTTAACCCCTGAACTGCCAGTCTCACTACATTTCTTGTTTAACCCCTGAACTGCTAAACTGATTTTCTGTTGCCGTACCCTGTCTCCTAATTTGCCTTGTGCTGTCCTGCCTGTGGTGAGTGCCGCTCTCCTCATTTGCCTGATATTCTCTATTCTGGGATATTCCCTATCTTTCCGGCTCAACACCGGGATAACAAGACTACTGGCCGAGTTCGGTCTGATAGAGGAGTATCCCACGAGCCTTACAATGTAGGTACGACATCTATATGAATGTCTTTGATGAATATTTTGTTTATAGCCATCCATTATTTTTATTGTATGGCGCCACCGGGTGGCGATATATAGATGACATTTTTGTGTGGCTGGGGGCGACATTGGAACCCTGGAGAAATTTGTGAATGATTTAACATTGGTTTCTAGTGAAGAGAGTGTTGTCTTTTTGGACACAAGGGATTTTAAAAATACCCATGGTCTTGTAATTGATCTACATGAGAAAGAAACAGACTGTAATACTTTTCTTCATTATACCAGTGCCCACCCCCCTCTTTGATTAGATCTCTCCCTGGGAGCCAAATCTTGAGATTAAGGCATATTGTGTCTGAAACTGGTCCAGTTAAACAGAGATTGGTTGAGATGGGTGATCATTTCAAAGAAAGGGGTTATCCAACCAAATTAATACAAAGAGAAATTGATAATATTTTGGAAATCCCTAGGCAATCTCTGTTGGAACAAAGAGGATAGGGTTAAGTAAAAATCAAATAGATTGGTGTTTGTTAGCCAGTATTCCCAATTGAGTAATAACATTTGTAAGATTCTTTTTATACACTGATATATTGCAGAAATGTAATCCTGAGGTTAAGGAATTTAGAGAACCTCCAATGCTGGCCAATATTGTCCCTTTGAATAAAAAAGCCTTGGTCCAGGGATATAGTAGTAGAATAAATGTGGGCAGCTTTCCCTGCCTTAGTTGCTCTAATTGTAATAGCATAATTAAAGGTCCTACTTTCTGTCATTCAAGTACAGGAAAGAAATATGAAATTAGAGGACACTTTACCTGTAATAGTGAGTTTGCGGTTTATTATATTAAATGGCCATGTGGGCTAGGATAGGTTGGCGAGACCACCAGCACTGTCTGTGAATGCATTATTCAACATAAGAACAATATAAGGACCAAGAAGACAGATGCACCAGTAGCAAATCACTTTTTACCTGCTGGACATAATTTAAGCCAGCTTAGGTTTCAGATTCTAGAAGATGTAAAACACCATAGGAGAGGTGGTGAAAGGATCAAAATTCTGAAAGTGAGGGAGGCATTTTGGATGAGTAAGCTTGGGACTATGTACCCTAAGAGAATTAATAGAGAGTTTGATTTATCTTTATATCTGTAATAAAAATGGAGTGTTATATGAATTATATGTACTCTGTGATTAAAACTCAAATTGGGTTGTTTAATCTTTAAGAGAACTGTTCTACCCTTACTGTTTAACCTTTATAATATGCACTATGTGTTGTTGTAAATTGAAATGCTAATAGATAAAGTATGTAAGCCCACTAGGTGGCAGTATCATAGGTATGTCAGGTGTATTGGGGGTGTGTGGTTTAGAGAGGTTTTTAAGGCATTATCATTACAGGTGTACCCATACGTAACTAAGGACTAGCTTCCGAAACGTTGTATGATTTGTGGTCTGACTGTATGAGCTGAATAAATCTGGTAAAGAGCTTGGTGGTGCTGCTCTTTCTTGTTTGTGATTGATTTCTGGGGTGTTGTGCATTACCCTTTGAGCTGGCACACTACCACTGTTCCCAGGTGCTGGAAAGTTTTGACTTATATTTAAACTTAATAGATCACAAAACTGAAAAAAATCAACAATCCATGAGCTTTCTGTAATTATTATTCCCTCTTTATTTTAGTTCTGGTGATGAGCGAGCACCAGGAAACTTTGGTTTTATGGATCAAGTTGCTGCTTTACAGTGGACACAAGAAAATATTAAGGACTTTGGAGGTGACCCACAGTCTGTTACCATATTTGGTGAATCTGCTGGTGGAGTTAGTGTTGCTGCACATGTTAGTATAAGCCACTTTAATGGTTAGCTACAAAAATTGTAGTAGCATGCAATTGACTACACAAACCAAGATTTCGGGAATTAAATTTAGGACCTGATGATATAAACCTCTCCAGTCAGACGAGATTATATGTATGTGGAGGACAGACAAGTCCAGTGCAATATAGCACTGCATAACACGAGAGTTTCCCTTCATTTACACTTATTGCTTTGCATTTTCTATTACTTTGCACTTCAGATTAAGTTTTATAGCATTTCAACTTTGCATTTTCAATTTTCTATTTTAATGCATATAGATTCTGTATACAGCAGTTTATTAAGGATTGTGATTATGCTTTGACAGTCTCTGTGTAACATTAACAAATTAGACTCATACTTTGTATATTTATGTGTTTTGTTTTTTGTTTTGAAAAATTGCATTGTACATAATTCTATTTAAAATAAAACTGAAAAACTGACAGCTTTATTTATGATCGGGAGGATTCATACCCCCTGTTAGTGGCTGATTGGCCGTGAATGTGCAGGGGGCGGCATTGCACAAGCATTTCACTAGAAATGCTTGTACAATGTTAAATGCCAACAGCGTATGCTATCGGCATTTAGCAATGTCGGGCAGACATGATCCGAGACAGCGGATCATGTCCGCCCGACACTTATTAAATCTACCCCTATGTCTCAGTTTGCAGCAAATACAATTTTAACTGAAATGTTGACACTACAATTTAACTTGTTTTTTGCTACTAGTTTGGTATGTATAATTTTTTTGTCAATTAAAAAAAGGGTGTTGTGAATGTTGAGCAAACTTCACCGGCTTAAAGCTAGTGAGATAATTCAGTGAGACCTGTTTGTGTAAAATGCACATAAAAAGACATACCTTGAAAACTTCTCTGTCCCTCCTACTTTCTAAAGCTGTAAGTTTTTTTTATTTTTATTTTACAATAGAGCACATGCAAAGTGCAAATTAATGTGTAAAAGATATACAGAAATATACAAAGTATAATTCTAATTTGTTAACACGGAAACTTTCAAAACATAATTAGAATTTGTAAAATCATTGCTGTATCTAAAGCTAAATACATTTAAATAGAAAAGAGAAAGTGCAAAGCTTAAATGTAATAATACTGAAAAAAAAAAAACAATCTGAAGTGTAAAGCAATATAAAATACAAAGCTCAAAGTGCAAGTGTATAAAACTCTCATGTCATGCTATGATTTTTTGCCCTGGCTTGTCGCACCTTCACATGCAGAAATACAGATAACACCCCTTAGAGAAGTATAGCAAACTCTGCCTGTCTACAATCTTGTGAGAGTGTTTAATAAATGTAATATTCGAATTTGAATGCTAGATTCAAATTCGAATGTCACATTCGAATTTGAAATAGTATTTCTAGTCAAATACTGTGTTTTAAATGTGATATTCGATTCGAATGTGATATTCGATTTGAATGTGACATTCAAATTTGAAATAGTATTTCTAGTCTAATACTGTATTTTATAAATGTGATATTCGATTTGAATGTGACATTCGAAATAGAAAATAGTGTTTCTAGTCTACAATTGTGTTTTATAAATGTAATATTCAAATTCGAATGTGACATTCCAATTCGAATGTGACATTCGAAAACTGTGAATAACATTCGAAAATCGAATTTTTAAGAATAGTCATTCTTATCAACATTCTATTATGTAAATCGAATTTCTACAATAACATTCGTTCTAACATTCGAATTCGGATCTAAACACATTCGCCCATCCCTATTCTCGCAGTGTTGGAGGATCATTTTATATATCTCATCTGAGCGGAGAGCTTTATGGGAGTCATCTCTCATTTCTCTGGGACTTCCAGGTTCCAACCTTTCTCTTTTAACATTCAGTTCAGCCCCTATGAAGTTGGCACTATAATTTGTAACCAAGCAGGAGAATTTTCTATCATCGGGCCTCATTATAAAGAGGAAGTTCTCATGATTCAGATGTCTCCTATGTTATACAAGGAGTGTGTTATGGAATCCTTCATAGTCCTCTCCAGTCTATCAAAACTCCCTAGTGGTTAGTATTGAAGGCAAAATTAACATTTTACAGAGATCACCTGCCTCTTGAAATCCCTATTTAAAAATTGGGGATCTAAACGAAAAGGCACATTTTCTATTTATCACCTGCCAAGTTGTTCGAAAGCTAGTAAAGATAATGTAAAAGTGTGAAATCCATGTGATAAATTAAAGATTATGCGTTATTGTGGAAAGAAATGTTATACCTGTTGATTATCAGCAAATATGTAAATTAAAAAGCTTAAGTTATATGTTGCAAGTGAGTATAAAAAAATAATAATAAATTTAAAAACTATGAATAAAAAAACTGCAAACATATGAAGAATATAGTACTCATAAGTACTTCTAGCATATTCTGCATATCATGTCTGCCTTCACATGGAATAGTTGCAAACTATTAGCACACTGAGCACTATAGAGATTCATTATATGGCTCCTAGGGGATTGGAAATATTTTCTGCACATATAAACCCAAAGCCAAGTTTTACAATTCAATCAGACCACATAGCTTGGTGATTACTTTGAAAATACATTTAAGCAGAAAGAGTTCAAATGATCAAATCACACAAAAAAATAATAATAATAATATATATATATATATATATATATATATATATATAATATGTATATATATATATATATATATACATATATAACACTGAAGGGGACTGTATTCTCAGACTGTCAATGGACAGCTCACAGTCATTTTTTTATCTACAAAATTACATTTTGATTAATTTCCCTTGTTTATTAACCTAATCCATTTTTGGCCTAAAGATTAAAAAAGTAGTGTGTTTCTTGTGGTAAATCATTCTTAATTTGATAATCACTTTTTTATTTATTTTAGGTGTTATCACCTTTATCTAAAGGTTTGTTCCACAGGGCAATAGCTGAGAGTGGTGTTGCAATAGCACCTGGTATATTTGTCACTAATACAGAAGACACAGTCTATTTAAATAAGGTAAGCTTTGCTCATGGATTATTTCCCTAAAAGTCTATTTAACACTGGTCACTTCTCTTAATAGCATTCCATTTTCAAGTGTTTCCCTTGCCTGTAAGAACACAGCAGAATGAACATTTACATTGTGATAAGTTTATTAGCACCTATTGTGGTTATATTTATTAAAGAAGACACGCTAAATAAATTATTATTAACTAGTCCTAAAGCCCGTGTACACGGGCCAATTTTTTAATTACCATGGTTCCAACCCTTGCTCCCTCTCTATCCCCTCTCTTTTGCGCTCTCTCTCTCTCCCCCCTCTCTTTTGAGCTCTCTCCCCCTCTTTTGCGCTCTCTCTCTCCCCCTCTTTTACTCTCTCTCCCCTCTTTTGCTCTCTCTCTCTCTTTTGCGCTCTCTCCCCCTTATTTTGCGCTCTCCCCCCTTTTTTGCTCTCTCTCTTCCCTCTTGTGCTCTCTCTCCCCCTCCTTTGCTCTCTCTCTCCCCCTCTTTTCCTCTCTGTCCCCTCTTTTGCTCACTCTCTCTCTTCCCCCTCTTCTGCTCTCTCCCCCCTCTTTTGCTCCCTCTCTCTCACCCTCTTTTACTTTCTCCCCCTCTTTTGCTCTCTCTCCCCCCTATTTTGCGCTCTCCCCCCCCCTCTTTTGCTCTCTCTCCCCAATTTTACTCTCTCTCCCCCCTCTTTTGCTCTCTTTCTCCCCCCTTTTTGTGCTCTCTCTCCCTCCCCCCTCTCTTTTGCTCTCTTTCCCCCCTCTTTTGCTCTCTCTCCCCCTCTCTTTTGCTCTCTCTCCCCCTCTCTTTTGCTCTCTCTACCGCCTCTCTTTTGCGCTCTCTCCCCCTCTCTTTTGTGCTCTCTCCCCCTCTCTTTTGCTCTCTCTCTCTCTCCCTCTTTTGCTCTCTCTCTCCCTCTTTTGCACTCTCTCTTTCCCTCTTCTCTTTTGCACTCTCTCTCCCCCCTCTTTTGCGCTCTCTCTCCCCCTCTCTTTTAAACTATCTCTCTCACCCCTCTCTTTTGAGCTCTCTCTCTCCCTCTCTTTTTGCGCTCTCTTTCCCCCCCTCTCTTTTGTGCTCTCTCTCCCGCCTCTTTTGTGCTCTCTCCCTCCCCCCTCTTTTGTGCTCTCTTCTCTCCCCCCCTCTCTTTTGCGCTCTCTCTCTCCCTGTCTTTTGCGCTCTCTCCCCCTCTCTTTTGTGCTCTCCCCCCCTCTCTTTTGTGCTCTCTCTCTCCCTCTTTTGCGCTCTCTTTCTCCCTCTTTTGCGCTCTCTCTCTCCCTCTTTTGCGCTCTCCCCCTTCTCTTTTTTGTGCTCTCTCTCTCCCCCTCTCTTTTAAACTCTCTCCCCCCTCTCTTTTGAGCTCTTTCTCCCTCTCTTTTGAGCTCTCGCTCTCCCTCGCTTTTGCTCTCTCTCCCCCCCCTCTCTTTTGAGCTCTCTCCCCCTCTTTTGTGCTCTCTCCCACCTCTTTTGTGCTCTCTCTCTCCCTCCTCTCTTTTGCTCTCTCTCTCCCCTCTTTTCCTTTCTCTCTCCTCTCTTTTGGTCTCTCTCTCTCCCCCCCCCCCTCTTTTGCTCGCTTTCTGTCTTTCCCTCCTCTCTTTTAGTCTCTCCCACCTCTTTTGGTCTCTCCCACCTCTCTCCCGCCGGCCACGCCCCTCCAGCGCGCTCTCCCACGAGGCCACGCCCCCTCACCACGCCCACCGGCCATGCCCCCATCACGGCACGCCCGGCCACGCACCATCACGGCACGCCCCAACCAGGCAGCTTCCGCAGTGCGCACTGCTCTGCTGCTCAAGGCCAGGTATGTTTGTCCTCTGCAGTCTCTACTGCGCATGACTGCATCTGACAAACATACCTGGCCTTTTATTATAGAAAATCCAGCCCTTTAATCAGCAATAGATAAAGCTAAACAGTTTGTCAATTTTATTTAAATACTTATCTTTTCTATAAAATATAACAAATGTTCAAAAGAATAGGAATTGTAAAAAAGAAAGTAAAAATGAATATAAAGGAACAACTATTAAATGCTTTTATGCACTAGAAAATGTTATTCTTGCACTATAGCTTGAAAAGAACCATGCAAAGTGAAGAAACACATTTAACCCTTTAACTGCTGAGCCATTTTTAGCTCCTGTGTTGAGCTGTTTTGCAGAGTGTTTTAGATGCTACTCACAATTAAAGGGTAACTAAATACAGTAGATATGCATAATCAACAAATGCATTATAAAAAGACAATGTCCACCGCACAGCGATAAATGCTGACAGCATACGCTGTCGGCATGTATCATTGCACAAGCATTTCTCGTGAAATGCTTGTGCAATGCCACCCCTTACACATTCGTGGCCAATCAGCCTCTAGCAGGGGGTGTCATTTAACCCAATCACCTCAGAGGTGGCGGACAAATTAAGGAACCGTGGTCTTAAGCCTGCTGCTTCTTAACTTACATTTCCTGCGAGCCAGAAAGTACAGGGGTTGATAGCAGCATCCGCTGCTTGTTAAATTTAACACCTTAGTCTGAACTTCAAATGAGTAGTAGATTTTTTTCTGATAAATTTCAAAGTTATATCTATTTCCCCTCCCTCTGTACCAGGTCAGATCAGATCAGATCTCTGGTTAATTTTATAAATCTGCCCCAAATAACTCCAAAATACTGTCTAATGTAGTTTATTAAAAAAAATAAAGATAGCAGCATCTTTATTTTATAATAAAATAACTGCACTAGGCAGTATTTTGAGATTAAAGTTGGTGGGAGTGGGGTGCTAGAAAAAAAAAGTGCTTTTACATTGCGGTCAAAGGGAACTGTATGTTCCCAGTAACTATATATGTATATTCTTATATACAAATATATTTATGTGTTAATATGTGTCTATACACATATTAACACATAAATATATATGTGTATCAGCATATACATATATATTTTTTATTGCTGCCATAGCTGCGCGACTTACCCCCTTCGCTGGCGCTGAAGTTCTGATGCCGTGTCATGAGTGCAATGCTTCCTAGCAATGCGAATGTGAGCTTGCGTTCGCATACCAGCACACATTATCCTGCGCTGGTATTACAAAGTGGAGCGCTAGCATTGCTTTCATGACAGGGATACATAGCGCTCCACTTGCCATCAGCTAGCAACATCAATCATCCGACGTATTTCCTGCCCGTATGGCACTTCATCAGGTGAATCAGGACCAGGAGGCATGGGAGGAGAGGGAGGCATGGGTGGGATCGAAAACATAGGAGACAACTAAACAGGAGGCTTCCGCAAGCGCTCCTTAAAAGAGGGCCTCTCACTAAGTCTAATGTCAATTAGGATTAAAAAATACACCAAAGCTTTGAGATCCTCTGGTAAATCTCTAGCAGCAACTTCGTCTTTAATCGCATCAGAGATCCCATGAAAGAAGGCGGCAACAAGGGCTTCATTGTTCCAATCTACATCTGTGGCAAGCGTACAGAACTCAATGGCATACTGAGCAACAGATCTCGTACCTTGCTAAATGATTCGGGACATCAAATACCCTTTGAAAGGAGGCCACAAATTTCAGTGTAATTAGAAATCCCTGGTTTATTAGTCTCCCACAAGGGATTAGCCCAAGCAAGAGCCATGTCAGAGAGTAAAGAGATGAGAAATCCCACCTTAGCTTTGTCAGAGGGAAATGCCTGAGGTAACATCCAAAAGTAAATGCCCACCTGGTTCAAAAACCCTCTGCACTGATTAGCTGCATCCAAAAAAAGTGTACAGCACCCAGGTAGAATTCCAGGTGCACGTGGAAAAAAAGGGGGACTGTTAACCCCTTGAAATTTCAACAAACACGAACTACGCTGCACTTTATATTTTAACACAATTTATTATGCTTCTTCTCACATGGAGGTACAAAAGTGTTTCAGAAACGTTTCGGGAGGTTATCCCTTAATAATGCTAATGGGCCTCAGCTGTTAGATGCACTTTATAGGCCTTCACTTTGACCCATTCAATGCTTACACAGTTTACTAATGTCACCTTGTGGTTACATATCATATTATTGAGTATACAGTAAATGTGAATATAAAAACAATAAAACATTTACCTATGTACATTAAATACAGAAAATATTATCCTGTCCACTATTCTTTAATTTTGCTATATATACAAACTACAGAAATACCTTTAGGTCAAGCTCTCTGTTAATCCCTTTTGGCATCAATGCATCTAATTTATGAATTTAAAAGGACTCTTTTTACTTTAGTATTAGTTCTCTATTTCCACCCCTTCCTAACCTATCTACATCATCAATAATTTGCCACCTCATTTGGCTGATGTCATGGCCTGCCTAAGAAATGACATGATACTGGGGCTTCCCTATCCGTATATCTAATGTTAGACCTGTGTTGACTCATCCTATTTCGTACCCGCCTTGTCATCTCGCCAATGTATATTTCAGAGCATGGGCATTTTTTAAGGTAAATGACATCTGATGAGTTACACGTATAGTAATTTCTTATGCCAATTTTTTTTCCAGTTTGTGGATGTTGGAAGTCTGCCCCTTTAATAACTGCACTTTAACTAGCACAACCCAAACATGGGAAAGTGTGGTAACGTTTAGTGATAATATATCTCTGATTCTTTTTGGTGCCCAAGTCATTTCTTACCAAAAGGTCACCAAAATTAGGGACCCTGCGATATGCCATCATGGTTGGTTTTTGAAAGGATTCAATACTAGAATTGCAATTTTTTAAGACATGCCAATGTTAGTGATGATTCTACTAATGTCTTTACTGTTAGGATTGTATTGGGTAACACATAATACCCTCTGCTGTTTCTCCTGTGTGTTTTTAGGGATAATTACCCCATCATCATGTTTAACCTTTTCAATCTCACTCTCAATTAATTTTATAAGGTAAACCCTCTCTCTGAATTTTTCTCCCATTTCCTTTAATCTAAAGTTCACTAGGGAATTCTCATTTACAATTCTTTTTACCCTCTTGAGCTGACTACGAGGGAGAGAATTCCTCAGGGCACTGTGATGAAAGCTTTCATACCTTAACAAGGTATTCTATCCATCACTTTCCTATGTAGATCAATATTAAGGACACAGGTACTTTCATTCTTATATACAACTGTATCCAGAAAAAAACACTTTTTCTTCACTAAAACTAAGTGTAAATTTTAGGCAATTAACAGCTTGATTCAATTGTTCCACAAATGCGAACAGGGTACCAACATCACACCACCACACACCAAATTTGTCATTTATGAAGCGTCACCATGACGCCCCATACTTCAAGAACAAACCATTCTCATATACAAATTTCTCATTGACTCTGCTCATGAACATATTGGCCTATGATCGGGGCCACTTTGGACCCCATGGCAGTACCCCTCATTTGAAGGTATCACTCATCCTGAAGCAAAAAGTAATTGTTGTACAATACTATTCTCAACAAATTTTCAAAGAATTGTATTTGTATTTCATTGTAAAGGGCTGAATTGGGTTATTACCATATATATACTGCTTACATCAAGGGTATACAGGATACACTTAGCATTGTACAAAGGTAAATTCTTTAGCTTTTTAATAAAATCTCCTGTATCCCTGATGTAAGAAGTGATTTTAAGCACCTTTGGCTGTAAGACCTTATCCAAGTATGTAGCAATATGAGTAAATACTGACTCTATTCTTGCCAAAATAGGCCACCCAGGTGATTCAGTCAGGTTTTTGTGGACCTTTGGCACTGTATAAAAAATAGGGGTCTTTGGCCATTCTATCCTATACTATAAAAGGCCAAGTGTGTTTGTCCGAAGCTGTCATGTGCAGTAGAGACAGCACGAGGACAAACACACCTGGCCTTACAGTCCCTAAGTCTCTGCAGTGCAAGCAGAAGTGGGCGTGACCGAGCGTGGCCGGGGGCGTGGCCGATCGTGATGGGGGCGTGGTCGAACGGGAGGGTCATGAAGGGGGCGTGGTCGAGCGTGAAAGGGGCGGGGCCAGGTGGGCCGTGAAAGGCTATGCAGTCTGAGAGCTCAAAACAGCTCAAAAGAGGGGAGAGAGGGGGTAGGGAAAAGATAAGAAAGATGAGAGAGAGATCAAGAGGGGAGAGAGAGATCAAGAGGGGAGATAAAGAGAGCACAATAGAGACAGCAAAAGAGAGGGAGAGAGACAGCAAAAGAGAGGGGGAGGGAGAGCAAAAGAAAGGGAAGAGAGATCAAAAGAGAGGGGGGAAGAGAGAGAGGGGGGAGTGGGACAGAGAGAGGGGGAGAGAGAGAGGGGAGGGGGAGGGAGAGGGGGAGTGCGATAGAGAGGGGAGGGGGAGGGAGAGAGAGGGGAGGGAGAGAGAGAGGGAAGGGGAGGGAGAGAGAGGAGGGAGAGAGAGAGGGGATGGAGAGAGAGAGGGGAGGGAGAGAGAGGAGAGAGAGAGAGAGAGGGGAGGGGGAGAGGAGAGAGGGAGAGAGAGGGGGGAGGGAGAGAGAGAGAGAGGAGGGAGAGAGAGAGGGGAGGGAGAGAGAGGGGGGGGAGGGAGAGAGAGAGAGAGGAGAGAGAGAGAGGGGAGGGAGAGAGAGAGAGGGGGGAGGGAGAGAGGAGAGAGAGGGGGAGAGAGAGAGGGGAGAGAGAGAGGGGAGAGAGAGAGAGGGGAGAGAGAGAGAGGGAGGGGGGAGAGAGAGAGGGGGGGGAGAGAGAGAGGGGAGAGAGTAAGGGGGAGAGAGAGAGAGAGAGAGAGAGAGAGGGGAGGGAGAGAGAGGGGAGGGAGAGAGAGGGGAGGGAGAGAGAGAGGGGGGAGAGAGAGAGGGGGGATAGAGAGAGAGGGGGGAGAGAGAGGGGAGGGAGAGAGAGAGGGAAGGGGAGGGAGAGAGAGGAGGGAGAGAGAGAGGGGATGGAGAGAGAGAGAGAGAGGGGAGGGAGAGAGAGGAGAGAGAGAGAGAGAGGGGAGGGGGAGAGGAGAGAGGGAGAGAGAGGGGGGAGGGAGAGAGAGAGAGAGGAGGGAGAGAGAGAGGGGAGGGAGAGAGAGGGGGGGAGGGAGAGAGAGAGAGAGAGAGGAGAGAGAGAGGGGAGGGAGAGAGAGAGAGGGGGGAGGGAGAGAGGAGAGAGAGGGGGAGAGAGAGAGGGGAGAGAGAGAGAGGGGAGAGAGAGAGAGGGGAGAGAGAGAGAGGGAGGGGGGAGAGAGAGAGAGGGGGGGGGAGAGAGAGAGGGGAGAGAGTAAGGGGGAGAGAGAGAGAGAGAGAGAGAGAGAGGGGAGGGAGAGAGAGGGGAGGGAGAGAGAGGGGAGGGAGAGAGAGAGGGGGGAGAGAGAGAGGGGGGATAGAGAGAGAGGGGGGGGAGAGAGAGGGGGGAGAGAGGGGGGAAGAGAGAGAGGGGGAGAGAGAGAGAGAGAGGGGGGAGAGAGAGAGGGGGGAGAGAGAGAGAGAGAGAGAGGGGGGAGAGAGAGAGGGGAGAGAGAGAGAGATAGAGGGGAGAGAAAGAGAGGGGAGAGAGAGATAGAGGGGAGAGAGAGAGGGAGAGAGAGAGATAGAGGGGAGATAGAGAGAGAGATAGAGGGGAGATAGAGAGAGAGATAGAGGAGAGAGAGAGAGAGGGGGGGAGAGAGAGAGAGGGGGGAGAGAGACAGGGGAGAGAGAGAGTGCAAAAGAGAGGGGGAAGAGAAAGCGCAAAAGAGAGGGGTGAGAGAGAGCGCAAAAGAGATGGATGAGAGAGAGAGCGCAAAAGAGAGGGAGAGAGAGCGCAAAAGAGAGGGGGGAGAGAGAGTGCAAAAGAGAGGGGTGAGAGAGAGCGCAAAAGAGAGGGGTGAGAGAGAGAGCACAAAAGAGAGGGGGAGAGAGAGCGCAAAAGAGAGGGGGGAGAGAGAGGGCACAAAAGAGGAGGGAGAGAGCGCAAAAGAGAGGGGGGAGAGAGAGCGCAAAAGAGAGGGGGGAGAGAGAGCGCTCAAAAGAGAGGGGGAGAGAGAGAGCTCAAAAGAGAGGTGGAGAGAGAGAGCTCAAAAGAGAGGGGGAAAGAAAGCGCAAAAGAGAGGGGGAGAGAGAGAGAGCAAAAGAGAGGGGGAGAGAGAGAGCGCAAAGAGGGGGGCAAAGAGAGCACAAAAGAGGGGGGAGAGAGAGCGCAAAAGAGAGGGGGGAAGAGAGAGAGCTCAAAAGAGAGGGGAAGAGAAAGCGCAAAAGAGAGGGGGAGAGAGAGAGCAAAAGAGAGGGGGAGGGAGAGAGCGCAAGGGGTGGGACCGCTGTATCCTGCAAAAAATGGCCCGTGTGAACGGGCTTTAGGACTAGTATACAAATAATCTGCCAATTTCTTATCTATAGTCCCATTGTTTAATGCCCAATTAAAAAAGCCTTTTATTTCTGCCTGTATCTTAATTACTGTTGTTGTTTAATTTAAGATATGTAATACTCTTTGTTAAGGGAGGAGCCATGATAGTCCTTAACAAAGAGTATTACATATATAAAATTAAACAATAATTAGGTGATGTAAATACCTATAAACTATTACATGGTAACCCTGTAATTAAGATACAGGCAGAAATAAAAGGCTTATTGAATTGTGCATTAAAAAATGGGACTATAAGAAATTTGCAGATTATTTGTATATAGAATGGCCAAAGACCCCTATTTTTTATACAGTGCCAAAGGTCCACAAAAACCTGACTGAACAACCTGGGCGGCCTATTGTGGCAGGAATAGAGTCAGTATTCACTCACATCTAGTTTCCAAATTTTGCGTTCCGGTTTTATCGCTGAAAAAAATTCCATTTCAGTGTAAAAACCGAAACGCAGCCATTACGAGTCTTGTCGGTATTTT
The DNA here is from genome assembly GCF_027579735.1 of Bombina bombina. NCBI lineage: Eukaryota > Metazoa > Chordata > Amphibia > Anura > Bombinatoridae > Bombina > Bombina bombina. The sequence goes on from NC_069499.1 coordinate 1,278,064,567, forward strand.
TTGTAAAAAAATTTTATGTTTAATTTAGTTTATTTAATTTGTAGTTCAAAAATCAAATCAGCCAATAGAAATGCAAGGGACGCCATTTTGAAAATGCTCCCTTGCATTGAAGATTCAGTCTACATTGGCGACCGTATGAAAAGGATGCTCCGCACCGGATGTCTTGAAGGATGAACCTGCTCCGCGCCGCCGGGATGAAGATTGAAAACGCTGCCTGGATGAAGACCTTGCCGCCTGGATGAAGACCTTGCCGCCTGGATGAAGACTTCTTGCCGCCTGGATGTCCGGACTCAGAAACTGTAAGTGGATCGTCGGGGGTTAGTGTTAGGTTTTGGTCTTTTTTTTTTTTTTTTGGGTGTTTTTTTTTTAGATTAGGGTTTGGGCATTCTTAAAAGAGCTAAATGCTCTTTTCAGGGCAATGATAAAGATCTGAATGCCCTTTTAAGGGCAATGCCCATACAAATGCCCTTTTCAGTTAGGTTTTTTTATTTTGGGGGTTGGTTGGGTGGTGGGTTTTACTGTTGGGGGGTCTTTGTTTTTTTTCAGGGAAAAGAGCTGATTTCTTTAGGGCAATGCCCTACAAATGGCCCTTTTAAGGGCTATTGGTAGTTTATTGTAGGCTAGGGTTTTTTTTATTTTGGGGGGCTTTTTTATTTTTATAGGGCTATTAGATTCGGTGTAATTGTTTTTATTTTGGATAATTTCATTTGTTATTTTTCGCAATTTAGTGTTTATTTTTTGTAATTTAGAGCTTTTTTTTGTTATTTTAATTTTAGTATAATAGTAATGTTAGTTTAATATATTGTTTAAACTTAGGTTTTTTAATTTCACAGGTAAGTTTTTATTTATTTTAAGATAGGGATATTGTAATTTTAATTTAAAGTTAGGGGGTGATAGGTTTAGGGGTTAATAGTTTTTTTTTTTTTTTTTTTTGCAATGATAGATGCTATTGGTTTAGTTGTTAATAGGTTTAATAGTGGCGGTGATATGGGAGGCCAGAAGTTTAGGGGTTAATAACTTTATTTAGTGGCGGGGATGTCGGGAAGAGGCAGAACAGGGGTTAATAACTTTATTTAGGTGGTAGCGATGTCAGGAGTGGCATATTAGAGGTAAATACGTTTATGTAGGTGTTGGCAATGTCGGGGGTGGCAGATTAGGGGTGTTTAGACTTGGGGTTTATGTTAGGGTGCTAGGTATAAACGTAACTTTTTTCCCCATCAATGGGGTTGCGTTACGGCTATCGCCATTCCGCTCTTCAGGTGTTAGTTTTATTTCTAACACGCTCTCCCCATTGATGTCTATGGGGAAAGCATGCACTAGCACATACGCCAATATGTTCATGAGCAGAGTCAAAGAGAAATTTGTATATGAGAATGGTTTGTTCTTGAATTATGGGGCATCATGGTGGCGCTTCATAAATTATGTATTTGGCATGTGGTGGGGTGACGTTGGTACCCTGTTGGCATTTGTGGAACAATTGAATCAAGCTGTTAATGGCTTAAAATTTACACTTACTTTTAGTGAAGAAAAAGTGTTTTTTGTGGATACAGTTGTATATAAGAATGAAAGTACCTGTGGCCTTAATATTGATTTACATAGAAAAGTGATGGATAGAAATACCTTGCTAAGGTATGGAAGCTTTCATCACAGTGCCCTGAGGAATTCTCTCCCTTGTAGTCAGCTCAAGAGGGTTAAAAGAATTGTAAATGAGAATTCCCTAGATAACTGTAGATTAAAGGAAATTGGAGAAAAATTCAGAAAGAGTGGTAACCCTATAAAATTTATTGAGAGATTGAAAAGGTTAAACATGATGATGGGGTAATTATCCTTAAAAACACTAAAAAAACAGCAGAGGGTAATATGTGTTACCCAATACAATACCAACAGTAAAGACATTAGAAGAATCATCACTAAACATTGGCATGTCTTAAAAAATTGCAATTCTAGTATTGAATCCTTTCAAAAACTACCCATAGTGGCATATCACAGGGTCCCCAATTTGGTTGACCTTTTGGTAAGAAATGACTTGGGCACCAAAAAGAATCATAGATATATTACCATCAAAAGTTATGGAATATTCCCATGTTTGGGTTGTGCTAGCTGCAGTGCAGTTATTAAAGGGGCAGACTTCCAACATCCACAAACAGGACAAAAAATTGGCATAAGAAATTACTATACATGTGACTCCTCCTATGTTGTTTACCTTATTAAATGCTTATGCTCTAAAATATACATTGGCGAGATAACAAGGCAAGTACGAGATAGGATGAGTCAACACAGATCTAACTTTAGATGTAAGGATAGGGAAGCCACAGTATCATGTAATTTCTTAGAGGCAGGCCATAACATCAGCCAAATGAGGTGTCAAATTATTTATGGTGTAGATAAGTTAAAGGGACAGTCAACACCAGAGTTTTTGTTGTTTAAAAACAAAGATATTCCCTTTATTACCCATTCCCCAGTTTTGCATAATCAACACTGTTATAGGAATTCACTGTGATTACCTTGTATCAAAGCCTCTGCAAACTGACCCCTTATTTCAGTTCTTTTGACAGACATGCATTTTAACCAATCAGTGCTGGCTCCAGGGTAACTTCACGTGCATGAGCTCAATGTGATCTATATGGAATACATGAACTAATGCCCTCTAATGGTCAAAATGCATTCAGATTAGAGACAGTCTTCAATGTCTAAGAAATTAGCATATGAATCTCCTATAATTAGTTTTGAACTAAGAATATGAAGAAAACAAAGCAAAATTGGTGATAAAAGTAAATTGGAAAGTTGTTTAAAATTACATTCCCTATTTAAATCATATTTTTTTTTTAACTTGACTGTCCCTTTAAGAAGGGATGGAAACAGAGAACTAATACTAAAGCAAATAGAATCCTTTTGGGTTCATAAATTGGATGCATTGGTGCCAAAATGGATTAATAGAGAGCTTGACCTAAAGATATTTCTGTAGTTTGTATGTATAGTCAAATTAAAGAATAGTGGACAGGATAAAATGTTCTATCTTTAATATACTCAGCACTGATTAGGATCACCTCCATATCGCTGAGGTAGAGGTGCAGAACCGGACATGCTCCTAGTAGGACTAGGTGCAGCAGCGGAAACAGGAGCAGCCATAACTTGTGGAGAACTCTGATCCAAATGTGAAGTGTGAATTGGAAGGGTTTGCAGGCCTAGTGCAAATTGAACCAAGCGGTGATCCTGTTCATCCATCCTGGAAATTATGGTGCGTAAAGGTGGATTATTAGCACTGTCAGGATTCATGGCCCTTATGTAATGTCAGGGTACCAGGAATCAGACAGAGACATGAAATGCAAAAATAATCACATCTTTATTAATAATAACAAAAAATAATAAAGAGTCCAAAAGCAAAACAACAAGCCAAGAGTCAAAACCAGAGCTGGTAGTCAGACGAGCCGGGTCAGGAGCCAAAGCGAGTAGTCAGACGAGCCGGAAGTCAGGAACAAAGAGAACAGCAGAATCAAGCCAGGGAACCAGAAGGGATGTCAGCCAAGCCCAGTAATTCACAGGAACTGGAACACAGGAACTCACAAAGAAGTCTGAGAAAACGCAAGGTCAAAAGCATACTGAACAGAGGCCCTTTAAATAATAAGTGGTGATATAATTCTGGGACTGCAATCTGTCTCACACTGATGATGTTCACCAGTTTGGCCATAAGAGGGTGCCTAGGTAGGAGAGCAGCGTTACACACTCTGCAGCAGATTCAGTGAGAGAGGTAAGTAAAATGGCAGCCAACAGCAAATGGCAAACAAAGCAGGGTGAAACCCTGACAATTTCGTTACCATCAAGGTTCACTGAGACCCTGACCAATGAGCAACCTGGTCCGAGGAGGAACAATAGTTATAGAAATTAATTGGAATTGTGCACTATTTATCCATATCACGTTTGATTGGTTAATTATTCACACTCATAAACTTTTTTTCTTCTCTTCTGGGTGCACCATTTATTCTTCTTTAGTGTTGAAATTATTTAAAAGGCTCGAGGGCTTTAAAACAAGGGGTCTTGGGAGTCTCTAGACCTTTTCTGTGGTCTGTAATACGGGTAGATAATGTTAAAAGCATTACAATTGGTATATATTTTTTTTTTATTTTTAAACTTTATCCCCCAAGAAACACACCATTTGAAAGTTAAGTGCCTCGTGCTCCTAGGTCCTGGGGGTTTCTAGTGCTTAAGCCCTGTAATCATGTGTGGTGACGTCACCAGCATCCCTGAATTCCTGGGTGATGCGGGAGTCCTAGAACACCAGGGATGCAGAGGTGACCAAGCTGACATTGTGCACAACCACGTGTCATCATTTGCACTTAAAGGGACACTAAACCCACAATTTTAATTTCATGATTTAGGTAGAGAATACAAATTTAAACAACATCCCTATTTACTTCTATTATCTAATTTTCTTCATTATTAGATATCCTTTGTTGAATAAACACAATGCATATGGGTGAGCTAATCACAAAAGGCATCTATGTGCAGCCACCAATCAGCAGCTACTGAGCCTATCTAGATATGCTTTTTAGCAAAGGCTATCAAAAGAATGAAACAAATTAAATAATTGAAGTAAATTAGAAAGTTGTTTAAAATTATATGCTCTTTCTAAATCATGAAATAAAAATTTTGGGTTTCATGTCCCTTTAATGGGTTGGTCAGATTTGGAAAGGTAATGCAATACTGTTCTACAGCTGAACACAACCACTGAGCCACTGATTATGTTCAGTTCAGGATTACCAATTCATAGCTTACAGAGACATGAAACTAAAATGTTTCTTTCATGATTCAGGCAGACAATACAATTTTAAAAAGTTCTAATTTACTTCTATTATAAAAATTGCTTTGTTCTTTTGTTATTCTTTGTTGAAGAGCTATCTAGATAGGTAGCGTGCACACGTCTGGAGCAATACTTGATAGTAAATAGTGCTGCCATCTAGTGCTCTTGCTAATGTATAACACTGTTGCAAAACTGCTGCCATTTAGTGTTGCAGACACGTGCACACTCATGAACTTACCTTCCTGCTATTTAACAAAGGATAACAAAAAAGGAAGAAAATTTGATAAAATTATTAAAATGGAAAGTTGTTTAAAATGTTATGCTCTATCTGAATCACGAAAGAAAAATGTTGTTTTATTTTGTCACTTTTGTTTAGCTATGTAGGGGTTAAACACAAATGGCCAGATTACAAGTTTTGCTTTATGAGGGGTGAATTGCTAACTTGCACTTTTTTCTCACCGCTCACTTACCTACAGCGCTGGTATTAAGGGTTTTTACAAACCCGGCATTAAAAGGCAAGAAGTGAGCGTAGAGCAAAATTGTGCTCCATCCCGCACTCCAACCCAGCGCTGCTTAAGTCAGCGGTGAGCTGGTTGTACGTGCTTGTGCACGATTTCCCCATAGACATCAATGGGGAGAGCCGGCTGAGAAAAAGTCTAATACCTGCCAAAAAGCAGCGTAAATCTCAGTAACGCAGCCCCATTGATTCCTATGGGGAAACACAATTTATGTTTACACCTAACACCCTAACATGAACCCCGAGTCTAAACACCCCTAATCTTACATTTATTAACCCCTAATCTGCCGCCCCCGACATCGCTGACACCGGCATTATACTTATGAACCCCTAATCTGCCGCTCCGGACATCGCCGCCACCTACATTATACTTATGAACCCCAACATCGCCAACACCTACATTATATTTATTAACCCCTAATCTGCAGCCCACGCATCGCTGACACCTACATAATGTTATTAACCCCTAATCTGCTGCCCCCTAAACGTCGCCATCACTATAATAAACATATTAACCCCTAAACCGCCATAATCCCGCATCACAAACACTAGTTAAATATTATTAACCCCTAATCTGCTGCCCCTAACATTGCCACCACCTACCTACATTTATTAACCCATAATCTGCTGCCCCCAACGTCGCCACCACTAAATTATATTTATTAACCCCTAAACCTAAGTCTAACCCTAACCCTAATACCCCCTAACTTAAATATAATTAAAATAAATATAAATAAAACCTACAATTATTACCTAAATTATTCCTATTTAAAGTTAAATACCTGTAAAATAAACCCGTATGATAGCTACAATATAACTAATAGTTACATTGTAGCTATCTTAATTTTTATTTTTATTTTACAGGCAAGTTTGTCTTTATTTTAACTAGGTAGAATAGTTACTAAATAGTTATTAACTATTTACTAACTACCTAGCTAAAATAAATACAAATTGACCTGTAAAATAAAACCTAACCTAAGTAAAACTAACACCTAACCTAACCCTGCAATTAAATAAATTCCCTAAATTAAATACAATTAAATAAATTCAATAAAATTAAGTAAATTACAAAAAAACACACTAAATTACAGAAAATAAAAAACAAATTACAAGATCTTTAATAAACTAATTACACCTAATCTAATAGCCCTATCAAAATAAAAAAGTCTACCCAAAATAAAAAAAAAACCCTAAACTAAACTACCAAAAGCCCTTAAAAGGGCCTTTGCTGGGCATTGACCCAAAGAAATCAGCTCTTTTACCTGTAAAAAAAATTACAAACTACCCCCCCAACAGTAAAACCCACCACCCACACAACCAACCCCCCAAATAAAACCCTAACTAAAAAAACCTAAGCTCCCCATTGCCCTGAAAAGTGCATTTGGATGGACATTGCCCTTAAAAGGGCATTTAGCTCTATTGCTGCCCAAAGCCCTAACCTAAAAATAAAACCCACCCAATACACCCTTAAAAAAACCTAACACTAACCCCCTGAAGATCCACTTACAGTTTTGAAGATCCGACATCCATCCTCAACGAAGCCGGGAGAAGTCCTCATCAAAGCGGCAAGAAGTCCTCAACGAAGCCGGGAGAAGTCTTCATCCAAGCCGGGAGAAGTGGTCCTCCAGACGGGCAGAAGTCTTCACCCAGATGGCATCTTCTATCTTCATCCATCCAGTGTGGAGCTGGTCTATCTTCAAGACATCTGGCGTGGAGCATCCTCTTCCAACGACGACTACCCGACGAATGAAGGTACCTTTAAGTGACGTCATCCAAGATAGCGTCCCTTAGATTCCAATTGGCTGATAGAATTCAGCCAATCGGAATTAAGGTTGAAAAAATCCTATTGGCTGATGCAATCAGCCAATAGGATTGAACTTCAATCCTATTGGCTGATCCAATCAGCCAATAGGATTGAGCTTGCATTCTATTAGCCAATCGGAATCTAAGGGATGCCATCTTGGATGACGTCACTTAAAGGTACCTTCATTCGTCGGGTAGTCGTCGTTGGAAGATGATGCTCCGCCCCGGATGTCTTGAAGATGGACCCCGCTCCGCGCCGGATGGATGAAAATAGAAGATGCCGTCTGGGTGAAAACTTCTGCCCATCTGGAGGACCACTTCTCCCAGCTTGGATGAAGAATTCTCCCTGCTTCTTTGAGGACTTCTTGCCGCTTCGATGAGGACTTCTCCCGGCTTCTTTGAGGATGGATGTCGGATCTTCAAAACTGTAAGTGGATCTTCAAGGGGTTAGTGTTAGGTTTTTTTAAGGGTGTATTGGCTGGGTTTTATTTTTAGGTTAGGGCTTTGGGCAGCAATAGTTAAATGCCCTTTTAAGGGCAATGCCAATCCAAATGCCCTTTTCAGGGCAATGGGGAGCTTAGTTTTTTTTAGTTAGGGTTTTATTTGGGGGTTGGTTGTGTGGGTGGTGGGTTTTACTGTTGGGGGGGTAGTTTGTATTTTTTTTTACAGGTAAAAGAGCTGATTTCTTTGAGGCAATGCCCCCAAAAAGGCCCTTTTAAGGGCTATTGGTAGTTTAGTTTAGGCTAGGGGTTTTTATTATTTTGGGTGGGCTTTTTTTATTTTGATAGGGCTATTAGATTAGGTGTAATTAGTTTAAAGATCTTGTAATTTGTTTTTTATTTTGTGTAATTTTTGTTGTTGTAATTTAACTAATTTTATTGAATTTAGTTAATTGTATTTAATTTAGGGAATTTATTTAATTGTAGTGTAGTGTTAGGTTTTAGTGTAAAATAAATAGATCTTATATTAGAGTTCTTGGAACTCTGGTATGTTATTTATACACAATTTAAAGGATTGTTTAGCTGATTAGTGCTGATATACCGTTTGTGTTTGTTTTTAGGTTTTAGTGTAACTTAGGTTAGGTTTTATTTTACAGGTCAATTTGTATTTATTTTAGCTAGGTAGTTATTAGGGTTAGGGTTAGAGTTAGGGTTAATAGTTAATAACTTTTTAGTAACTATTCTACCTAGTTAAAATAAAAACAAACTTGCCGGTAAAATAAAAATAAACCCTAAGCTAGCTACAATGTTACTATTAGTTATATTGTAGCTAGCTTAGGGTTTATTTTACAGGTAAGTATTTAGTTTTAAATAGGAATTATTTAGTTATTAATAGTAGGTTTTATTTAGATTTATTTTAATTATAAGTTAGAGGGGGGTTAGGGTTAGCAAAATAATAAAATAATCTAGCACATTACAGCACTATATTATTGCTTTTTTGTGTCCCTTTAAGGGTTTTTTTTTTTACTCATTTTGGAATTGACACTCTATATTTCTCTTATTTTGCAGTTTATTGCTAATAGTTCTGGCTGCGATATAGCTGAAGTAGTCGACTGCTTGAAGAGGAAAACAGAAGAAGAGATTCTTACGATTACTAGGACAATGGTACTTTACATAATCATTGGTTGCAAGCATAAATCATTTATTCATTATACATTTCTTGCTCAATATTAAACAAAGGTGTGGCAGGTACCTCCTACCTGAATACATTGCTGCCAAAAAAAAACTTTCAGAACTGGCAGAGACATAAGCTCAAAGATGAAAAACAAACATAGTTTGAATTGTGACTCTTTGGCATTTAGATTCAATACCACAGAGATCACTTTCCCATGCTTGGCATGAAACAAGAGCTTTAATAACAGGTGTTTAACTGTACTCAAGACTTTGAATAACTTGCAAAACATTTAATTAACTATTTGATGTATAGACAGAAAATATATGTGAGGTTACATGAATGATTTAGATCATTAAACTCATAAAGAGTACTGACACATAAACTTACAAATGATACTGTTCTATGATGATTTCACATCTTACCTACTCTCTGTTCTGGCTCAGACTAACAGTCCCATGGTGCACTGGGTAAAAATGGAAGCAGACTTTGGTCAGCGATCTAGTAAAGAAAATTTGTTGCACTGGATAATATTCCAGGTTATTTTAAGAAGTACATTTTCCTGAGAATCAGAGGTTAAAGCAAAATTATTTATGTATTTTTACGTTATTTTTCAAGAGTTAATGTGTCTTTTTGGTGGATCTTTAGCTGTAGAGGTGGGAAATAGAGGCATTGGATGGGATACATTTCATGTTGGGAAATATAGGCCCATATAGGTTTATGTAAACTACTGTAGTGGTAACATCAAACATCTCCATAGACGTTAAAGGAAATACTTGTTACCACCAGTTGTCCTATAGAGGACACATAATCTCCATAAATCACTAAATGCAATACTCTAGTTTTCATGAACTATAGTCATATACCACAGCATCAGCATCAGTTGGGGTTGCTGTTCAGTTGATGTCGGAGAATAAAAATCAACAAAAGTATAACACTTCAGATCAGATCACTCATTCACTTTCCACATCCAGTCCTTAGCCAAATCTACCTCAAAAACATCTCTAAAATCTACCACTTCCTCACACAAGACACAACTAAGATTTTATTCCCCACTTTCATTATTTCCATTCTTGACTATTACAAGTCCATCATATGTATTTATGTGTTTATATGTGTATATTTGTCTGTAAACACATACACACACACACACACACATATATATATATATATATATATATATATATATATATATATATATATATATATATTTATGCATATTTAGCCATGTATATGTATGTATCTCTATGTTAAAGTTCTTTCCTTTTCCGGCCTTTTTCTTTTTCTAACACCTGAGACCTCATATCTTTGAGCCTTTATAACTTTTGATGGTGTTTTTATGAGTGTAACTGTACTTTGTAAAGTATTTTTGATGTGTTTTTGTTTTGCAAAACAGTTAACCAGAGCTCTGAGGTCACACTAACCTGATGCGTGTTACTTCAATTGTGCTTAAGTGATCGTGTTTACTTTCCACTTGTAATACCTGCACACCTTTCTATATCATGCAGCAGTAACAGTAAAAAAAGGTTATTTTAAAATGACTATTGTTTCTGGTCAGTTTGAAATGGCTGCCAAGCTCTGTCTACTGATGACATTAAAAGCTTCACTAGTTACAAAGACTCACTAATTAGATTCAACAGACTGTCAATGCTATTCAGCAGAGTGCATAGATGCAGCCCTTGATGTATTTAGTGGGCAGAGCTTGGCAGCTATTTCAAAGTGAAAAGAAACAATAGTCATTTTAAAATAACTGGGTTGCTTATGCAAAACTAGGGAATGGTTAATAAAGGGATTATCTATCTTTTATAATAATACAAATTCTGGTGTAGACTGTCCCTTTAATTTAAAGTAATACTTTAAGATAACTAAGGTGTAGACTGTCCCTTTAATGTTTTCAATTCACCAGTCCTTACCATAATTATGTTGTCTATATAACGCAACCATATGCTTGAATATTGTTGTAATAAAATATGGGGATAGGCAAACATGTCTTCAAACATGCCCATATATATATGCCCGTGTGTTATGGAGCCATATTAACACCCATAGCATTGCCTCTACATTGCATATAATATGTATCTTCAAAGAAGAAGTAATTATATTTTAACACCACTTCTAATAATTCAATAATTAAATTCTTTTGAGATATAGTATATTTTTTAACTTTATCTTATACTTTTATTAACATCCAAAGTAACTAAAATTATATTATAATGTATTACATCAATATCCGGCAATTTAATAATGAGTTGTGAAGAATCCTCTAAAAAAAAAAAAAGGGTAATTTTAATACTATTTGTTTCAAAACTTTGTCTAAAAAATTTGTTATATTTGAGAAGATAGAATTTACTCTTGCCAAGATTGAATGCCCAGGAGGATGTCTGAAGTTCTTATGAACTTTCAAATAAATACTCATTCAGTTTTTTATCTATTAATCCATTAGTGTATGCTTCATTAAATATTTCACTAAGGATACCTACCCTGTATCGCTTTAAATGGATTGCATTTATTTCCTCGAGTAACAAATTATAATTAAAGGACATTCCTTGATAAGAACATATTTCGTATTTAATTTAATCAATTTCCTTATTAAAGGGATAGTAAAGACCAAATTAAATTTTTTTGTTTCAAATAATTTTTATTAACAATTTTCAGATAATATACATAGCTCAAACAGGCAGTTAACATACGGTGCATAATATAGTAAGTATTAACATTCTGTATATTCTGTATAAACCTGAGAGTGATTTAGCATTTGAGTTAACAAAGGAAGTAAAGATAGTGATAAAGGACCGATTTTAAGGGAAGAAAAGAGAGAGAAGAAAGGGACCGAGGGGGAGGTGAAGAGAAAGGGAGGTAGAAGCAGTGTAAAATGAAAATTTTCCCTCGCACTGTGTAAGTCCAACTTGGTTAGGGGATAGTATACTGACTTATGCACGGGTGTAAATGGTCAGTGGTTTAGTACTACAGAAATCTCCTCTACACATTATGGCGTTCTTTGTTCCCAAAGAAAAATGATATCAAGTATGAAATCCTTTTTCCCTATAAAACAATAGTGTCTCTTCTCTAGGGATAGTAGATACGTTAGCTCCGATTCCCATTGTTGGAAAGTGGGGGGGTGTTGTTGCTTCCACAACCTAGGCATAAGTCGTTTGGCACATGTGAGCATCAGCTGTAGTAATTTTTTGCGATAGACGCATTGTATATCTGGAACTAAGTTTAATAATATCATTGGGGCAGTGAGAGTAAATTGAGTACTCACGGTAACGTTAATACATTGTTCTATTTGGGCTAAAAAATTAGACAATTTATCGCATGACCACCATATATGGGCTAAAGTGCCAACCTCTCCACAATGCCGCCAACAGATCTGATTGGCCCCTGAGAATATTTCAAACAGTCTCTGGGGGGTAAGGTACCATCGTGAGATGATTTTATAATTAAGTTCAGTCAGTACCAAGGATATTGAAGCGGAATGTGTCATATGGAAACATCGTGACCAATCCTCTTTTGGAAGTCTGAGCTGAAGCTCTGTCTCCCATTTATTGGCAAAGGAGGGTAATCTAGTTGCAGGTGGGATCCTAAGTAGTTTGTGTGTAATGGATAGGTGGGATTTATGTATGTCCAGGTTAAGGCATAGTTTTTCGAAGGGTTTAAGTGCACGGAGGCAGTCATTTCTTTGCGGACAGTCAAGGATAGCCTGTCGGATTTGGAGATAGGAAAACCAGCTGTGAAATGGAGAACCTAGGGAGTCTCTTAGAGAGATTCTATCCTTAACCAAGGAAGAGTCTGTAAGTAGAAATATAGGCAGATTTTTGTGGCTCATGATTTCAGTCTCAAATTTAAATTGGTGTCGTCGAAAAAAGAGTGTATTACTTAATATTGGGGTCATGGGTGAGATTGGAGTAGAAAGGGTGTTGGGATGCTGGATAAGGGAATCCCAAATGGCAAGTGTTGTTTTAATACTTTCATTAAGCTTGATCATGGGGGGTATATGGGGTTTGGGGAGCCAACAGAGGTCTTGCATCGAGGTTTGCTGGAGAAGGGCTGCCTCAATTTGTACCCAGATTTAAATGAAGAATTATGATTCCACACTACTATTCGAGCGAGGTGTGCCGCCCTGTAATATAATGATAAATTTGGGATATTAAGACCTCCTTCTTCTTTTCTCAAGTATAGTGTATGGCGAGACACTCTTGGTTTTTTATAAGCCCAGATAAAAGATTCTAACATTCTTTGTTGTGTGCGTAAAAATTGTCTTGGTATTGTGATAGGAAGGGCTTGAAATAAATAAAGATACTTAGGAATAATCATCATTTTTATGGCGTTTATTCGGCCTGTCCAAGATAAATGTCCCTGTTTATGCCACATATCCAGTAATGGGAAGACGACAGTTTGAAGTTTTAGAAAGTTCTCGTGGAACAAATCCTGAGGGTTTTTAGGAATATTAAGTCCCAAATATCTTAGTGAGCTTGTGACAGCAAAGGGGGTATCATTTTGGAGGAAGTCTAGTTCTGTGGGGTTTATATGAATGGGAATGATGCTTGATTTCTCCATATTTATAGAATAATTAGAAAACTGTTTATATAACTCTAATACTTGTATGAGGGCGGGGAGAAAGGTTTTTGGTGCCTGTAATGTGAAGATAATATCATCTGCAAAAAGAAGACAAGTCTGATGGATATTACCGAACGGGATGCCAGTGATATTAGGGTCATTTCTGATTTGAATTGCAAGTATTTCCACTGAAATGGCAAACAGTAGGGGAGATAACGGGCACCCCTGTCGGGTGCCGTTAGATATTTGGAAAGCTTGGGAAATTGTGTCATTAACTTTTATCCTAGCACAGGGGTTATTGTAAAGTGCTTGTACTCTGGCTATAAATTTGTCTGGGAAACCAAACCTTGACAGGGCCGACCACATAAACTGCCAGTCGACCCTGTCAAAGGCCTTCACGGCGTCTGTGGAGAGGAGAACAAGGTAACCTTTAGAATTGTGGGAGGTAAAGAGAGCATGGAGTAGTCTAGTGGTATTATCTTTTGCCTCACGGCCCCTGATGAATCCGACCTGGTCTGGATGGATGACTTTTGGAAGGATAGGATTAAGGCGGTTTGCCAGGATCTTAGCGTATATCTTGATGTCAACGTTTATTAAGGAGATTGGTCTATAACTGCCTACGTTGTCCTTAGGTTTATCAGGTTTAGGATTACTGTAATCATAGCTTCTAATAGGGGCTGAGTGAAAGAAAGACCTTGGTCTATAGACTGAAATAGTTCAAGTAAATGAGGGCTGACATTTCCAATTAAAAGTTGAATTTGGACGAAAGAGCATCCGGACCAGGTGACTTACTTCCTGGGAGAGATTTGATTGTACGTATTATTTCCTGTAACGAGATGGGTGCATCTAATATGTCCAGATCCTCCTGTTGGACCGTGGGGACAGTAATTGAGTCAAAGAATGACTTCATCTTATCTCGCCTCTCCAGATCGTTTGTGTTGTTATTGATATTATATAGTGAAGTGTAGTATGAGACGAAACTAGTTTATATGTCTTCATTTTTAGAGCTACTGGTTCTTGAGCTGTTTTTGATGGAATGAATATATGAATTGAGTCTCTGTTGTTTTAGGAATCTCGCCAGCATTCGCCCCGCTTGATTAGATTCTGCAAAAAATTTCGCCTTAGAGGTCATGGCATGCATATACGCATTTTCAATCAAGAATTTATTAAGAGTGTCCCTTGCTTCCTTTACTTCATTTAGTTTTTGCAAAGATTGAGGGTCTTGTTTATGAGAGTTTTCTTTAGCAAGGAGAATGCTGGTTAGAGTCAAACTGGGTAGATCTCTGTTTTTTGAGTTTTGCCGTTAGCTGTATAATGATCCCCCTAATAAAGGACTTATAGGATTCCCAATTATTGGCAGTGGTAGTGTCAGAAGAAATATTAAACTCAAAGAATTTGTCTGTGCGCTTAATTAATTGGTCAATGATGTAATTATCTGTAAGGGTATGTTAGTTCAGTCTCCAATTCAACCTATGGTTGGGTTTAGTTGTCCATTTAAACGTAGATCTAACTAGACTATGGTCGGACCAGGAAGTGTGTGAAATCTTAGAGTACATTAAGTTCGTAAGGGAGGCCTGATCACAGAATATGTAGTCGAGACGTGTGTATGAGCGTTGTGGGTGAGAGAAAAAAGTGTAATCTTTGGTAGCTGTGTGCACCATTTTCCATGTGTCAAATAACGTAAGTGATTGAAGTAAAGTGTTATTGTTTTTAATCTGAGAAAGTCTGAGATAGGATTGACCTGTAGATGTATCCAGAGAAGGATTCGATGGGAAGTTAAAGTCTCCTCCTAAAAGGATAGGGCCTTTGGCTATGTCAAGGAGCTTATTAATAACTTTGCGGAAGAAACAAGGAGTAGGTTTATTTGGGGCATAAATATTTGCTAGAGTAATGGGTTTACCATAGTAAAGACCTACCAAGATCAAAATCCTGCACTCAGTGTCACAATATTTTTGCAGTAAGTCAAATGAAGCTTTGCGTTTAAAAAGGGTGCAAACACCATTGTGTCTGGTTGGGCCCGAGCTAAGGTAATATTGGTTGTAGTATCTAGTAGGGAGCTTTGGTTCATGTTTTTTTTTAAAGTGAGTTTCCTGGATCATCACAATATCCAGACTCTTTTTATAAAAGTCATATAGAGCGATTGACCTCTTTTCTGCCGAAAGAAATCCTTTTACATTTTGAGTGGCAATAGTAAATGACCCATTAAAAATCTGAGGTTGCATTGTCAGTACTATATGTTATGAAATAGTAACAAGAAAAACCAGTAGTAATTGCGGGGATGTTGATAAGGGATTATGTAGGCGGGAGGATGGAGAGTTCAGTAAGAAGGATAAAGAATAGTTCAGAACTGATGTAATCTGGTATAGAGGATTTAGGTGTAAGCTCTGGTTTAAGTATAACATAGGCAAAAAAGAAGGGAGGCTGTTAGGCAAGTTGGACATGAAATCTATATGAAGTGAGATTTGAAAAGCAAGAGGATTAAATAATTCTATTCTATTTGTGAACCTTTGACAGTTCAGCCGTATCTCAATTAGAATAGTTAAACGAGGCAGTAGTATCTTAAAGCTAGAATACGACAAATAGAATAAGGTAACCTCGTTTCACTCATTTCTAGAACAGATATACATGGGGAATATGCATAAACATAAAGACACAAAATTTGAAAAACACTTTGAGCAGGCATCAAAATAATGGATGACCCTGAGGTACGTTTCAGCAGCATGGTTATAGGGTAAATGTACTATTATATTAAACATTGCATGTGTCAGTGCTGACTGAGAAACAGTGAGAGTACTATGATTACAGATTTTCTCAGACTGACTTATGCAGGATCTAAACAAAGGTCCATATAGATTTGCGCTGGTAAAGGTTATGATATCAACATTATTGAGTTATGCTGATATGATTTTCAACGAGTTTAATCTTAACTTGAAAGCTTGGTGTAAGGGTGAGGGGTGCTGGGGAAGTCACGGCATTCAATATAATAGTAACAAGCGGGGTCGTGAGAATATCTAGACTATATTAAAAGAGTCTCAGAGTATTCCTTCAGTTATCAAACTAGAGGGGATATGCCATGGGTATACGGTATATAAAAAAGCGGTATTAATTTTATTTCCGTAGTAGAGCTGACTGGAGTAATTACTCCATACATTAACTAAACTAATTGGTATAACTTTGCAATAATCAACATATAACAAATATCAAAGAACAGGCTGTAAATTCTGTAATTTCACAGAAGGTGTAGCGAAACAGATAGTATAACCTTCAGCGGATCTGTAACCATAACAATTCTATCTCGGTCATAACAACTTTGAAAACTATAGTAAGTGCAGGTATTTATCATAGCAATAAAATCCGGAAACATATAGTTCAAAAAGTCTCTAGACGAAGTCTCTGAAAAACCTGGAAAAAAGGAATATCAAGTTAACAGAGTAAAGATATTAACAATAGGATTATATAGGTACGTGTCCTTTCTCAAGGTGGATCTTCGGCAGTATTGGTAGGATTCATTTGTCTTCTTTTATTCTGTTTCATTGTAGATTCCTGCCAAGGACGCCTCTGAGGCTTAGGAGGTTCTTGTTTAGCTGGTGCTGATGATTGGACGGAGGAATCTGTCAAATCTGGGGGAGGTAATCCCAGATGTTGACAAAATTGCTCGGCGTCCGGCGGGAAGAGGCACTCAAATTTTCTTCCATTTTTGACCACAATGACAGAGGTTGGAAAACCCCACCTATATGGAATTTTTAAGGTGCGCAGATGAGAGGTCAAAAAGGCAAAATATTTTCTCTTTTGGAGCGTCCGAGCTGAGAGATCTTGGAATACTTGTATACGTTGACCTTGGAATATGAAAGCTAGTTGTTTTCTGGAGTGGCTATAGATAAGCTCTCTATGTTGAAAGTTTTGGAAATGTACAATTACATCCCGGGGGGGGGGGGGGGCGAGCCTTCAGGGGGCTTAGGGCAGAGTGATCTGTGGGCTCTATCAAGGATGATTTCAGGAGGGTCACCAGGACTGTTTTTCATTAAGTCTGCGAATAATGATTGCAAATAGTCTCGCATTTCTGCCCCAAGAACGTTTTCAGGAATTCCTCTAAATCTTAAATTACTTCTTCTAGAGCAATTCTCTAGGTCGTCTAATTTGTCTTCTAATTCTACCATACGTTGGTGATGTTGGAAGGCTTTTGTAGAAAGATTTGCTATTTTTTGAGCTGCCACATATTCATGTTCTTCCAGTGTATCCACTCTGTAGCGGAGTTCAGAAATGTCTTTCTTTAGGTCCGCGCATTAAGTTTTAATGCTCGCTTTGACTTGTTCAATAAGGGCTTCCATAGCTCCATAAATAATAATGTCATCCTTTCCTATTTCATTACTTTGTGCTTGTTCTCCCATTGTAGCATCTGTAGCCTCACAAGAGCTTTCATCTTGAGATGTTTGCAGAGGGTCTAGGTCTTTGTTAGATCTCTGTTTTTCTGTCTGCTTGAAAAAGGAGCTCATTGTGTGTATATAGTGTATACAGTGTGTATAACGCAAGTGTGCAGTGATCGAACTGTTTCCTTCTTTAAGAGCAAGTGTCCAGTAATAAAGTTATACAGTGAGTAATTTGTAGATAGAAGGTTTCTATGTATGCTTTACAAATATAGGTGCACAGATCCCAGAATATATCAAGTTGAGAGGATATATCAGCGCCAGCGTGATTTACAACTTTGAGCCCCAAGTTATCATGGCGTATTAGGGAATGGGAGCCAGTTAGCAAGTAAGTCGCACCAAATTTTGATGTTGAATAATACAAAAGAAGTCACCTTTATTTCCTTGTATGGTACTCTGGGCAGTCTGGTATATCCTTGTAGTTGGTACCGGAGGATTATTGATCTGCAAAGTTCTGTGACTCAGCCTCAAACCAGCATGGCTGTCATAGTTGCGGTCTAGGCATCACCTATAAATGCAGGGTGATCACCGGGTGTTCCGGGGCAGATGTATAGGTCCTGCATAAAGATATCTCCCAAGTTGCTGTTGCTATATGCTTATATGTCCAACTTGCTTAGAGAGCTTCAATGAAGTGCGGCCATCTTTGTCAGCCGCTCGCCCCGCCTCCCCAAATTAAATTTTTATGATTCAGATAGAGCATGTCATTTTATACAACTTTCTAATTTACTTGTATCATCAAATTTGCTTTGTTCTCATTGTATTCTTAGTTGAAAGCTAAACCTAGGTAGGCTCATATGCTAATTTCTAAGCCCTTGAAGGCCACCTCTTCATTTGCCAGTTTTCACAGCTAAATGGCGTTAGTTCATGTGTTTCAAAGTCAGCACTAATTGCCTGAAATGCAAGTCTGTCAAAAGATCTGAGATAAGGAGGCAGTCTGCAGAAGCTTAGATACAAGATAATCACAAAGGTACAAATTCTATTTCTATAACAGTGTTGGTTATACAAAACTGGGGAATGGTAAATAAAGGGATTATCTATCTTTTTAAACAATAAAATTTTTGGTGTTTACTACCCCTTTAACTAAAGAAAATAAGTTTCTACTAGATGGAAATTAGTGTAAGGTATAAAATCTGATTTCACATACAGATCATAATCTTTAATTTTAAAATAACATTTTCCTCATTTGTAGTTTCCTTTCCTTCTCTTTTATAATTTTTAGAAAAATATGATTTTAAGTTTTAAGTAAAGTTTTAAGTAAAAAGTCTAAGCCCTTCAAGGTATTTGTTGGGCAAAAATTATTTAGACCTTTATTTAGTAAGTCTATTTGTGTTTTAGAAAATTAATTACTGGATATATTAATAACAAGCTCCTTTATCATTTTATTTTCTGCTTTTCTGAGAGGCCTTTTGGTTCCTCTTGTGCTTTTTGCCGCCCCGCCTGTCATTTCTATCGTCCCTCTGTGAGGTATAAGAATCCCGGAGTTGTGGCCGTTGTCGCTGGCGTTTTTCCTAGGTGCCTTTGTAGTCTTGTATCCCACTTCATGGGAGAATTTTTTTTTGTGATCTTTATTACTTTTACTGAACTCCTCCAACAGTGTATCGATTTGTGTCTTCAGATTTGTGAATGTAGATTTGCCATGTAGATAGTTTTCCAATTTTTTTAACCTTTTCTTGGTTAAAGGGACACTGAACCCACATTTTTTCTTTCATGATTCAGATAGAGCATGCAATTTTTTTTTTTAAATATCTTTATTTTTAATGTGCAACAAACAGACATCATTAGGTACTTACATCAAGGATCAAGCAATATAGGGTTACAAAACACATGATACCTTCAGTTATACAGCAGATTGCATGAGGTGTTTTTGAACTGAATCCTGGAAGGCAATACAGTCCGTCTTGCACTATTTTTCACTTAAACAAAATCTATACATAAAATGTAACAAAGTCTCAACTATCGGCTGGCGTGGTAACTCTCAAACGACCTCCTCCATCTTAACTCACCTCCTCCCCCAGGGAACCCCCTCAACCAAAATTTCCGGTTTACCATTCTCCTCTCAGTGTTGCCTCCAACATGTATTCTGTGTCTTTGAATGGTGCTAGGACTGTGGTGCGTGAGCTATCTGGCAGTGTGCGGATGAAGGGAGCCCACTTGTTACAGAAGGCCCGGACTCTAGCGGATCTGTCACCCAGACCGTCGGCTTGTTCAATAAATAGTTGATGCATTAGTGTCTGTTTTAACTGTGCTACAGTAGGTGGATTTCGTTTGAGCCAATTTTGAAATATCAAATGTCTTGCCATAAGGACTATATTATAGATAAATAAGCTAGCTTGTTTAGGGATATCCACAAAGTCTAGGAACACTACATTCCGAAACGACCAGTCACTCTGGGGAGCGCGGATGTTAGTTTTTGTCCAGTATGCCGTCATTTTCCAAAATCTAATTAAAGCTGGGCAATTCCACACCATGTGTTCTATATCTGCATCTACCAGACTACATCTAGGGCATTTATTATCTCTGTTCGATTTCCATCTCTGGAACACTCTAGGGGTGACATAACTGTTATGAAGTAGTTTAAAGTGTGATTCTCTCACTTCTGATGAGAGAGAAGCTAGTTTAACTTTATGTATGCTTTCTTCAATATCTACAGTTGTTACAGCTGTTCCCAGCCTCTCACTCCAAATGTCAGTTATCTAATTTATGCAGTCAGTCCCTGCCTGTCTGTTCATTTTCGTGTAAAGTGGTGATATGGATGTGATACCGTGTTTCGCTAGTTCTATACTCTGTAGTATGGCAGTTTGGTCTCTGTTACTTCCTTCTCTGCGCAACTCATTGAAAAAAGTGTCTGGCCTGCAGGTAGGCATAATGGTGAGTACTGGGCAAGTTGAACGTCTCCCTTAAGGATTCAAAGGTCTGCATGTGTCCCCCTTCCCTCATCACTGTTTGACCTACTGTGCGTAGTCCCTGGGTCCTCCAGTGACTGAAGGCTTTAGTTGATATACCTGCAGGAAACTCAGGGTTTCCACACCATGGTAAATATGAGGTCAGTCTGTGGTCGCCCCCTAGCTTCTTACAGAACTGTCTCCAAGCTCTCGTGGGTTGGCTTAGAATTTCTATATGTTTTAAATGCTTAGTTGCTTGAGCCTGTGTCATATGTGGGATCATCTTGAGTGCCCACGGCTTCGTCAATTTGCCTTCCAACCCAAGATCTGTAAACTGTCCCTGCCCCGTCATCCAATCTATAACAAATTTACATTGAGCTGCCCAATTGTAAAGCTCAAAGTTAGGTAGTGCTAGCCCCCCTTTCTCCCTTGGGGCTGTAAGTTTGAGGTAGCTAATCCTGTTTTTTGTGATTCCAGAGAAATTTGAGCACTCTCCCTTTGATGTTGGTCAGGTCTGAGTGTCGTAAAATCGCTGCCAGAGTCTGAAAAACATAGAGTAACTTTGGGAAATAAATCAATTTTTATAAGTTCAACCCTCCCAGATAAAGACAAGGGCAACCGAGTCCAACCCCCAATCAAATTATCTAGTTTTTTAATCAAGGGACCATAGTTGATGGAGTACCATTTACGGGGATCTAGGTGCAGTGTGATTCCCAGGTATTTGAAATTTCCATCTACTATTTTGAAGTCATATCCAAGGATATGTTTTTCTCTCTTAGACAATAACCAGAGGAGTTCAGTTTTGTCAGTATTGATCTTATACCCAGAGACCAAGCCGAACTCTTCAATGACTTTCATCAGTTTTGGGATATTTACATGAGGATCCTGCACATAAAGTGCCATGTCGTCAGCAAAAAGCGAGAGACATGCAGGGTCAACTCACCTATGCGCATTCCCTGCATTGTCTGCCTTATCTTTACTGCCAATGGCTCTATGGCCATATCGAAGAGGAGTGGGGAGAGAAGACAGCCCTGCCTAGTGCCTCTATGGAGTGTGAAGGGTGGGGTAGGTGTGCCATTGACCAAGAGGGATGCCTGCGGCCTACTATAGAGATTTTCAATTGCCTTAACAAATGCGCCCTCCACCCCCATCTTGCCCATGGTAATGTAGAGATGTTCCCACAACACCTTATCGAAGGCTTTTTCCGCGTCTAGGAATAACAGGGCCGCCTCCGCCCGCCCCTCTGTGTCTGATTTATTCTGTGCCATGTTCCAGTAATACTGTATAATCGTTTGTACCCGTCTGATATTGAGCACTGAAGATCTCCCCTTAATAAAACCCATTTGATCCCCGTGGATCAGTGAGGGAAGGATATTGGCTAGTCTGTTTGCGAGAATTTTGGTCAGAATCTTGTAGTATTGGTTGAGTAGTGAAATGGGCCGGTATGATTGTGTCAGGAGGGGGTCTCTTCCCTTCTTCGGGATAATACTGATATTAGCCTCAGCAAATCTGGGGGAGGGTCTAGCTTCATCGCTGAGCATGTCGTTAAATAACCGTGTTAGAATTAGGCATATCTCAGTTCCCATGATTTTATAGAACTCTGCCGGCAAGCCATTAGGTCCTGGGGTTTTATCTAGCTTTAGATCTTTAATTGTGGCCTGAATCTCATTTGGGGTAATGGGGCAGTTAAGTTTGTCAAGTTGCGTATGGTCTATTGTCGGCAGTTGTAGGTGCTCCCAGAATTTATCTCTGTCGCTAGGGTGTACCCTCTGTGTTGTGTAGAGGTTCTTATAGAAGTCAGTGAATGCCTTTTGGATGTCCTTTTCCTTATTTAAAATAGCATCGCCCTGTCTAATGGCTAAGATGGGGTTTCTCTTGTTGGACAGTTTCGTTATTCTAGCCAGCAATTTCCCGGTTTTACTCCCAAACCTGTAGTACCTAGCTTGTGATTTAGCGTGGGCCTTGTTAGACTGTTGTAGAATGTATTCATCCCTTGTACGTTTAATTTCCTTATATTTAATTCTATTAATATGGTTGGGGTTTCTAAGGTATTTATTTCTGGCATTTAGGATCTGTTATAGTAGTAGCTCAGAGTCAGCTTTACTCTTTTTCTTAATGCCTGCAGCGTAATTGGAGATGACCCCCCTCAGGACGGCCTTAGCTGTCTCCCAGAACAGCAGGGGATTATCCATATGTGCATGATTAGTCTCTGTATATGTAAGCCATTCCCCTAGGATGTGTCTGTAAAAATTAGGGTCTTTGTATAAATATGTTGGAAATATCCACCTATTAGTCTTCCCCCGAGTGGGACCAACATGAATTCTAATCGCCACTGGGGCGTGGTCAGAAATTGTTATTGGGTCTATCTCTGCGGTCGTCACCTTAGGGCAAAGCACCGTTGCCACCAAGAAATAGTTAAGTCTAGCCATAGTGTCTTTCGCCATAGATAAACAGGTATATTCACAACTTTCAGGACATCTGGCTCTCCAGACGTCCCGCAAGCCCAGTGCTCTGTTAAATGTGTGGATCAATAGGGACTCTTTTTTAGACTTTCTAAAAGTCTGGGGGGTGGCTTCTTTCCTATTCGGATTGCGGAACCTATCTGCAGGAACTTGGGGAGCTATGTTGAAGTCCCGCCCAATAATAATGGGCAGTGTTGTGAACTGGATAATCTTAGTTTGTAACTCCCTCCAGAAGTGTTGTTTCTGTCGCTGTGGTCCATAAACCCCAACTAAAGCAAATGACATTCCCTGAAGTTCTAGTTGAAGCATAATGTACCTCCCTTCTTGGTCTACTAGGGTCTTAGTAATAGAGTATGTTAAGTTTTTCCTAAATAATATTGCAACACCCCTAGCCCGGTTTAGTTCGTATGGGGTGTTGATCACCTCTCCTACCCATTTCTGTTTCAATTTTTGGTGTTCTAGTGTCGACAAATGAGTTTCTTCTAATACTGCTATGTCAACCTTTCTAGAATTGAGATAGCGCAAAATTGATCTTCGCTTTTGCGGAGATGTTATGCCACCCACGTTCCAGCTCATGATATGTAAGCTATCCACTATCCCAACCTAGGTTCATGAGAGTCATGTAAGATGTGTGGTTACTACTGAGGAAGCATAATATCTCAATGTGTACAATGAATTTTAACATCTTGTGTGAGGTCTTACCACTCATATGTAGCCTAGGGACATTTCCCCTAGCCAAGGGGTCCCAAGGGGGGAGGAGAGTACCATGCCAGCTAGCAAAAAGGAAAAACAACACAGTTAACAGTAGTAATAAGAATGTTGACAAACAAAACCATAAGTAAAATACATCAAACATAGCCAAATGGCTTTTTTCCATCTCTACAACCTCACAGCTAAGAACGATAGCTGCGCAAAATCTAACTCACTACTACAATGCGCTACGCCTCCCATATTAAATGAATTATGTTACTGCAGAGTTACCTTTTTTATGTTTTGTATTTGTATTTCTTCTGTCTCACTCCTTCCCTTCCCTATGTGACCTCCCTATCTTTGCCTACTTAGATATATCTGCCTACTTGTGTCTGTATGTCTCCCCTACAGGAGGTCAGGGAGATTCTTGCCTTGATTAAGTGCTTTTTTGCCATCTTGTTCTAGTTATCTGAACCTAGGGCAGCTCTGCATGAAACTATTGCAATGACATTATATGAGCCCTCTCAAATGGGGAGGGTGATTCTCACCGTGTGATGAGGTATTTAGGTAGGGCCTATCAACTAACTGCGTCTTGGCAATCTCTAATCTCACCTCCTTAAATGTGTTCTCCCTGCATCTGCTTTGAAAAGGCTTGCCTGTAGTGGAATTTGGATATTATTTGGGGTAGGTGGCTTATGTTTCTAAAGGCATAGTGCTGGCCACAGTAGTGACCTAAAACCAACTGTTAAATTGACGTAGCATAAGATGTGTCTCTCTTCTGCCCTAAAGAACAACATGTTCGCAATGTAGGTTAAGTATCCAACAACAGAGAATAAAATCAAATCAAGCAGCACCTATTTCCATGGGTGTATGATCAACAACTCTTACAACATAGAAACAACATAGAAATAACTTGTTTTGTTAACTAAATAGTGATGGAGTACATGTATTCCCACATTGTCTTTCAGCAGTTTGGTCATAAGCAAGTGAAGAGTCCC
Source organism: Bombina bombina (assembly GCF_027579735.1). NCBI lineage: Eukaryota > Metazoa > Chordata > Amphibia > Anura > Bombinatoridae > Bombina > Bombina bombina. The sequence goes on from NC_069499.1 coordinate 1,278,089,309, forward strand.
CAGTGGTTATCTCATCCCTCCACCCCCTCATCAAACTATCACAGTGGTTTGTACATATTACCAGTCCCTTAGGTGTGAGACTCCAACTCTTTAGGTTTCCTTGTCTATTAGTTCTTGTTCCAGCCTCAGGAATTTTTGCAAGTGTCTAGGGTCATCAAAGAATTTAATACCCTGCTGGGTTTGGAGTTTGAGCTTCGCCAGGAACAGCAAGGCCACAGAGCGGCCTGCCTCAATTAACGACTTACAATATGGGGAAAACTCTCTCCGTCTCCTGGAGATCTCTGCAGAATAGTCCTGAAAAATTAGGATCTTCTTCCCTTCAAACATTAGTGGAGAACATTGACGGTAGGCTCTCAAGAGTAGGATTTTATCTTTAAAGTTGAGGTAGCGTATCATCACCTGTCTGGGACCTCTGGACGTTTTAGGGTCTTGGTTGATGTTCCCTACTCTATGGGCTCTTTCAGCCACACATGGTATATGTTCCTGGTGTAATTTCAAAAGGGTAGGTAATGTTTTTTCTGCAAACTCTAATAAATCGGTACTCAAAACAGATTCTGGCAGGCCCACAATTCGCAAATTGTTCCGCCGAGAGCGGTTTTCTAGGTCATCGATTTTGTCGGTTAATAGCTTGTTCTGGGCTTCCAATGCTGCTACTCTGTTGAAACTTTCATGTTGTCTGATTTCGCCATCACTGACTCTCTGTTCCATGTGTTGAAACCTGGAAGAAAACGACTTAAATTCCGATGACAAGGAATCCATCCCCGTCTGCAGTTGCTCAGCGGAGAGCGGAGATTTGAGACACTATAGGATGGGTGTCAGTTGTTGGCTCATCCCCAGCATCAGTTGCCATACCTTCCACAGCATGAACCTCTACAACAGACTTGGAACTCTTGTCTTGATGTTTTTGTCTCCCTGACATTGTGCCAGTAGTCTTCACAAAACTTGTGTAATACCTCTGCATGCACTATGTGTCTGTTCAAGATAGAATTAGGAAAGTCCATAAGAAACTGTTTAATCAAGGGCAAAAAGGAGGGGGATGTATTTGCAGGTCTCGTTTTTAGCAACTCATATTGTTACCTCCAAATGAGGTTTGGGTGGTCGGGGGGCGCAGCGCAGCAAGAAAGGTCTATCTCAGCTCCAGCAATTTTCCATCTCCATAAAAGCCCTCCAGATATCTGTACATGATCTGCATGGTCAAACCTTTCCACTCTATACCGGCTTAACTGGAGGTGTGTGACAGGCCCGCTATAGGCGTTTGTGTGTTAGCTAAGTCTTTTCTAGAAGATCCTGCTGTCTTTTCCTGTCTCCCCTTTTTTTCTCTTATGTTTCTGCGTATGGCACTTTGCCGAGTTCTGGATTCTGCTTTAGTACTGTGTGTCGGCTGCCAGTGTATATATAAAAAAACAGTCACTAACGCTCCGTGTTGCGTTAAGGCCCACCTGCCACGTGGGTAACAACCTCCTCCAAGTTGTCTGAAAGTATCACTGGTCTGTGCTATGCTTAGGCTTGGGATATCTGTGAGGTATGTCTGTTGTGGTATGGTTTTAGTTTAGGTCCCTTAAGCGTGTATACAGGGTAGAAATACAGACCTCTCTCGCTCCGTGCTGTTAAGATGGCGGCTTCCCGCCATACGGTCCTGGCATCTCCGTTGCTTGGTATATGTCCGAGTTGCTTTTTCCCTTTTTCCTGCCAGCCGTCCCCGTCAAGAGAGGTTAGTTGGCCCTTGGGACCCAAATAAGGATCTTGTAGTGCCACGTACGTGGCCTCACCTCGTATGAAATTCTCATCCCGGTGGGGGAGCCGATGTCCGTGGCTCCTTACTGCAAAGCTATCCAGACAGGTTCCGTCAGCTACCTGTCAAGGTTGGCAAGTTTTTTGGGCAGGATTGGTATAAGGTTCAGGAGTTATCCTGAGCAGGTCCACGGAGCTCCTTCTTCGTGCGACCGCTCTCTCTGCCCGCCCACCGGAAGTCCCAGAGCATGCAATTTTAAGCAACTTTTTAATTTACTCCTATTATCAATTTTCTTCATTCTCTTGCTATCTTTATTTGAAAAGCAAGAATGTAAGTTTAGATGGCGGTCCATTCTTGGTTCACAACCTGGGTTGTGCTTGTTGATTGGTGGCTAAATGCACCCACCATTAAACAAGTGCTGTCCAGGGTACTAAACAAAAAATTGTCTGGCTCCTTCTTTCACCACCCTGCCATTTTCGGAATCCACCAGGTATTAATAATTATTATAGTTACTGCAAAATTTGCATACTATATATATATATATTATTGTTTGTTTTTTTTTAAATGAAGAACATCTATAATAATTATTTACATTAATTATTAATATTTTAATATTTTATAATTAATAAATACATAATGCACCTTAATATAACTGTCAGATTAGCACACATGAAGAATTAGTGTACTCCTGTCGGATTGTGCACAAAACTTTACTTCTGGCAGTGTTCATCTGGCCATTTATGTTGCTAAATCTAAAAAAAATCTAAAAAGAAACGTAAATGATGAAAGATTCACAAAAAAATGATCACAACACTGATGTCTTTATACTGTTGTATCTAATTAAACAGTGAGATAATATTACTGCATTAACAGTAACCTTTGTTTCATTTTAGCATTAAAAATAGTTTTTGTTATTGAATATTGAAATATACTCATTGAAAGGGAAATTAAACCAAAACTGTTTCTTTCATGATAAAGATAAAGCATGCAATTTTAATGAACTTTTGATTTATTGCTGTTATAAAATTAGCTTCATTCTCTTTGTAACTTTTGTTGAATGAGCAGCAATGCACTACTGAACTAGCTGAAAATATTAGGTGAACCACTAACAAGAGGCATATGTGTGCAGCCATCAATCAGCAGCTAGTGCACTGCTGCTCCTGAGCATACCTAGGTTTTTTTAACAAACTATGCCAAGAGAACAAAGCAAATTAATTTGGAAAGATGCTTAAAATGGCATGCTCTGTCTGAATAATAAAATACATATTTGGGTTTCATGTTCCTTTAAGCTAAACAATGCAGGAGCATTGTATTCAAATGTATAGAAAATATTACATCATGCTGCTATATTGTCCACACTATATAATGCTGATTTATCTTTACAGGCATTGGGAGCTATACCTCCTTGTGTAGATGGGGTATTTCTTCCCAAAAGCGCAGGGCAGATTTTGAGAGACAAAGAAAGTAACCGTGTTCCCTTTTTGATTGGAGTTAACAATCACGATTTTGGATGGATAATTCCAGTGGTAAGATATATTTACATCAACTCCATTAAAAGTTCTATCATAAATCTATCTTTTTTTTTTATAGAACATCATGATTACATGGAAAGTCAGACTGGCATCAGCACAAATAAATCAGTTCAGTAGTGAGTGACTTATTTGCCAAGGGGAAAATCTTTGGGTTTTTTTTTTCATATTATTAGAGCATTACTTTATTTGCAACTGAAGTGCTCTGTTGGTACTCCCCTGCACATGGTGGGAGCTAGTGCCTCAGTATCTTAACTTTATAGAAACAAGTTTTTAAAGTGTGCTCCAACCTTGGCTGTAGTTTACCCTATGATCCCAAGATAGCTTTATTTCACCACAACTTAGGAAAACTAAAATGGGAACAATGATCTGTTATTATTATATTCTTTTTGGCCTGAAGATTAGCCCTAGTGAGGGCCTAGTTGAAGAAGTTGCCTAGCTGGATATATATCTTAGATATAATTAAGTGCATAAGACAAATGGAAGAGTATGTACACAGCTCTTTGGGTATTATTGACATGTAGACTTTCATCTGTGCACGGTAAGATTACTTTTTAAAGGAAGGTAATACTATCTGATCTGCATTGTTTAGTATCGAATTTCTCCATGGAGCTTTCACCTTGCAGTTCTCTCTGTGAGGGGGCCCACTTTTTTCCCTATCATTTATTTATTTTACTCTGTGTTAATTAGTGTTGACAAGCACTTATAGCTGTTAATTGTACATTAGTTTTCTTTATAATATAAATAGCTTTGATATATAAGAATATGTAACCATTCCAATAGATATTTACACCTATTGCCCTTTCTGGACTTTGTAGTAGTACCCTATACTTTAGGACACATCTCTACATTGAGTTATAATGTCTTTGGCCCTTTCTATTCTTTCGGTCCATTACACAACCTTACATCTCAGTATTTTTTTAAAGTCTGATATTTGATACCCCTTGGTTTAACTCAATCTCAGGGATTTTTTGGGTGTTCTGCATGTTTTTTTAGGCACTTGTCATTGGGGGCATCATATTAGAGGTTAATAACTGTAATGCAGGTGTTGGCGGTGTCAGGGGCAGCAGATTAGGGGTTAATAAGTGTAGGAAGGTGTAGGTGGTGTTGGGGACGGCAGATTAGGGGTTAATAAGTGTAGGTAGGTGGTGTTGATGTCAGGGGAGGCAGATTAGGGGTTAATAAGTGTAAAAAGAGGCTATAAGTTTCATCAATTAGAGAGATGTAGAAAAATGGTTAACACCTATGATTGCGTTACCAAGCATAATAGGTCTAGAGATGATAGTTTTGTTCAGCCAACAATACCAAGAAATAGTAAATATATTGAAAAAACATTTACCAATATTGGCTACTGATAATGTATTAAGTGACTACATCCATAAATGTAAATTTGTTCCTAAGAAATCCAAAACATTAGGACAAATACTATCACCAAGTTTGGTAAAAAATACATCTCAAACTCCAGCTACAAATTGGCTGTCTAGAAAAGGCACCTTCAAATGTGGTGCTAGAATTTGCTATGCTTGCCCTAATATACTCCAAGGTAGATCTTTCTGCTGTACTGCTGATAACAAAGTCTACAACACAGATTTTTATGCCAATTGTTCCACTCAATATGCAGTATATCTGCTTACTTGTAAACTATGTTCCAGTCAATATGTAGGCATGACTTCCCGTAATGTCAGAACTAGATTCAATGAGCACATAAGGGATACTAATAACTATGAGACAGATTCTGCAGTTGCTAATCATTTTCATTATGTTCATTTTTCTAACAAAGCAGAATTGTTTCTACAAATCATTGATGTAGCTATAGTTCCTCCTAGGGGTGGTAACAAGTCCAAAATTTTAGAGAAGAAAGAACTATAATGGATTTTAAAACTTAAAACTCGTCATCCCACTGGTATGAATAGGAAGTGTGACGTAAGTTACTTTATAGATAATTAGGTTTTTTCCAACACTCTAATTTTTGGAATCACTTTATTTTCTTCATTATTTAAGTCATTTATCTATCCATATTTTCATGCCTTGTATTTGTCTCTTATAAGTGGTCATGTCTTTATTTTAGAATATTTAGATATGTGCTTTCTACATATATATTTATAATCCCTGTGCTTTATGTGTTTTGAAATATAATACAGTTTATATAGTATGTATATTGTTGTTCATGAAATATGAAGTGTCATTCACATTGTTTTCATATTGGTCATCAGTTTTATACTAAGTCTGTTTTATACATTACCTACTATTACCCTGTGTCCACTAGGGACATTCTATGTTTTTAAACAGGTTTACAGGCAGTTAAGGGGTTAACATTTCCTTTCTTTCAGCCTATAAATTGTCTAGGTTGTAACATAGACGACAGTCTATGAGTAAGCGCCACTAGGGGGTGCGAAACGCGTAAGACCTCTGTCCACCCTGTCTGTCAGTCCGCCTTTTTACTATTGTTCACGTCTTCAATAAAGGATATATTTTTTACCTCATTTTTTGTGGGTCTGTTCTGTAGTGCATGCCATTTCCCCCGGTCTCATCCACCGGTTTTGGCTATGGCTCTCCGTGAGCTACCTGGGGTCCTTCAGCGTCCTCTCTCCTCTGAGGAATCTATTTCCGGTTCACGCAGAGGACGCCAAAGCTGTGGCTACACTCTCTCTACAGGTTAATAAGTGTAATGTAGGTGTTGGCGATGTCGGGGGCAGCCAATTTGGGGTGTTTAGACTCAGGGTTTATGTTAGGGTGTTAGGTGTAAACATAACTTTTGTTTCCCCATTGGAATCAATGGGGCTGCATTATGGAGTTTACGCTCCTTTATTGCAGGTGTTAGGCTTTTTTTTAGCTGGCTCTCCCCATTGATGTCTATGGGGAAATCGTGCACGAGCACATAAAACCAGCTCAAAGTAGCGCTGGTATTGAAGTGTGGTATGGAGCTCAATTTTGCTCAACACTCACATATTGCCTGCTAACGCCGTTTTTTTGTAAACATGTGATAGCAGCCCTAGAGGGAGGTGAGCGGTGACAATAACTTGCAAGTTAGCACCGAGCCACTCATAACACAAAACTCGTAATCTAGCCGTTTGTTAGCTATATTATGTTGTGTATTTATCTCATTTTTATCTCTATATCTGGGACAAGTTTGGGGCAAAACTTTTCAACAAATTTGTAGATATAATATTGTCCCCTTGCTTTGTAATTAGAGACAAATTTATAGCATAATCCATAAGTAGTAATGTATTCTTCATTTTTATCCCTATATCTACTAGTGCACCAAATGTGGACCAATAATATTGTTTCAATTAGAATTTAGAAAGGGTATACAATTTTAATAGAGTTTCTAATTTACTTTTATTACGTAATATACTTCAATCTCTTGCACTATCGAACATAAGCTTTCTGTGTTTTCAGACTCCCATTGATTTCGATGGCATCCCCGGCCTCAAAGGTTGGCGGATTGAAAACTAGGTATGCTGCGTCGGAATAGACACAAGCGTTCCTGTTAAATGTTTGATAAATTTGGAAAAGGGTCAAGAAGAGTCAAATCTGAATTTGAAACATCTGTAATGACGCAAGCATCTATCTGCGTTGGATTGAGATCGCGGGAGCGTATATTACGTCTACAAATTTCAACATTTGACGATCTTGACACTTTGATAACTACAACGGATCAATCTCACAACAAATACGACGAGGAATTTAAGCGTATTTTCAGTTGACGCTTTGATAAATATGCCCCTATGTCTCAGTTTTAATGTTGCTTTAATGCTGAATCTGAGCCTAACTTACGGCTAGATTTAGAGTATTGTCGGTAACGACCCGCATAGCTAACGCTGGCTTTTTTCTGGCCGCACCTTTAAAATAACTCTGGTATTGAGAGTCCACAGAATGGCTGCGTTAGGCTCCAAAAAAGGAGCGTAGAGCATATTTAACGCAACTTCAACTCTCGATACCAGAGTTGCTTACGGACGCGGCCAGCTTCAAAAACGTGCTCGTGCACGATTCCCCCATAGAAAACAATTGGGCTGTTTGAGCTGAAAAAAAAACGCCAATAGAATACGATCAGCCAATAGAATGCGAGCTCAATCTGATTGGTTGATCGGATCAGCCAATCGGATTGAACTTGATTCTGATTGGCTGATTCCATCAGCCAATCAGAATTTTCCTACCTTAATTCCCATTGGCTGATAGAATCCTATCAGCCAATCGGAATTCGAGGGATGCCATCTTGGATGACGTCCCTTAAAGGAACCGTCATTCTTCAGTTGGAGGTCGTCGGAAGAAGATGGGTCCGCGCTGGAGGTCTTCACGATGGAGCCGGTCCTCATCGGATGAAGATAGAAGATGCCGCATGGAAGAAGATGGTTGCTGGTCTGGATCTACTCTTCTTCCCGGATAGGATGAAGACTTTGGACCCTCTTCTGGACTTCTTCAGCCGTCGGATGATGGATGTCTAGCCCCCGCTTGGGCTTGGATGAAGATTTTGGAGCCAGGACGGATCGGTGATACCTGGTGAGGTGAAGATAAGGTAGGAAGATCTTCAGGGGCTTATTGTTAGGTTTATTTAATGGGGTTTGGGTTAGATTAGGGGTATGTGGGTGGTGGGTTGTAATGTTGGGGGGGGGGTATTGTATGTGTTTTTTTACAGGCAAAAGAGCTGAATTTCTTGGGGCATGCCCCGCAAAGGGCCCTGTTCAGGGCTGGTAAGGTAAAAGAGCTTTGAACTTTTGTAATTTAGAATAGGGTAGGGCATTTTTTTATTTTGGGGGGCTTTGTTATTTTATTAGGGGGCTTAGAGTAGGTGTAATTAGTTTAAAATTGTTGTAATATTTTTCTAATGTTTGTAAATATTTTTTTATTTTTTGTAACTTAGTTCTTTTTTATTTTTTGTACTTTAGTTAGTTTATTTAATTGTATTTATTTGTAGATATTGTATTTAATTCATTTATTGATAGTGTAGTGTTAGGTTTAATTGTAGGTAATTGTAGGTATTTTATTTAATTAATTTATTGATAGTGTAGTGTTAGGTTTAATTGTAGGTAATTGTAGGTATTTTAATTAATGTAGTGTTAGGTTTAATAGTAACTTAGGTTAGGATTTATTTTACAGGTAAATTTGTAATTATTTTAACTATTTTAGCTATTAAATAGGTCTTAACTATTTAATAGCTATTGTACCTGGTTAAAATAATTACAAAGTTACCTGTAAAATAAATATAAATCCTAAAATAGCTATAATATAAATATAATTTATATTGTAGCTATATTAGGATTTATTTTACAGGTAAGTATTTAGCTTTAAATAGGAATAATTTATTTAATAAGAGTTAATTTATTTTGTTAGATTTAAATTATATTTAACTTAGGGGGGTGTTAGTGTTAGGGTTAAACTTAGCTTTAGGGGTTAATACATTTATTAGAATAGCGATGAGCTCCAGTCGGCAGATTAGGGGTTAATGTTTGAAGTTAGGTGTCGGCGATGTTAGGGAGGGCAGATTAAGGGTTAATACTATTTATTATAGGGTTAGTGAGGCGGATTAGGGGTTAATAACTTTATAATAATAGCGGTGCGGTCCGCTCGGCAGATTAGGGGTTAATAAGTGTAGGCAGGTGGAGGCAACGTTGTGGGGGGCAGATTAGGGGTTAATAAATATAATATAGGGGTCGGCGGTGTTAGGGGCAGCAGATTAGGGGTACATAAGTATAACGTAGGTGGCGGTCGGCAGATTAGGGGTTAAAAAAAATGTAATCGAGTGGCGGCGATGTGGGGGGACCTCGGTTTAGGGGTACATAGGTAGTTTATGGGTGTTAGTGTACTTTAGAGCACAGTAGTTAAGAGCTTTATGAACCGGCGTTAGCCCAGAAAGCTCTTAACTACTGACTTTTTTCTGCGGCTGGAGTTTTGTCGCTAGAATTCTAACGCTCACTTCAGACACGACTCTAAAGACTGGAGTTAGAAAGATCCCATTGAAAAGATAGGATACGCAATTTACGTAAGGGGATCTGCGGTATGGAAAAGTCGCGGCTGAAAAGTGAGCGTTAGACCCTTTCCTGACTGACTCCAAATACCGGCGGTAGCCTAAAACCAGCGTTAGGAGCCTCTAACGCTGGTTTTCACGGCTACCGCCAAACTCTAAATCTAGGCCTTAGTATATTCTTGTGGAAATGAAACCAAGAGAAAGAGCTAATTTAATAAAAGAAGAAAACTTGAACTTTTTTTAAAAATATTTATTTGAATCACGAAAGTTTAATTTTGACTTCCATTTAATTTTAAGGGAAGTTTGTTGCATTTATGTACAGTAATTTGAAACATAGGATAGATAATGTGTTAAACGTTTTGGTTACTGTGCCAAGGAAATAAATTAATTATGTATACAAATTAGTACAAAATCATTGTTCTCAAGTAAACTGTTTTGTGATGTTCATACCAGATGTGTTTTTTTTTTTTTTAAATCTCTGCAAAACATTTTCTTTGAATACTTAGGCCACTGTGATAGTATTTGTTAATTTCAGAATATCTGGATTTTATTTACATTTGTATTGGTAAAATATTCAAAAACCTAAGTGTAACAAACAGAAGTATATTTGTTTCCTCTAGATGATGAATATAAGTGGATTAGCAGATGGAATTACTAGAGACACAGCTGAATCAGTGCTCCGCAACCTTCCTTTATTCGTAAGACTCTTTTGCAGTTTGTATAAATAGTCATGAATTTATGTTAACCAATCATACAAAATGTTTATGTTTATAAACATAGTAAAAATGGTAGCACTATGTGCACTAACGTCGCTAGAGAGCAATCCATAGTACTGCCAGTTTTACTTCCATATTATAAGTTGAAATTAAAATGTTAAAGTTTGAGCGAAAGCCTTGGGTACGCTAACATCTAAAGGTCAGATATCACGGCCTCGCTAAACCCCTTTTTATATATATATATATATATATATATATATATAAAACACGGAAGGGGACTGCACTCTCATACCAGACCGGGTACACATCCCATGACCCTGTAACATGTTCAGCCCTGGGTGCTCACTGGCACTCACAGGAAGCTGTGCTGTCCCCAGAGTCACAGGCAGTTAACCCCAGACAGGTCTGGGTGCAAGAACCATAGGGAAAATTACAAAACAAATTAATACAACACATAGAGAAAGTCCAGCACTCACTCACAAGCTCTCAGCTAAGATTTAAAAGCAAAAATGGAAAGGTTAGTTACCGCATCTGGCCAAATGGGACAAGCCCAGGTACCACATCAAGGTCCTTTCCAAACCTGGGACCCTAAAACAGCCACACAATGCAAGCTCTTAAATCTAAACAAACTGGGAACAAGGAAAGGGTGCACAGGCTTATGTAATCACCCTAGACAATCACCCTAGACAAATACAAAACACGGAAGGGGACTGCACTCTCATACCGGACCGGGTACACATCCCATGACCCTGTAACATTTCAGCCCTGGATGCTCACCGGCACTCACAGGAAGCTGTGCTGTCCCCAGAGTCACAGGCAATTAACCCCAGACAGGTCTGGGTGCAAGAAACATAGGGAAAATTACAAAACAAATGAATACAACACACAGAGAAAGTCCAGAGAAAGTCCAGTTAATCAAAAATTAGGGACAGAAATATAGTAGTCAGGCGCCTTGATTATCACTTACAGGTAAACTGCCTGAAACAATAGAAAAAACCTGGATAGCGCTAGCTAGACCAGGTCCTGGTGCAGACCCCAAAAATATTTATAATAATTCAGATATATTTATATGAGTAAATATATGATACACACAGCAGAGCTATACAAGATGCTATGTTGAAAGTAGGGGATTGCAGCACTCAGAAAAACTTCTCTTAATCTAATACGTAGAGGAAAAGCTGAAACATTGTATCCAAACAGAGGCTCACACACAGATGGTCCAATTAATAAGTAACTAATTTATTAATGCAGATAATCCTGAACCTAAATATGCCACTGCAGTGGAAAACCTAAAATAATCACTTGACTCATGATAAAAGGGTACAATATAATGACATTCTCAATGTTGCATAAATCAATAACCAAAATATGAAAGAAGCATGGGAAATTAAAGTGAAACAAAAACGTCCCAAAGTAACAAAAGTTCCACAGATCTTATCTGTAATGATGTAGATATCTTCTTTCATGCAATTGCAACATACAAGCTCATATATAAATGGTACCGTTATTTGTGAAACAGCTGACAGGTTCGAGGTGAGAGCGTTCTCCTATGTCAGCTAACGTAAACCATGAGTACTTGATAGTAATAACAGGCTTATTCCAAAGACGGCAAAAAAGGAAAAGGGAAAACACATACAACCTCTTCCAGGTGAGGATAGATGTCAGGCAGCAAAGACCGGGTATCTTTAGGCACAAACATGAAGCATAAAGTAAAGTGAGCTGGGACTTTGCATCCAACAAGTTAAAGGTAGTTTTCCCTGCGGACATTGTGTGTATTGTTCTTACATGCTGAAGTGTAAATCATTTTCAGCAAATACAGGCAAAAACTTTGAAATAAGATGTTTCTTCAATTGCAACACAGTAGGAGTGGTATATCTCTTACAATGCTCCTGTCCCCTGTTCTATGTTGGGAAAACAAAACGTATGTTTAAGGACAGGGTACAGGAGCATAGAGATGACATACTCTATGAAAGAGATACGAGTGTTGTTAGACATTTTAAGGATGCACACAATAGCAGCACTGTCTCTTTAAAATTTGTTGGGATTGATCAGGGACTGACAGGTGGCAGAGGAGTAGACAATAATAAATGTCTTCTAAATAAAGAAGCTAGATGGACATATGTGTTAAAAACAGTGTCCCTACTTGGCCTAAATTAAAGAATTGAATTTAGGTCTTTCCTGGGTTAAAGAAAGAAATAAATGATTAATCAACCTAGGTAGTCCTAAACAGCACGCACAAAATCTTTAAAGCTTTTCTTTTAAGATGGTCCTTTTCGTTTCATTTCTGTCATTCCTTAAAAGGCTAAATATACACATGAAGATAAGAATGCACATCCAAAAATAATATTTGTAAACATCCTGTAACTTGTTATACAAAGTAAATAAATTAGGGGTTTGCAAAATAAGTCTAATGTAGGTTCAGCACTTTTGGTCCTATTGATAGTGTTAAACCCATTTATTGTATGAATTCATTTAATCCTTTATTTTTTGTTTAAATAATGTAAATAGTAACGATTTGTTTCAAACAATACATGCATGGGAATCTAGGTAACATTGACGCCTGATGGCTATTCCCATTGGATAGCGTGTATACGCTTTAACCACTCCCGCAACATTGGCAACAGATTTAAAGGAAATAATGTATCACCTGTGACTGACAGTCCTGACGAGGCCCTGACGCAAAGCATTGTGGGGCAAAACGCGCGTCGACACAGTCATTTAAAAATCAAGCAGCAGTAAGAAGTACCTGGTATGGTGTTGATTTATAACACTCAAGTTTCCGGAAGGAAGTGTGGCAGAGGCGAGTGAAAGTTGGTCTACCCAGTTGCACAGTTACGGTGTTAAAGAACCAGACGAGAAAATTGGGTGAGACGAAAGCCGGATGCAAAGTCCCGGCTCACTTTACTTTATGCTTCATGTTTGTGCCTAAAGATACCCGGTCTTTGCTGCCTGACATCTATCCTCACCTGGAAGAGGTTGTATGTGTTTTCCCTTTTCTTTTTTTGCCGTCTTTGGAATAAGCCTGTTATTACTATCAAGTACTCATGGTTTACGTTAGCTGACATAGGAGGATGCTCTCACCTCGAACCTGTCAGCTGTTTCACAAATAACAGTATCATTTATATATGAGCTCGTATTTTGCAATTGCATGAAAGAAGATATCTACATCATTACAGATAAGATCTGTGGAACTTTTGTTACTTTGGGACGTTTTTGTTTCACTTTAATTTCCCATGCTTCTTTCATATTTTGGTTATTGATTTATGCAACATTGAGAATGTCATTATATTGTACCCTTTTATCATGAGTTAAGTGATTATTTTAGGTTTTCCACTGCAGTGGCATATTTAGGTTCAGGATTATCTGCATTAATAAATGAGTTACTTATTAATTGGACCATCTGTGTGTGAGCCTCTGTTTGTATAAAATGTTTCAGCTTTTCCTCTACGTATTAGATTAAGAGAAGTTTTTCTGAGTGCTGCAATCCCCTACTTTCAACATAGCATCTCGTATAGCTCTGCTGTGTGTATCATATATTTACTCATATAAATATATCTGAATTATTATATATATATAACCTAATTTTAAAATTATTAACTTAAAAAAATCAATATTGTTTTTTAAATTCTTTTTTTTTTTTTTTTAAGGGCATCAGTTCTGAATCCATTAGTATAATAATGGATGCATACTTTGGTGACAAAGATGATCCTCAAGAAATCCGAAATCAATTCCTTGATTTAGGTGGAGAAGTTCTATTTGTTGTGCCAGCCATTAAAACAGCAAGATATCATAGAGGTATTTAATATAAGTGGGATTTCTGTTTAGCTAGATGTAGCCACCAATAAGCAAACTCTATCCAGAGTGTTGAACCTAAAATGTGCCTGCTTCTAAGCTTTACATTCCTGTTTTTTAAATAAAGATAGCAAGATAAAGAAAAATGTATAATAGGAGTAAATTAGAAAGTTGCTCTATCTGAATCATGAAAGAAAAAATTTGGGTTTAGTGCCCCTTTCATGTTCATCTTATTTGCTTTTCAAAAGCTGTATATAAAGTTTCCAAGCCCATTTCAGACATCCATATCCTATTCATGAGAAATGTTGCTCTCTGATCCCTATTCAAAGAAAAATATTGAAAAGAAACAAAGTCCAGTCGTGTTTTTTGGAGAAACCCACATATCATCATAGTGTAGTTAAAATATGTTATTGTAGCACTTTGCTCCATATCCTTCAACCATTCTTAACCAATATTTATTTTACTTAGCAGTCATTTTATTTTTTTTACAATTTTACAATTATTATTATTTTTTGCTTTGCAGATTCTGGCTTACCTGTTTATTTCTATGAATATCAGCACCGTCCCTCTGTTTTTAAAGATTCCAAGCCAGCTTTTGTTAAAGCAGATCATGGAGATGAACTTCTATCTGTTCTGGGCGTTCCATTCTTGACTGAAGAAAACATTTTTAACCGTAAGCTGTTTTATTTGCGATTAAATTATACTTTCTGCATTGTACTATCTACGATATTAAATCTGTATACTTTTTTTACTTTGTGTATTTCTGCTACAGATGAAGAAAAAACCCTAAGCAGAATAGTTATGAAATACTGGGCCAACTTTGCACGAAATGGGTAAGAAAATAATTGTTCTCTCTCTGCTAAAATAGAAATTGTTAAAAAAAAATTGTAAAAATAAATAAATAAAAGTATAAACAATATGTAAATAAACAGTATTTTGGTAATCAAATTCTCAGTCTAATTAATGGCGAACCAGCAATAAATAGGAAAATTATAAATTATTTTAAATACAATGCTCTAACACGCCTCTTTAATTTCTTTAACATTATTATGAGTGGAGCACAATATTGTGCTTATGTAAGCACAATATTTGCGCTCCACTCAGTAGTACCATTGCATGTAAATGTGCACTGGTATTACAGGTGCAGCGCAATGAGAATGCAACCTTGTGTTTGCATCGCTGAAAGCCAAGCACTCACGAGAGAGTGCTTCATAGGCTCCAAAGGGAGCCTCGTTTTCATGCCGGCAGCCACAATAAACCACCTAACACTGCACAGAGGGAAAATAGCGCAGTGTTGGGTAGCAAATAATAAATATATATTTACTTGCTTATATACATATTTATGTATGTGTTTGTATATGTATATAAACAAATGAACACATACAAGCATATACATATATATATTTATAGACAAAACACAGTCCCACATTGACCTCCATGTAAAGGCACTTTAACCCTTATAACTGCTTTGTGCAGTTTTTTTACAAAAAAAATAAAATGTACCGTCCTCTTTATTTTGGGGGCAATTGGGGCACATTTTTTTTTTCAAAAGAGCTTTATTGAAACATTTAGTGAACAATTAGCTGGTCAATATACAATTTGCATATACAGAAATGAGCGCCTGAGATTTAACAAAGATAAAATTTTTATATCACATTGGCAACTAGTGGAGCGTTGCAAAGACTCAATATGTCTTGTACAAGCGGGACAGGGTCCCACTCAGTGCAAAATATCTATCTATTTCTGGCAGCTCTCTTTAAATTAGGTCAACATCAGTAACTGGTTTACAATCAACTATAAACAAAAAACAAGTGAATTTTAGTATAACTACAGGCAGCATCTTGCAGAAAATTAACTAAACATGCATCAGTAACAGGTTTGCTTCAAATAAGTACAGTTGATTTCTTTTTATGCACATATGTGTACCAGAGTGTATATAGGGGTGAATAGGTGAATACTAATGCAAGACAATCTATTCCGTGGGGAGTTACGACAGGGAAATATCATGATATAGGTAAATGGGTGCTCTAAATTACTGAAACAAAGGTTCAGTTAGTGCGTAATCGGGCTTGTAGGTATTCTTCCCATATGAAGCATATTGAATAATGGTCCTCTGTGCGTTTTGTATGAGTGTAGTGGTATTTTTCTAAATTAAGTGTGTGAGATACCAGGTTGCGCCAAACAGAGATATTTGGGAGTTCTGTTTTCTTCCAATTTAAGGGAATTAGTCTCTTGGCAGTGTTGATCATAATTGTTAGTAGTGTGGATCTAAGTTTGCATTTGATTTTTGGGAGAGAGTTAAAGAGGAAGTTCCATATTGTGAAGGGGAGAGGAATATCTAGAACACGTGTGATTTCAATGGTGATCAGTTTCCAGAAATGTTCAGCTATGGGGCAGGACCACCATATGAGTGGGGCTACCTAAATCTGAACAGCCTCTCCAGTACTCAGCAGGTGTGTCAGGGAATAACTGGTGTAAGCGGTGTGGTGTGTAGTACCATCTGCTTAGAAGCTTCAGGTTCATCTCTAGCGTTGAGATAGAAAATGAGGACTTCCTCATGCTGGCAAAGATATGCAAAGAAGTAATTTTCCAGCCTCCAGTAAAATTTAAAAGACCTTTATTGTTTCCTTGCAGGGTCCATCATACAACAACGTTTCAAACCATAACTTGGTTCTTAATCATCTTAATCATGATTAAGAACCAAGTTATGGTTTGAAACGTTGTTTGTATGATGGACCCTGCAAGGAAACAATAAAGGTCTTTTAAATTTTACTGGAGGCTGGAAAATTACTTCTTTGGATCTTACATTGGGGTTTGGCTAACCCTTTCCTGTGCCCCAGGACATCAGAAAAGGTGCTGTCTTTCACCACTATATTCAGGCAAAGATATGCAGCCATTCTTTGTTGGTGCAGGAGTCACCTATTTCAATTTCCCACTTTTTAACATAAGATGGTAGAGTAGAAGCGTAGGATGAAAGTATCTGTTGATGTATAAGCAATAGTATACTTTTATTGGGGAAAGTGTGTATACACATGTTTACAAAGGTTGTCAAAGGGCGGGTTAGAGATTTTTTATAGGGATGCGTCTGCAGGTAATGCGTTAATTGCAAGTACATAAACCAACTATTGAATTGGGGTCCGAGTAAAGTAACAATTTCATTGTGTAGTTTCGGTTTGCCATTGTGATGTAGTGTGTGTATCAGGACTATTTCTATCATAGTGGGATTGTCTGTTATATGTAAAAGAGAGTGAAGTAGGAACAGGGTATTTCCTACTAGTGGTGTTAACGGAGAGTATGTGCTAGAAAAGTGGGGAGATCTTTTGATGTGCTTATCCCACTGTTTGAATGTTTCCTTCACAGTTATGGGAGCATTGAGGGGCAGACGTCTGATATCGGCAGGAAGCCAGCAGTGGCCTCCCAGATGGGAGTCATTAGAAAGAGTGCACTCAAGCATAACCCACTCTTTCGTGCTGCTGCGTTTGCACCAATCAACTATTCTAGTTAAAAAAGCACCCAATCTATAGTACTGCAAATTGGGTGATCCTATGCCTCCTAGGTCTTTGGGACAGTATAAGGTGCTTGTAGTTATACGGGGTCTTTTATAGGACCATATAAAGGAATTTAGCAATTTTTGAAGTTGGAAGATTAGTGTATCTGGTATAGGAATGGGCAACGATTGAAAAAGATACAACATCTTGGGGAGTATTATCATTTTAATTGCATTTATTCTTCCATACCAAGAGAGGGGCTTAGCTGCCCAGGATTGTAACATTGAGCAGGTTTTAAAGTTTAGGGAGATTATATCTTCAGTTTTTGGTGAAATTTGGCACTCCTAAATATTTTATCGCCTTATGTTGGGTTCGGAAACAGAATTGTTGTTTGACTGTCTCTAATGTGGTATTGGGCAGTGCTATACTTAAGAGTCTGGATTTTGCAATATTAATACTAAAGTTAGAGTAGAGGCCATAAGTATGTAGTGTTAGAGAGTTAACTGGGTCAGTGATGGTCATGAATATGTCGTCAGCATAAAGAGTGGTTTTATATTCGATTTGCCCTATTCAGAATCCAGTAATTGTTGTTTGTTTCCTGATGTACGTGGCTATAACCTCCATGGCTAAGATAAACAATAGAGGTGAGAGGGGGCACCCCTGTCTCATGCCATTTGTGATCTGGAAAGGATGAGATGTGGAATCATTTAATCTTATTTTTGCTTGTGGCCTGTTATATAGGGCAAAGATTCGTACTATAAACTTTTGATCAAATCAAAATTTAGCCATTGTATGTTTAAGGAAAAGCCAATTTAGCCTATCAAAGGCTTTTTCCGCGTCCATTGAAATGAAAAAGGAGGGGATTTTGTGTTGATTTGCATGTTCCATAAGAGTTAGTATTTTGGTTGTGTTATCTCTAGACCCTCGCATGGGTGTAAACCCAGCCTGGTTAGGGTGGATTATGAATGGGAGTATAGAGCTAATTCTGGATGTGAGTATTTTAGCGAAGAGTTTGATATCAACATTCAGTAAAGAGATAGGGCAACAATTTGCTGGAGTTGTAGGTGGCTTGCTTGGCTTAGATATTACAGTTACGTGGGCCTCTAGCATAGAAGGTGGAAAGGGATGTTCGTCAGTGGCCTCGTTGAAAATTAATGTAAGATGTGGGGTTAAGATAGAAGAAAATGCTCGGTAATATTTGGAGGAGAAGCCATCTGGGCCTGGACTTTTTCCATGTTTAAGGGTAGTTATGGCAGATATGGTTTCTTGGATGGTTACTGGCCTATTTAAATGTGATTTTTGTTCGTCAGTGATTGAAGGTAGTGAACAATTCGCTATGTATGTTGAGAGATCGCGGAGATGTTCGGGTGTGGGGTGTCTTCATGTATATTGTAGAGTTTTGTATAATATTCTTGAAAGGCCAGTAAGATTTCCGGCGTGGTCTTAAGCGATTTTTTTTGTGGAGTAGTGATTTCATAGATATAGGATTTAAATCTTTTTTTTTTTTTTTTTAAGGCACGAGCTAGCAGTTTACCAGCTCTATTACTTTCGTAGTAGAACATGCTATTAGTTTTGGTTCGTAGAGTTTGGTACTCAATGTCTAGAAATTTGTCTAGGGCTGTTCTAGCGGCCTGTAGACCTTTCTTTATATTAGAATTAGTGGGATCTTTTTTAGCGCTAGGTCTAGTTTAAAAAAGGTATCTGTTAGTTCTTTGTATTGTGTACGATTTGCTCGTTGATTTTGAGCCTTAATTTTAATTAATTCTCCCCTTAACACACATTTGTGTGCTTCCCAAATTTTAAAAATGTCAGTGATAGAGTTGGAGTTGTTTGTAAAGTATTCAGAGATGGTTTTGGATAACGTGGTTAGTGTGCCAGGATTATTTAGGAGAGACTCGTCTTGTTTCCAGGAATATGGTTCTGAAGGTGTTTCGGGCCAGGGAAATTTAATTTTAACAGCTGAGTGGTCTGACCACGATGTGGGTGAGATATCACTGCGATGTAAGTGTGTTAGGCCTTTTTGGTTTGTAAGTACATAATCCAGTCTACTATAAGATTTATTTGGATGCGAGAAAAAGGTGTAGTCTCTTTTATCATGGTGAATGAATCTTCATGTGTCGTATAGGTTAAGGTCTTTTAGACCGTTCCACAAAGTGGTGGTAACTTTTTTGGATATTTGTATGTTAGGGTTAGAACTATCTTTTAGGGGTTGCAGTAGGGTGGTGAAGTCTCCGGCTAGATACAATGGGCCTTTAGTGATATCCAGTGTTCTCTTGAATATGTTTTTAAAGAAAGTGGTTTGATTTGTGTGCGGAGCATAAATATTAATTAAGGTGATGGGTCTGCCATACAGAAGGCCCATCAAACCTAAAAAACGCCCCTCTCCATCTCTGGAAAGTTGTATCAAGGTAAAAGGGAGAGATTTTTTAAACAGTATGCTCACCCCGTTTTTCTTTTTGTATGCCTGAACTGTGGTAGTGTGTGGTGTAAGTTTTCCCTAAGTATTTCGGTTCTTTATTTCATTTAAAGCGTGTTTCTTGTAAGAAAATTATGTCTATTTGTCTTTTTGCTAGGTCTGCAAGTGCTTTGGACCTTTTATGGGGGGAGTTCAAGCCTTTCGCATTCTGTGTGAGCAATGTCAATTGCTTGGGGGAAGTCACTTTATGGGGGTGCATGACAGTGTGGAGGGTGTTGGTACGAGATTAGGGATAGTATAAACCTTCTGGTACTGCTTAGAGTATGGAAGCACAAAATGGGTACATATCTGCAAAAAGACAAACACATAACAACAAAACAGTAGTTGAATCTTAACTAATATTATAACATTATAAACAGTAACAAACGTGAATACATTAAAATAAAACAAAAAGTGTCTCTTCCTATTATAGGGCATATATGAGAGTATTTTGGGGGAGTAACCACAATACATCCTATGAATATTAGAAGTTTATTAATTTTACGTAATTGGGAATCCTGACCTAGCTCCTGGGAGGGAGGGGGGAATTGAGGGGTAGGGAGGGAGAGGATGAGGAAGGGAGGGGAATGGTGGGTATATGTTAAAGAAGGGAAAGGGGGTCTGAAATGTAGGGAGGTATGATATGGTATGTGGGCCTCCATACCTGGGGGTAATATGGGTTTGTGAGATATGCTATGACAAGGTTTATATAAATGCTAAAGTTACTTGCCCATCCCAAAGAGAAGACATCGCTCAGTAATCAAGTCCTATTGTTACAGCACAGAAAGTGTGGAATATGAAGTTCATTATGGTGAGGCGTTAGAGGAAGCAGAACTGGTGGTAGTATGTCTTCTATTGGTGGCATCTTTTGGCTTACTTTTCCTAGGTAGGGCAGTATGCCAGGATTCACCTGGAGTGGGGGTCTGTCTTTTGAGGGTTTGAGAGCTCAGTGGCTCAGAATGGGGTGTGTCTGAGGGGGAGTCAAGTCCAAGTGTTCCACAAAAGGTTGGAATGTCTTCTGGGTTTTTGCATACTACACAGGTGCTGTTGCTGATTGTCCAGAGGTTAGTTGGGAAGCCCCATCGGTAAGGAATTCTTTTGTTCCGCAGCAAGGTGGTGAGGGGCAAAAATTCCTTCCTGCGTTGTAGAGTGCGGTGGACAAATCCTGGAAGAACTGCAAGACATTGCCCCTGAACCTCACAGGTTGGTTTTTGCAGGCTTGATTCAGGAGCATTTCCTTCTCCTGAAAGTTCTTCAGACAGATCACGATGTCCCTTGATGGGGCTGAGTCCAGTGGCTTTGGTCTCAGGGTTCTGTGAGCTCTGACCCAAGGAATGTCATCCGTGTGCGAGGGATCTTTTAGATGATGGAACAAGTCCTGGAGATAAACAGGAAAGTCTCTTGGCAGCACTGATTCAGGTACTCCCCTAATACGCATATTTTTGCGTCTGCTTCGGTTTTCCAGATCATCAAGTTTATCTTGAAGAAAGAGGATAGTCTCTTGCTGAGAGGTTATTTATTCTGTCAGTTGATTGACGTCTTCTTTAATGATAGCTTGATTGATTTCCAAGGTTTCGATACCTGAAAGCCCAGCATATGGATATCTTGTTTTAACTCCGCCAGCTCTTCTCTGATGCAAGAGCGGACAATGTCTGCTATGTCTTGTCTTGAAGGTAAGTTTTGCAAAAAATCTGCTAGATTGAGGTTCTTGTGTCTGTACTTGCAGGGGTTTTTCCTTAGGTTTGTGACTAGTAGGGGAAGTATTCGCTGAATCAGGACACTGCAAAAAGGAGGACATAATATTTGATTTCCCTGATATAGGTGTTGACATTTTATCTTGCTTAGTGTTACGTTTGGACGTCATTATTGGTGGTAGTTGCTCCCAAAATGATCTTATAGCAGCTGAGGTAGGACTATTCGGGAGTATGCTGTTCTTTTGGCTCAACGTGCAATAGGCAGGCAATAAACCTAAGCTGCTGAAGGGGTAATTTAATACCTGACAATATGTTAAGGGAAAATAACCACTATTTGCAGAAGGAAGTTTTTTTTTTTTAAATTTATTTTTTATTATTTATTTTTTCCCTCTCTAATTTATTTGCTCCCTAATTCTCAGAGGCAATATAAAGAGGGAAATCTAAATTTTTGAGGAGAGTTTGTGGGCTCAGGAGTGTTTGGGCCTATACAGGTTATTCAATGTGGAAACTGCAGGAAACTGTTAGTGTCTTTTTCTATTACTGAGGCAGATAGGTTGAGATTAAGATCAGTAAACAAAGAGTAGTGGTAAGGGGAGGTTAGATCTTTGTCTCTAGTGAGATACTGGGGAGTAAAGAGGAATGAGAGGTGCTTACTGTCACTTTTTAGGAGGCTCCAGCCTTGTGGTAGGCCTAATCACCAGTCTAGATTGCTGGCTGTTGTCCGGCCTTTGCTGGGGGGTTGCTGCAGTTGCTGGTGCTGGTGTAGTGTGGTCAGATCACAGAGGAGCCAACAGATGTAGAGTTATATTGAAGGGGCTTATCATTTTCTATCCGGAGCTCCATGGTAGGCCCAATCAATTGGGGCACATTTTTTATCTTTAACCAGAGGTCAACCTCTGATTAATTGCACTTAGCACAAAGGGGAAACATGAGCTTGAGGTCACATTAACCAGCCAATTGTAATGGCTGGTTATTTAATGTGCGCCCGTAAACAGGCAAATTTGCTCTTTTACAAACACATGTTAAGATAGCACCTCACTTGTAATCTAGCCATATATATTTCTGTTACAAAGAGTTGACAAATGTGCAAGTATTTTGAGGAATCAACCATCAATTTTCAGGAACAAGGGAATATATATATTAAATATATATAGTATATATAATTCCAAGTAATAGATCCGCACTCGCTGGACTTTTAAAAAAACAATAGTTTATTGTGTACAGTGACGTTTCGGGGAGCCAACTGTCCCCTTCATCAGACCAAACAAAGTGAACAAAAAGCAGTGTTTAAATAGCCAGTGACCCCACCCCCAGGAAGTGACACAATTGCAGTATCCATGGAGACATAAAATAAGTAAATAAAACATTAGCAATTAGCAATTACTTAGAATTGGATATTGCTGCTCCTGACACCCTGGCTTGTATCTTAATTGATGAGAGTGCAAATCCCTATTAAATTCCATATATATACTGTATATATATATATATATATATATATATATATATATATATATATATATATATACATCATTTATACTGTATGTGAAAAGGATAGGGTGTTTTGGCTTGCGCTGGGTATTATGCAAATAGTTATTTTGACCTATTTAAAGTTCCTCCTGATGTATTTCAAATGAAGCTTGGTCTGGAAATTCCACTATCATCAATGAAAAAATAGTAGTAAGGGTAGAAGTTGAGGGTTCCAAACTGTAGCGCTCGTAGAATGGAGGAAACATAATAATGTTTATGTTTCCTCCATTCTACGAGCGCTACAGTTGGGAACCCTCAACTTCTACCCTTACATATATATATATATATATATATATATATATATATATATATATATATATATATGTATGTATATTGAGTCAAAATGTTAGAAGCCAGAAGTAATATTCTTGTCTCTATGGCTTGCAGGATTTTTTCTTTCTTTATTCAGATAAAGCATGCAATTTTAAGCAACTTTCTAATTTACTCCTATTATCAAATTTTCTTTATTCTCTTGGTATCTTTATTTGAAAAGCAAGAATGCAAGTTTAGATGCTGGCCCATTTTTGGTGAACAACCTGGCTTGTTCTTGCTGATTGGTGGATAAATTCCCTGTGTCCTGAATTAAAAATTGTCTGGCTCCTTAGCTAAGATGCCTTCTTTTTCAAATAAAGATAGCAATAGAACAATGAAAAATTCATAATAGGAGTAAATTAGAAAGTTGCTTAAAATTGCATGAATCACGAAAGAAAACATTTGGGTTCAGTGTCCCTTTAAGTACTGTTTTATGAAAGTAATGGTTGGGATATATGCTCATTAGGCTGGCTGGCACTGACATTTTTAAACCTTTGAAAAAGATCAATGAACAAAAGTCATCAAGTATGATTCATTAACTTAAAAAACACTGCATAATAGTTATTGCATATTGTTAAGATTTGCATGAATCAAATTATCGGCAACTAAATATCAGAATACTGATGGGCCAGCTATACAGTTTATATAAGCCAGCAAGTGATTTTTATTTTGTATGTAGTTAGAAGAATTTTAAAAAGTAAGAACTAGAACAAGGATTTTAGGAATCATAGCACCTTGGCTCCCAAATTTGTCATGCCCTGAAACGAGCTGCATCTAATCCTTGCATTCCCTTTTCCTTCCTTACTACACACATTAATCTATACGCAATTATAGTCTATTAAAGACAACTGCTAACTTCCCTATGGGAGGAATATTTCATAAATTGCAGAATTTATTTTTGCTCTTCATTTCTTGTACCATATTATCAGCCTTACATGGTTTCTCATTTTAGGTAATATCACCAAATGATTTTCTGTCTTGAATAGAAATAATGAACCTTCCTCATAAAAGTGTTCTTGTATGAAATAAATACCAGAAGTTATATTATTATTGGTGTTATTATGTAAAGTGCAGCCACATATTGTTGTGCTGGGTACATAAATCACAAAATGACAATTATTCATGGTAAAAATAAATGCATATTCATAAAATAGACTAAACTAAATAATATAGGGAGAGTGTATATACATCAATTAGAAAATATGTATTTTGTTGGTTAGGATCTTTGACAGAATAGGTGGCGTGTATATATATATATATATAGTTTTCAAAGTGTATTTGAAGCTGTATACGTTTGGAGACAGCCTAATGGAGTTGGGTAAAGAGTTGCAGTGATTAAGAGCAGCGTGTGTGTAGTTTTGGAGACAGGAAAGGGAAGTAGTGATTATGGGGCAAACATGCTGGTATCAGGTTAAATGGCCAATCACTGGATGGCAGTACAGTGATGCCCCAAAAAGTGCCCCATGATCATGCGATCATTGTGTCAGCCAGTCACAGTGACCACATGTCAAGTATTACAAGCCATTACTTGTTATCAATGGCTTGTTTTGGTCCCTCCCCTTCTATCCCAGTAAACAGGTACATTCGAAAAAAAGGTTAAATTTAATTTAATAAAATATATTTATATTTTTTTTACCATTTAACTTTTATAAATTTTATTTTCTGTCCTTGGTGATAAATGGATTAAATATACAGTAAAGTGTCAAAATTGTTCTAGGGAGATACCCTTTGGTGTCTAAAGTCTAATATATAATCTTGTGTAGCAGTTTTGAACTGAGTAAGTTGTAGTTTACAATCCAACCATGACCTTAAACCAATAATTCCATCTTTGTAGTATTTGGCCTATATTTGCTATAAATTACTTGGAAACCGGGGCATATGGGGTATTCATAAAATCAGTACAACATAATGAATTTATGTGGAGGGTTATTTTCTTTAGCTACACTAGTTATGTAGAAATGGTAATAAAGAACACTGTAAAAAAATGTTGTTGTTTATTTAATTGTTGCCCCATTTTTCTTTTTATTACTATTTTATGTACCCATATAGGTATCATAAGAAAGGTCTGTTTGTCTGTTAAAATTTTTTATACAATATGTATGGGTGCACTTAATAAGATAGTGGATAATTACAGTAAAACCAATAGTGAGAAAAAAATGACAAAACTGGGAAAAATCATTAAAGAAATAGTTGCCAGAAAATGTCCACTTTGTAAAGTGGTTGACGTGGCTGAAGATGCTGGACCAGGAGGATGGCGGCTTTGAGTTTTGTGTGCTGCTTGTACTCATGTGTTGATCCCATAGGCGTTTGTGATGTGACAACAGATATGAGTGGCACTGTGCACTGGCAAAAGTTGGCAAAGTAGATGCTGTAGGCCTGACACACACGCTTGCAGACAACTAACTGCTATTCAATCTATTACAGTCAAAATTGTATTTTTTTTTTTAAATGTACACTACTGTTACACCAGATATAAGTTGCACTGGGGTGACACTGTGCCCTGTCAGGCCCTGAAACGCACACGCATGAAGGAAACTGACTGCTATTATTTCACAGTCAAAAAAGTTTTTTTTTTTTTTAAATGTACACTACTGTTACACCAGATATGAATTGCACTGGTGTGACACTGTGCCCTGGCAGGCACTGAAACGCACACATGTGAAGGAAACTGACTGCTATTATTTCACAGTCAAAAAAGTGTTTTTTTTTTTAAATGTACACTACTGTTACACCAGATATGAGTTGCACTTGTGTGCACTGTGCCCTGGCAGGCACTGAAACGCACACGTGTGAAGGAAACTGACTGCTATTATTTCACATTCAAAAAAGTGTTGTTGTTTTTTAAATGTACACTACTGTTACACCAGATATGAGTTGCATTGGTGTGACACTGTGCCCTGGCAGGCACTGAAATGCACACATGTGAAGGAAACTGACTGCTATTATTTCACAGTCAAAAAAGTGTTGTTTTTTTTAAATGTACACTACTGTTACAACAGATATGAGTGGTGGCACTGGGCAAGTGGGCACAGAATTAGTGATGTCGCGAACCTAAAAATTTTGGTTCGCGAATGGCGAACTCGAACTTCCGAAACTGTTCGCGAACCGGGCGAACTGCCATTGACTTCAATAGGCAAGCGAACTTTAAAACCAACAGGGACTCTTTCTGGCCACAATAGTGATGGAAAAGTTGTTTCAAAGGGACTAACACCTGGACTGTGGCATGCCGGAAGGGGATCCATGGCAAAACTCCCACGGAAAATTACATAGTTGATGCAGAGTCTGGTTTTAAGCCATAAAGGGCATAAATCACCTAACATTCCTAAATTGTTTTGAATAACGTGCTTTAAAACATCAGGTATGATGTTGTTTCGATCAGGTAGTGTAAGGGTTACGCCCGCTTCACAGTGACAGACCAAACTCCCCGTGTAACGCACCGCAAACAACCACAAACAGTCCATTTGCACAACCACGAGATAGATAGATTTGACAGATAGATACATAGATTACATAGATCAATAGATGCAATATACATTTGATAGATACGATTGATAGTTAGATAGATTTGATAGATAAATAGATAGATTTGATAGATATATAATTTCCCAGACAGAGAATTACAAGACGTGCAGTCTGGGACCCATGGTAAGGTTCCCAGAGGCAGTTGCGGCGCCAGGGGACGTGTATATGGCATGGATTTTAGGAACCGGGAGATGGAAAAAGATGCTTGGTCGGTCCTCCTACTTCAAATTTGGGGCAGTGCACATGCAATCGTGGCCGGACTTTTAGCCAACGGCCATTTGTCCGACGGACATTTGGCCGAAACACAAGTGGCTGTCACAAAACAGTCCGGCCACGAGATTGATATATTTGATAGATAGATACATAGATTACATAGATCAATAGATGCAATATATATTTGATAGATACGATTGATAGTTAGATAGATTTGATAGATAAATAGATAGATTTGATAGATATATAATTTACCAGACAGAGAATTACAAGACGTGCGGTCTGGGACCCATGGTAAGGTTCCCAGAGGCAGTTGCTGCGCCAGGGGATGTGTATATGGCATGGATTTTAGGAACCGGGAGATGGAAAAAGATGCTTGGTCGGTCCTCCTACTTCAAATTTAGGGCACTGCGCGTGCAATCTACTGTGGCACCAGATATGAGTGGTGTGTTAAGTAGTACTATTCTGATCAGTTTAATACCTGTTACTCCCCCTATCGGGGGAGGTGTATATGGCATGGATTTTAGGAACCGGGAGATGGAAAAAGATGCTTGGTCGGTCTTCCTACTTCAAATTTGGGGCACTGCGCATGCAATCGTGGCCGGACTTTTAGCCAACGGCCATTTGGCCGATGGACATTTCTCCGACGGACATTTGGCCGAAACCCAAGTGGCTGTCACAAAACAGTCCGGCCACGAGATAGATAGATTTGATAGATAAATACATAGATTATATAGATCAATAGATGCAATATACATTTGATAGATATAATTGATAGTTAGATAGATTTGATAGATAAATAGATAGATTTGATAAATATATAATTTCCCAGACAGAGAATTACAAGACGTGCGGTCTGGAACCCATGGTAAGGTTCCCAGAGGCAGTTGCTGCGCCAGGGGACGTGTATATGGCATGGATTTTAGGAACCGGGAGATGGAAAAAGATGCTTGGTCGGTCCTCCTACTTCAAATTTGGGGCACTGCATGTGCAATCGTGGCCGGACTTTTAGCCGACGGACATTTGTCCAACGGACATTTGGCCGAAACACAAGTGGCTGTCACAAAACAGTCCGGCCACGAGATAGATAGATTTGATAGATAAATAGATAGATTTGATAAATATATAATTTCCCAGACAGAGAATTACAAGACGTGCGGTCTGGGACCCATGGTAAGGTTACTTCCTTTTGCACAATCGAGTACAGGTTGGGGATTGCCTTTTGTGCAAAGAAATTTTGGCCGGGTTCCTTCAGGGGACATGTATATAGCATGGATTTTAGGAACCGGGAGATGGAAAAAGATGCTTGGTCGGTCCTCCTACTTCAAATTTGGGGCACTGCGCGTGCAATCGTGGCCGGACTTTTAGCCGACAGACATTTGGCCAAAACACAAGTGGCTGTCACAAAACTGTCCGGCCACGAGATAGATAGATTTGATAGATAGATACATAGATTACATAGATCAATAGATGCAATATACATTTGATAGATACGATTGATAGTTAGATAGATTTGATAGATAAATAGATAGATTTGATAAATATATAATTTCCCAGACAGAGAATTACAAGACGTGCGGTCTGTGACCCATGGTAAGGTTCCCAGAGGCAGTTGCTGCGCCAGGGGACGTGTATATGGCATGGATTTTAGGAACCGGGAGATGGAAAAAGATGCTTGGTCGGTCCTCCTACTTCAAATTTGGGGCACTGCGCGTGCAATTGTGGCCGGACTTTTAGCCGACAGACATTTGGCCGAAACACAAGTGGCTGTCACAAAACTGTCCGGCCACGAGATAGATAGATTTGATAGATAGATACATAGATTACATAGATCAATAGATGCAATATACATTTGATAGATACGATTGATAGTTAGATAGATTTGATAGATAAATAGATAGATTTGATAAATATATAATTTCCCAGACAGAGAATTACAAGACGTGCGGTGTGGGACCCATGGTAAGGTTACTTCCTTTTGCACAATCGAGTACAGGTTGGGGATTGCCTTTTGTGCAAATAAATTTTGGCTGGGTTCCTTCAGGGGACATGTATATAGCATGGATTTTAGGAACCGGGAGATGGAAAAAGATGCTTGGTCGGTCCTCCTACTTTAAATTTGGGGCACTGCGCGTGCAATCGTGGCCGGACTTTTAGCCGACAGACATTTGGCCGAAACACAAGTGGCTGTCACAAAACTGTCCGGCCACGAGATAGATAGATTTAATAGATAGATAGATACATAGATTACATAGATCAATAGATGCAATATACATTTGATAGATACGATTGATAGTTAGATAGATTTGATAGATAAATAGATAGATTTGATAAATATATAATTTCCCAGACAGAGAATTACAAGACGTGCGGTCTGCGACCCATGGTAACGTTCCCAGAGGCAGTTGCTGCGCCACGGGACGTGTATATGGCATGGATTTTAGGAACCGGGAGATGGAAAAAGATGCTTGGTCGGTCCTCCTACTTCAAATTTGGGGCACTAAGCGTGCAATTGTGGCCGGACTTTTAGCCGACAGACATTTGGCCGAAACACAAGTGGCTGTCACAAAACTGTCCGGCAACGAGATAGATAGATTTGATAGATAGATACATAGATTACATAGATCAATAGATGCAATATACATTTGATAGATACGATTGATAGTTAGATAGATTTGATAGATAAATAGATAGATTTGATAAATATATAATTTCCCAGACAGAGAATTACAAGACGTGCGGTGTGGGACCCATGGTATGGTTACTTCCTTTTGCACAATCGAGTACAGGTTGGGGATTGCCTTTTGTGCAAAGAAATTTTGGCCGGGTTCCTTCAGGGGACATGTATATAGCATGGATTTTAGGAACCGGGAGATGGAAAAAGATGCTTGGTCGGTCCTCCTACTTTAAATTTGGGGCACTGCGCGTGCAATCGTGGCCGGACTTTTAGCCGACAGACATTTGGCCGAAACACAAGTGGCTGTCACAAAACTGTCCGGCCACGAGATAGATAGATTTGATAGATAGATACATAGATTACATAGATCAATAGATGCAATATACATTTGATAGATACGATTGATAGTTAGATAGATTTGATAGATAAATAGATAGATTTGATAGATATATAATTTCTCAGACAGAGAATTACAAGACGTGTGGTCTGGGACCTATGGTAAGGTTACTTCCTTTTGCACAATCAATGGATTTTAGGAAACGGGAGATGGAAAAAGATGCTTGGTCGGTCCTCCTACTTCAAATTTGGGGCACTGTGCGTGCAATCTAATGTGCACCCAGATAGGAGTGGTGTGTTAAGTAGTACTATTGCTATCAGTTTAATCCTTTTAAGTGTCTTTTTTTTTGGTTTTGTTTTTGAAGCCACAGTGCAGCACCAGAGGCCAGAAAAATTTGGCATGTACACATGCCTGAAAAATTAGGTATTGTTGCAGCCGCTGCTGTGGCAGCGGCCAGAAAAATTGATGTTTGTTTCCCAGGCAGAAAGTGCCCTAAAACATTGCAGCTTGAACCCTAGTTGGTGGCGGATAAGTCACGCAAGTCATCCGGCATTTGAAGATAAAATACGGCAGCGTGTGGACCATTTTTAGCCCAAGGCAGCTCATGTCATCAGGCCTTTTTTACTCAAATGTATCGGCCAATGTCAGTCCCTTCGGGATCCATCCCTTATCTAGACATTTTTGACCTAGGCGACTTCTCTTCTCAGTGACAATACCTCCTGCTGCACTGAAGGTCCTTTCTGACAGGACACTTGAAGCGGGGCAAGCCAGAAGTTCTATGGCAAATTGGGATAGCTCAGGCCACAGGTCAAGCCTGCACACCCAGTAGTCAAGGTGTTCATCGCTCCTCAGAGTGTCGAGATCTGCAGTTAAGGCGAGGTAGTCTGCTACCTGTCGGTCGAGTCGTTCTCTGAGGGTGGACCCCGAAGGGCTGTGGCTATGCATAGGAGTTAAAAAGCTCTGCATGTCCTCCATCAACAACACATCTATAAAGTGTCCTGTCCTTTTAAACTGTTACAACAGATATGAGTGGTGGCACTAGTTGGCAAGTGGGCCTGGCACACACGCTGGCAGGCAGGCAACTGCAATTAGATTACACTAGCAGACTGATGTTTCACAATCAAAAAAGTTTTTTTTAAAAAAAATTACAATACTGTTACAACAGATATGAGTGGTGGCACTAGTTGGCAAGTGGGCCTGGCACACACGCTGGCAGGCAGGCAACTGCTATTAGATTACACTAGCAGACTGATGTTTCACAGTCAAAAAAATTTTTTTTTACAAAATTTACACTACTTTTACAACAGATATGAGTGGTGGCACTGCAGGCAGGCAACTGCAATTAGATTACACTAGCAGACTGATGTTTCACAGTCAAAATTACACAGGCAAAAAAAAAAAAAAACGACTGATGTTCTAGCCCTAAAAAGGGCTTTTTGGGGTGCTGTCCTTACCGCAGAGATCAGATGATCAATGTCAGTCCCTTCGGGATCCATCCCTTATCTAGACATTTTTGACCTAGGCGACTTCTCTTCTCAGTGACAATACCTCCTGCTGCACTGAAGGTCCTTTCTGACAGGACACTTGAAGCGGGGCAAGCCAGAAGTTCTATGGCAAATTGGGATAGCTCAGGCCACAGGTCAAGCCTGCACACCCAGTAGTCAAGGTGTTCATCGCTCCTCAGAGTGTCGAGATCTGCAGTTAAGGCGAGGTAGTCTGCTACCTGTCGGTCGAGTCGTTCTCTGAGGGTGGACCCCGAAGGGCTGTGGCTATGCATAGGAGTTAAAAAGCTCTGCATGTCCTCCATCAACAACACATCTATAAAGTGTCCTGTCCTTGCCGGCGTGGTCGTGGGAGTCGGAGGATTACTTTCAGCTCTTCCCCTGTTAGATTCACATTGTGTTGGGACATCACCCTTATACGCTGTGTAAAGCATACTTTTAAATTTATTTTGGAAATGCTGCATCCTTTCCGAATTGTAATTCGGTAACATTTCTGGCACTTTATGCTGATACCGGGGGTCTAGTAGCGTGGACACCCAGTACAGGTCATTCTCCTTCAGCTTTTTTATACAAGGGTCCCTCAACAGGAACGACAGCATGAAAGACCCCATTTGCACAAGGTTGGATGCCGAGCTAGTCATGTCCCGTTCCTCATCCTCAGTGATGTCACTGAAGGTATCTTCTTCCCGCCAGCCACGTACAACACCACGGGTACCAGATAGGTGACAACGAGCACCCTGGGATTCCTGTTGTGGTTGGTCTTCCTCCTCCTCCTCCTCAAAGCCACATTCCTCCTCTGACTCCTCTTTCTCACAATCCTCTTCCAGCGTTGCCGCAGGTCCAGCAAGCGATGCTGATAAGGCTGTTTCTGGTGGTGATGGTGACCACAACTCTTCCTCTTCCTCTTCACGCTCATCTACGGCTTGATCCAGCACTCTTCGCAGGGCACGCTCCAGGAAGAAAACAAATGGTATGATGTTGCTGATGGTGCCTTCGATGCTACTGACAAGGTTTGTCACCTCCTCAAAAGGACGCATGAGCCTACAGGCATTGTGCATGAGCGCCCAGTAACATGGCAAAAAAATTCCCAGCTCCGCAGAGGCTGTCCTAGCACCCCGGTCATACAAATACTCGTTAACGGCTTTTTCTTGTTGGAGCAGGCGTTCGAACATTAGGAGTGTTGAATTCCAACGTGTCGGGCTGTCGCAAATCAAGCGCCTCACTGGCATGTTGTTTCGCCGCTGGATAACGGAAAAGTGCGCCATGGCCATGTAGGAATGCCTCAAATGGCCACACACTTTCCTGGCCTGCTTCAGGACATCCTGTAAGCCTGGGTACTTATGCACAAAGCGTTGTACGATCAGATTACACACATGTGCCATGCACGGCACAGGTGTCAACTTGCCCAATTTCAATGCCGCCACCAAATTACTTCCGTTGTCAGAAACCACTTTGCCGATCTCCAGTTGGTGTGGAGTCAGCCACTGATCCACCTGTGCGTTCAGGGCGGACAGGAGTGCTTGTCCGGTGTGACTCTCTGCTTTCAGGCAAGTCAAACCCAAGATGGTGTGACACTGCCATATCCGGGATGTGGAATAGTACCTGGGCTTGATGTGGAGCAAGACGCAGCAGCAGAAGAGGACTCAGCCGAGGAGGTTATGGAAGAGGATGGAGTAGGAGGAGTAGAGGAGGTGGCAGCAGGCCTGCCTGCAAGTCGTGGCGGTGTCACCAACTCCTCCTCTGCAGAGCCACGCATTACATGCTTGGCAGCCATCAGCAGGTTTACCCAATGCGCAGTGTAGGTGATATACCTGCCCTGACCATGCTTTGCAGACCAGCTATCAGTTGTCATATGGATCCTTGCCCCAACACTGTGTGCCAGACATGCCATTACTTCTTTTTGCACAATCGAGTACAGGTTGGGGATTGCCTTTTGTGAAAAGAAATTTTGGCCGGGTACCATCCACTGCGGTGTCCCAATAGCTACAAATTTTTGGAACGCCTCAGACTCCACCAGCTTGTATGGTAAAAGCTGGCAGACTAAGAGTTCAGACAAGCCAGCTGTCAGACGCCGGGCAAGGGGGTGACTTTGTGACATTGGCTTCTTACGCTCAAACATGTCCTTGACAGACACCTGACTGGGGGCAGATGAGCAGGAACTGCACCGGACGAGAGACGGAGTGGCGGATGGTTGAGAGGGCCTGGCACACACGCTGGCAGGCAGGCAGCAACTGCAATTAGATTACACTAGCAGACTGATGTTTCACAGTCAAAAAAGTTTTTTTTTTTAATTTACAATACTGTTACAACAGATATGAGTGGTGGCACTAGTTGGCAAGTGGGCCTGGCACACACACTGGCAGGCAGGCAACTGCTATTAGATTACACTAGCAGACTGATGTTTCACAGTCAAAAAGTTTTTTTTTTTAAATATTTACACTACTGTTACAAAAGATATGGGTGGTGGCACTAGTTGGCAAGTGGGCCTGGCACACATGCTGGCAGTCAGGCAACTGAAATTAGATTACACTAGCAGACTGATGTTTCACAGTCAAAAAAGTTTTTTTTTTTTACAAAATTTACACAGGAGCAGGAACTGCACCGGACGAGAGACGGAGTGGCGGATGGTTGAGAGGGCCTGGCACACACACTGGCAGGCAGGCAACTGCAATTAGATTACACTAGCATACTGATGTTTCACAGTCAAAAAGTTTTTTTAAAAAAGTTTTACAATACTGTTACAAGAGATATGAGTGGTGGCACTAGTTGGCAAGTGGGCCTGGCACACACGCTGGCAGGCAGGCAGGCAACTGCAATTAGATTACACTAGCAGACTGATGTTTCACAGTCAAAAAAGTTTTTTTTTAAATATTTACACTACTGTTACAACAGATATGAGTGGTGGCACTAGTTGGCAAGTGGGCCTGGCACACACGCTGGCAGGCAGGCAACTGCAATTAGATTACACTAGCAGACTGATGTTTCACAATCAAAAAAGTTTTTTTTAAAAAAAATTACAATACTGTTACAACAGATATGAGTGGTGGCACTAGTTGGCAAGTGGGCCTGGCACACACGCTGGCAGGCAGGCAACTGCTATTAGATTACACTAGCAGACTGATGTTTCACAGTCAAAAAAATTTTTTTTTACAAAATTTACACTACTTTTACAACAGATATGAGTGGTGGCACTGCAGGCAGGCAACTGCAATTAGATTACACTAGCAGACTGATGTTTCACAGTCAAAATTACACAGGCAAAAAAAAAAAAAAACGACTGATGTTCTAGCCCTAAAAAGGGCTTTTTGGGGTGCTGTCCTTACCGCAGAGATCAGATGAGTCCTTCAGGACTGTAGTGGACACTGAATACACTAGCCTAGCTATCAATTTCCCTATAAAATCAGCAGCAGCTACACTATCCCTCCTCTCAGTAAGAATGCAGGATCAGAATGAATCTAAAATGGCTGCTGCCCAGGAGCTGGGAGGGTCTGGGTCTTTTGCTGATTGGCTGAAATGTGTCTGCAGACTGTGAGATACAGGGTCAAAGTTTACTCAATGATGACAAATAGGGGGCGGATCGAACATCGCATATGTTCGCCCGCCGTGGCGAACGCGAACAAGCTATGTTCGCCGAGAACTATTCGCCGGCGAACTATTCGCGACATCACTACACAGTATACACTGTGAGCCTGACATACACGCTGGCAGGCAGGCAACTGCAATTAGATTACACAGGAAAAAAAAAAGCAGACTGATGTTCTAGCCCTAAAAAGGGCTTTTTGGGGTGCTGTCCTTACAGCAGAGATCAGATGAGTCCTTCAGGACTGTAGTGGACACTGAATACACTAGCCTAGCTATCAATTTCCCTATTAAATCAGCAGCAGCTACACTGTCCCTCCTCTCACTAAGAATGCAGCTTCCGAATGAATCTAAAATGGATACTGTCCAGGAGGTGGGAGGGTCTGGGAGGGAGGGTCTGCTGCTGATTGGCTGGAATGTGTCTGCTGACTGTGAGGTACAGGGTCAAAGTTTACTCAATGATGACCAATAGGGGGCGGACTGAGCATCGCATATGTTCGCCCGCCGCGGCGAACGCGAACAAGCTATGTTCGCCGGGAACTATTCGCCGGCGAACTATTCGGGACTTCACTAATGATGCAACAGGGACAAAAGAAGTATTCAAAAACACAGCTGCAGAGTAATGTTTACATTCTATAATCTCCTTCTTGGGCCTCACAGGATGATCTCAAACAAAGTGACCAGTCTTACCGCTGTAGAAACAACAATTCAAACTTCTACTATTAACAAAAAGGGGAACAGGCCCGTTAGAGGGATAATAAAGTTTAAATTCAACCGGAGTATGCAATTTTAAATAACTTTCCAATTACGTCCAATATCTAATTTGTTTTTTTCTCTTGGTATCTTTTGTTGAAAAGCATAACTAGATAGGCTCAGGAGCAGCAATGAACTAATGGGAGGTAGCTGCTTATTGGTGGCTGCCCATATAATACCTCTTATCACTGGCTCACCTGATGTGTTAAGTTATCTCCCAGTAGTGCATTTCTGGTCTGTCAACAATGCATAACAAAAGAAAGAAGCAGATTTTATAATATAAGAAATTTTAAAGTTTTATCTGAATTATGAACAAATAATTTGGTTTTGATGTCCCTTTAATCACTCCAATCTGCATGGGTTATTCTAAAGACACAGGTTTAGTAGTATAAGTAGGCTCTGATGAGGAATGACTTTGTGAGGAAAGTCTGAGTAGCAAGTATCTCTTATTTCTAGTTTGGAATCGCATTTCTATTTGGATGAACAAGATCATTAAACTTTCCAAATACGCTGAGAGATCCATTAAAGCAAGTTCATATTTCAGATGTACAGAGAGATCCAGATGAAACTGAAGAAGAAGAAGAGAAGAAGCATTCTAGTCTGTGTCACTAGCTATGCAATAGAAGGTACAAACATAGTTCTCTACAGGTCTCTTTCCTTGCCACAAAGCCCTCAAAGCAACTTGAGAAGAGGAAATATGATGTGGATTATGATAAAGCAAACTCATAGCATTAACAAAAAAGACCAACGTTTTTAGCATATAACAGTATCAAACTGAAGGTTCACCTGTCAGTAAGTCAATAGTAGTGCAAAATAAAACCTACAAGAAAACAGGATTTGTCAGGCAGTGATGAAAGTATGGAACTGTTGTCTATCCCAAGCAAAACTTTCTGGTAGTGGCAGATTCTGCCGTAGATAGTTAAAATGTCCTGACTGCTCAAAACTAAGAGCATTTGGCACACCAGCATCCTGAGCAGCAATAAGGGAGACACCCCAGCAGACTATGGGGCCAATTTACTATACCCCGAATGGGGCCAACTCACTCTGTTTAGACACAAGCCTTCAGGCCTGCCGGAAACAGGAGTTAAGAAGCAGCGGTCTTACCTGGATCCGCCACCTCTGAGCGGCGTACAGCAATCAACCCGATCAAATGCGATTGGGTTGTTTGACACCCTATGCTAGCGGCCAATTGGCCGCAAATCTGCAGGGGGCGGCATTGCACAAGCAGTTCACTAGAACTGCTTGTGCAATGCTGAATGCCGACAGCTTATGCTGTCCGCATTCAGCGATGTCTGTCAGACATGATACGCTACAGCGTTTCATGTTAGACAGACATTATTAAATCGGCCCCTATAACTGAATCTGAAGTCTTTCAACTCTCTGCAATAATTTTAACTGTGAGGCCTGTAGTTCTTGTACAGAGTGAGTTAGCACAGTAGGTTGCTAATAATATTCACCATCTCCACTGGATTCTTGCTGGCTATTTTATAATGTAAGGCACAAAGGGATTTACCTTGTAAGATGACTGGAACCAAGCTTGCAGGAGATGCAATAAATATGGATGTTAGCAACAGGCTGAGGTTGTGACTGGATAAGTGTAAGGTAAGACTATATTGTTTTTAAGTAGTAACAAATACAGAGTTCTACTTTCAGATTTTTCCTTTGACCTTCAAACGTGCACATTCATAAATGACTCCTGTATTTGTTCTAGGGCACTGGTTTACAAACCTATCCTCAGGCCAAATTTTAAGGATTACCTTGGATGAGAACAGGTAAAATAACCATGTTAACTAATCAGCTGATTATTTCTACTATGCCCCAGTTCAGCTATCTTCAAAATCTGGCCTGTTAGGGTAGCCTGAGGACAGGTTTGAAAACCAGTAATCTAGGGTGAATGTAGGTAGGCTGGTAGGAAATTATTTACATATTCATACCATGGTCCTAACGTGCAATATTTTCTGCAGGGACCCAAATGGATATGGTTTAGAACATTGGCCCGTGTATGATCAAGATGAAGCTTATCTAGAAATTGACTTGAAACAGAAGTCAGCAAAGAAGCTAATAGAGAAGAGAGTGGAGTTTTGGACCACCACGCTTCCTGAAAAACTTAAGAAGCTGCATGATGAGAAGGCAAATCACATAGAACTTCTTCTTAGATTTTTTTAGATATTTCTACTTTTTAAAACTGTTATATAAATATCACGTGCAAAGAAGGTGGAAAAATAAACTTCAATTGTGACAAATGTTTTAAAATATCTAATAAATAAAGTTGTAGTCAAGATGTATTTTTGCATTTACAACACTATTGGATGTTTCCTCTTCATTCTTAATGAGCTCAGCACCTACTTGTTAAACAGTGTAGATTGGCAAAAACAAGTATCTCCATTCAAGTCTATATTGATGCTTTATTTTACCATTAGTTTACATGGTTTACAAAAGCAATGTAAATTAGGACAAAGGCCCCAATTCTAAAAAGCTCTCTTGGCTGGTGAGATTCTATAAGAATGTTTACCAGCCCTTCTATTTCCCTGGTGCAATGATATAAAGCAACGTTTTACCCTCGCTAAGGGGAGTTTATAAAAGGAAAATCTATGCATATGAAAATTACAGTGAATTTAAAGTGAAGGTCAATTTCGATGAATTACTGCCCGGTTTTTAATAATCTTATTAAATACAAAAGCACTTTAATTAATCAAAATTGACATTTCACTTGTTTACTTCTAAAACTTACCTTTTAATCCTGACAGCCACTCCAGCGGTTGTCAGGATTAAAAGGTAAGTTTTAGAAGAAAACGAGTGAAATGTTAATTTTGATGAATTAAAGTGCCTTTGATTTAATAGGATTATTTAAAACCGGGCACTAATTAATCGAAATTGACCTTTTCTTTAAAGGGACATTAAACACTAAATACATGCTAGATAGAATGATGCATTCAAAGAAAAGATTAGTCCATGACTAACATGTAGATGTATTTTTTAATGTTTCATTAGTTTAAAAAGTGACAAAATAAGTGTAAAGTTTTAGTGTCTATAAAACACTGGGAGCTGCCATGTTGTAACTTGTGTTACCTTCTCTGCTGTGGCCAATTAGGGACCGTTATAAATAGGTCGTTAGAGTGTGCAGCCAATGGTTGTGCTGGATTTAACAGTGTTCTGCACTTCCATTTCTAAAATTAACTGAAAAGCTCACAATTTCAGAATGGAATTACAGGCAAAGAGGACAAAATAAATAATGAAAGTATATCGCTGAGTTGTTTTATTATATACAATTTATCATTTTATATTACTATCTCAAAGTGTTTAATGTCCCTTTAAGGTAAAGTGCACTGAAAACTGTGTAATATAATTTGTATTAAACATAATATTCACATTTTAAAATATGCTGGTCTCCCCCTCTGAACTTCGCTCTACATTGCAAACTTTTGTTTTGCAGAAATCTCTCATTATTTGTATGTGAGAGACCACTCACAGGGAAAGCCCCTTTTATAAAAGAATTCAATGAAGGCTGCCCTTGTGTGTGTTAGTGTGGAAAACCATGTCCTGACTGGCAAATATTTTAGAATCTGGGCCTAAGTGTGCAAGTTACCAATAGTTACTGCAAAAATTCACAATTATAAAACATCCAATAATGAATACAAGTGACAGCTTAACTTTATTATGGGAGATGTCTCATTAAAAACAGCAATGTGTTTATTGATCACTTAAACCTTGGTCATAATTAAGGGACTTATGGTGCCCAGAGCATTGCTGTTGTTAATTGGAAAACTGCTGTAATAAAGTTACTGTAAAGTGTTGCTGACACCTACATTAGATGGATACTGGATATCTCAAAATTGCATAAAATATAAAAAAATTACAGATAACAGTATTCTTTCATTTTTAAACCCTCAGTGATTAAAATAGTTTGTGTTCTGTCAGAATATTTCTCCTCAAACAAACACTTTACTATGATATAATATATACACACCAATTTTACATCATGTAATCCCATATAAATCTATCTACTCATTATATAATTATATCATTTTTTTTCCATTTATTATTCATAAAATTCACATTTTAAAGTTTTAAATGACCATGTATGAAATAAAACAAGTAGCCTGGTGCATGTTTTTTACTGACTTTTACAGCAACTAGTTGCTGAAAGAATATTGCTGACCAGCAATCAATATTTAAAGTGACATTCTGGTCAAAATTAAAATGTACATATGTCAATTACATCTTTGGATATAAACATATTTACAATATACATTTATTGCCAAAAAAAGCTTCTAGTAAACATTATCACTGTTTAAGTGTTAGCATTTTTTTCTCCATACATAAATATCTATATATTCTCAGTGTGCCAGCATTTTAAATACTGCAGCTGCTCACAGAGACAGTGGGGCTTGTTGATGTCAGCAATGATACAAACTGCGTCATTACCAGATGATACAAGCACTTTAGGATCTCTGAGCAAGTGTTGTGTTTAAAATGCTGGTGCACGGTGCATACTTAAATACATTTTTGAAACAGCTATAGCTTTTACACGAAGCCTTTTTGTTAATAAATGTATATTGCAAACATGCTTCTATTGAAAAACGAAATGCACCTATGTGCAATCCCTTTAAATGAACATGCACTGCTTGTTTTGTATGAGAAGAAATGGGAAATAATCATACAGATCTCGTGCAAACTCTCTGGAATTTGAAAAAACAAAGTCAGCAACAAGAACATCTGCAATAGTAAAGGACTCACCAGGGGTTTTCACCTGATCCTATACATGACTAGCTGCAGGCCCTCCAAGCACGACTTGCACAGCAATGTTACATCAGATCTGACCAGAAGGAATTCCACTGACCAAACCTTTATACTAGCTACTCCACATAAGACTAGAACAGACACACAGAGCCCTCATGCTCACTCCCCCACTTATGCCAGCTAAACCGCATCAGACCAGATGTAAGGATATCTTCCCCTCTATTTATTCTCTATAGTACATCAAACATGATCAGATGATGGACCAGTTCCTCCTTCTTCTGATAGCTAGGCCACATCAGACCAAACTAGACGCAAGTCTTCCATGTTCACATAACGCAGGGTAAGTTAGAAATCAGACACATTAGTTCTATTATAAAAATATACTCCTGAAATATATAACATTTATTGTCTCACATGAGAGCCTGACAGAAACACATCAGGAGAGAGTAAATGGGCTGAGAAGAGCAATATGTAACAAATAATGCACCTACATCTGTGGTGAGAGACCCACCCAGTCTCCCCCAGAAAAAAACATGTTTTTATTCTCTATAGAATGCCATAAGTTTTTTCCTGGCAAACCATTTTGTAAATAAAATAAATATGGTCAGATGGACATATTCATGACCCAAACATCTACAAATAGCGTGTTTTTATATATAATTTTTAATCCATCTGAATGCATCTTTTATGTTGTCATAATGCACAGACTGTGCACCATTGTGTCGCTTTTAATCTTTGACAAGTATTTTCTTTTATAAACCTTATTTTTATTGGGCTAGATTACGAGTTTTGCGGTATGAGTGAAAAAGCAGCGTCAAGCCTCATAACGCTGCTTTTTCACTACCACTGGTATTACGAGTCTTGCAGGTTTAGGGGCACCGCACACTTTTTTGGCCTTAACGCAAATTAACTTATGCAATTTGCGTAAAGTCTTTTTCCAGTGGGACTTCCACAGCGCCGGTATTATGAGTCTGCCTGGGAGGCCAAAAAGTGAGCAGTACACCCTATACCGCCAAGATCAATACCGTAAACTGAAAGTCAGTATTTCTGAGTTTTATGCTACAACGTCGTAACATAAAACTCATAACTAAAGTGCTAAAAAGTACACTAACACCCATAAACTACCTATTAAACGCTAAACTGAGACCCTCCCGCATCGCAAAAACTAAAATAAAATTATTAACCCCTAATGTGCCGCCCCCGACATCGCTGACACCTACATTATATTTATTAACCACTAATCGGCCGCCCCCAACGTCGCCTCCACTATACTAAATTTATTAACCCCTAAACCTAAGTCTAACCCTAACCCTAACACCCCTTAACTTAAATATAATTAAAATAAATCTAAATAAAACATACTATCATTACCTAAATAATTCCTATTTAAAACTAAATACTTACCTATAAAATAAACCCTAAAATAGCTACAATAGTAGCTAGCTTAGGGTTTATTTTTTATTTTACAGGCAAGTTTGAATTTATTTTAACTAGGTAGAATAGTTACTAAATAGTTATTAACTATTTACTAACTACCTAGCTAAAAAAATACAAATTTACCTGTAAAATAAAACCTAACCTGAGTTACACTAACACCTAACCTTACACTACAATTAAATAAATTACCTAAATTAAATATAATTACCTAAATTACAAAAAAAACACACACTAAATTACACAAAATAAAAAAAAGAAATTATCAGATATTTAAAGTAATTACACCTAATCTAATAGCCCTATCAAAATAAAAAAGCCACCCCCAAAATAAAAAAAACCCTAGCCTAAACTAAACTACCAATAATAATAACTACCAATACAGTGAAACTCTAAGGTTAATAGAGGAGTTTAATAACCTTTGATATGTTTAACCCTGAATTACACAATCTATTTTATAATTGCCACTCAGTCTCACACCAAACCTTGGACTCTATATAATTTATTTAGAATCCTGTTATGCTCATAGACTGAGGGATGACGATATAGTCATTTTATAGTAATCAAATAACTTGTTAGTGGAACTCAATAATAATATAACATAACATGAGAGAAGTAATATGGCCACTAAGTAATGGATAAATGTAGTGAGAAAACAAAGATCATATAGAACTCAAGCTTACACCATTATTCTTTCTGTTGAAGAGCATACAGTTTGTGTAAGCAAGGGGAAGAATAACAGTGCTTGTTGTAATGAGTTCCCTGGAAATCAAGGTGTTAATGAATTCACACACACAGCAATTGAAAGTGTAGCAAGTAGTAGGCAAGGGTTAGTTCATGAAGCTTAAAACAGCAGTGACAGTTTAAGCAAGTGTAGCAAATAGTAGTTAGAGAGGCAATTAAGCAGCTATGCAGTCTTGACTTTAGAATGATGCAACACAAAGATAGTCTGCTGTACACTTAAAGTAAGATAGTCACTGTACCGTACATCAGAAGCGTGGTAAGAGGTGTGTAATAAGCCTGTTGAGAGGAGGACAAGCAGAGCTGTGGTATTCTGGTGAGAACATAGCAGGCAGAGCTGAGTGATGTCACCTGCAGCTGAGAGGAACAGCGTGTAGCGTCTGCAGAGAGGCCAGATGCTGCTGGGAGAGAGGAACACACCACTGGCTGGAAATACAAAGTAGTTGTGGACGCAACTTCCAGGAGTCAGAAGAGGTAAGGCGTAGAACTCCAGGAGATCTGTGAAGGAAGACAGGTAGAGAGATCCGGTCTCCACAGGCTAGTAGCGGAAGTGGTGTCAGAGGAATTCTTACACCCACTAAAGCAAATTACCTAGCATAGAACAGAAGGAGGAGGGGCCTTAAATAGGGATTTTAGAGCCTTAAAGATATATACAGCAGTGATCATGACATGACACCCCCTTCAAGGAGCAGCTCAGCGGATCACGGTTTAGGGCGATCTGGGTGACGTTTATGAAACTGGGAGAAGAGACGGGGGGCTTTCAGATTTAGTGACGGTTCCCAGGAATCTTCCTCAGTGCCAAAACCCTTCCAATGAACCAAGTATTGCAAGGTCTTTTTGTAATACCGAGAGTCTAAGATAGATTCAACCTCATATTCTAAATCTTCTATAGGAACTACAGAAAGCGGGGTCTGTAAGGTCTGAGGTCTTACTGGATGATAAGGTTTAAGTAGGGAGACATGGAAGGTAGAATGACATTTATAAGAAGGAGGCAGTTGAAGGGTGACAGCATTCTGATTAATGACCTTCACTATCGGGAAAGGACCAACAAATAAAATACCAAGCTTTTTGCTAGGTATTTGGAGCTTTAAGTACTTAGTGGAGAGCCATACATTGTCTCCAGGTTTATAATCAGGAGATGGTGTTCTTCTGAGATCATAATAAACTTTCTGTTTGGATTGCACATCTAGTAGCGTCTCTTTAAGAATGGAAAATCCATGTGCAATGGTGTTGATTGTTTTGTCAACAAGGGGTGAAGAACTGTCAGTTCGATGACACAGCTGATATGATGGGTGGAATCCATAATTTACGAAGAATGGAGTGAGTTTGCTGGAGTTTTTAACAGTGTTATTAAAGACGAATTCTGCCGTTGGTAAGAGGGAGACCCAATTATCTTGTTGAACAGTACAATAACAGCATAGGTACTGTTCTAAGGTCTGGTTAGTCCGTTCCGTCTGTCCATTAGTCTGGGGGTGGAAATCAGAGGAGAGCCTCCTATCGATCTGTAGTGTTAGACAAAGTTGTGACCAGAATTTAGACGTAAATTGCGTTCCCTGATCTGTAGTGATAGAATCGGGTAGACCGTGGAGTTTTACTATGTGGTTAAGAAACAAATGGGCAGTCTCAGCGGCAGTGGGTAGTCCCACAACGGGGATAAAGTGAGTAATTTTAGAGAATAAATCATTTACCACTAGTATTGTATTATGGTTAGATGAAGGAGGCAATTCGACAATGAAGTCCATGGCTATGGCTTGCCAAGGTCTTTCGGCTATGGGCATGGATAGAAGGAAGCCATAAGGATGGATCTTTTGATGTTTTGAAGTACAACAGATGGAACAGGTTTTGATGTA
Organism: Bombina bombina; assembly: GCF_027579735.1. Taxonomy (NCBI): domain Eukaryota; kingdom Metazoa; phylum Chordata; class Amphibia; order Anura; family Bombinatoridae; genus Bombina; species Bombina bombina. The sequence continues at coordinate 1,278,133,867 of NC_069499.1, forward strand.
GTTAGTGACAGAGTTATTCATCTTTGGCCACCAGAAATCTCTTTGCAGAAGATGTAAGATCTTTTTGATGCCAGGATGTCCGGATAAGAGAGAATCATGAGCTGATCTGAGTATGTCCTCCCTAAGGGAAGGAGGAATATACAGTCGTTCGTTGTAATACAAGAGCCCATCCAAAGACCTTGTGAGAGGTAAAGAAGAGGAAGTAGAGTCTCTTTCTTGATGTGTCTTTATATAGTCAGGAGAGTGAGAGATGAGAGCGATGAAGCGGTCTTGGTGTATTATTGAACAAGGTGTCATATGAAGGTTTAGGATCCTTCCTGGACAGGGCATCTGCCTTCATGTTCTTGCTACCGGGTCTGTAAGTGATTAAGTAGTTAAATCTAGAGAAAAGAAGACTCCAGCGGACTTGTCTGGAACTGCAGGTTCCTGTGGTCCGTATAGATAATGATGGGTTGTTGAGTACCCTTGACTAGGTGTCTCCAGAATTCCAGAGAAGCTTTGATGGCGAGTAATTCCTTTTCTCCTATGGTGTAGTTGTACTCAGCATTGGTCATAAGCCTAGAGAAGAAGGAAACTGGATGTAAGGGTTCTGATGATGATCTCCTCTGGGATAGGATGGCTCCGATGGCATAGTCTGAGGCGTCTACTTCCAGAAAGTATTGTAATTTTGGATCCGGGAAGTGCAAAATGGGAGCTGTGGTAAATCTTTATTTTAATAAGTTGAAGGCCTGATCAGCTTCAGGATTCCAAAAATACTTGTAAGTCTTCTTTGTAAGAGCGGTGAGAGGATTAACAATAGAGGAAAAGCTTCTGATAACTTTTCTGTAAAAATTGGCAAAGCCAAGAAATATTTGAACCTCCCTTTTAGAAGTAGAGATAGGCCAGTTGATGATGGCTTCAACTTTCTTAGTCTCCATGAGTATTCCGGATGGGTATATGTTATACCCCAAGAAAGAAATGGAGTTAGTATTGAAAATACACTTCTCTCCTTTGGCGAACAGTGAATGTGTCCTTAACCTGGAGAGGACTAAACAAATGGAATGGAATTGGTTCCTAAGGGCTGCAGAGTTCCATTGGGTGTCAGGTGCCCATCTTTTGAATTCCGCAACATACTCCTCCACGGGTCTTTTACCCTGACGGAGAGTGCAGATAGAGGCTTCTGCTGTGTTTTGTTTGTCTCGATCTTCGTAGAGAACTGACATTGCATCAAAGAAATTATCAAGTGAGTTCAATATCGAGTCATTATTCTCATAGAAAGTGTTTGCCCATCTCCTGGGTTCACCGGAGAGGTAAGATAAGACAGTTAACACCTTAATTTTCTCTATGGGGTAGGTTTTTGGTTTAGGGAAAAGAAGAGAATGCAGGAATTCTTGAACTCTCTGATGTGAGCTCTTTTTTTTTTTTTTTTTAGATTTAATTTTTTTTTTTTATTGAGAAACAATAGGATAGGTGTACATTAGCTGAGGAGATGCAGCTCCAAACCATCAAAAAAAGCTTAGAAAAATAACAGGTATTTAGATGCATCCAGAGTGGAAATAAGCACTTTCACCTATTACAGAATGCTAAGTATATACCCGACTTGTCGAGCCTTAATCCATGGCTGACAAGTCTGAGAATATGGGGGGGGGGGGTCATAATAACTGAGAATCGAGAAAACCTCAATGATAGAGACGGGGGAGGGGAGGGGGGGTGGAGGGGTGAGGGGAGGGGGAGAAAGCTAGAAAAAAAGAGAGAGAGAGGGCAGTCCAGATGAGGTCACCAATATGTTGAATGAGTTACAGATATAGGGAAGGAGCAGTCAAGGGGCTATGTGTCCTGAGCAGTTGCGTTGGGTTTCCAGTCTGTGTTGTGAGACTTCTTCCAGTCAGCCCAGATCAACTCAAATAGGTCAGATTTATTTAATTTGTAAAAGATATCCTTTTCCATTGTGTATACATAGGCCATATTGTTACAGACCACTGACCAGCTAGAGGGCATTTCCTTTTTTCCAGGAGCAAGCAATAGAGTATTTTATAGCCATAAACAGGTAGATGCAAATATACGCATGATTTTTAGGTAGAGGGTGTAGGTTTAGATGAAGAAGTGCTGAAGCAGACAGCCTGGGAAGCCTAATGCCAATACTACGTAGAACCGAGAAGCACTTTTGCCATAGCGGTTGAATCACGGGACACTCCCACCATATGTGTAAAGCATTACCCCTGTGTCCACAATTTCGCCAGCAATTGGGGGACACATTTGGGAATATTTTCGCTAACCTAGTAGGCACATAGTACCAGTGAGATAGAAGTTTAAAATAGGTCTCGTACAACGTTGTGCAATGAATAGCTTTCTGGGTCAGGGAAAAGGCTCGCTCCCACTCCTCAGGAGTAGTGTGTCTCCCCGTCAGCGTTTCCCAGTGGGACAGATGGTTAGGGGTTTCCTGGCTCTGTGACCCGCCTAACAGTACATAGTCAATAGAAAGGGGCCTACATAACCTATCTCCCCTGGCCCAAATTGACTCCCATAGAGTTAATGGTCTATCAGGACTGGGTTTAAAGCCCCAACTACTTAGGAAACTCTTGATCCTCTGGTATTCAAAGGGTAAATACTACGGGACCTGGGCATCGACACTAATTTGGGATAGTTGTTTAAAAGAGTCTTGGGGGGACGAGGACCAAAGGTCCGATATACTATTAATTCCTAATTGGGCCCATTTATTGGGGTGAGAGTCTTGTAGACCTGAGAGAAGACCTGCAATGGAGGCAACTGGGGAAGGATGTGGGGCTACATGTGGATGGTGCCGTATTCTATCCCAGAAACCAAGGCATTCACAGACAACGGGGTTGATTAAGGCCAGCTCCCTTCGGCAAGGTGGAGGGGTCCAGATTAGGTCCCATAAGGTGATTTGAAAAGGCAGCGCGGCCTGTTCAATGGACTTCCATTTAGCATCCGAAGACTTTACCCCACATTGTGAAACATGGGTAAGCATTGCGCCCTCATAATACCTTACCACTGACGGAGAAACTATGCCCCCCGAGGATTTAGGGAGTTGAAGTACTCTATGTGCGACTCTAGGTGGTTTATCCATCCAGATAAATTTGGTGAACCCGCTCTGGAATTGAAGAAGAAAATGTCTCGGAATTTTAATAGGTAGGTAGCGGAAAAGATACGTCAACCTGGGGAGGAAAGACATTTTCAACGCCGTGATCCTACCCAGCCAAGATACATGCTGGAGGTTCCAGTCCTTCCGCAGGGAGCGAAGTGAAGTAAGGAGAGGAAGGTAGTTGTCTTTAATTATTTGAGGAAGGCTACTAGAAATCCTGACACCCAAGTGTAGAACAGATTGTTCTGTCCAATTAAACTTGTAAGTCTTAGTGAGGGGGACTAATTGCGCACTTGTAAACCCTTGCATGTACACTTGAGTTTTTGCCAGGTTTAGCTTGTAGTAAGAATGGGCCCCAAACATGGTGAGTATATCTAGGAGTCTGGGAATCCCCTGCTCAGGTTGTGACGAGAAGAGAGTTACATCATCGGCAAAAAGTGCAATTTTGTGCGAGGTGCCCGACAGAGTGACACCTTTAATTTGGGGGTCATATCTAATCTGGTCTGCCAGGGGTTCTATCGAAAGGGCAAACAGAAGCGGCGAGAGGGGACACCCCTGTCTGGTGCCGTTTGTGATGGAAAAGAGTGGGGAGTGAAAGCCCAGGCCACTCACGGATGCAGTAGGAGTGGAATAGAGGGCCTGAATGGCCGCTATGAAGTCGGGGGGAAAGTGGAATCTCTTGAGGACTGCCCAAAGATATTGCCATCTGACCCGGTCGAACGCCTTCTCGGCGTCAAGAGAGATGACCGCGAGTGGCCAACGAAGTCGTGAGGCAAGAGTAAGTATGTTAAGGAGACGCCTCGTGTTGTCTGGTCCCTCTCGGAGGGGGACGAATCCCACCTGATCCGGGTCGATAAGGGAAGGTAGAAAATTAGCGAGACGGTTGGCTAGTATCTTTGAATAGAACTTGATGTCCGTGTTTATCAAAGAGATGGGCCTGTAACTCACACAAAGCGATGGGTCCTTGTCAGGCTTGAGGATGGTGACAATATTGGCTTCTAGAAATTCACTTTTAACCCCTTAAGGACCAGCGACGTACCCTGTATGTCGCTGGCCTTTTTTTGGGACTTGATTGTTTTATAGTGCGGTCTTGCCACCAGCATTGAGACTGCTCTATTTCACAAAGCCTGCTGGAGGGAGTGCATTAATAGTGTGTTCTTGTTAGACTTGTGCTATTATGTCCTGAAAAAACCCTTAACGACCAGTGACATACAGGGTACATTGTGGTCATTAAGGGGTTAAAGCAACCTTCCTTTCTAGCCAAGTTATAAAACTTTAGCAGCAACGGGGCAAGTTCTTGAGCATAGGCCTTATAGAAATGAGCCGGGTAACCATCCGGGCCACTGGACTTGAAGGACTTGGCGTTCTTAATAACTCTCAAGACCTCTGGAAGAGAAAAGGGGGAGCATAAGGTGTCTCGTTGTTCCGGGGCGAGCATGGGAAGTGACAGGGTCTTAAGATAAGTCTCCAGGACCTCCTGAGAAGAGGACCCAGGAGACTCAGCTGTGGCTATATTATAGAGCTTGGCATAATAGTCCGCAAACGCCTCACCTATCTGAGACGGGATCTGAAGAAGCGATCCTGATGATCGTATGGAGTGAATCCGGGATGCCCCTAGCCTGTTCCTAATTTTGTTCGCTAGCAGAGTATCGGCCTTATTACCTTTATAGTAAAATAAATGCTTAAGCTTGGTGAGGTTATGTTGGGTTCTGCGCAATTCGATCCTGGAGATGTGGTCTTTAATCTCAATAATTTGAGATGTGGTTTCTGCTGTGACTGTACTTCTATTGCTTGCTTCTAGTTGTCTCAACCTGATATCGGCTTGTGAGAGGGTGAGGCCTGCCTGCTTTCTAAGATGCGATTGTTTTGTAATAAGTAGACCTCTGATTGTAGCTTTAGCCGCTCCCCATAATGTGTCATCCCTGACCGTTAGATTGTCATTAGTTTGAATGAAGTGGGTGATATCTCTGCGGAGTTCCTCTCTGAAGGGTATGTCCTCTAGAATCTGGTGAGGCAATCTCCATTTGGGTTTAATATGAGTAGTGTTAGTGGAAGTTATGTCGGCCTGGACTTGGTCATGATCAGACCAGGCACAGAGGGAAATTTTGGCCATCTTAACTAAATCAAGGGAGTCAGCAGTGGAGAAGATGTAATCAAGCCTTGAATATAGCTTGTGAGGGTGTGAGAAGTGGGTATAGTCATGATCTCTGGAAGTGAGCTCTTATTCCGGTAAATATCTCAGGAGGGCATATTTGTGGTTCAGGTAGATTGTCTACTGATGGGGTCTTAGGGGAGAAAGATCACTAACAAATGTTCTTAATAGTTCGTGTTCGGTCTGGATCTCTCTAACACCCTGCAACATAAAATCCATGTTATGAGAGAGGGTTCTGACATGGTTTGATAGTTCTGTGAGATCCATTGTAGATTTGCAATTCAGGTAAACAATCCCTTTTTTTTTTTCTTTTTTTTTTTTAGGCTAGGTAATATGTAAGGTTAATAGAGGAGTTGAATAACCTTTGATATGTTTAACCCTGAATTACACAATCTATTTTATAATTGCCACTCAGTCTCACACCAAACCTTGGACTCTATATAATTTATTTAGAATCCTTTTATGCTCATAGACTTAGGGATGATGATATAGTCATTTTATAGTAATTAAATAACTTGATAGTGGAACTCAATAATAATATAACATAACATGAGAGAAGTAATATGGCCACTAAGTAATGGATAAATGTAGTGAGAAAACAAAGATCATATAGAACTCAAGCTTACACCATTATTCTTTCTGTGGCAGAGCATACAGTTTGTGTAAGCAAGGGGAAGAATAACAGTGCTTGTTGTAATGAGTTCCCTGGAAATCAAGGTGTTAATAAATTCACACACACAGCAATTGGAAGTGTAGCAAGTGGTAGGCAAGGGTTAGTTCATGAAGCTTAAAACAGAAGTGACAGTCTAAGCAAATAGTAGTTAGAGAGGCAATTAAGCAGCTATGCAGTCTTGACTTTAGAATGATGCAACACAAAGATAGTCTGCTGTACACTAAAAGTAAGATAGTCACTGTACCATACAACAGAAGTGTGGTAAGAGGTGTGTGATAAGCCTGTTGAGAGGAGGACAAGCAGAGCTGTGGTATTCCGGTGAGAACAGAGCAGGCAGAGCTGAGTGACGTCACCTGCAGCTGAGAGGAACAGCGTGTAGCGTCTGCAGAGAGGCCAGATGCTGCTGGGAGAGAGGAACACACCACCGGCTGGAAATACAAAGTAGTTGTGGATGCAACTTCCAGGAGTCAGAAGAGGTAAGGTGTAGAACTCCAGGAGATCTGTGAAGGAAGACAGGTAGAGAGATCCGGTCTCCACAGGCTAGTAGTGGAAGTGGTGTCAGAGGGATTCTTACACCCACTAAAGCAAATTACCTAGCATAGAACAGAAGGAGGAGGGGCTTTAAATAGGGATTGTAGAGCCTTAAAGGTATGTACAGCAGTGATCATGACAAAAACCCACCACCCACACAACCAACCCCCCAAATAAAATACTAACTGGAAAAAACCTAAGCTCCCCATTGCCCTGAAAAAGGGCATTTGGATGGGCATTGCCCTTAAAATGGCATTTAGCTCTTTTTCAATTGCCCAAACCCCTAATCTAAAAATAAAACCCACCCAATAAACCCTTAAAAAAGCATAACACTAACCCCCAAAGATCCACTTACAGTTTTGAAGACCCGACATCCATCCTCAACGAAGCGGCAGAAGTCCTCATTGAAGCCCGCAGAAGTATTCATACAAGCGGCCGAAGTCTTCATCCAAGCCCGCAGAAGTCTTCATCCAGACGGCATCTTCTATCTTCATCCTTCCGACGCCTAGCAGGTCCATCTTCAAGACTTCCGGCGCGGAGCATCCTCTTCTTCCGACGACTAACGACAAATGAAGGTTCCTTTAAATTACATCATCCAAGATGGCGTCCCTTTAATTCTAATTGGCTGATAGAATTCTATCAGCCAATCGGAATTAAAGATGAAAAAATCCTTTTGGCTGTTCCAATCAGCCAATAGGATTCAGCTTTCATCCTATTGGCTGATCCAATCAGCCAATAGGATTGACCTTGCATTCTATTGGCTATTCCAATAAGCCAATAGAATGCGAGCTCAATCCTATTGGCTGATTTGATCAGCCAATATGATGAACGTTCAATCCTATTGGCTGATTGCAACAGCCAATAGGATTTTTTCACCTTTAATTCCTATTGGCTGATAGAATTCTATCAGCCAATCGGAATGGAAGGGACGCCGTCTTGGATGACCTACCTTAAAGGGAAACTTCATTCATCGTTGACCATCGGAAGAAGAGGATGCTCCGCGCCGGATGTCTTGAAGATGGAGCCGCTCCATGCCGGATGGATGAAGATAGAAGATGCCGTCTGGATGAAGACTTCTGCCGCTTGGATGAGGACTTCTGCCGGCTTCGCTGAGGACTTTTGCTGCTTGGATGAAGATGGATGTCCGGTCTTCGAAAACTGTAAGTGGATCGTCGGTGGTTAGTGTTAGGTTTTTTAAGGGTTTATTGGGTCTGTTTTAATTTTAGGTTAGGGACTTTGGGCAGTAAAAAAGCTGAATGCCCTTTTAAGGGTAATGCCCATAGAAATGCCCTTTTCAGGGCAATGGGGAGCTTAGGTTTTTTAGGTAGGATTTTATTTGGGGGTGTTGGTTTTGTGGGTGGTGAGTTTTAATGTTGGGGGGTGTTTGTATTTTTTTTTACAGGTAAAGAGCTGATTTCTTTGGGGCAATGCCCCGCAAAAGGCCCTTAAGGGCCATTGGTAATTTAGTGTAGGCTAAGTTTTTTTTTGGGTGGTCTTTTTTATTTTGATAGGTCTCTTCGATTAGGTGTAAATAGTTTTTATTTTTGAAACTGTGGTTTTTTATTTTTTGTAACTTACACCTAGATTTACAGTTTTGCGGCCGAAGGGGTGCATTAGCTACGCGTCTTTTTTTTCTAGCGCTGCTTCTAAACAACACTGGTATTTAGAGTTCTCTGAAGGGCTGCGTTAGGCTCCAAAAAGGGAGTGTAAAGGCATATTTACCGCCACTTCAACTCTCAATACCAGCGTTGCTTACATTAGCGGCTAGCTTGAAAAACGTGCTCGTGCACGATTCCCCCATAAAAAACAATGGGGCAGTTTGGGCTGAAAAAAACCTAACACCTGCAAAAAAGCACTGTTAAGCTCCTAACGCAGCCCTATTGTTTCCTATGGGGAAACAGTTTCTAAGTCTGCACCTAACACCCTAACATGAACCCCGAGTCTAAACACCCCTAATCTTACACTTATTAACCCCTAATCTGCCGCCCCCGCTATCGTTGACACCTGCATTACACAATTAACCCCTAATCTGCCGCTCCGGACACCGCCGCAACCTACATTATACCTATGTTCCCCTAATCTGCTGCCCCTAACATCGCCGACACCTATATTATATTTATTAACCCCTAATCTGCCCCCCCAACGTCGCCGCTACCTTACCTACACTTATTAACCCCTAATCTGCCAACCGGACCTCGCCGCTACTCTAATAAAGTTATTAACCCCTAAACTGCCATACTCCCGCCTCGCAAACCCTATAATAAATAGTATTAACCCCTAATCTGCCCTCCCTAACATCGCCGCCACCTAACTTCAAGTATGAACCCCTAATCTGCTGACCGGACCTCACCGCTACTCTAATAAATGAATTAACCCCGAGGTACGGTTGGCAGATTAGGGGTTCATACTTGAAGTTAGGGGTGGATCAGCCAATCGGATTGAACTTGAATCTGATTGGCTGATTCAATCAGCCAATCAGATTTTTCCTACCTTAATTCCAATTGGCTGATAGAATCCTATCAGCCAATCGGAATTCGAGGGACGCCATCTTGGATGATGTCACTTAAAGGAACCGTCATTCGTCGTCTAGTCATCGGGGAAGGAGGATGTTCCGCGCCGGAGGTCTTGAAGATGGAGCCGCTCCTCGTTGGATGGATGAAGATAGAAGATGTCGCTTGGATGAAGATGTCTGCCGGTCCGGATGTCCTCTTCTGCCCGGATAGGAGGAAGACTTCTGCCGCTCCGGATGTCCTCTTTTGGTCCATCGGTGCCCGGCTGGGTGAACACGGCTCAAGGTAGGGAGATCTTCAGGGGGTAGTGTTAGCTTTATTTAAGGGGGGTTTGGGTTAGATTAGGGGTATGTGGGTGGTGGGTTTTAATGTTGGGGGGGTCATATTTTTTTTTTACAGGCAAAAGAGCTGTTGACTTTGGGGCATGCCCCGCAAAAAGCCCTTTTAAGGGCTGGTAAAAGAGCTGGTTACTTTTTAATTTAGAATAGGGTAGGGACCTTTATTATTTTGGGGGGCTTTTTTATTTTATTAGGGGGCTTAGAGTAGGTGTAATTAGTTTAAAATTCTTGTAATATTTTTTTATTTTTTGTAATTTAGTGGGGTTTTTTTGTAATTTAGTTTAGTGTATTTAATTGTATGTAATTGTAGGTAATTTATTTAATTAATTTATTGATAGTGTAGTGTTAGGTTTAATTGTAACTTAGGTTAGGATTTATTTTACAGGTAATTTTTTAATTATTTTAACTAGGTAGCTATTAAATAGTAAATAACTATTTAATAGCTATTGTACCTAGTTAAAATAAATACAGTAAATATACAGTATATATTACAGTAATATAAAGTTGCCTGTAAAATAAATATAAATCCTAAATAGCTACAATATAATTATTCGTTATATTGTAGCTATATTAGGGTTTATTTTACAGGTATTTAGTTTTAAATAGGAATACCTTAGTTAATAAGAGTTAATTTATTTCGTTAGATTAAAATTATATTTAATTTAGGGGGGGTGTTAGGGTTAGGGTTAGACTTAGCTTTAGGGTTTAATACATTTATTATAGTAGCATTGAGGTCCAGTCGGCATATTAAGGGTTAATACTTGAAGTTAGGTGGCGGCGATGTTAGGGAGGGCAGATTAGGGGTTAATACTATTTATTGTAGTGTTTGCGAGACGGGAGTGCGGCAGTTTAGGGGTTAATAACTTTATTAGAGTAGCGGCGAGGTCCGGTCGGCAGATTAGGGGTTAATACATGTAGGTAGGTAGCGACGATGTTGGGGGGGGCAGATTAGGGGTTAATAAATATTATGTATGTGTCGGCGATTTTAGGGGCAGCAGGTTAGGGGTTCATAGGGATAATGTAGGTGGCGGTGGTGTGCGGTCGGCAGATTAGGGGTTAAAATTTTTTATTATAGTGGCGGCGATGTGGGGGGACCTCGGTTTAGGGGTACATAGGTAGTTTATGGGTGTTAGTGTACTTTATAGCACAGTAGTTAAGAGCTTTATAAACCGGCATTAGCCCAGAAAGCTCTTAACTACTGACTTTTTTCTGCGGCTGGAGTCTTGTCGGTAGAGGGTCTACTGCTCACTTCAGCCAAGACTCTAAATACTGGCGTTAGGAAGATCCCATTGAAAAGATAGGATACACAATTGGTGTAAGGGGATCTGCGGTATGGAAAAGTCGCGGCTTGAAAGTGAGCGTTAGACCTTCCATCTTGATGCTATTATCATCAGGTGACATCTCTCCAAATCCTGGGCCCACCCTCATTCCCACCATTACCCAATCTCACACTCCATATAGAAACTTTAATAAAAGCAACACACATAACCTCATTTCCATCCAATGCATCCCACACGCATACACTCCTTTCACCTGTGCACTATGGAACTCTCGCTCTGTCTGCAACAAACTTACAGCAATTCATGACCTGTTTATATCAAATGCTTTCACCATTTTAGCAATTACAGAAACCTGGCTATCTCCTTCTGACACTGTTTCCATTGCTGCTCTCACACACGGTGGTCTTCACTTTAGCCATACCCCTAGGCAAGGTGAGAAACGTGGCGGCGGTGTTGGCATCCTGCTCTCCCCCTCCTGCACTTATCAATACCTACCTCCAATCCCATCTCTTTCCTTCTCCTCCTTTGAAGTCCACTGTATTCGTCTGTTCTCCCCCCTATCCCTAAAAGTGGCAGTCATCTATCGCCTTCCTGGACCAACCTCCCAATTCTTTGACAACTTTTCTGCCTGGCTTCCTCACTTTCTCTCTTCAAATATACCAACCCTAATTCTTGGGAACTTCAACATTCCCATTGACAACCCATCTGCCCCTGCTGCCTCTAAACTTCTTTCACTCACATCCTCCTTCGGTCTCTCACAATCCACCCCATTCCCGACTCACCGTGATGGACACTCCATCGACCTGGTATTTTCCTACCTCTGCTCTATATCTGACACCACCTGTCGCCCTTTTCCCATTTCAGACCATCACCTGGTCACCTATAATATTAATGCAACAGCTAAACCCACTTCTCCATCCCTCCCCCCGCACCTGTAGAAATACACATGCTGTGGATCCGATCAAATTTTCAAAAATCATTCAAAATCTCCTCCCTCACACCTCCACTATAACCTGCCCTGATCTCGCTACAGCCCACTATAACAAAACTCTTTCCTCTGCATTAGACACACTTGCCCCTCCCCAGCTGCGCAAAACACCACGCAGTCAGTTACAGCCCTGGCATGCTCAGCAAACACGCTATTTGCAAAAATGCTCCCGTACTGCTGAGCGTGTCTGGAGGAAAACTCACTCTGAACCCGATTTCATACACTATAAGTTTATTCTTCGTTCATACACTTCCGCCCTTCACTTAGCCAAACAAACTTACTTCTCTTCTATCATATCTACTCTTTCCTCAAACCCTAAACGACTCTTCTCCACCTTTAACTCTCTCTTCTACCCACCTGCTCCACCACCCCCGCCTGTCTTTAGTGCTCAAGACCTGGCTGACTACTTTTTAAAAAAAACACATACTATCCGAAGCAACATCCCAACACCAACCTGCAATACTCCAACAACAGGCCCAATTACTCCCTCTACCACCCTCTGTAACTTCCATCCAACCACTGAGAATGAAGTTTCTTCCTTACTATCTTCCTCACACCTCACTACCTGCCCACTCGACCCTATCCCTTCCCATCTAATTCCCTCCCTATCTTCCACCCTCACTCCTGCTCTTACCCACATCTTCAACCTATCTCTCTCTACCGGCTCATTCCCATCTTCTTTCAAACACGCAAAAGTCATTCCCATACTTAAAAAACCCTCCCTCAACCCTAATTCTCCTGAAAGCTACCGCCCCATATCACTGCTTCCACTAACATCAAAACTCCTTGAAAAATTTGTTTACAATCGCCTAACCCACTTCCTGTCCGCCAACTCCTTGACCCACTGCAATCCGGATTCCGCCCAAAACACTCAACTGAGACTGCCCTTACCAAGGTCACAAATGATCTTCTCTCTGCTAAAAATATTGGCCACTACTCTATACTCATCTTACTTGACCTCTCAGCTGCCTTCGACACAGTTGACCACCCCCTCCTCCTACAGACCCTTAGCTCTTTTGGCCTCTGTAACACTTCTCTTTCCTGGATTCACTCCTATCTTTCTCACAGGTCTTTTTCTGTGTCACTTGCCGGCGACTCCTCCTCTCCTATGCCTCTGTCTGTTGGAGTACCTCAAGGATCTGTTCTGGGTCCTCTACTCTTCTCCATCTATACTTCTTCGCTAGGTAAACTTATCAACAGTTATGGTTTCAAATATCACCTCTATGCTGATGACACCCAGATCTACCTTTCCACCCCTGCTCTCTCTCCCTCTGTCCTCTCTCATGTCAGCAACTGCTTATCTGGTATTTCTTCCTGGATGGCCTCTCACCACCTAAAGATTAACATGTCCAAGACTGAGCTCCTTCTTATCCCCCCCTCAAGCTCTACACTGACTTCTGACTTCTCTATCCCTGTTGACGGCATCACCATTTCCCCATCGCCCCAAGTCCGCTGCCTTGGAGTCACACTTGACTCAAACTTATCCTTCATCCCCCATATCCAATTGCTTTCTACATCCTGCCGCAATCATCTACGCAATATTTCTAAACTTCGCCCTTTTCTGAGCTCTGACACCACAAAGCAAATAATCCACTCCCTTGTTATCTCCCGACTTGACTACTGCAACAACCTACTCGCTGGCCTTCCTCTTTCCCGCCTCTCCCCCCTTCAATCCATCCTAAATGCCTCTGCCAGGCTGATCCACCTTTCCCGTCGCTCTGTATCTGCTGCACCTCTCTGTGAGTCCCTTCATTGGCTCCCCATTCACAGCAGAATTAAATTCAAAATTCTCACCCTTACATACAAAACTCTCACCAACGCCGCTCCCCTCTACCTATCCTCTCTAATACACAAGTATACTCCAGCCCGTCCACTAAGATCCAACAATGACCTTCTCCTTGCATCCGCAACTATCACCTCCTCTCATGCTAGACTGCAGGACTTCTGTCGTGCAGCACCTACCCTCTGGAACACTCTCCCTCATGCTGTCAGGCTTTGCCCTAATCTTTCTTCCTTTAAATGCTCCCTGAAGACTTTTCTGTTCAGGGAAGCCTACCACCCAACTCAATAATAAATTATTTTCACTTACCTAATATTTCCCTCATCTAACTCTGTATTAACATCCTTCTCAATCTTGCAGTCCTCACCTCCTGTTTCCCAACCTCCTACCCTTCTAGATTGTAAGTTCCCACGGGAATAGGGCCCTCAATCCCTCCTGTATGTGTTTGTAAATTTTGTCCTGTTTCTTACAAGTCTTGTATTGTTTTATTAAAATGAATTGTATCCATGGACAGCGCTGCGGAATATGTTGGCGCTTAATAAATAAAGTATAATAATAATAATAATAGACCCTTTCCTGGCTGACTCTAAATACCAGTGGGTGGCCAAAAGCAGCGTTAGGACCCCTTAACGCTGCTTTTGATGGCTAACGCAGAACTCTAAATCTAGGCGTTAGTGTTTTTTATTTTTTATAACTTAGTTTTTTTTTTGTAATTTTGTCATTTTTAATAGTAGATTTAAATAACTTGAGTAGGGTTAGGTTTTTAAATATGTAATAAAGTTAATTTAATTGTTAGTTTAATGTAATTTTAGTTTAATAGTTAGGGTAGGTTAATTAATAGTTTAATATAGTTTAATGTACTTGTAGTATAATAGTTAGGGTAGGTTAATTATAGTTTAATATAGTTTATTTTAATTCTAAAGGTAAGTTTTAATTTATTATAAGATAGGGATGAGTTAATATTTAATGTAAAGTTAGCGGCTTGTTAGGTTTAGGGGTTAATAGCTTAATTTAGTTTATGGTGATGCGAGGGGCTGTCGGTTTAGGGGTTAATAACATTTATTTAGTTGCGGTGGGGTCCGGAAGCAGCGGGATAGGGGTTAATACATTTATTTCGTTGCGGCGGACTCCGGGAGTGGCCGGATAGGGGTTAATATATTTATTTAGTTGCGGTGGGCTCCGGGAGTGGCGGGATAGGGGTTAATATATTTTTTTGGGTTGTGTCGGGGTCCGGGAGCGGCGAGATAGGGGTTAATAACTTTATTTAGGTTGCGGCGATGTCGGGAGCGGCAGATTAGGGGTGTTTAGACTCAGGATTTATGTTAGGCCGTTAGGTGTAAACTTTACTGGTTTTCTACCATATAAATCAATGGGATATCTGGCAGCATCGAACGTGAGCTTTCGCTGCTTTCAGACTCCCATTGATTCCTATGGAATCTGCGGCCTCCAGGGTGGCGGATTGAAAACCTGGTACGCTGGGCCAGAATAGTGACAAGCGTACCAGTTAGAAGTTTGATAACTTGCACAAGTTGTCAGATAGTGCCAAATTTGTATTTGGAACATTTGTAATGACATACGCATCGATCTGTGTCGGATTGAGACCGGCGGATCATATGTTACGTCACAAATTTCAACTTTTGCCGGTCTGTAGGCTTTGATAACTAGGTCGAATCAGGCTCGCCACAATTACCCTTCCGGAATTTCAGTGAATTTGCGGTTGACGGCTTGATAAATATCCCTCTAAGTCTGTGGTGGTGACCGCATGAAGAAGGATCGGATGGAATAGACAGAAGATGCATAAGGTGGAATAGGGCCGTCATGGATGAAGCTACAAGAGGACCGCTTTCATGAAGAAAGAAGAGGAGCAAAGCTGGAGCTGAGATTGTAGGAGTCGAGTCAAGTTGAGTGAGCAGAAACTTTGAGGATTAGAGTTAGGATTTTTTAGTATAGGATTTTTTTTATAATAGGGCATTTCTTTTTCTTTCAGCTCAAATGAGTTATAATCACTTTGGGACATTGCCCTACTAAATGCCCTCCTAAGGACAATGCTCTACCAAATGCCCATCTTAGGGCCAGTTTTTTTTAGGATAGTGATTTTTTTTTTTATGGCAGTTTTTTTTTTTTATAATAAGCTGTAATCACTTTAAGACAATGACCTAACAAAAGCCCTAATAAATGCCCTCATCAGTGCAATTTTTAGTTTCTTTTTTTAAGATAGGCTTTTTATTTGGGGGTGGGGATAATTTTGGTTTTATAATAGGGTTGGGTTTTTTTTTGCCAAGTAAAAGAGCCAAATCAGTTTAGGGCAATGCCCTACAAAATGCAATTTTCAGGGAATTTTTTTAAGTAGGTTTTAGTATAGGGTTTTTTACTTTGGGTGTTTTTTTTAAGGGTACTTAAGTATCACTCAGTTTATTTATGGGTATCCTTAAGAATAGAGCAGGATCTCCTGTCAACACTCTGTAAGCTGCTGTTTTGTTGCGTATAATTGGACTTTACTTTAAGGATAGGTCTTACTGTTTGGATTTTTTTATTTTTGGTAGAGTTTTTTTTTTGGAAATGTGTTTTTTTTGTTGTTGTAATTTTAGTGCTTTTAACTTTTTGTAAATTAGGGGAATTAGGTTAGGGTTCTGGGGGGTTAGCTGTTAGGGAGTTAAGTAGTGTATGGGTAGTTTGTGATGGAGTTTTGGCAGTTTAGGGTGTAATAGGTTATGGGGTGTTGGCAGTGGGGAGGTATTGGTGGTTTTGCAGTTAATAGGTTAGGGGGTGTTTGCAGTGGGGGTTGTGGCAATTCAGGAGGTTACAAGATTGGGGGTTAGATAAATAGGTTATGGAAGATTATGGGTAAATATAGTCACTGGGTTAGGTTGCGCTGGGGGTGAGGGTGCATAAGGGTTAATAGTTTAGAGTAGCATTACATTTATAAAGAATGTTTTCATTTTATGCATTTTCTTTTATTATGCAGATTATTTTAAGTATTGTATACATTTAACCTTTTTTTGCCTGCTCTTTTTATTATTAAAAAAAGGTTAAAATCAATAAAATATTAAAGAAAATGCACAGCATTTAAACATAGTGTATAAATGTATTGACATAGCTCCTATAGCTATAATAGAGAGGTTTTTTTGTCTTTATTAGTCAGATATAGCGAAGACATGATGTAGATGTAAGTGTTCTATCTGGGCGTTCCAGGGGAGTAACATGCTTTTAAATTGGTATACATCACTCACCAGTAGTGCAATATTTTCTAAAGACCGTCCTGCAGGGTAGGTATAGGGTATCAGACATATTGGTCTTGCCACCTTTTCAGTGGCGAGATTTTCCAGTGTGATGAAGGTAGTGTAGGTTTAGTTACAATTAGGTTAAGTATGTATTATTTCAAGTGCTCCTACACAGAAACTATTTATTGTTTCATGTTCACTGTCTTTGCTGTGTAGGAACTTTTCAAATACAGCTCCCCCTGCTGATAGTACCAACGAGTGGCGATGTCGACAGAGTTTTGCAGAAGTGGTGATCCCTATTAATTCCTACGGCAGACACATTACCACTCATTGGCACTTTATGGGTCAGCCCCCTTTTTTAGAATATATCAACAGACTGATGGACTGTGAGCCTGGTAAACCAAAGCAGGCAGTTTCTTATTGGTCTGTTGATGTTTTGAGTATCGGGCCCTAGTGAAACCTGCTGCTTGACTCAACCCTCTTCCTTCAACGCAACTCCTGCTTCTGTGGTTCCAGTCTTCTACTCAGGTAATTACCTTATTACCTTATGCATATACTTGTTGACAAACCTATTATAGGCAGGAATTAGTGGTCTGGCTAGGGACATTTGTGCCCAACCAGGGGCAGACTGACAAGTCTGGCAATTCGGCCCTTGTCCGAGGGCCCGGCATATTAAAGGGCCAACCGCCACTGCAGACAGATGCATGCAGCATGAATTAAGGAAACTTTTTAAAAGAAAAATTATTTTTATTTTATATATTAAAATTATATTTTTAGCTAGCTTGAACTTTCTAAATTAATCTGGGGGGGGTTGAACACTGGAGGGTTGGAAGTGTGACCAGCACGCTGTGTCAGCTATGGCTCATCCATGCACAGAGTAGTGTAAACAGTGGGAAAAGCATTTACAAAAAAAGGCTCTTTTACAGGGTATTGAAAATAGATTAGAGCTCTCAGCTATGAAAGTTTCTGCATTGGCTAAGAATAAATACATCTCAGATCTGCTTGGAATAATCTCAAATTGCCTTTCCCATTATAATCCTGTCTCAACTGTCTGACTATTTTCACACACCCTTCTAAAGATGATTGTCGTTTATTCCAAAAAGCAAGTTTAAAGGGACAGTAAAGTCATAATTAGAAATTTGTTATTTAGACAGAGCATACAATTTAAATAACTTTCCAATTTACTTCTATCTCTTAATTTGCTTTCTTTGTATGTTTTACCTAAATCATGAAAGAAAAAAATTGGGTTTCATGTCCCTTTAAGAAAAATCAGCTCAAACAATTAACTAAGGAATTTCGACAGTTTGTCCCTAATACATTATATTAAAGCATATTAAACAAAAAGTCTGCAAAGATTCACATGACCACATCAAACAGCAAAATGTATCCAGACTTTATAGTGTGCTTTAATAAGATTAAAAATAATCAACAATGTGGCCAATCTCTGGTAAAACAAAAAGTGTTAATTTAAACAAAAATGGCTTCCAGTGAGGACCCTCTGTGCCTGCTAAAGGGTTAAAGCTGGAATGTTTCATGCGTCCCTAATATGCATCATCTGCTGCTCTGTATAGGTAGCCCTCAGTTTACGCCGGGGTTAGGTTCCAGAAGGAATGGTTGTAAATCAAAACCGTTGTAAATTGAAACCCAGTTTATAATATAAGTCAATGGGAAGTGAGGGAGATAGGTTCCAGGCCCCTCTCAAAATTGTCATAAGTAACACCTAATACATTATTTTTAAAGCTTTGAAATGAAGACTTTAAATGCTAAACAGCATTATAAACCTAATAAAATAATCACACAACACAGAATATATATTTAAACTAAGTTAAATGAACAAAAACATTTGCTAAACAGCATTATAAACCTAATAAAATAATCACACAACACAGACTTCACTTGCATTTTTCTGCAAACAGTTCTTTCTATGCATTCCAATCTGGATTGATTTATAGACAGGAAGATCTTGTTCCTTTGAAATCTGCTCGATAGCTCAGGTCTGGTTAAACTGATTAATTTCAGCTTGCTTGGCTTTGCTGCAACACAAGCGGACAGCTCCACCTACTGGCTATTTTAATAAATGCACTGCTTCTAAATGCTTTTCAATAGCAGTCACATGACTGGAAAAAAAAGGTTGTTATTCTGAAACGGTGTAAATTGAACCGTTGTAAAACGAGGGCCACCTGTATATCAGTGAATGACAGGATTGACTCATGCTTATTAATGATACTATACCACCCACTTATAATTCAGTACAATGATCATTGGGAACACAACACTACACAGTAGGCTCCACACCTGGGTTAACTCAAGCAGCATACATATACAATATATTATATATTGATCATGGCAATGATGGAAAATAAAAAGTGCAGACCAGTGATATAAAATTAGGGTGAATAACACATTTATTTGAATGCACATCTATAGGGTTTCTGTTTTGCTGGGGAGCTCAGAATGTAAATCTGCAGGGAAAAACAGCTTTAATTGTGGTCACTGGAATTAAATTTATATTTTCTGTGTCAGCAGAGTGAAAATGCTTATTTGGGTTTAGGAATTTATCTGAACTCTGGAAAATGATTTTTTTTCCTGCATTGATAGCCCTTAAAGCAATCTTGGTAGTTTTGATGGTTCTGTCTGCTAGAAAAAAAAGTTAAAGGGATAGGAAACCCAACTTTGTTTTTTCAAAATATAGATAGAGCATGTAATTTTAAAGAAGTTCTAATTTTACTTCTATTATCATTTTTCTACATTCTTTTTGTATCTTTTGTTAAAAAGCAGGCTTATCTCTCTTTCTAGGGCAATTAAAACATGGGGGGAGGGGGGACAAAGGATGTAGGTGGAGCAAAAAGGGGTGGGACTTGCCACACTATTGCCCTGGGGCTTTGGTTGGTCTCAGTCCACCCTTGTGCCCCACTATATCTACCCAGATAAATGTGTCCCCAATAGTGGGCAAACTGGCTTCCTTACTCCCTGGCATGTATGTTTTATGACCACTAACAAAAGCCACAGGCAAATAATTTAATAACTGGGTAAATGGGTGAAAGCAGCTCTATTCATCACATACGTGTTTTGAAAAAGGAGGATAGCAGCTTCTGCTAAATTTGCTCATATATAGAGCTATAATTTTCTGGTTAGATTTCATATCATATTTATTTCCATATTACATTAACTAAACATTAAATGTTCTCTATTACTGTAAGGCAACCAATAAGAACAACTATAACAGATCTCCGTGGGATATTAAGTTAACATCTAATTGATTCTGTTTGCTGGCTGACTTTGCACTTCTAGCAGGGCGTGACTAGTTCCCATCCCTCAGGTTTCATATTATTTACTTCTGGACTAAGAACGTTAGTCTTTATTGTGCAACGTTTGTGTCTATTCTAAAGTGCATACCATCCGCTTTTGTTTGGAAGGATAAAACTTTATTACAAATGGATTCCGTACTAACCGTCTTTCTCCTGGTTTGCATAGGTTTTACATTGCAAGGAGCAGGTAAGAGAACCTAAGTAATTAGTGCCTCATTAATGTATACACAAATATGCAGATATAGGCTTGTTGCTTATGTTTTTTTTTGTCAGTTGGAACTGTTTTTCTGAATGACTCCCTGTTTGAGAGCAAAATATTAAAAATAAAATAACATTCTAATACATAATTTCTTGCAACAGTGAAAGTTTTTAACCATGTCTACAAAAGGGTTAAACATATAGCTTTACTACTGCTTAGAACATGATGCAGATTCTGAGCAGAACACAGAGGGGGGTTCATTGCCAATGCATTGGGCCCACTGGCTATGTCCTATGCAACAATGGCAATGGGTGTTTAACCCTTTTATGACATAGGCAATTGTCCAAGTTCTGAAAGTAAACAACACCTTGAATTTCAGCTATATCTCCAACCATAATTTACCTCTTTCACATTGTGTGCCCACACTAATTATATATTGTGTGATAGTGCTTTTCTTATAGCATTAAATATTTATTTCCAAACTATAATTTTATATGAATTTTTTTAAGTAAGTGTGAGAAATTAAGAAATGTTATGTTTGCTAAATGATTTTATTGTGAATATCATCATCCTGATATATATTACTGCAATAAAACACCCATATTTGTGTTCACCCATGTCCCATGAGTATAACGATATCCCCCATGTATAGGTTTTCTGAGAGTTCTGGAAGTTATTGGGCCTAATATGGGATCTGCCCATTTACAAGGAAATTTGGCACATTCATTTTCTGAGCTTATGTCCTCTTTGCTATAAAACACACATCTTCCCTTTACAGACACTGGCACCATAGCTTCATTGTGCATTGTGGAGAGCATGTACATATCTTTTTTTATTAGTGTACCGAAGGGCCAGTAGCTTATTGTGGCGTAAAGCTGACGTTGTGCCCCTACTTTTCTTTCCATTTGTCAGCTTCTGGGAGAAACCTGCGCTATATATCTTTCGCATTGTGCCACAGGCCAGAGTTAAAAAAAATTAAAAAAAAAAAAAATTAAATAGCTCTGTACTGGTGTAAAAATTATCGAGCCACAAATGGTACCCTTTGCTTAGCAGGGGTAGTAGGAGATCCCACACAATTTTCCTACTTGTGCCAACTGAACCTTGGCAGCCAGGTGAATATAAGTGGCTATCTTTACCCTGGTAGATGTGAAATGTCCAGGAATACCCAGTACTGCATTCACACAGTTTAT
This sequence comes from Bombina bombina, assembly GCF_027579735.1. NCBI lineage: Eukaryota > Metazoa > Chordata > Amphibia > Anura > Bombinatoridae > Bombina > Bombina bombina. The sequence continues at coordinate 1,278,155,119 of NC_069499.1, forward strand.
AAAATTTTACACCATAGCGGGACCTCTTGGATGGTATATATTGCTTGAAAAGCAATTTTTCCATAATATTTCATGAGGGACTCATCTATGCAAATGTCCTGGCCAGGGATGTAAATTTCTTTACAGTTTTGGGAGAGGTGGTTTATCAGGGGCTTTATTTTATATAACCTGTAATGCAGGGGGTCATTTCTGGTGGGCACTGGGCATAATCATTAAAATGGCTAAACCACAGCAACTGTTCATATCTATCCCTCTTCATAATCCCTGAAAAAAGAGGGGAAGCCAGGATAGGGTTCTGGCTTCAGTATAAACGTATGCTGGGTTTCTTCACAATCCCTATTACTAAAGTCAGGGCCCAAAACTTTTTAATCTCAGATATGTCAGTGGGATGCCAGGTATTTTTTCTGACATACTGAGATTGTGGATTCTCTGATAGATACTGGCTGGCATATAAATGTGTTTGAGCAACTATATGCTCAAACATAGTATCTGTCAGAATCAGGGAAAGATAATTTATTGACTTACATACTGGAACATTAGTTGTGATGCCAGGAGTCTCTGTAAATGGAGGTAATTTGGGGGTAGCTAATTTTGATCATTTATGAGGGGTTGTGCTGTTGGATAAAGCAGAGAGGGGTTCACTCCCTGAATTTTCGGCAAGAATGGCATTAACCTCTCCTGCTGAATAGCGTGCAGCCATAAGGGATTTTTTTTTATTATTTTTATTTCTACCAACAATTCCTACTTCACCACCACCAATTCCCACTTCACCTCCCCCAAAATCCCACTTCACCACCACCCCAATTACCACCTCCCAATTACCAACCACACATTTTTTTATGTATATAAACACTGGGAAGGACAGTGATTGGGAACAACAGGAAAGGGATTAACAGTAACTAAAGATCCCCACAAATAAGCCCCAATCCTTTTGAGCAGCAATGATGAAAGCCCTAATATATATATATATATATATATATATATATATATATATATATATATATATATATAAAAGAGCTAGGGCAGGGAGGGCACGCTCATGATTTATATACATCAAAGTTAGTTTATTGTTTATAACAACAACGTTAGAAAGTCATAAGGATAGGTCGACGTTTCGGCTTACATAGAAGCCTTCATCAAGACAGATGAACAACTGTTAAACAAGAAGAAAAAATAACAGATTTAAAAACATAAAACACAACATCAATACGTAATCCCACCACCAAATTGTTTGCAGGCAGAAAAATAAACCCACAAATAATGAAAATAAACATAGAAAAAATAAAAATAAAAATAAGGCAAACCCATACACATAGCGCTAGGAGATACAACAATACAGTCCCTCCAATACTCTCAATCTGCTCTGGATATACACTGGTGGGGTATATATTATAATCTTAGCAAGCAAACAAAGCGTATGTAACTCAATTGTAGTTAAAACACCATACGGCTGCACAGTTTATGTGTTATGCAAAGTCCGGTATACACTGGCCTGCCATATACATAAAAGACCCTTCAAAAGAGACTAGCAAGTCCCCATACCTCATTAGAAACCGCCTCAGGCTCTGAGACCATATACAGTTGTTCTAATGTTTCAAAGCAGATAGGTGCACCATACATTATACATTATACATTTAGCAACAAAAAGGCACTATATCACTTCCTGATGCTCATTTATCTCGCATCTGACAACCTGACATTGTGTGCAGTAGTCTCGCTGGACCCTACCTTCAAAGAAAACCACAACCACGTATACAAGCATGTGCACATCTTAGTATTGCACTCGTAACACTTTCAAAAGACTCAACTAGGTCTACAGTCATGTGCAAACCTTAGTATTGCACTAGTATCCCCCTAAGTATATACGCATGTACCTTACCAACATTTGACAGAAGTTACAACCTTGCAAATCCACACTGCCGTTAATACGTGCCCCACATGGTATAAGCTCAATAGGTAGTCTAACTTTCCAGTCCACAAATATAGATTAAACTCGGGCAATATGTAAGCAGACCGCACTATAGCATAATTATTGTCCCATGTCAGCTGCATGTCTTATGCGTTACACATCCACCGTTAACAACATGTGGTGCCCACAGCCCTAGAAAAAACATAAACAACCCCCATGTTTTGGGCCACAATATTAAGAAGCAGACAAATTATATTACCTCACAACGGCGACTTGCAGCCGCACACAACACCACCAGCAAAACAGAATGCCATTAACGGAAACCGGAAACTATTTAAGTCCTGATCACCAGGCTCTCATTGGTTGGCAATAGGGGTGTGTCAAAAACACACCTGTAGCAGCTGTATCAACTTTAGAGAAGTGCAGTCAGTGCTGGATACTCTAATTAACTCAATTATAACCATGTTCAGCTGATACCACAACAGCAGACACTATGGATGCTTCGAATTGGCAAGTGCCACAGATGTATATAACATAGTAGATAAAGAATGGAAGCCATAATAAACCAGAGGTAACTGCATTCAGCTACTGTATAAACCAGAGTATACAACAAAATAAGGAATGGATCGCATATTCTCATTATAATGCAGAGCAAATTAATGTTCCTCAAACGACCATAAATACATAGTCAAAGACATGACTAACAGTGTACAGATGTGAAAACCCAGAAATTAGTGTTCCACAAACGACCATAAATACATACACTATGGATGCTTAGAATTGGCAAGTGTCACAGATGTAAATAACATAGTAGATAAAGAATGGAAGCCATAATAAACCAGAGGTAACTGCATTCAGTTACTGTATAAACCAGAGTATACAACAAAATAAGGATGGTATTGCATATTCTCATTATAATGCAGAGCAAATTACCGTTCCTCAAACGACCATAAATACATAGTCAAAGACATGACTAACAGTGTGCAGATGTGAAAACCCAGAAATTAACGTTCCTCAAATGACCATAAATACATAGTCAAAGACATGACTCCCAGTATACCGATGTGGAAACGCAGAACCAATATATGGGGTCCATCAGCCATTAGACACACCTCAAGTGGATGTCCCACTAGGAGGGGGGAGTATGCAGAACCCACACTAGAGGATATATAATAGTAGAACGAACCATATGACGGCACACACCAAGGTAGCACCCCAAAGTGTCAACAAACTGGGAGTGCTCAAACCACTACGCATCATTTAGTTTTGAAATGGGTAACCCATCCAGTGTAACATCCCAGCAGAGAGGGGGACAAGAGAAAAAAAAATCATATTACAAGATATTGGAAGTAGTGACTACTATTCATAAAAAATGTCAAGAACAATATATTATTAAATGCATAATCAACTTAATAGAACACAGAATAATCTAAATGCATATTAAGTCCATGTGGGCAGAGTGTGTTCAGCCAATAGATCCACCGGCTTTCACAGCATAATAGTTCCTTATGCCTGTTGCCACCCCTTCTGGAGGGGATCACCATGTCAATGAGCATTGCTTTCAAGGATGACACAGAATGATTGTGTTCAAGAAAGTGGCGTGCCACAGGCTGGTCCGCACTGCCATCCTTCAGTGCTGTCCTGATGGCACTTTTATGATTGGCAAGCCTCTCCCTGAAGGCAGTGGTGGTCTTACCAACATAATAACGGCCACAAGGGCAAGTCAAAAAGTATACCACAAACTGAGAAGTACAAGTTAGGCGATGCCTGATCTGGTAGGTCTTATTCGTATGGGGATGGTGAAACTTAGAACCAGTTGGCAGCGAGTTACATGTGACACAATTACCACACTTGAAACATCCTGGCTTGGCATTAGCCAGCCAGGTTTGGGGTTTCTTCCACGGATCCGTTTTCATCAAAATGGATCGAAGATTCTGGTTGCTCCTATGCACCACTCTTGGTGGTGATGATCCAGCAAAAGGCAAAGAGTGGTCGTCCCTTATTAGGTGCCAGTTCTGGCGAACAATATCACCAATTTTATTTGATACTGGGCTGTATGAGGTCACAAAATTTAATTTATTATCATTCTCACCCGTCTTTGGTTTCCTTTCAATCAATGAAGATTGGTTCAAATGAGACACTTCCTTGAGAACCTGCTCCACTAGTCCCGGGCTGTACCCTCTCTCTATGAATTTCATCTTCATATCCTGTAGCTGCTTAGCCTGATTCATGAGATCTGAGTTATTTTGTATAACTCTCAACAGTTGTGATTTGATGATGCCCGTTTTTAATTGTCTGGGGTGGAAGCTGTTACTTTGTAAGAGGGTGTTCCGGTCTGTCGGTTTAGAATACAAGGTAGTATTCAATCTACATCCATTCTCTGTTATTGTTTTGAAGATACACAGGTCCAAGAAGTGGATTTGTTCATCACTGTGCTCACTTTTGAATCCCACCGAGAGTTCAGCTGTATTGAGTTGATTGATCCATAGATCCAATTCCATTTGAGTACCACCCCAAACAACAAACAGGTCGTCAATGTAGCGTTTGTACAACAGAACTTGAGGATTACGGTCAAGGAAGATGTATTTCTCCTCAAACCAGGCCATAAAGAGATTGGCGTATGATGGCGCCATGCTTGATCCCATGGCCGTCCCTACCATTCGTAGGTAGTACTTATCTTCAAATCGAAAATAGTTATGCGTCAATACCATTAGGAGCCAATCTAGGAACACCTCAATTGGAGGACCATCATACTCTGTACTCGCCACTAAGAAGCTTCTGACAGCCTCTATCCCTAGCTCATGCGGGATAATAGTATATAGACTATTCACATCTAGGGTTACCAAGATGCAGTGAGCAGGAAATGTGACATTTTGTACCATCCCTATCAATTGTATTGAATCTAGTAGAAAGGCCTCTGTGTTTCTCACTATGCCCTGAAGATGAAAATCTATGTATAATGATACATTCTGGAACAAAGACCCGACCGCTGAGACTATTGGTCTTCCAGGGGGTTTCATCAGATCTTTGTGGATTTTCGGGATTGTTTATATGATCGGATATTTCGGGTGGTCAACTGTCAGGAAATCCAAAGTAGTATCATCTATATAGTTGTTATTGTAAGCCACTTGTAGACTGGTATCCAGCATTGTTTTGTATGCTTGAGTAGGATTGAATGTTAGACGTTGATATGTGGTAGTGTCATTCAACTGGGTTAACAGTTCAGATCTGTAGTACATGTAGTCCATAACGACCACCGCCCCACCCTTGTCAGCTGGGCGTATGATTATGGTATCATCAGACTTGAGTCTCTCCAGGGCATCAAGTTCCAGTTTATTCAAGTTTTTCTGACCAGAGGTCACATCCTTACAGGCGTGTTCTATGTCCCGGACACAGATATTTGTGAATGTTCGAATAGTCGGATGGGTGGTCTTGGGTTCAAAGTTTGAAGGTTGTGACAGAGCAGGTTTAGGTCCTGTAGGAGGAGAATGCTTGAAGTGATCTTTTAACTAGTACGTTGAAATCTGTGGATGTCTACCAAGCAGTCAAAAGTTTTGGTCTTTGGAGTGGGGACAAAACTTAACCCTCTACTGAGGATATTTCATAGTTGTCCAACGGTCTACTGCTGATATTGATGACCACAGCCCTAATATATATATATATATATATATATATATATATATATATATATATATATATATTATTATTATTATTATTATTATTATTATTATTATTATATATTTAAAAAAAAAAATTAAGCACACAGACAGTGACACGCTGATCTGCCTTCCCCTCTACCTCAGATTGCAGTGAGGGAAGAGAGGAAGCAGATACACTTGTAACAGCCAATGATCCCACTCATTGGCTGTTACAATGTTGCAGGGGACGATCGATACACTTCCTGGCTGCTGATTGGATCACTGGGGAGTGCCTGAGTGATTTGCTAGACACGCCCCCCAACTGGATCCAGCACGGAGGATTAGCTGGAGGGGGCACAGAACATAGAAACCGTTAAGATGCCTATTCTGTCCTTACGGTGCTAAAGCCCAGAGTGATTAGGACGGAATAGAATGCCCTAATGGTGTTAAAAGGTTAACTGCATTGCAAGAGTAAAATACAAACATTTTAATTTGTCCCCCAAAACATTATATTGCAGCTCAGGTTATATTATTATGAACAAAAGAGGAACTGTAATGAGATTAAGGGATTGTATCACTCCTTTTGGGCCTTGTCTGAAAACATTTTTATGTAGGTCACTTTAAGGAGCAGAGATGGAAAATACAAAATACTTTTATTGGCTAACCCTGCTACATACATTTGTACTTTTATTTTGTACATTACAATCCTTTGTTACCCAGCATGTCATTTTGCACCCTTAGAAAGATGACGTTAGAAAGCACCCTACTTACTTTTATAATTTATAATGTTCATACTTTTTTTTCAAGGCTAACCCTGTTGCATATCTGTATGTAAAAATAGTTAGAACATTATAAATTATAAAAGCAAGTAGGGTGCTTTCTAACGTCATCTTTCTAAGGGTGCAAAATGGCATGCTGGGTAACGAAGGATTGTAATGTACAAAAGAAAAGTACAAATGTATGTAGCAGGGTTAGCCAATTAAAGTATTTTGTATTTTCCATCTCTTCTTTTATGCTAACCCTGTTGCATATCTGCATGTTTACAAATAGAAGACCGCAATTGCATGCAGAGATTTAGCGTTTATTATTTACCCCCTTTGCATGTAAGGCTTTGGCTTAGAAAGGTTTAGCTTTGAAGAGGCAGTAGGGTGCTTGAAAAGGATTTTGCACAGATAAAAATAGCCTTACATGCAAAGGTGGAAATAACAAACGGAAAATATCTGCATGTAATTGAGTTCTAATTATTTTTACATACAGATATGCAACAGGGTTAGCCTTAAAAAGAGAATAGTGGTTTTTGTAGGTACGATAAGTAAAATTTCTCATATTTCAAGATCCAAATTGCCTGCAGAGTATCAGTGAAAGACTTTATGAAAAATAAATGTTAAAAAGAGAAGTTAGCGGGGTTAGCCTATAAATTAAAAATAAATTGCTAATTATAAAAGCAAGTAGGGTGCTTTCTAAGGTATAAAAAATATAAATTCCATTATTTAAATACCCATATTGCCTGCCGAGTATCAATGGAAGACTATATAAAATATACATTTATAAATAGATATGTAGCATGGGTAGCCTATAATTAAAACTAAGGATGATAATGATAAAATAAGTAATTAGAAGTGCAAAATTACACACTTACTATAAAATGGGAACATTATAAATTTTTTAAAAAAAAATAAAAAAATTTTTTTTAGTGAAAATGTTCATGCAAGGGGAGTAAAATAAATATTTATGCTGCAATTATGTGGGTGCACTAAAATATATAAGACAGAGAAGCACTATAATGTGGCACCAATCCAACTGACATGAAAGGGAACAGCTCCTGCTCTAAATGCTGTTTAGCAGAGTTGCTTGCTCCCTTTCATGCTGTGCTTGCTTGTAATTTATAAAGACAATAGTGCACGTCTGAGGAGGGAGTCACGTGCACATGCAAGGGGGGGTCATGTGCACACTTTGGGGGCTCACATGCACACTCACATGCACACAATAGGGGGGAAAAATGCAAATAGGCTAATCTTGGATTGGAAGATAAAATTTGTCACTCACAGTGAGCACAGTGAGTGGACAAGCCTCAGAACAATTGGTAAAACAGACAGGAGAAAAGTAAGTTTTATAATAATTTTACTATCTAAGTTTTTATTTTGAATGCTCATATACATTATAAACGTAATCCTCTATGTGGCTGTATATTTATTTTGGTTTTGGTTTTGAGTTTTGTGCTGTGTTGACTGGTCCTTTAAGCATAAACAATTACAACTTTAAAGACATAACTAACTAGAGTAAGTATGTAAAAAAAAAGCATGCTTCTGTGCACTGATTAGATTATGAAAGAATATAATAGAAAGATATATATATATAAATATAATAACTTTTATTCTTAATTATTTAAAAGACAGCAAGTATTGTAGGTATCCTGCTGACCTGACGCACATTAAAAACACACCTCCTGTGTATATGCTGCAATGAGTTGTATACTTTTTGTTACCCAGACATTGGTTATATTATGTCTAAAATATTGGAATACATTTTTTTTACTTATCATATTAGTTCATGAAATGTGTGTAATTAATAATTTCATTTTTTTTTTATAATTACCATGTTTTAATCCTCAATCATTTATGTTCAACCATAAATGAACATTTAAAAACTTTTTATTAAATAAAAAAAATCTTGTTTACATGTGAACTGAGCCGACAGGAGAATGTTAATATTGACTAAAAGGTGTGAAAACAGCAAAAAATGTCACTTGACTCAAAACAGGGATACATGTGTTTTTCAACAGGTCTAATGTTTAGAATTTAAAAAGCAGAAAAACTTTGTAAAAGCGTTGGAAAGATTTTTCCTACTAGCATGATTTTTTTTTTTTGGGGGGGGGTCTATAATGCTTTAGAAAATTGTATGAACACCCCACAGTAACCAATTTATCTATGAAATTTTAAAATCCTGTTAAATGTCATACCATGCACTTTGTAAGGGACATAGGGGCCGATTTATCAAGTGTCTGGCGGAAATGATCCGCTGTAGCGAATCATGTCCGCCATACATCGATAAATACCGACCACATACACTGTCAGCATTTATCATTGCACAAGCAGTTCTGGTGAACTGCTTGTGCAATGCCGCCCCCTGCAGATTTGCGGCCAATTAGCAAGGGGTGCCAATCAACCAGATCGTATTCGGTCAGGCGGATTGCTGTCCGCCGCCTCAGAGGAGGCGTACGAGTTAAGGAGCAGCGGTCTTAAGAAGGCTGAAGGCTTGCACGGAAACAGGGTTATACGGCCCCATTCGGGCCGTGATAAATCGGCCCCATTGTGTTAAAGGGATGTTCCAGTCAATATTTATATGCACATATATGAACTACATATTTGCAATATACATGTATTGGCAAAAATGCTTTTAGTTAAAGCTCTCATTGTTTTAGTGTTAGCATTTTTCTCTGAACGTGCATGTGAAGCATAGCTAGATATTCTCAGTGCACCAGCATTTTAAATACTGCATCTGCTCAGAGCTCCACTGGGGCTTGAATCATGTCAGCAATTAACGAACTGCGACATTATAAGATGGTACAAGCACGTTAAGCTCTCTGAGCAAGTGCTGTGTTTAAAATGCTGGTGCACGGTGCATACTTAAATACACCTTTGAAACAGCTATAGCTTTTATTAGATACCTTTTTCTAAAACATGTTTATTACAAAAATGCTTCTATTCAAAGCTAAAATACATCCATGTGGATTCCAATTTTGACTGGAAAGTCCCATTTTTTGGAATGGAGCTTATATTTCGAAAGGGACAGTGATGCAAAACTTAGATCTTTGCCAAGAGAACTGCTCAGAATCATATGTAAAATGAAGTGCAGTGATAACTAATCCCTTTTAATCCTCACACAGACATACAGTAAATGTATCTGTTTTTATATAAAAAAGGAAGGTATTTTACTCTGTGATACAGGACTATTTTTTATTGTCATCTGCATTATGTAAAAACAGACACACTTTCATTTCAAAATAATATATAAACAATCACTTAGGGACAGAGTAGAGTGCAAAATTGCAAAAAATATTTGCGCTCCACTCGTAATACTAATGCACACGTTTTTTGTGCTCAAAAGAGTGCACTTCATTAGCCTCCAATGGGAGCCCTGGAGCGAAGGGGGTAAATTATGCAGCGATGGGCAGCAAATGTAAAAATATATGTACAGTATATGAATAACAACATATACATTTATGTGTATATGGTTAATTTTCGGAGCGCTAATTTGTAATGGCTAATTTATATATATATATATATATATATATATATATATATATATATATATATACATAGTTGCCAACATTTAAAAAAAAATTCCAGGGACACTTTGCAGCAGAGCAAGCAAGCGGGTTACTGAAGTATTGACGACCTATTGTTCAACTGCTCCGACCACTCAGTTCTGTAATCAAAACACACCCATTTGAAAGTAATAGTATAATTTAGACTTATCCATAGTTTATTTTACAGATTACAGCACCAAGCTCTTACATCTACCCAGTCTCTGGAACACATTCTGGGCATATGGTTATTTTTACAATACAGCATCAAAATTAGAAAGACAAATAATATGTGAACCCATTCAATAATAATAACAATATTCCATTAGGAAAGAATTATATTTAAATAATACACTATATCTATATATCATCTATCTATCTATCTATCTATCTATCTGTATATACGTATGTGTGTGTATGTGTGGTATACTGTGTGTATATATATATATATATATATATATATATATATATATATATATATATATATATATATATATATATATATATATATATATATATATACATAGTTGCCAACATTTCAAAAAAAATTCCAGGGACACTTTGCAGCAGAGCAAGCAAGCGGGTTACTGAAGTATTGACGACCTATTGTTCAACTGCTCCGACCACTCAGTTCTGTAATCAAAACACACCCATTTGAAAGTAATAGTATAATTTAGACTTATCCATAGTTTATTATACAGATTACAGCACCAAGCTCTTACATCTACCCAGTCTCTGGAACACATTCTGGGCATATGGTTATTTTTACAACACAGCATCAAAATTAGAAAGACAAATAATATGTGAACCCATACAATAATAATAACAATATTCCATTAGGAATGAATTATATTTAAATAATACACTATATCTATTTATCATCTATCTATCTATCTGTATATACAGTACGTATGTGTGTGTATGTGTGGTATACTGTGTGTATATATATATATATATATATATACATACATACATACACACAAACAACAAATGTTGTGCAAAAGAGATTGGCAACTATGATATATATATGTATATGTGTGTGTATATATGTATGTATGTATGTATGTATGTATGTATATGCACTTCACTTGTAATCTACAAGAAGGTTTGATGGTGGGAGAAAATTGGAAAGTTGCTTGTAATCATGCTCTATCTGAATCATGAAAGGAAATGTTTGGGTTCATTGTCCCTTTAACAGATTTAATTGTTGCTGTATGAAAATAACATATTACAGTATATTGTTTATTTGATCACAGTGTCTTGTTCTGTTTCAGTTTTCATTATTCTAGAATGTTTTCTGTAGGAATCCTTTTTATACAAGGATGCCATTTTACCAGATATCCTATGCACATACTTTTTTTTTTTTTTTTTAAAAAAAAAGCTTTATTGGTGTGAATAGTCAAGATACAATCATAGTATAAAGAAGATTGTGGTTACATTCCATTGTGAAAGGCAAACATAAATTAAATAAACATAACCAGGATTATTATCACATCCGCAGTTTTAGGTTCCGGCCATCTCTCCCGAAGATGGAACCTATGTCAAACGTATTCAATTTTCATAAAGAACAATTTCACATTGCTAACGAAGAGGTACACAGTAAGCTGTCTATAAGATTTTAAGGGTAGAGATAAAGAGTCGGGGGGGGGAGGGGAGAAGAAAAAAATATTTTTTTAATTAAATCGCCCATTGAGGGTGGTCAGTCAGGGACTAAATTGTTTTGTGCCACAAGGCCAACATCAGCTCATATTTCTCTAGATTGTGTGTTTTCAAATAATGATATCTCTCTAACAGGAGGGTAGTATCAATTTGTGTGCGCCATTCCTCAATAGAGGGAATATTCTGCGTTTTCCATTTTCTGGGGATCAGCATCTTGGCTCCGGTAATCATGATCAACAACAGCGCCAAGTGTGCCTCGCTCTGATTTTTGGGTAGAGACAGAAATAGAAGTATTTCTGGCGAGTTTGGGACATTAATGTTGAGGATGTTGGACATTTCCCTAGTAATATTTTGCCAGTAGTTTATCAGACTCGGGCACTGCCACCATATATGGAGCAGTGTCCCATCACCTCCACAGCCCCTCCAACAGGTGGAGCTAAGAGAAGGAAACATTTTACATAACCTCGCCGGGGTGAGGTACCATCTGCCAAGGAGTTTGATATGAGACTCCTGCACGTGCGCAGACACAGAGGATCTCTTAATCAAGGTCCAAGCCCTTGTCCAAGCGGTATAGTCAAAATCCAAGCCAAGCTCTCTGTGCCATTGAATAGTGTATGAGGGGAGTGCTTCCCTTTCGGGGACGAGCAAAATTCTGTAGATCAGAGAAATCAGGTCTTTAGGGGCTTGGGCGGATGAGCAGAGAGTTTCAAAAGGAGTTAACCCTCTCCCCAGCTCCTGCTTGTGCTTGTGGGTTTTTATAAAGTGGAGGAGCTGATTGTAGTGAAGCCATGAGTTAAAGATACCTGTGAACGTTGCCCCCATCTTGTCCTGAGGCATTATGTTCCCATTTTCGACTATGCCCTGTATTGATCCCTCTCTGAGGCTGTAGGGTTTCAGTCTACTATGGCCTAGTTTGTGAAAGGGGAGGTCCGGGTTCTCGATTATTCGGGAGGAGGGGTGAATATCTCGTAGAAACGTGGGTCGTGGTGGCCAAAACATTGTCCCACACTTTAAGAGTCTCATCAATTAGATGGTAATCTCGTAATTTAATCAGTCTCTTAGGGGGAGCGACCCAAGCCAGAGTGCCCATGCACATACTTTTTTATATGTATTTATATTTATTTCTTATGGCTTTACTAAATAACTTATGGCTAGATTACGAGTTTTGCGTTATGAGTAAAAAAGCAGCGTTATGGGTTATAACGCTGTTTTTTCACTACCGCTGCTATTACGAGCCTTGTTGGTACAGCTGTCCCTCACACTTTTTAGGCCGTACCACAAATTAACTTACGCAATTTGCGTAAAGTCTTTTTTCAATGGGACTTCCATAACGCCGATATTACAAGCTTTTTCTGGGAGGCCAAAAAGTGAGCGGTACAGCCTATCCGGCAAGATTCGTAACATATTCTAAAACAGTAGTTATGAGTTTTACGCTACAAAGATGTAGAATAAAACTCATAACTAAAGTGCTAAAAATTACACTAACACCCATAAACTACCTATTAACCCCTAAACCGAGGCCCTCGTGCATTGCAAACACTAATTAAATATTATTAACCCTTAATCTGCCTCTCCCGACATCGCCACCTCTATAATAAACATATTAACCCCTAAACCGCCGCACTCCCGCATCACAAACACTAGCTAAATATTATTAACCCCTAATCTGCTGCCCCTAACATCGCCGCCACTATACTAAATTTATTAACCCCTAAACCTAAGTCTAACCCTAACACCCCCTAACTTAAATATAATTCAAATAAATCTAAATAAAAATTCCTATCATTACCTAAATAATTCCTATTTAAAACTAAATACTTACCTGTACAATAAACTCTAAGCTAGCTACAATATAACCAATAGTTACACGTAGCTAGCTTAGGGTTTATTTTTATTTTACTGGCAAGTTTGTATTTATTTTAACTAGGTAGAATAGTTACTAAATAGTTATTAACATTGCATCAGCCAATAGGATTTTTTCACATTTAATTCAGATTGGCTGATAGAATTCTAGCAGCCATCAGCCAATTAGAATTAAAGGGACGCCATCTTGGATGACGTGATTTAAAGGAACCTTCATTCGTCTTTAGTCGTCGGAAGAAGAGGATGCTCCACGCCGGATGTCTTGAAGATGGACCCGCTCCACGCCGGATGGATGAAGATAGAAGATGCCGTCTGGGTGAAGACTTCTGCCTGTCTGGAGAACCACTTCTGCCGGCTTGGATGAAGACTTCTCCCAGCTTCGTTGAGGACTTCTTGCCTCTTCGCTGAGGACTTCTCCCTGCTTCATTTAGGATGGATGTCCGGTCTTCAAAACTGTAAGTGGATCTTCGGGGGTTAGTGTTGTTTTTTTTTTTAAGGGTTTATTGGGTGGGTTTTAGTTTCAGATTAGGGTTTGGGCAGCAATAGAGCTAAATGCCCTTTTAAGGGCAATGCCCATCCAAATGCCCTTTTCAGGGCAATGCCCATCCAAATGCCCCTTTCAGGGCAATGGGGAGCTTAGGTTTTTTTAGTTAGGATTTTCTTTGAGGGCTTGGTTGTGTGGGTGGTGGGTTTTACTGTTGGGGGGTTGTTTATATTTGTTTTTACAGGTAAAAGAGCTGATTTCTTTGAGGCAATGCCCCGCAAAAGGGGGGGCTTTTTTATTTTGATAGGGCTATTAGATTAGGTGTAATTAGTTTAAATATCTGATATTTTGTTTTTTATTTTGAGTAATTTAGTGTTTTTTTTTTTTGTAATTTAGGTAATTGTATTTAATTAATTTAATTTAATTGTTGTGTTATGTTAGGTGTTAGTGTAAGACAGGTTAGGTTTTATTTTACAGGCAAATTTGTATTTAGTTTAACTAGGTAGTTAGTAAATAGTTAATAACTATTTAGTAACTATTCTACCTAGTTAAAATAAATACCAAACTTGCCTGTAAAATAAAAATAAAACCTAAGCTAGCTACAATGTAACAGTTATATTGTAGCTAGCTTAGGGTTTATTTTACAGGTAAGTATTTAGTTTTAAATAGGAATAATTTAGGTAATGATAGGAATTTTTATTTAGATTTATTTGAATTATATTTAAGTTAGGGGGTGTTAGGGTTAGACTTGTTAGACTTAGGTTTAGGGGTTAATAAATTTAGTATAGTGGCGGCGATGTTGGGGGCGGCAGATTAGGGGTTAATAAATGTAGGTAGGTGGCGGTGATGTTAGGGGTGGGAGATTAGGGGTTAATAATATTTAACTAGTGTTTGCGAGGCAGGAGTTCTGCGGTTTAGGGGTTAATATGTTTATTATAGTGGTGGCGATGTCCAGAGCGGCATATTAGGGGTTAATAAGTGTAGGTAGGTTGCAGCAACATTTGGGGCGGGAGATTAGGGGTTAATAAGTATAATGTAGGTGTCGGGGTGGAAGATTAGGGCTTAATAAGTGTAAGATATGGGGTGTTTAGACTCAGGGGTTCATGTTAGGGTGTTGGGTGTAAACATAAATTTCGTTTCCCCATAGGAATCAATAGGGCTGCGCTACGGAGCTTTATGCTGCTTTTTTGCAGGTGTTAGACTTTTTTCAGCCGGCTCTCCCCATTGATGTCTATGGGAAAATCGTGCACAAGCACATAAAACCAGCTCCCCGCTGACTTAAGCAGCGCTGGTATTGGAGTGTGGTATGGAGCACAATTTTGCTCTATGCTCACTTCTTGCCTAATAACGCCGGGTTTAGGAAAACCTGTAATACCAGCGATGTAGGGAAGTGAGCGGTGACAATAACGTGCAAGTTACCACCCCACCCCTCATAACGCAAAACTCGTAATCTAGCCGTTAATATTGACAAAAATCTCAGCCAATTAATATCTCCATATTTTTTAAAGATACATAAAAGAGAGTGTCACGCGATAAAAAGGGGATAAGGTTTAAGAGATACAAAAGCCAACAAGGTATAAGATATAGATATGGGGGGCCAGGAGAGGTGAATACCAACAGGTTGCACAGGATGTGTGAAACAGACAGAACGGGGGGAGAGCAGGTGTACAGAGAGAAATGTAAATTATATAGAGGAATGAAAGAAAACCAGAGTGTAATGGAGGTGAAGAGCGGATGTTTGAGACACAGTAAGGGCCAAATGAAAGAAGTAAATGGTGAGCAGATTGAATAAAGCGGATATGGACACTAAATGGAGAAGATACTGTGGATGGTAACAGCCTCAATAAGAATCAACGGGGGGAAAAAGTGAGGGTCTAGTGATGTAAAGCTCTCTGGTATACAATTGGAACATAATTGGAACTTTTTAACCCTGTTTACACTGCTGTCTCGCCTCTTTCAGCAGGTATGTGCAAAAGGACTCCCTTTTAACCCAGCGTCACATATTTTAACCCTTCTTCACATACTATAACTGCATATTCCCCTACAAATCTTTTTCTCTGGTATGTGCATAAGGACTCCATTTTAACCCTGCTTCACATAGTTTAACCCTGCTTCACATACTATAACTGCATATTCCCCTACAAATCTTTATCTCTGGTATGTCTCTATTACCCTATTACCTAAAGACTTTCTTTTCTCTGTCTTCCAGTTTGATAAGAACGGTGCCATCTGCAATGTTTGCTTAGGCCTTGTTTGATCCTGCTCTAATTTATAACCTTTGCTAATTAGAAGCATGTGACTGTTATTACCTTTAAATGAAATATCCCCAGCTTGTTACAATCGATCTTAGCTTGTAAGATCAATGCAGCATTGCATGTGTGTAGTTGTCTAAGTGTGCTAGTTCATAAGTGTAGAGAGAGTTATAGCAACAGAGTTAGACAAAGGAGTGGACAACAGAGATAAGTACTTTTCAAATTTCCCAAATTAAATGCAAACATGCTACACTTTCTAATATCTTTATTAACCTTTTCTTCCCTTCTCCTTAAAGTCACAGCTCTTCCATTCACAAACAGAACTCAGAACATTCATATTTCTCCTTCTCTTCTACCTTCCCCTCTCTACAACACACATGAACTCTATTCCTATCTCACATCCCTCAACCAGCCATGCTTCACAGATCCTAAACTTAAACACTCACATAAGACACATTTCCATCTCCTTTTACTCAACATCTTTCTTCTTCTTGCAGTTGGGGATGTCTTGCCTAACCCAGGTCCACCCTCTGCTTCCCTCAGATCACTACCCCAAATGACACTCATACACCTTGCCCACATAACCCTCTAAACCTCATTAACTGCACCTATATTAGTACACCCCAATTCTCATTTCCCCTTTGGAATGCACTCTCGGTATGCAATAAGCTTACATCTATTCACAACCTATTTATTTCACGTTCACTTAGCCTGTTAGCCCTCACTGAAACTTGGCTTTCCTCCTCTAACACAACTGCTGTAGCCTCTCTGTCATATGGCGGCCTACATTTCAGTCACACTCCCAGACATGGAGATAAACAAGGAGAGGAGGAGGAGTAGGAATTCTCTTGTCTCCACACAGTACCTTTCACGGCATTCCTTCACCCCCCTTTCTTTCCTTCTCATCTTTTGAAGTTCACACCATTCGCCTCTTCTCCCCTATAGCTATTCGTGTTGCAGTTATCTATCGGCCCCCTGGCCCAGCATCACAATTTCTGGACCACTTTGAAGCCTGGCTACCACATTTTCTCTCTTGTAATGTCCCTTCTATCATCTTAGGGGACTTCAACATACCCCTTGATAATCCTAACATGCCTGCTGCCTCTAAACTTCTATCCCTTACCACCTCTTTAGGCCTGTCCCAATGGACAACATCTCCAACACACTGTGAAGGCAACTCCATAGACCTGGTCTTCACAAATCTCTGTGGTGTTTCAAACTCCCTTAACCTCCCCTTCCCTCTCTCTGACCACCATCTACTAACTTTCTCTCTTACTCTACCTGCTACATCTTTGCAAGCCCCCAAAAAACTGCTACCTTACAGGAACTTAAATGACTTGGATCTCACAGACTTTTCCACTCAACTGAGTCCTCTGCTCTCTGACATTTCATCCCTCTCTTGTCCAAACCTCGTGACTCTACAGTATAATTCGGCTCTAAAATCAACACTTGACAAAACTGCACCCTCCACTCTTCAACGTACATCATTCGCATGACGGCAACAGTGGCACACTAAACAGACCAGATATATTCAGCGATGCTCACAGGCTGCTGAACGGCAGTGGAGGAAATCACGCACCTGTGCTGATTTCCAGCATTATAAATTCACCCTTAAGTCCTACAACTCTGTGCTCAGCCTGGCCAAACAAGTATTTCTCCTCACTTGTGTCATCGCACGCATCCAACCCCAGAAAGCTGTTCTCAACCTCTAACTCCCTTCTACATCCACCTGCCCCCCCCCGCCCACTACCAACCTCACTGCTCAAATTATTGCTGATCACTTAAAAAATAAAATTGACACCATTAGAAAAGAGATCTGCACCGCACATCCCTCAAACCCAGCAATCCTACCCACCCCTTCTATTAACAAAAATCTATGCTAATTCCCTCCTGTAACAGAGGAAGAAGTCTCTGCACTCCTATCTTTGGCTCATCTCAAACCTGCCCACTTGACCCTATTCCTTCTCGACTTATTTCCTCTCTCTCTCTGCTTCACTAACCCATACCCTAACTCATCTCTTTAACCAATCTCTCTCAGCTGGCACATTTCCTGACACATTCAAGCATGCGTCAATCATACCAATTCTAAAAAAGCCTTCGCTTGACCCCTCCTCGCCTTCTAACTATCAACCGGTCTCCTTACTTCCCTTTGCTTCAAAATTATTGGAACGACTAGTCTATAATCGGTTAACTCAATTTCTCACAACTAACTCCTTACTTTATCCACTACAATCTGGTTTCCGCCCTAAACATTCAACAGAAACCGCTTGCTAAAGTAACAAATTACCTGTTATCAGCTAAAGCAAAAGGCAATTACTCCTTACTAATTCTTCTTGACCTGTCCGCAGCTTTTGACACAGTTGACCATCCTCTCCTCCTAATCCTCTCCTCATTTGGCATCCGAAACACAGCCCTCTCCTGGTTTGCATTATATCTGTCAAATCACTCGTTTTCAGTTTCCTTTAACAACATATCTTGTGATCCTATGCCTCTCTCAGTTGGAGTACCGCAAGGCTCTGTCTTGGGCCCTTTGCTTTTCTCTCCCTATACATCCTGCCTTGGAAAACTTATAGCCTCCTTTGGATTCCTGTACCACTTGTATGCTGATGATACCCAAATCTATCTTTCCTCTCCCGATATCTCTCCCTCTTTATTCAACCAGATCCTCTTGGATGTCTTCACACTACCTCCAACTCAATCTGTCCAAAACTGAGCTGCTTCTTATCCCCCCTCTCCAAGACATCCAACACCTGACATTTCTCTGATGGTTAGAGACTCTATTCTCAACACCTCACCCCAGGTCCGCTGTCTTGGGGTCACACTAGACTCAGAACTCACATTCATCCCACATATACAAGCGCTTACCAAATCCTGCCGTTCACACCTACGCAACATTTCATGAATGCGTCCCTTCCTTACTTAAAAAACTACAAAAATTCTTATTCATTCCCTCATTTTGTCACACATTGATTATTGATATATAATACCGCCTCTCCTCCCTCAATCTATTATGAATGCTTCTGCTAGACTCATTCACCTAAGTCGCCGATCTAGATCAGCTGCTCCGCTCTGCCAGTCTCTACACTGGCTCCCCATACACTCTAGAATACAATTTAAAGTATTAACCCTAACTTACAAAGCACTCAACAGTCTAACTCCCAACTATATTTCCTCTCTCATCGTGAAATATTCCCCATCCCTTTCTCTTCGATCAACCTCTGACCTACGTCTCTACACTCCTGTTATCTCCATGTCCCACTCCCGCATCCAAGACTTTGCACGTGCTGCTCCTGTCCTCTGGAACTCTCTACCCCACTCCATAAGACTGTCTCCAACCTTGTATAGCTTCAGACGCACCTTGAAAACTCACCTATTCAGAGAGGCTTGCCATCTCTCCTCCATCCCTCATCCGAACCAAACTAATACATGTACATGAACTACCTGACTCACTGCTGCAAATACAACCAATGTAACAAGCTTATGTCTCTGCACCCTTAACCTATAGACTGTGAGCTCTCCGGAGCAGGGCCCTCTTCCTCCTGTATTAGATTTGTTTAGTTTTGTATTTTATCACAAATCTTTGTCATTGTATACCCCTATCATTGTACCCAGCGCTACGGAATTTGGTGGCGCTTTACAAATAAATGATAATAATAATAATCTAGCCCTTTAATTGCAAAATGGTTTAATACAAATATAAATGTTTTAAAACTGAAATTTTCTTAGCAATGCTTTCATTGTTTTGCAGTCCAGGAACATACTGCCTGAAAAGCTTATTGGGTGTTGCTTAACTAATCTCCTTTGTTTAAGCCAATTAGAGACAGATATAAATGAGTTCCTGCACTTCTGCACTAATCAGTGTATAATGTTGCAGAAACACTCAAGGGGATGTGGGAAAAAACACAATTCTCATTATTGAGATTTACTTTAGTAAAGGGCCAGATTCATTGGTAAACCTAATTAACAGAGAGCACTGGTGCAAAACATTTTTGGAAACCCCCCCAAAAGATATCTTGCATATAGGGTTGCCATCTTTGCTGGAAAAAAATACCACCCATTTATAGTAATAATGCTTTTTTGGACTATTTATCTATCAAGCTGGACAACCTGGTATACTGACTTCTTTGACGTGAGAGTGCCCTTTCCGTAAGGATTTATATATATCAAAATTTCCCCTCTTTACTAGTCATTGGCGAGTGGACATTTAATGGTGGTGAGTAAAAGTTAGTTAATTAATGTTGAATCTGCATTTGCAAAATATATACTCCTATTGCAGCATTGACAAACACACATTTTGGGCTATGTGCTAAAAATATTATCTGAATGGATATGATATATCCTAGAACAGGGCTCGACAAATCCAGGAGCCTGAGAACCAGTGGCTCCTACAATTTTACCACTGGATCCTATATATCTATATACAAATACCACTGTCTGGCTACTAAATTTATGCCTGGCTCCTAAGTATTCTTACTGGCTCCTAAATTTTAAACAGTTTGTCGACCCCTGTGGACCTAGAAAATGCAAGGATATGTTATTCCTCTAGGGCTGTAGGTAACCATTAGTGCTTGGACTGTTACTTCTAAAAGGGTTCTAAAAGGGTTAACAGGGGCAGAGAGAGAGAGAGAGATTGGAGAGGAAAAGGAAAAGTGGAGAAGAAGATACCTTTACGAGAGAGTGGGGAGAAAAAAAGGGGTAAAACGATATGAAAGAGGGGAAAGAGAGTGTAAAGAGAAGATATGGCCTGAAAAATAAATTAACATAATATGTAGAGCCCTTTACAGCTCAATGAGTGTGCACCCATCTGCAACCCCACAGACCAACTACTTCTGTGCTACCTCTCTCCTTTCTCTATCCTTCTACCCTTCTCTCCTGCCCCCCTTGGTTCTCTCCCCTTATCTTTTTGACTCTACCTCTATTCTCTCCTATTCTCTCACTTATCTCTCTTTCTCGCTCCCATTGCCCCCCTCCCTTTCTCTGTCATGCTTGTGCCCAGGATAGAACCTAGGATTCCTGGCTAGCAGACATTTTTCTTATCTTTTAGCCACTGAAGGGCTCTGTTTAACTCTGAACAACTTTTGTAACTGTTGTGCTCTTTTGCTTCACCTATCTGCCAGCTGCAGGTAGTTCTCTAATATGTCTGATATAAAAAGCTGTTTCACAGTCTCCTCCCTGTCCTGACATTGTGGTTCATCCTCTTTGTGCCTCTGACCTGCATTCTGCTGTATTGTTGATTTTCTTGCTCATGAACCTGGCATGTCTTCTGATGTTTCTTGTGGAATATCCTTGCTTTTTTTGTGAGACTGCACTGATTCCTGGTTTTCTGACCGCTGGCTTGAATCTTGACTTTGTCTTGTGCTTAATAACTTCAGCCAGTGTACTCCTGACCTCATCCTCTCCTAGGCCCCAGTGTGGGCATTACTCTATTTCTTGGCCCTAGTGTTGGCACTTCAGTCCTTGTCCCCATTGTTGGCACTCCAGTTTTTGGCCCCAGTGTGAGCATTCCAGCCCTCAGCCCCGGTGTGGGCACTCTATTCCTTAGCTCTGGTGTTGGCACTGCCCAAAGTCCTGTGGCTCCTGCCAAGTCCTGTGCTACCTGCCAAGATATAGAACTTGTTCCAGTGTTACTTGTTCCAGTGTATACTCACCTGCCGAGGCACAGACCCTGTTCCAGTTTCCCTGTTTCCAAGCCCTGTATCTAGACTCCTGTGTCCAGCATTTAGCTATACAGACTCTAAGTCCTGTGCCCAGTGTCCTGCTGCACAGACTCCAAGTCCTGTGTCTTCTGCTGCAGAGAATCCTAGTCCTATGTTTCCAGCTCCACAGAATCAAAATCCTGTGTACAGCTATATATATATATATATATATATATATATATATATTTATATATATATAAATTTCAAGTGCATTGGACCCCTTTGCAATCCATTAAAGTCTTTGCTCTCCATTAAAGTCTATGGGGGAATATGTTAATGCGATTGCAATATTCGAAGTTCCACTTTTTGTGCACATTGGGTTAGCTCTAGTATATATTTGTACACACTTAGTGACACAATCTATACTAGTTTTATCAATATTGACACATATATTTTTTATAACCCTTAGCGCCACCCTTCCCAATTGTTTCCTATTTTTCAGTAAAACACTATTTCTTGAGGAGTATAGTGTTTTCTTTGGGTGTAGCAGCTTCGAATTAGCTTGAAGATCTATTTAACCCCCCTTTTTCTTTCTCCTGCACATCGGGTTAGCCCTCACCCCCAAACTTTTATTTTCAACTTGTAATAAGCTTGCTACCTAACATGTGGTAGATACTTACTTCTAGCAAAGTTAACATGCAGGTTGGAGCACTAAATAGCAGGCCACTTATAATCTAGCCCTTTATAAGTAATGCTCCAGGTCACTGATTCTTCTTTCTTTAAAATTTTATTTTTACATAACTGTTAAATACATAAATAAGGGGTGTGGCTAGGAAGCAGCCATGATCGGTCACAATTTATGAAGCTCCCAGAACAGCCCTGATAATTTGCCAACTATCCTAGAAGATATACCTCGTTATATCCCGCACGAGTGAGATTTATCTACCTTGAGAGATCGAGTAATACCGAGACAGTTCCACTTGTGCTCCCTGGGACCTGATCTAGCCCATTGTGTGCTAAGGTGGAGGCCTTCAACCATGGTCTCTACAGACCCCCCCCCCCCCCTCTGGCCACCCGGATTAAAGCAGCTTCTGATCTGTTTTTAATCTGTTCTGCTGATTTTACATTACAGCCTACAGTGCTATTTCACTCTTATGAAAGCCAACACAGCTGAAAAATTGAGACCATGCTAGCTACATATCACATGCAACAACAATGAAATGGGAACTATTTCATGAGGCGCTACAGGCCCTTCTACTAAACTTTGAGAGGCAAATGGAGAAATTCGACAACCTCTCAGCCCTCCTACAGCCAATATATAAAAAGCGATCCAACCTCAAACAACCGCCATTGATTGAGGACTTACCTGAGGACTAGACCTCCATAGAGACAAACCTAGTGCCACCCACTATGCTCCAAGCAGAGTTAGTGAACAGCCCTCTAAGTATGGAAAGCGTTGGAGCAGTGTCTGTCTCCTCGCGGTTACCGGCTCTGGATAACTAAGTGTCCCTGACCTATCTCCTTCAAAGGCAAAAGAAGCGGGATTACCAAACCTTGAGGCTCCCGGGAAGGTGCGGCCGACTTCCCAGAGCTCAGTGGAACTCACCCACTAATTGGGGCAATCTCACATACAGTGGATCGAACAAGTCAAAGCTACTGGAGCAAGAGAAAATCTGGACCCATAGAGCCAATCCTGATGCTCACTGAAACATCCGGGGCCATGCTACTAAACACTGTACCTAGCTCGGCTAGTTGGATCTACAAGTGACTACGAGAGCAGAGGGCACATGGCAAACTAGCCACATTATATCTGACAGTATGGATGTCTACCCTATGCTTAGCCTTTCGCTTCCATAGTTCTGCAGAAGTCTACCACAGTGCTAGGAAACACAGAACCTTCAACGCCACCTAGAAAGCTGGAGTGGGCTAAGTTCTGTTTTCTTTTTTGAGCCTATATTGAGCTTTCTCTTTTTCTCACTATGTCACATGATACTATTTACCTACTGATAGAGGCATTTGGGCAAACTAGATCTGAGTTGGAGTGAATAGCTCTTCCATATTCTTAAGGGGACTTTTACAATAGAGACACTCTCGACACACGGGCTCAGTGTCGCTATGTCACCCTCTATGAACGGTTTGCAGTTGTCCCTTCCTAAGTTATAACCTATTAAGTTAGTATGTTACTTAGACACTTAATTTTGTAATGATTGTGAAATGATAGCATTCTCCCCCAATAGTTTCATGCTTCCAGCAGGTTGTTTTCTTTTTTGGTTGACAGCAGTTTAACTAAGCTAACTGATATAGATCTAAGAGTGAAAATCATATAAATGACAAATTATTAGTCTTGATCTGCATTTTTCATAACTTGGTATATAACTTGATTCCTACTACTCTTGACGGGTTAAATCTACTTTCTTCTTAGCATGCCTCAACATACAGATACATGAGATCATTAGGGCCTAGAGTTATAACTTATTCCCACACTTGCCGGCGCTCCTAACCTTTAATTTATCTGGATACATATAGTAATTTTAGCTGGCAGACGTTTTCAGTTAAGACCTCAAAGTAACCTACTACTTCTTCTCCCCTAGACCATATCCTCTTTTATATATGTTTTTGCTCTGAGATGCCCAAAAGTGACTTAGTCAGCCATATGTGGGGTGTCTATTTCACAACCATTTTGTCATCAGGGGATATCAGTGGCTTTTATTTTATCTAATCTTTTTATCTTCTATTTTCATATACTATGTTGTAACTATTGCATGCATGGCTGTAATCTCTTATATACATTACAACAGCTATATATTATAAGTTACTTAAGCTATACAATATAATCCTTAACTCCCTATGGTACATAAGTGACCGATCAGAATATCTCATTTTCCTCCCTATTTCTTACACAGGGATAGGCACGGATCAAGACTATAGTGGACATTTTCCAAATTACAGACCTTAGTGAAGGACACCATGGTACATTTCAAATTAATAACATCAAAAAACACTCGCTTTGAGTTTAAACATGCATGGGATAGGCATAAGGCTATACTAGATATAGGATAAGGCCAGGAACTAATGCAAGTATTCAGACAATTGGGCAGACTAGATGGGCCAAGTGGTTTCTATCGGCCGACACATTCTATGTTTCTATAAGTCAGAAAAGCGACACTTTGCTGTCAAATGGGCCGCACGTTGGACGTCCCTGGTCTTGTTTCACACGTACAAATGAGTGATCTAATCAGAAAGTTTAAAATAACATTTATATAAAGACTGCTTGTGGTATACTGATATAAAATGTTTTCAAATTTCTTACCTTTTACTTTTTTTTGTTGTATTGAGACGCAGCAGCAGCCTCAAAGTCGGTTGTATTTATGGATGAAGTAGCAATACGCAAACATGCATCAACACGACAGTTCTCAAGATTATTTCTGGTAGAGGTTTTGATGGCATTCATATGGCTGAAGCCTCACTTACAGCAGCATGTGTCAGGGCTCAGTGTTAACAACAAAATAGACAGTTTACAGAGTTCAATGTATTCACAATCAAATGATTTGAATAAAGTACTCCAAAATTGGACTATATTACTGGAACAATGGTCAGAGGTGAACAGGGTCTTGACAGCATCATCTTTACAGTATAAAGTGTACTCCTTTTCTATCTCTTTAGAATTAATATGGTTTGAAAATCTGTCAAAGTTTTTTCATGCCACAAAGAGGTGGTTTAAGAACAGCATACATTTAACCAAATTACTTTCTGGAAACTTTCGGCCAGATTACGAGTTTTTGTCGGTAAGGCTGTGCTAACGTTATATTTTTTCTTACCGCTCACTTAAGACAACGATGGTATTACTAGATTTCTGCAAGCCGGCGTTAGCCTCAGAAAAGTGAGCGTTGAGCAAAATTTAGCTCCACATCTCACTGTAATACCAGCGCTGCTTACGGTAGTGGTAAGCTGGCAAAACGTGCTCGTGCACGATTTCCCCATAGGAAACAATGGGGCTGAGCTGGCTGAAAAAAAACCTAACACATGCAAAAAAGCAGCGTTCAGCTCCTAACACAGCCCCATTGTTTCCTATGGGAAAATTAAATTTAAGTCTACACCTAACACCCTAACTGTCTAAACACCCCTAATCTTACACTTATTAACCCCTAATCTGCCGCCCTCACTATCGCTGACACCTACATTATATTTATGAACCCCTAATCTACTGCACCCAACATCGCCGACACCTACATTATATTTATTAACCCCTAATCTGCCCCCCCAACGTCGCCGCAACTATATTAAATTTATTAACCCATAATCTGCCGCCGCCGCCGCCAATGTCGCGGCCACTATAATAAAGTTATTAACCCCTAAACCTAAGTCTAACCCTAACCCTAACACCCCCTAACTTAAATATAATTTAAATAAAATAAAATAAATTTTAACATAATTAAATAAATTAATCCTATTTAAAACTAAATACCGATAATATAAACCCTAAGCTAGCTACAATAAAACTAATAGTTACATTGTAGCTAGCTTAGGATTTATATTTATTTTACAGGCAACTTTGTAATTATTTTAACTACGTACAATAGTTATTAAATAGTTATTAACTATTTAATAACTACCTAGCTAAAATAAAGACAAAATTA
Organism: Bombina bombina; assembly: GCF_027579735.1. NCBI lineage: Eukaryota > Metazoa > Chordata > Amphibia > Anura > Bombinatoridae > Bombina > Bombina bombina. The sequence continues at coordinate 1,278,181,503 of NC_069499.1, forward strand.
CCTGTAAAATAAACCCTAAACTAAGTTACAATTACACCTAACACTACACTATCATTAAACTAATTACCTAAAATACCTACAATTAATTACAATTAAATAAACTAAATTACGGAACCCCCCCCACACTAAATTATAAAGAAAAAAAAAGAATTACAAGAATTTTAAGGTAATTACACCTAATCTAATCCCCCTAATATTATAAAAAGCCCCCCAAAATAATAATATTCCCTACCCTATACTAAATTACAAATAGCCCTTAAAAGGGCCTTTTGTGGGGCATTGCCCCAAAGTAATCAGCTCTTTCACCTGTAAAAAAAAATACAATACCCTCCAACATTAAAACCCACCACCCACACACCCAACCCTACTCTAAAACCCACCCAATCCCCCCTTAAAAAACCTAACACTACCCCCCTGAAGATCACCCTACTTTGAGCCGTCTTCACCCAGCCGGGCACAAGTGATCCTCCAGAGGGTCCGAAGTCTTCATCCTATCCGGCCAGAAGAGGACATCCAGACCGGCTTCATCCAGATTGCATCTTCTATCTTCATCCTTCCGGAGCGGAGTGGGTCCATCTTCAAGACATCGATGCAGAGCATCCTCTTCATCCGACGGCCGATGACTGAATGACTGGTCCTTTAAATGAATCCTATCAGCCAATCGGAATTAAGGTTGGAAAAATCCTATTGGCTGATGCAATCAGCCAATAGGATTGAAGTTCAATCTGATTGGCTGATCCAATCAGCCAATAGGATTGAGCTTGCATTCTATTGGCTGTTCCAATCAGCCAATAGAATGTGAGGTCAATCCTATTGGCTGATTGAATCATCCAATAGGATTTTTCCTACCTTAATTCTGATTGGCTGATAGGATTCTATCAGCCAATCGGAATTCAAGGGACGCCACCTTGGATGATGTCACTTAAAGGACCAGTCATTCAGTCGTCGGCCGTCGGATGAAGAGGATGCTCCGCGTCAGATGTCTTGAAGATGGACCCACTCCGCTCTGGAAGGATGAAGATAGAAGATGCCGCCTGGGTGAAGACTTCTGCTGCTTGGAGGACCTCTTCTGCCCGGATCGGATGAAGACTTCTGCCCCTCTGGAGGTCCACTTGTGCCCATCTGGGTGAAGACGTCTCAAGGTAAGGTGATCTTCAGGGGGTTAGTGTTAGGTTTTTTTAAGGGGGAATTGGGTGGGTTTTAGAGTAGGGTTGGGTGTGTGGGTGGTGGGTTTTAATGTTTGGGGGGATTGTATTTTTTTTTACAGGTGAAAGAGCTGATTACTTTGGAGCAATGCCCCGCAAAAGGTCCTTTTAAGGGCTATTTGTAATTTAGTATAGGGTAGGGAATTTTATTATTTTGGGGGGATTTTTATTTTATAAGGGGGATTAGATTAGGTGTAATTAGTTTAAAATTCTCGTAATTCTTTTTTTATTTTCTGCAATTTAGTGTTTTTTTTTCATAATTTATTTTATTTAATTTAATTGTAATTAATTGTAGTTAGTTTAGGTAATTAGTTTAATTATAGTGTAGTGTTAGGTGTAATTGTAATTTAGGTTAGGATTTATTTTACAGGTAAATTTGTACTTATTTTAACTAGGAAGTTATTAAATAGTTAAAAACTGTTTAATAACTATTGTACCTAGTTAAAATAAATAAAAAGTTGCCTATAAAATAAATATAAATCTTAAGCTAGCTACAATGTAATTATTAGTTATATTGTAGCTATCTTAGGGTTTATTTTATCGGTAAGTATTTAGTTTTAAATAGGATTAATTTATTTAGTAGTAAATTTGTTTTGTTTTTTTAAATTATATTTAAGTTAGAGGGTTGTTAGGGTTAGGGTTAGACTTAGGTTTAAGGGTTAATAAATTTAATATAGTAGCGGCGACGTTGGGGTCGACAGATTAGGGGTTAATAAATGTAGGTAGGTGTCGGCGATGTTAGGGATGGCAGATTAGGGGGTTACTAAAATTTAACTAGTGTTTGCGAGGCAAGAGTGCGGCAGTTTAGGGGTTAATAAATTTATTAAAGTGGCGGCGATGTCCAGTCGGCAGATTAGGGGTTAAATCATTTTATTATAGTTTTTGCAATGTGTGGGGGGGGGCTCGGTTTAGGGGTTAATAGGTAGTTTATGGGTGTTAGTGTACTTTGTAGCACTTTAGTTAAGAGTTTTATGTTACGGCATTAACTCTTAACTACCGACTTTTATATGCGGTAGGAGTATGGACAGGAGAGGGTCTACCGCTCACTTTTTAAGGCGATCGTAATACCGGCATTAGGCAAATCCCATTAAAAAGATAGGATACGCAATTGACGTAAGGGGATTTGCGGTATGCTAAAATCGCGGAAAAAATTACCCCTTAACGCTGATTTTTAAGGCTAACGCAAGACTCGTAATCTAGCCGTTTGATTTAAAAGCCCGTTCAAGTTTTTTTGCATATTCAATATGTGTATTTTTAACTTGAACAAAAAATTTTTTGGACAGGTATTGCTGTTCATATTCTAAAAACATTTTATTGAGTTAGTCACTAGGGATGGGCAAATGTTTCTAAAAATGTGAAATTTAAAACAATTTTTTAAACGTTTGTTCGATCGAATCGAATTTCGAATGTTTATATAACATTCTAACATTCTATTATCAAATGTTTCAATAAAATTCGAAAATATTTGTTCGAATAATAGAATGTTTAGCTATGTATTTATTCAATTTCTAAATGTAATATTCAAATGTGTCATTCGAATGTAATGTCAAATTCAAAATAGTATTTCTAGTCCACAACTGTGTTTAATAAATGTAATATTCGAATGCTACATTCGAATTTCGAATGTCACATTCAAATTCGAAATAGTATTTCTAGTCTACAATTGTGTTTTATAAATGTAATATTCGAACTTGAATGTGACATTCGAATTCGAATGTGACATTCGAAAACTGTAAATAACATTCGATAATAACAATAATAATAATAATAATGTTCATTCTTAACATTCTATTATGTAAAACAAAATTCTACAATAACATTCGTTCTAACTTTCGAATATAAACACATTCGCCCATCACTAGGAATACACAGCTCTTGAGGAGAGATTACATTTTCCTGTTCAGAATCAAGAGACCTTTTTTTAACGGTTTTAGAATAACCTTGCAGTATTTTTCCAAACAGCAGCATGCACTGTAAAGGTCAAAGTTCTTTCTGTAAAGAAAAATTCATGGATGCCAGAAGAGGTAAAACCCAATTTAGAAATTGTAAGTAAAGGATAAACTTTAGTGACTGTGTAACATTTCACACATATATATTAACAGCTAATTTTGTAATTTGTTGGCCCATTCGCAAATGATTCTCTCTCAAAATACTGAACTAGAGACTCGCGTAAACTCACAAATCTTTCAACACATTTTTTTTGTATGTTATTAAATTTGTATAGTCATCTTCATTTAATTCACAGATCTGTCTGAACTCTTTTTTTCTTGCAGCTCCAAAGAAGTGTTTTAAGGTTGCTTTTATGGTATCCTTAACAAAGTCAGGAATAACGCTTTCAGCATCTTTAGCCATTAATGCTTGCCGATGAGTCATACAGTGTTGCACAAATAAATCTCAAAAGTGATCCTTCAGCTTCTTTGACACACTTTCACGTTTCGCTAGCATTACAGATGCATCATCTGATGTTAACCCAACAATTGTTTGGCTAGGATATTGATTTTGCTCTTTCTCCAAGCAATCTGTGGCCTAGATTTAGAGTTCGGCGGTAGCCGTCAAAACCAGCGTTAGAGGCTCCTAACGCTGGTTTTGGGCGCCCGCTGGTATTTGGAGTCAGTGATTAAAGGGTCTAACGCTCACTTTTCAGCCGCGACTTTTCCATACCGCAGATCCCCCTACGCCATTTGCGTAGCCTATCTTTTCAATGGGATCTTTCTAACGCTGGTATTTAGAGTCGTTTCTGCAGTGAGCGTTAGAGCTCTAACGACAAGATTCCAGCCGCCTGAAAATAGCAGGAGTTAAGAGCTTTCTGGCTAACGCCGGTTCATAAAGCTCTTAACTACTGTACCCTAAAGTACACTAACACCCATAAACTACCTATGTACCCCTAAACCGAGGTCCCCCCACATCGCCGCCACTCGATTAAAATTTTTAACCCCTAATCTGCCGACCGCCACCTACGTTATACTTATGTACCCCTAATCTGCTGCCCCTAACACCGCCGACCCCTGTATTATATCTATTAACCCCTAACTTGCCCCCCACAACGTCGCCGCAAGCTACTTAAAATAATTAACCCCTAATCTTCCGACCGCAAATCGCCGCCACCTACGTTATCCCTATGTACCCCTAATCTGCTACCCCTAACATCGCCGACCCCTATGTTATATTTATTAACCCCTAATCTGCCCCCCACAACGTCGCCGACACCTACCTACACTTATTAACCCCTAATCTGCCGAGCGGACCTGAGCGCTACTATAATAAAGTTATTAACCCCTAATCCGCCTCACTAACCCTATCATAAATAGTATTAACCCCTAATCTGCCCTCCCTAACATCGCCGACACCTACCTTCAATTATTAACCCCTAATCTGCCGACCGGAGCTCACCGCTATTCTAATAAATGTATTAACCCCTAAAGCTAAGTCTAACCCTAACACTAACACCCCCCTAAGTTAAATATAATTTTTATCTAACGAAATAAATTAACTCTTATTAAATAAATAATTCCTATTTAAAGCTAAATACTTACCTGTAAAATACATCCTAATATAGCTACAATATAAATTATAATTATATTATACCTATTTTAGGATTAATATTTATTTTACAGGCAACTTTGTAATTATTTTAACCAGGTACAATAGCTATTAAATAGTTAAGAACTATTTAATAGTTACCTAGTTAAAATAATTACAAATTTACCTGTAAAATAAATCCTAACCTAAGATATAATTAAACCTAACACTACCCTATCAATAAAATAATTAAATAAACTACCTACAATTACCTACAATTAACCTAACACTACACTATCAATAAATTAATTAAACACAATTGCTACAAATAAATAACATTAAATAAACTATCTAAAGTACAAAAAATAAAAAAGAACTAAGTTACAGAAAATAATAAAATATTTACAAACATAAGAAAAATATTACAACAATTTTAAACTAATTACACCTACTCTAAGCCCCCTAATAAAATAACAAAGCCCCCCAAAATAAAAAATTCCCTACCCTATTCTAAAATACAAATATTACAAGCTCTTTTACCTTACCAGCCCTGAACAGGGCCCTTTGCGGGGCATGCCCCAAGAATTTCAGCTCTTTTGCCTGTAAAAAAAAACATACTATACCCCCCCCCCAACATTACAACCCACCACCCACATACCCCTAATCTAACCCAAACCCCCCTTAAATAAACCTAACACTACCCCCCTGATGATCTTCCTACCTTGTCTTCACCATGCCAGGTTCACCGATCCGTCCTGGCTCCAAGATCTTCATCCAACCCAAGCGGGGGCTAGACATCCACTGAAGAAGTCCAGAAGAGGGTCCAAAGTCTTCCTCCTATCCGGCAAGAAGAGGACATCCGGACCGGCAAACATCTTCTCCAAGCGGCATCTTCTATCTTCTTCCATCCGATGACGACCGGCTCCATCTTGAAGACCTCCAGCGCGGATCCATCCTCTTCTTCCGACGACTAGACGACGAATGACGGTTCCTTTAAGGGACGTCATCCAAGATGGCGTCCCTCGAATTCCGATTGGCTGATAGGATTCTATCAGCCAATCGGAATTAAGGTAGGAATTTTCTGATTGGCTGATGGAATCAGCCAATCAGAATATAGTTCAATCCGATTGGCTGATCCAATCAGCCAATCAGATTGAGCTCGCATTCTATTGGCTGTTCCGATCAGCCAATAGAATGCGAGCTCAATCTGATTGGCTGATTGGATCAGCCAATCGGATTGAACTATATTCTGATTGGCTGATTCCATCAGCCAATCAGAAAATTCCTACCTTAATTCCGATTGGCTGATAGAATCCTATCAGCCAATCGGAATTCGAGGGACGCCATCTTGGATGACGTCCCTTAAAGGAACCGTCATTCGTCGTCTAGTCGTCGGAAGAAGAGGATGGATCCGCGCTGGAGGTCTTCAAGATGGAGCCGGTCGTCATCGGATGGACGAAGATAGAAGATGCCGCTTGGAGAAGATGTTTGCCGGTCCGGATGTCCTCTTCTTGCCGGATAGGAGGAAGACTTTGGACCCTCTTCTGGACTTCTTCAGTGGATGTCTAGCCCCCGCTTGGGTTGGATGAAGATCTTGGAGCCAGGACGGATCGGTGAACCTGGCATGGTGAAGACAAGGTAGGAAGATCATCAGGGGGGTAGTGTTAGGTTTATTTAAGGGGGGTTTGGGTTAGATTAGGGGTATGTGGGTGGTGGGTTGTAATGTTGGGGGGGGGGTATAGTATGTTTTTTTTTACAGGCAAAAGAGCTGAAATTCTTGGGGCATGCCCCGCAAAGGGCCCTGTTCAGGGCTGGTAAGGTAAAAGAGCTTGTAATATTTGTATTTTAGAATAGGGTAGGGAATTTTTTATTTTGGGGGGCTTTGTTATTTTATTAGGGGGCTTAGAGTAGGTGTAATTAGTTTAAAATTGTTGTAATATTTTTTTTATGTTTGTAAATATTTTATTATTTTCTGTAACTTAGTTCTTTTTTATTTTTTGTACTTTAGATAGTTTATTTAATGTTATTTATTTGTAGCAATTGTGTTTAATTAATTTATTGATAGTGTAGTGTTAGGTTAATTGTAGGTAATTGTAGGTAGTTTATTTAATTATTTTATTGATAGGGTAGTGTTAGGTTTAATTATATCTTAGGTTAGGATTTATTTTACAGGTAAATTTGTAATTATTTTAACTAGGTAACTATTAAATAGTTCTTAACTATTTAATAGCTATTGTACCTGGTTAAAATAATTACAAAGTTGCCTGTAAAATAAATATTAATCCTAAAATAGGTATAATATAATTATAATTTATATTGTAGCTATATTAGGATGTATTTTACAGGTAAGTATTTAGCTTTAAATAGGAATTATTTATTTAATAAGAGTTAATTTATTTCGTTAGATAAAAATTATATTTAACTTAGGGGGGTGTTAGTGTTAGGGTTAGACTTAGCTTTAGGGGTTAATACATTTATTAGAATAGCGGTGAGCTCCGGTCGGCAGATTAGGGGTTAATAATTGAAGGTAGGTGTCGGCGATGTTAGGGAGGGCAGATTAGGGGTTAATACTATTTATGATAGGGTTAGTGAGGCGGATTAGGGGTTAATAACTTTATTATAGTAGCGCTCAGGTCCGCTCGGCAGATTAGGGGTTAATAAGTGTAGGTAGGTGTCGGCGACGTTGTGGGGGGCAGATTAGGGGTTAATAAATATAACATAGGGGTCGGCGATGTTAGGGCAGCAGATTAGGGGTACATAGGGATAACGTAGGTGGCGGCGGTTTACGGAGCGGCAGATTAGGGGTTAAAAGTGTAATGCAGGGGTCAGCGATAGCGGGGGCGGCAGATTAGGGGTTAATAAGTGTAAGGTTAGGGGTGTTTAGACTCGAGGTACATGGTAGGGTGTTAGGTGCAGACTTAGGAGGTGTTTCCCCATAGGAAACAATGGGGCTGCGTTAGGAGCTGAACGCTGCTTTTTTGCAGGTGTTAGGTTTTTTTTCAGCTCAAACAGCCCCATTGTTTCCTATGGGAGAATCGTGCACGAGCACGTTTTTGATGCCGGCCGCGTCCGTAAGCAACTCTGGTATCGAGAGTTGCATTTGCGGTAAAAATGCTCTACGCTCCTTTTTTGGAGCCTAACGCAGCATTTGTTTGAACTCTCGATACCAGAGTTAAATTTATGGTGCGGCCAGAAAAAAACCCGCGGAGCGTTAACAGCCCTTTTACCGCCGAACTCTAAATCTAGGCCTATGATTGCTGCATTTAGGTTTTCAGCATTCCAACGTTCTGATATCTCAATTAAAGGGACAGTACATTGTAAAATTGTTTTTCCATTAATGTATTTTAAATGACTTGTTATACCAACTGCAGAGTATAAAATATTTGAGAAATTCCATTTTCAGGGCAGCCATGTTTATTAAGGAAAAATCGCAGTTTGAACAAACATGGTAGAGGACGTTGCAAGGAGTATATATGCAAAATTGTGCTTTACTGCACTAAGCGGTTTAAGAGAAGAAGATGTTTAAAGATTTTCGCAAAATGCAAGATGGGTGCTACATCATGTGACCAAGGCACTTCTGTTGAGCAATGGCAAATCTAGGTCATAGCAGCACTGAGCAAAGCAAGTTTTAACGTTGTAACATAAGCAGTTCCAGAGCTGAATATTTTTAAGCGTTTCTCGAAATTTGTTGCAAAAAACAAAATGTCTGCCTAACCATATGACCTATGAGTACAATGTTGCATGAGATGTAGCATTGCAATAGTCTGTGCCAGCATACCTGATTTCAAGAGTTTAGCATAAGTAATTTGTGTTTTGTGAGCAATTGACTCAAAAGAGGCAGTATTGAATTACAAATAATTACGATAAACAATGGCTGCTGGGAGACAATAACCTTTGTATCGCCATTTAATTGCGTAATTTTGCACTTTTTGTTTCGTATGCGCCATTTTTACAAACTATAAAAATCTTCTTCTCCGAAACCGCTTATGGGACAGACTTGAAATTTTGTTTATAGAGTTATCTTATGACTAACATTCAGATTTGTTCAAGAGAAGTTGATACGTCATGTGGTTTGGCAGCCATTTTGAATTGTTCAAAATTGCTTAACGATATTTTTAAACTAATAATAAAACAAAAACCGTTTTACAAAAATGCTTTATTTTTGCCATGTTTATTGACATCTATAGTGAGCACTATTGTGCGTAATATGGAGGCTGTATATCTTACGATCGGGCAGCCATCTTGTTTTACGCGAAAATTTCGAAAGTCTATTTTCTCTGCAACCGCTTATGTAAGAACTGTGAAATTTTCTGTACTGTCTTATATTGTGACCTAGATTCAGAATTGCTCATTAGGAGAGAATCAGTCACATGATGCGGCAGCAATATCGGTTTTATGTTTATCGTAATTATTTGCAATTCAATACTGCCTCTTTTGAGTCAATTGCTCACAAAACACAAATTACTTATGCTAAACTCTTGAAATCAGGTTTGCGGGTACAGCCTATTGCAATGCTTTATCTCATGCAATATTGAACTCATAGGTCATAAGGTTACGCAGCCATATTGTGTTTTGCGACAAATTTCGAGAACTGCTTAATAATCTTTAGCCCCGGAACTGCTTATGTTGCAACTTTGAAACTTGCTGTGCTTAGTGCTGCTATGACCTAGATTTGCCATTGCTCAACAGAAGTGTCTTGGTCACATGATATAGCAGCCATCTTGCATTTTGCGAAAATCTTTAAACATCTTCTTCTCTTAAACCGCTTAGTGCAATAAAGTGCAATTTTGCACATATGCTCCTTGCAAGGTCCTCTACCAAGTTTGTTAAAATTGCGATTTTTCCATAATCAACATGGCTGCTGTGAGACATTAACCTTTTTATCACCATTTAAAGCGTAATTTTGCACTTTATACATTAGTTTTACAATATTTAACAATATTACAGTGTAATAGACACATGATTACACATAGTCATAACCCTTAAAGACAATATTGCAGTTAAAATTCGCATTGCGCAATTGTCTTCGTGAAATAAAACATTTGCAAATTTTCATGAAATTTCTGCAAATTGTAGAGGTCTATAGTGAGCATTAGTATGTGCAATTTGAAAGTCATACATTGCATAGATTGGCGGCCATTTTGTTTCATATGCACTGTTTTTAAAAGCTACAAAAATCTTCTTCTCCTAAACCGCTTATGGCACAGACTTGAAATTTTGTTTACAGAATTATGTTATGACTAACATTCAGATTTGTTCAAGAGAAGTTGATAAGTCATGTGTTTTGGCAGCCATTTTGAATTGTTCAAAAACGCTTAACTATATTTTTAAATTATTAATTAAACAACAACCGTTTTACAAAAATGCTTTATTTTTGCCATGTGTATCGACATCTATAGTGAGAACTATTGTGCATAATATGGAGGCTTTATATTATATGATCTGGCAGCCATTTTGTTTTATGCGAAAATTTCGAAAATCTATTTTCTCTGCAACCACTTATGTTAGAACTGTGAAACTTGCTGTATAACCTTATATTGTGACCTAGATACACAGTTGTTCATGTTGATGGAATTAGTTACAAGCTGTGGCAGCCATATTGATTTACGCAAAAATTTTGAAAATGTGATTTCTTTGCAACCGCTTATGTTAAATCTTTGAAATTTGCTGTATAGCTATATATTGTGACTTAGCAGCTTGTATGCCATTGCAAAGTTGATGCGCATGGCCACCTCTATCGCTGCTTGCAGCTATATTTATTAATAACTTATTAATAATAACTACAGGCAGATTTAGATAAAATTCTATATAATTACCACTAGCAGCAGTCTTGAAAACAAGCCACTCACTTTATTCATAATTACCTTAGTTATCTTTTCTTTCTGATTAATTATAAAGCGCCAGGGACACAGGCTTCACTGGTATGTATGTGACTTGTTCTCTCTCTCCTTGTTCTGCCAAGAGAGCTGCAATGTGAAAGGTCATTAACCTACAAATTTAGGACAGCTGGTATCTTCGGGGGTGAGCAATACATGGGTATCATTTATACCACCCTCCTAGAACTGTCACTATTCACAATGCTAATTAATTCCCATGAACAACAGGTAGTTATTATTTTTCTTACTTTTTTAGATTATAAGTTCCCCCTAACCCCTTCCATGCTTGCTAATAAAAAATCAGTAATACCCAACTAATTTGTTATAGCAAACATGGAATGGGGAACTAACTTAGAATGAAAAAAAGTAAGAAGAAAAATAACTACCTGTTGTTCATCAAGGGAATTAATTAGCATTCGGCTAGATTACGAGTTTTGCGGTAAGGTGAAAAATCAGCATTAACAGGTCCTAACGCTGCTTTTTTATGCCCGCTGCTATTACGAGTCTTGCAGGTTTAAGGGCACCGCACACATTTTTTTGGCCTTACCGCAAACCAATTTACGCAAATTACGTATAGTCTTTTTTTCAATGGGACTTCCATAGCGCTGATATTACAAGTTTGTCCTGGGACTCCAAAAAGTGAGCGGTATAGCCTATACCGCAAGATTCCTAACGCATTTTAAAGTCAGTAGTTATGAGTTTTATGCTACAAAGCTGTAGCATAAAACTCATAACTAAAGTGCTAAAAAGTACACTAACACCCATAAACCGAGGTCCTCCCGCATCGAAAACACTAAAATAAAAAATTAAAAAGTAACAGCACTACCAATATATTCTATAACAAATAAGAATATTAATTATTAAATATGCTCATGCCAGGGATAGAGTCTGGTCCCTGACTCAGAATACATATCTCAATAAAAAAATCCCAGCAACAGAGTCTTATAAATCACAATGCTTTATTCACCAAAGTTATCCATAAAAAATTCCACCAGTATCCAAGATGTAAGTCTGCTCTAATTCACACAAACCCCATCCACCATACAAAAACCGCTCTATTGTCTGAATGATGCATTATTTTATGCATCATTCAGACAATAGAGCAGTTTTTGTATGGTGGATGGGGTTTGTGTGAATCTTGGATACTGGTGGAATTTTGATGGATAACTTTGGTGAATAAAGCATTGTGACTTATAAGACTCTGTTGCTGGGATTTATTTATTGAGACTAAAATTAAATTATTACCCCCTAATCTGCCGCTCCGGACATTGCCGCCACTAGAATAAACATATTAACCCCTAAAATGCTGCACTCCCGCCTTGCAAACACTAGTTAAATATTATTAACCCCTAACATCGCCACAACCTACCTACATTTATTAACCCCTAATCTGCCGCCCCCAACGTTGCCGCCACTATACTATATTTATTAACCCCTAAACCTAAGTCTAACCCTAACAGCCCATAACTTAAATATAATTTAAATAAATCTAAATAAAATTACTATCATTAACAAAATTATTCCTATTTAAAACTAAATACTTACCTGTAAAATAATCCCTAAGCTAGCTACAATATAATTAATAGTTACATTGTAGCTAGCTTAGGGTTTATTTTTATTTTACAGGCAAGTTTGTATTTATTTTAACTAGGTAGAATAGTTATTAAATAGTTATTTACTATTTACTAACTACCTAGATAAAATAAATACAAATTTACCTGTAAAATAAAACCTAACCTAAGTTACACTAACACCTAACACTACACTACAATTAAATAAATGGCCTAAATGAAATACAATTAAATAAATCAAATATAATTAGCTAAACTGCAAAAAAAAAAACCCATAAATTACAGAAAATAAAAATCAAATTACAAGATATTTAAACTAATTACACCTAATCCAATAGCCCTATCAACATAAAAAAGCCCACCCAAAATAAAAATACCCTAGCCTACAATAAACTACCAATAGCCCTAAAAAGGGCCTTTTGCGGGGCATTGCCCCAAAGAAATCAGCTCTTTTACCTATAAAAAAATACACGCAACCCCCCCAACAGTAAAACTCACCACCCACACAACCAACCCCCCAAATAAAAACCTAACTAAAAAAACCTAAGCTCCCCATTGCCCTGAAAAGGGCATTTGGATGGGCATTGCCTTTAAAAGGGCATTTAGCTCTATTGCGGCCCAAAGCCCTAACCTAAAAATAAAACCCACCCAATACACCCTTAAAAAATCCTAACACTAACCCCCGAAGATCCACTTACCGGGAGAAGTCTTCATCCAAGCGGCAAGATGTACGCAACAAATCCGGCAGAAGTGGTAGGTTGGTTGCGGCGACATTGGGGGAGGGAGATTAGAGGTTAATAAATATAATATAGGTGTCTGCGATGTTGGGGGTAGCAGATTAGGGGCTAATAAGTATAATGTAGGTGGCGGCTATGTCCGGAGTGGCAGATTAGGGGTTAATAAATATAATGTAGGTGTCGGCGATGTCGGGGGCGGCAGATTAGGAGTTAATAAGTGTAAGATTAGGGGTGTTTAGACTTTGGGGTTTATGTTAGGGTGTCAGGAATCAATGGGGCTGCGTTGCTAAGTTTTATGCTGCTTTTTTGCAGGTGTTAGACTTTTTCTCAGCCGGCTCTCCCCATTAATGTCTATGGGGAAATCGTGCACGAGCACGTATAACCAGCTCACCGCTCACTTAAGAAGCGCTGGTATTGGAGTGCTGTATGGAGCACAATTTTGAGCTATGCTCACTTCTTGCCTGTTGACGCCGGGTTGATAAAAACCCGTAATACCAGCGCTGCAGGTGAGCATCGAGAATAACGTGCAAGTTAGCAACGCACCCCTCATAACACAAAACTCGTAATCTAGCCGATTATGAATATATTACCAGATCAACAGAGGGGTAACTAGAAACCACAGGGTACAGGTGCAAGAATCTAAGAAGGGCCCCCCCCCCCCCCCAAAAAAAGTGAATTTGATACATATCTATTTTTTTTTTTACATTTAACACAGAAAAAAAATGTGAATCAGATTACATGTCTGCAAAAGGAGGTACCCTGTTCCCACAGTCTGTAAGATGGTCTGACCCCCTATTACTGTATATAGTGACATTGTTTAACCCACCAGTACTGTCAGGGCTGCCACTAGAAATTTTGGGGCCCCTGACTTAACCATTGATCAAGGCCCCCGCCCCCCTTTGACATGTGCAATTTTTGACCAAGTGACTAAAACGTATATGCACTTTATTCTTAAGTGTAGTCAAACTTGGAAATGTTGAAAAGGTAGTAACACACAAACACAGAAACACACAGACACATTCATACACTGAAACACACACTCACACATAAGGATTCACATATAGACACTCTAGCAGACACGCAAAAAAACACACAAACACACTCACACACCCAAACAGACACTCAGCACTTGTTTACATTGACCTGACAAGTAATGAGGTAGACTACAGTTTTGTCAAAAAGGTAGATTTACAAAACAAAATATGGAGTTCTGATTATCTTTTTGTCAAGGAAGATGCCAACTAAATGATGACAGTGGCTGAAAGGAAGGGCCCTGAACTGCCTAAACAATAATTGAAAGTTTAAATGGTGGATTGGTGACTTCTGGAAAGGTCTCATTATTCTCAAAGTCTTTAGAAAGATGTGAATAATCAGTAGTAAGGTCAAAATGTCCTAAAAATTAACAGACAATGGACACACACAAACTCAAAAACAAACTTGCACATACACCCAAGGAAACACTGACAGAGACAGCCTCAGAAAATACACAAAGACATACACACACACACACACAGAGACAACCATAGAAAACACAGACATACATACACACACCCTCACAGAGACACTCACAGAAAACACAGACATACACCCTCACAGAGACATTCACAGAAAACAGACATACATACATACATACATACACACACACACACACACACACACCCTCAGAGACATCCACAGAAAACAAACAAAGACATACACACCCACCCTCACAGAGGCATCCAGAGAAAATACACAGACATAAATACACACACCTTTACAGAGACACCTATAGAAAAAGCACAAAGACATACGCACACACCCTCACAGACATACACAGAAAATGCACAAATACATACACCCCACTCTCACAGAGAGACCTACAGAAAAATATACATACACACTCATAGAGACACAAACAAAAGCACAAAGACATAAACACAGACACCCACAGAAACACTCACAGGAGGTAAAATGTCTGCACATTGCATACCATAAATCAACAGTGTGTGACATGCATGATAAAAAAAATTGCAGAAATTAAGAGATCACTTTTTAAAGAAAATAATTGCAAACAAAAATAATTCTGTGAATTCAAAATTGTACATTAATGATCTGGGTAGATGGCTAGATGAAGAAAAGTACTTTTGAAAGGTTGACATATGTTTGTTTTTTTTCCCCAATTTTCCCCAACCAAGAGCACCATTTCAAATATGGTGTACAAATGTTCCCATCTGTCAGCTGTACTTATGGATTTTGAAAATGCTGCACTCTATATGGTTTTGGTGAAACCATGAGCTGTGGTACTCAGTCTAATACCATTAGATTTGGTTAAATGCAGGATTTAGGCTTGTTTGTTTGTATTTTAAGTGTTAAGTTAACCTGTCTCATTTCAAACACTGAGCAATCTTAGTCTGAGCGTATAACATTGTATGCAGATGTAAAAATCTTAGATAAAATGCCTCCTTGCATCTGTAAAGTCCTTGCATAAAAGGGCAGTAAACTGGAATGTAATTAAAATATATAAATATATATAAATTAAAAAAAAACTCATATCAGCCAAAATGGCACCTATCATTTGTGTATTGAGGAGGAAACATTTCTGCATGGCTTTAAATATAGGATTTCCACAGCATTGTCAAATAATCATAAATACACTGCTGCATATTGCTAAAAAAAAAAATGTTTTTATTGACCCCTGGCCCCACCATACAACTACTACCACACTGAAGTTACAATCTGAAATTACACAAAGAAATAAAAAACATTTACTAAGTAAGTCCTACCACCTCTGCAAATGAAAGTGATCTGCCATCTGACTCAGGCACGCACTGTACAAACTGAAGTGCCAAGCCTGTCTCACACTGTGCATAGTGGTTTAGTGCACACTCAGAAATCCTCTCAAATGCTAATTCCTTAGTCCTTATAATAACGTTTCCCATGCTCAATAGCACTCTGCTGTAGTACCCTCTGGTTGCTGCCAAAATTTTAAATAAATTGGTCTTGCCTCATGGGGCCCCCTGGCCCATTGGGCCCCTGACAGGAGTCACCCCTGTCACCCCCTGATGGCGACCCTGAATACTGTATATAGTGACTTAGTGACACAGTCTGTAATCTGCCGGTGAGATGGCTGGCCTGACCCTACCAGCCCCAGTACTTTATAAAGTGACCACAGTAATCAGTGACATGGTCCAGCCCCCCCCCCCCCCGTACTGTATATTAGGGTTGCCACCCATCCTTTAAAATACAGAGCACTTATAAGTTACACATGCTGCAGTGTGTGCAGGAAGGAATATTAATAGTGCTGTCCAAAAACACAATACATGTTCCTCCCTGCAGCATGTGTAACTCATAAGTGTCCAGGAAAACATGGCTGAGGTGGCAACCCTAACTGTATATAGTGGTACTGTATAGTGACACTGTTTACCCCCTGCTGCCCCCATGCTGTAGTAACAAGGTCTGTAATTTGCTGGTTCCACAAACATACACACACACACATACATACATACACACACCAATGGGTAAAACAGAAACACTGACCCCTGTAGTCAGAGACACTAGTAAAGCATCATGTCACACTCACATGATCCACATGATATCAGTGCAGGCAGTGGCAGGTCAACTTTTTTTTTTCTTTTTAAGATGGGCCCAGTCGCAGTTGAAATCTCTGCACCCCCTGTAGTTTTGCCCCTGCAGATCCACCATTTGCATTCACACCGACATTTTATCACATTCACATTGCTTGTTGTCTGGTTCATTTAAATTTATATTTTTTTTTTATATGTCAAGCTTTTCTTTTAAGTATTAATTTCAGGAAAAACAAGGGAAATGTATAATAATATATAAAATTATTATTATAATAATTTTATATATTGCAAATCAGAAATAAACAGAAGACATTAATTACAGCAGGAAAAGCTTGTTTTAGATTTATTTTATTAAAAAAAAAATCAGTTTTTAATTTTAGTTTCATTATATAATAAGATCATAGTAGAAAACACACTTTTTGTGCATGTAACCTGAGGGTCTCTCTCAAATCCTTATCTATTCATATAGGTAATATAATCTGTGAAACAAATGAATGATGCTCTATATTTTTTAATGCATTTTTTAAAAAATAAACTACTCCCTTTTCTAAAGTTTAGAAAAGGGAGTTTATTTTAAAAAAATGCAGTCAGTGTGCCACTCAGGAACAGATATATACACAATATATATAACTAGCAAGTCAAGTGAACTTAAAAAACATGATCAAAGTAAAATTTTATTTAAAATAAAGCAGCTGCATTTTGCACAACACAGGTCTCAGAGTAGTCTTACTATTAAACAAATCTATCTATTCGTGGGCTCCCTAAGGCTTCTTTGTTCTTCATCCCTCAGTCTCTCTCACTCGTCGTTGCTCTGCTGACTTTCCAGCCGGCACCGCTTCAGACTGTCAGTCAGTCTGAGCTGAGGCTGAGCGTGGCGTCACGTGACGTGTGCGTATCCCCAGGCAAAACAAACCTGGCTGTCTGGCGCTGCGTGCGTCAAGGAGGAGAATTAGAGTGAGAGTGGAGACCAAATCTGTCCAACTTGTACCAAAAAGGCGGCGGGCACAGCAAGGGCCTGTTACGGACACCAGCTGTCCGTGTACGGACACCTTGCCGATCCCTGTTTTTACATGAATACATATAGGTCCATAAGTGACCTCTTAATCTTTAGGAGGATATTATACTATAAAATTAAGTTTCATGCTCATAAATATACCTTCTTGCAGGCTTAATGTTTCTCTCAAAAGTTGGGTTACCCTATCCAATTATATCTGTACTTTTAGCCCGTCAGAACTTAGAGCAAATCAAACTTATACAGTCTTATTACCTAGCATACAGATCTTTATGTTTATGCTATAATCATTGCATTCCAAACTCAGATTAAGTTGAATTATTTTGTGGTCAGTAGACTTACAGCTATGTACCCTCACTAACTAGTTTGCAAACTTTTAGCCTGCTATTCTATGTACAATCAATGCTTGTTGTGACTAAACAAGCATTGATTGTACATTTCAACAATAACCTTAATAAAAGAACATTTAAATAAAATACAGAAATAAAACCAAGGCTTTAGTGAAAGGCACTCGTGGTTAAGCAACGCCAGTAGCAATATTATGTTATTCTCAAACGTCCAGTCTAGTCACATTACTTTACTGTATCTAACAACTATTGCAAGTCACGGGGAGGGGTGAAAGCTGTTATTAAGTTGCTATTTGAAACATTATCTGTTTGATACAGCAGAGTAATGTGACTAGACTTGCATGTGACATATTGTTACCACTGGCATTGCCTTACCCTGTGTGACTTTGTTTTTATTTATGTATTTGAACTGTTATATAACAATACTTTTTTAAAGAAAGAGGAATTAGTGACCTGGGGCATTACGCATAAAGGGCTAGATTATAAGAGGTGTGCTAACGGTAATGAGTATATTGCGGCTATTTCCGCATGTCGGAAGTTTAAAGTAAATGCGTTCACTTGAACACAATTGAATTTAACGCAGGTTAGATTGTCTTCAGAGTTCTGGTTAACTGTTATGTAAGACAAAATAGTGTTGCAAAACACACAAAAATGTCATTTAAAAGTACAGTTACTCTCATAATAACACTGATAAAAATGATTAAAAATAAGCTATTGCATAAAAAAATTATAGGGTCTCAGGTGTTAGGAAAAAAAGGTCTGCAAAGGGTTTTAGCATTGCTATACATATACATGTCTAAATTTGTGTGTGTGTGTGTGTATATATATATATATATATATATATATATATATGTATATGTGTCAAAGCAAAGAAGGAGTGGTCTAGCGCAAAACCAAGTGTTGGAGAAAACCATCAATGTAAGGTAATGAGAGAGAGAGAGAGATAGAGAGAAAAAAATGTAATACAATAAGTTCCGCTAAAATTCATGGAAAAGTGGAGATCTCAACTACAAGTCACACCTCTGTACTAGAGGAAATATATATAGAGAGAGGTACGAGGACAAAGAAAAATAATATAAAATTAAATAAATAAAATACATATACAGTATTTGTACACAATATGAATCAGAATGTTACAACGGACATTCAGTGCATATGGGTGCCTGGAGAAAGCTAGAAAGAGCCCAGTTGAATGAACACACAGTCCAGATAGTGAGAAAAGTGGTGTTCTGGGAGATAATATAATAGCACACACGTCCCGTGATCCTCCCCCTGCTAGTAATTCTTACTTACGGGAAATACCCTCAATTGTATGAGGTAAGTAGGAGACCACAGGATAAGAGAGATATCCGCATCTATGTCAGTGTTTGCAAAGGACCCCGTGAGTGAAAGGATACTTGATCCAGGTTGGAGTTTTATGGACTGGCTAGGAATCCTGTCCCCCAAGTTATTGGACCTTACACGTCTGGATGTGGAAAAAAGAAACAGCAAGAATACACTAATAGTGCATTACTGTTTATTTAAAAGGATAACCATAAAAAGGAGGTTCTTACATCAATAAACCTCAAACGTTTGAGGTAAGTATACAGCTTCAAAGTCAGGTACACATCTAGAGGTCGCGAGGTAGAACAAGGATAAGGATGCCCACCACATGCCTTAAGTTTTTCGAAGATCCAAGTCTTTTTCATCTGAAGTAATGGTAAAGTGGCATCCCGTAATGCTTTAAATACTGGTATGCGCTGTCTGAGGACACATGGTTCGGCTTGCGATTGGAGAGCGTCATACATTTCGTCAGAGGTGTATGTTTATTGGGCACACCTCGTTTGTGGAAGGCCAATCATTAATTGACACTATGGAAGGCGAATGTCTATTTGGCACACCCCTTGTTTTAGAAGGCCAATCACTGTTTGACATTATTTGTGTGACGTAAATAAAAATACAAAAATGCTACTCCATATAAAATCACATACAATTGTGTGAGCAAATAAATCTAGATACAACTGGTAAAATATTGTATTATTTATAAAATATTTTACCAGGAAGGAAACATTGAGATTTCTCTCGTTTTCAAGTATGTCCTGGGTCCACAAAACATTGCATTGATACAATAGGGTACAATAAAATACAAAAACAATATTAATACATAATATATGCAAAATTTAATATAGAAGAGGTAGGAAATATATAATCAACCATGACAGGTGCATTCTGTTTTGAGATATGCAGAGAGGGATCTCTTAAAGGATTTTAGACTTGGGGAAGGATTTAAAGTGTGCGGGAGGTCATTCCATAATTGTGGTGCTCTGTAGGAAAAGGAGGATCAAGCTGCTTTCTTTTTGTATGGAGGCAGAATAAATAATGTGCTGGTACTGGATCGGAGGTTATGGAGGTGGGAACAGCAGGGGAGAGCATTCTGCTCAGGTAGGGTGGGAGCTTTCCAGAAAAGCTCTTAAACACAAGGCTGGAAAGATGGACGGTGCGTCTGGATTCCAGGGACAGCCATTTTAGTGCTTTTAGCATGTCACAATTGTGGGTCCTGTAGTTACATTGTAGCACAAAGCGGCAGAACGAGTTATACAGTGTATTAAGTTTATTAAGGTGAGTTTGCGGTGCAGGTGCATATACTACGTCCCCATAATCCATGATTGGCATCAGCATTTGCTGTACAATCTTTTCCTTTACTGTAGGGCTGAGGCAGGATTTGTTTCTGTACAGGGCACCTAGTTTTGTATAGAGTTTAGATGCAAGTTTTTCTATGTGGAGGCCAAAAGATAGATTGGGGTCTAACAACATACCCAAGTATTTGAAAGAGTGGACTGCGGTCAGTGTGCCATTTGATTTTGTTTTAATGCGTAGATGGGAATTTTGTAGTTTGTGTAATTTAGGTACCGTTCCAAAGATCATTGTGACCGTTTTGTAAGTGTTTAGGAAGAGTTTGTTTTTTGAGATCCACTTTTCTACCTCTGTGAACTGGTCTTGGAGCACTGCCTCAAGCTGCGGCATATCGGATTTGTTTGCATAGACTACCGTGTCGTCTGCGTACATGTGTGCATTTGAAGATTTGCAGACATTTGGCAGATCATTTATAAATAATTTGAATAGTAGGGGGCCGCAAATGGAACCTTGGGGAACACCACAGATGACTGGGAGGGAGTCGCTGTCAGAAATGGAGACATACTGTGATTGATCCGTTATATATATGATAGAAACTAGGTTATCAGACAATCACCAATACCTGAGTTTTTTTAGTTTGAGCAGTAGTATGTCATGGTCTACTGTGTCAAAGGCCTTTGCAAAATCAAGAAAAATAGCTCCAGTTAGGTCTCCTTGTTCCATGCCAGTTTTGATGTTGCAAAATTTTAGGAGGTCAGTTGCAGTGGAGTGATTCGGGTGAAAACCCAATTGAACAGGGGTCATATAGCTAGATTGTTGGTAATACTCACATAAGTGCGTATGGACACATTTTTCTAAGATTTTTGACAATACTGGGAACAATTATATTGGGCGATAGTTAGTAACCATGGTTAACTCACCACTTTTATGGATAGTCACTACTCTTGCAGTCTTCCAAAGTTTGGGTGTGTATCTCGTATCTCGTTGTTCTGTACAGTTTCGGGTATTCCTCGAAATTGCAAGTTATTTCGTCTGGTGCGATTTTCGAGGTCATCTAACTTGTCCTCGAGATCATTGAAGTGTTGTTGCTGGTGAGATACCTTAGAGGACAAGTCAGCCATTTTTTGGGAGAAGACAAATTAATGCTCTTCTAAGGAGTCCACTCTGCGACCTAAATCTGTAATGTCCTTCTTCAGATCTGCACATTCTTTCTTTATGCATGACTTGACCTGGTCGATTAAAGCTTCCATGGCTCTATAGGTTATTGGAGGTTCTTCTTCCCTATCATTTGTCTCGGGAGATGTGCTCCTAGAGTTGTCAGAGCTATCGTTCTTGTCTGCAGCAGCGTTAGATTGCAGGGATATCGAACTCATTTTATGTTTGTTCTTTTTCGCCTGCTTAAAAAAGGCCTTAACTACCTCTTGGGATTTTTGTGGTGTTTTTTGCGCCTTGTCAGGCTTTGTCATCTTCCTCTGTGACATTTTGGTGATTCCTGCACTTGTCAAGTTGCTGAGTATAGCCACACACCAACCTGGCAGATCCCACTCCCCGGGGATTGTACTCTCACAGAGCGATCACGGGAAAGGGGAAGTGGGTATGACCCACTGCCACCAAGTACAGTGGGAAAGGGGGGGGGGGAGCAGGACGAGGTATGGTGCTATAACCAATACTGTATGTTTGGTAGAGATATCTTCGTAGCCAGACTTTAGGGCCTCCACATCCTCTTGCAGGAAGAATAATAATAAGTTCAAATAAGGGCTATGACTTTTCACTTTCCTGATGCCAAAGCTACAAATCAGCAGAACCACTTGCAGAGCAACAGATTAATTACTAGACACCACACAGAACTGCCACTTTAATGTCAGAAGAAACTTGCGAGAGCCTCAGGTTGGGTATAATATATTGTAGACTGCCACAGACCCATTAGTAGTATCTAGAATGTATTGCAATCCACTTTACAAATTAAGGAGCTTGCTCAGGAGTATTATCCCCAAATATCACAACATAAGCTTTATTCAGGCACATTAAATGAGGTTGTGAAATGATCACTGTCCTTGGCATAGTTCTCTTGTCTTAAAGCTTATAGGGGAACCATATTTATTTGCTGCGTCACAATCTTCCACAGTGTAGGCCTTGTCAGTCTAAGCATGTAAAATAAGGGCCAACATAAAAGGATTTTTTTATAGATGAGCATATAACTGTGGATATTTAACATAATGTGCTCTGGTAACCAATATTGTCCCAGGACAAAGGATGGTAATTTCCCACAATGTTAGTATATGGAATTAGTCCCCTCTAGCTCCCGCCACTCTTGTCTCTGAGCAGAAAGGTTATTCACACCCCATGGTATTAATGTTTTATTTCTATATCGGTATAGAGCACAAAGCCAATAAAATGTCCTTTGGGGTCATACAGCCAAGTAACATCAGTGGTAATGATAATGTTACAGAGCTTACCGGAGCTGCAGAGTTTAAGTGTGCCACAGGAACCCAGGAGCGGAGCCCCGACCCTCCGAGGTAATGACAGCACTGTCAATCTTTGTGGTGGATATTTCAGGTGCCGGATCACTTTCACAGCCACTCCGGTCACCAACAGGTCCAGTCTCCCCTTCAGATGTTAGGCCGATTTAGATGCGCAGTTGTCTGAGTGTTTACTGCCACCTTCACACTGCGCCGTCTCCTTTAGGCCTCAGAATCGCCTCTAGCAATCGGTCACAGATTTCGCACATCGCCGATATCCCATATCGGTATCTTCAAGCTCTGGCTGTCTCCCCTTAGCCACCTCCGACCTGCAAATAGCATTTAAGTTGAATGAGGCTGGAAATATGTGCTCTATACCCGGTCTGTTATAAGAGCTTCAGTGTGTTGCGGCCATCTTGGCCATCTTGGTCGACCGCTCGCTCCGCCCCTCATAGATATATTTGTGTTCCCAGTGACCTATATATAGGTTTGCGTAATTGGGCGCCATGATAGTGCCCATCACCATACCGCTAGTCTGGAGATAAAATTGATGGTTAAAGTGAAAATATATATTTTTTATAATACGAATCTAATGGCATATAAAAGGAAACATTTATGATCCTCTGATAATGAGGTTTGTACATCCAAAGCTTTACCAATAAATGATATACCTTTCTCATGGGGAATGCTTGTATAGAGTGCAGCCACATCTAGGGAAATCAAATTAAAGATACAGTCTAGTCAAAATTAAGCTTTCATGATTCAGATAGGGCATGCAATTTGAAACAACTTTCCAATTTACTTTTATCATCAAATTTGCTTTGTTCCCTTGGTGGTATTTTTGAAAAACTAAACCTAGGTAGGCTCAAACTGATTTCTAAACCGTTGAAAACCACCTCTTAGCTCAGAGCATTTTGAACATTTTTAACAGTTTTGCAGTACTAGTTCA
The DNA here is from genome assembly GCF_027579735.1 of Bombina bombina. NCBI lineage: Eukaryota > Metazoa > Chordata > Amphibia > Anura > Bombinatoridae > Bombina > Bombina bombina. Next base: position 1,278,205,354 of record NC_069499.1, read on the forward strand.
TGTGTGTCATATAGATAACATTGTGCTCACTCCCGTGGAGTTATTTTGGAGTCTGCACTGACTGGCTAAACTGCATGTCTGACAAAAGCACTGAGATAAGGGGGCAGTCTGCATATGCTTAGATAAAAGGTAATAACAGAGGTAAAAAATGTTAATATAACAGTGTTGGTTATGCAAAACTGGGGAATGGGTAATAAAGGAATTATCTATCTTTTTAAACAATAAAATTCTGGTGAAGACTGTCCCTTTAAATGTATTTTTCCATTTAATCTGTTCTACAAGCTGTATGGTATGGGTGGAATCTCGAAGGTAGGATTTAAGAGGGGGAACTAGTGGTTTTAAAAAGAAGTCCACATACTCAGATAGATGAGATGTTCAGGGAATTAATTCCCGAGACAATTGGTCTTCCTGGGGGTACCTGATTGTCTTTGTGGATTTTGGGCAAGTGATAAAAGGTTGCAATTTGTGGAAATTGATTATTTAGATATTTAAATTCCATATTGTTGAGAATCCTTTTTTCCTTAGCCTCATCCAGAAGTCTATAATACTCTTTAATAAATATAGTAGTTGGATCATTGGTAAGAGTTCTATATGTATTAGGATCTTCTAATAGGCGGGAAGCTTCTTTCAAATAGTCATCTTTATTTTGGATGACTATTCCTCTGCCCTTGTCTGCCTCCCTAACTATAATACTGGTGTTTTCTTTAAGTTTGTTCAAGATTACTTTTTCATGTAGTTTTAAATGATCTTTTTTTATTTTGTAACATACGCATAATTTGGCAAAATCTTTTAGATACCAGTTCACTGAAGGTAGATATGAAATTGCTCTTAGACTGAACTGGGAAAAATGTAGAAGATGGTTTAAGGTTAGAGTGTATGTTGGAGTAGTGGGAATGTTGGGAATTATCTGAGGTCCCACTGGTGAAGTGAAAATTTTCAAGTTCTAGTTCTTCCAGAGCTATTAAGGCTTCTAGATCCTTGTCAGTTAATTCACCAATATTTTTTCCCATACTGTCCGCATGTCTATTGAGTTTTGCTTTTTTAAAGTGTCCCTGAAGTGTGATTTTCCTAATGTATTTGTAAAAATCAATAAATAAGTCAAATGAGTTGGGTCCCCTAATGGGGGAAAAGTTGAGACCCTTTTTCAGGACTTCAAGTTCCTTGTCCCCTAATGAGGCACTAGATAAATTGAAAATCTTTACTAGTTCACATAGTACCCTTTTTTCTCTGTTTTCTTTCTTTTTGTATTTACTATTGACCACATTTCCTCCTCTGGTTCCTCTTCTAGTTCTTTTCTTTTTTTGTGATTTGAGTTGTTTTGTGGATACTCCCTTGCCCACTTGGTTCTGAGATTTACTACTTGGGATTTGTTTTGTGGATTTTTTATGAGTGGAGTCCATTTAGAATTTTGTGTATGTCGAATCTTTTGTCTATGAATTTCCCCCCTAAAAATTGTGAGTTCTAGGGTCTCTTTGTTCTTTATGTCCCTGTAAAGAGGATCCATTGATATGATCTCGTGAATTGTTATAGGAATATCTCCTATTAGGAGCAGGGTTTCTATTATGATAAAATCCCCTATGAATATTATAATGTTCAGAATAGTTTCTGTTTTGGTTATTGTATGATTGTTTATAATGATTTCTGTGATGATTGGTATATGTGATATGGCTAGGTTGTCTATATTCCTGTCTCTCTCCCCAATGATTAGAAGAAATGTCATATTTAGTGTTGGATTTTGAATTCCAATTGCTGTGTCTATTTGTTGATAGAGTGTGTGTTTTCATGCTTAAGACACGTGGTCTGCGTCTGTTTTGGTGGTGTTGTTGTTGAGGATTAACTGAAGTTGCTGTCTCCCTGGTGGGGGGATTTGAATCAGTCTAGATATCAATGGGATCTATATCTTCCCAAAGATCATCCCTAGAAGTCTAAGGGTAACTAAAATTACCATCTTTGATATTGAAGATGTGAAATTTCAGACCGTATGTGATACAGCTTTAGAGGACAGCTCCTACACTATGTTATATATTATTACTAGATACAGACAATACAAAGTCAAACAGCTGACTGCAGAAATTACGGAGCTAAGAAAAACTTTACTACAAAGAACTTGATGAACAATATAAAAATACATTATTAAAATTTGAGGGCACTTTATAAGCTAAAAAGAAAAAAAAAATCCTCAGAGATTTCCATGAATCCAAACAGGGTAATTCTGAGAATAATTTAGAAAGAAATGCTGAGGAAGATGATGATCTTTGGGAAGATGTAGATCACATTGATATCCAGACGGGCTCAAATCCCCCCACCATATATGTATGTATGCATGTATGTGTGTGTATGTGTATGTGTATATATATATATATATATATATATATATATATATATGTGTGTGTGTGTGTGTGTGTATATGTGTATATATATATATATATATATATATATATATATATATATATTCCAATCAGCCAATAGGATGAAAGCTCAATCATATTGACTGATTGCAACAGCCTATAGGATTTTCCCCCTTTAATTCCTATTGGCTGATAGAATTCTATCAGCCAATCGGAATGTAAGGGACGCCATCTTGGATGACGTACCTTAAAGGTAAACTTCATTCTACGTTGACCATCATAAGAGGACCTCCACGACGGATGTCTTGAAGATGAACCCGCTCCGTGCTAGATGGATGAAGATAGAAGATGCCGTCTGAATAAAGGCTTCTGCCGGCTTCGATGAGGATGGATGTCCGGTCTTTGAAAACTGTAAGTGGATCGTCAGGGGTTAGTGTTAGGTTTTTTTAAGGGTTTATTGGGTGGGTTTTATTTATAGATTAGGGACTTTGGGCAATGTAAAAGAGCTAAATGCCATTTTAAAGGCAATGCCCATCCAAATGCCCTTTTCAGGGCAAGGGGGAGCTTAGGTTTTTTTAGATAGGCTTTTTATTTGGGTGGTGGGTTTTACTGTTGGGGTTTTTTTTTAATTTTTTTTTACAGGTAAAAGAGCTGATTTCTTTGGGGCAATGCCCCGCAAAAGACCCTTTTAAGGGCCATTGGTAGTTTATTGTAGGCTAGGGTTTTTTTATTTTGAGGGAACTTTTTTATTTTGATAGGGCTATTAGATTAGGTGTAATTATTTTTTATTTTTTATACTGTGGTTTTTTATTTTTTGTAACTTAGTGTTTATTTTTTTGTAATTAAATTTTTTTTTATTGTAGATTTAAATGATTTGAGTAGGGTTAGGTTTTTAAATATGTAATATAGTTAATTTAATTGGTAGTTTAATGTATTCTTAGTATAATTAATAGTTTAATATAGTTTAATGTAATTGTAGTATAATAGTTAGGGTAGGTTAATTGTTTAGTATAGTTTAATTTAAATCTACAGGTAAGATTTAATTTATTATAAGATAGGGATGAGGTAATTTTAATGTAAAATTAGCGGATTGTTAGGTTTAGGGGTTAATAGCTTCATTTAGTTTATGGCGATGTGGGGGGCATGCGGTTTAGGGGTTAATAGGTTTAGTAAGTGGTAGTGATGTGGGAGGCCAGGGGTTTAGGGGTTAATACATTTATTTAGTGGCAGTGGGCTCTGGGAGCGGCGGGATAGGGGTTAATAACTTTATTTAGTTTGCAATGGGGTCTGGGAGCGGCGGGATAGGGGTTAATAACTTTATTTAGGTTTTGGTGGGGTAGGGGGTTAAACATTTTAGTATAGTTGGGGTGTTTAGTGAAAGGGTATAAATAAAGTTAGTAAAAAGCCGAATAGCAGCGAGATCGATGACTGTTAGTTAACAACAGTCCGCTGCTCATCGCCCCGTACTTGGTGCGCGACTTTTTGCAGGCTTTTTTTATAAATATGGAGATCATATTCAAGTCTGCGGCCGCGATGTTAGGCGAGCGTATTGGTGCCGGCTAATGCAGCATAGTTGACGGCTTGATAAATAGGCCTCCTAATATCTGATTATTGTTAGTAATTAAATAATTTTGTTTGGTTGTATTCATTGTGCTAAAATGTACCGCACATGAACATAATGAGTTGTGACTGTCCCTTTAAGTCTGTGTATTCACCCAGTTAATGATTTGCAGCAAGTATCCAATCAAATTAGCTGTTTGGCTATTTATACATTGTTAGGACAAGGCTAGAACCATGCCTATGAGTAAGGCTTGCGGGCCGAAATGCGTGAGACATTCTTTCTACTTGCTCTACTTGCTGCTGTTTTTAAATCCAAGCACTTGTAAATTAATACATTTTTCTATTATAGTGCTATGAATGACTCGCTGTTTTTATTTTATTTGCATAGTTATTTTGCTATTTAGAAAAACCCTTGGAGGCAACCATTTACTCCAGATATGTCCTGTCTGAGTTTCCATCTTCGCTTGAAAATTCAAACAGCTAGATTACAAGTTTTGAGCACTATAGGGTAATTAACGAGCGCCACAAAATCGTCATTAATTCACCTCCCTATAGCGCTGCTTTTACAAGTTTACAAAAAGCAGGCTTGCGCGGGCGATATGGTGGCGTTGAGCTCCATACCTCACCCAAATACAAGCGCTGGTTTGACGTGCTCGTGAACGATTTCCCCATAGACATCATTGGGGAGAGCTGGCAAAAAAAAAGCCTAACACCTGCAATCGAGGAAAAAAAAGCTCCGTAACGCAGCCCCATTGATGTCTATGGGGAAAGAAAAAGTTATGTTTAAACCTAACAACCTAACATAAACCCCACGTCTAAACACCCTTAATCTGCTGCCCCCAACATCACCGCAACCTACATAATGTTATTAACCCCTAATCTGTTGCCCCTAACAGCTACCTAAATAAAACTATTAACCCCTAATCTGCCGTTCCCAATATCGCCGCCGCCTAAATACACTTATTAACCCCTAATCTGCCACCCTTAACATCGCCGCAACCTACATTACAGTTATTAACCCCTAATCTGCTGCCCCAATATTGCCGCCACTATACTAAAGTTATTAACCCCTAAACCACTGGCCTCTAACATCACTAACACTAAATAAATATATTAACCCCTAAACCTAACCCTAACCTTAACGGAGCCCTTAGCCTAAGTCTAACCCTAACCCCCCCTAACTTAAATATAATTAAAATAAATCTAAATTAAACTTACAATTATTAACTAAATAATACCTATTTAAAATGAAATATTTACCTGTAAAATAAAATCTAAGCGAGCTACAATGTAACTAATTTATTTTAAATAGGTAGAGTAGTTAGTAAATAGTTAATAACTATATACTAACAACCTAGCTAAAATAAATACAAATTTACCTGTAAAATAAAACCTAACCTGCCTTACATTACAACCTAACATTACAATCAAATCAAATAAATTAAATTAATAAAATACAATTATATAAATTACAAAAAAGAAACAAACACTAAATAAAATAAAATAAAAAAGCCCCCCCAAAATAAAAATAAAAAACCCTAGCCTACACTAAACTGCCAATGGCCCTTAAAAAGGCCTTTTTGCGGGGCATTGCCCCAAAGAAATCAGCTCTTTTACCTGTTAAAAAAATACAAACAACCCCCCAACAGTAAAACCCACCATCCACACAACCAACCCCCCAAATTAAAACCTATCTAAATAAACCTAAGCTAAACATTGCCCTGAAAAGGTCATTTGGATGGGCATTGCCTTTAAAAGGGCATTTTGCTCTTTTACATTGCCTAAAGTCCCTAATCTAAAAATGAGGACTTCTGCCTGCTTCGATGAGGACTTCTGCAACCTAGATGAGGATGAATGTCCGATCTTCGTTTATTGCAATCAGCCAATAGGATTGAGCTTTCATTCTATTGGCTGATCCAATCAATAAGATGAAAGCTCAATCCTATTTGCTGATTGCAACAGCCAATAGGATTTTTTTCCCCTTTAATTCCTATTGGCTGATAGAATTCTATCAGCCAATCGGAATGTAAGGGACGCCATCTTGGATGACGTACCTTAAAGGGAAACTTCATTCTACAGCGACCATCGTAAGAAGAGGATGCTCTGCGACGGATGTCTTGAAGATGGACCCGCTCTGCGCAGGATGGATGAAGATAGGAGATGCCGTCTGGATAAAGACTTCTGCCCGCTTGGATGAAGACTTCTGCCGGCTTCGATGAGGACTTCTGCCCGCTTGGATGAGGATGAATGTCCGATCTTCGAAAACTGTAAGTGGATCGTCGTGTGTTAGTGTTAGTTTTTTTTTAAGGGTTTATTGGATGGGTTTTATTTTTAGATTAGGGACTTTGGGCAATGTAAAAGAGCTAAATGCCCTTTTAAGGGCAATGCCCATCCAAATGCCCTTTTCAGGGCAATGTTAATTTAGATAGGTTTTTATTTGGGGGGTTTGGTTATGTGGGTGGTGGGGTTTTTTTGTATTTTTTTTAACGGGTAAAAGAGCTGATTTCTTTGGGGCAATGCCCCGCAAAAGGCCCTTTTAAGGGCCATTGGCAGTTTAGTGTAGGCTAGGTTTTTTTATTTTGGGGGGGCTTTTTTATTTTGATAGGGCTATTAGATTAGGAGTAATTCGTTTTTATTTTTGATAATTTTTTTTTTTATTTTTTGTAATTTAGATAATTGTATTTTATTAATTTATTTTATTTTATTGTAATGTTAGGTTTTAGTGTAAGGCAGGTTAGGTTTTATTTCACAGGTAAATTTGTATTTATTTTAGCTAGGTAGTTAGTAAATAGTTAATAACTATTTACTAACTAGTCTACCTAGTTAAAATAAATGCAAACTTACCTGTGAAATAAAAATAAAACCTAACGACTAGATTACGAGTTTTGCAGTATGAATGAAAAAGCAGCGTTATGGCTCTTTTTCACTACCGCTGGTATTACGAGTCTTACAGGTATATCTGTCCCGCACACTTTTTTGGCCCATCCAAATGCCCTTTTCAGGGAAATGGGGAGCTTAGGTTTTTTTAGATAGGATTTTATTTGGGGGGTTTGGTTGCTTTGGTGGTGGGTTTTACTGTTCGGGGGTTGTTTGTATTTTTTTTTACAGGTAAAAGAGCTAATGTCTTTGGGGCATTGGTAGTTTAGTGTAGGCTAGGGTTTTTTATTTTTATTTTGGGGGGGCTTTTTCATTTTGATAGGGTTATTAGATTAGGTGTAATTAGTTTAAATATTTGATCATTTCTTTTTTATTTTGTGTAATTTAGTTAATTGTATTTAATGTAAATTATTTAATTGTTGTGTAAGGTTAGGTGTTAGTGTAACTCAGGTAAGGTTTTATTTTACAGGTAAATTTATATTTATTTTAACTAGGTAGTTAGTATATAGTTAATAACTATTTAGTAACTAGTCTACCTAGTTAAAATAAATGCAAACTTCTCTGTGAAATAAAAATAAAAACTAAGATAGATACAATGTAACTATTAGTTATATTGTAGCTAGCTTAGGGTTTATTTTATAGGTAAGTATTTAGTTTTAAATAGGAATTATTTAGTTAATGATAGGAATCTTTAATTAGATTTATTTAAATTATATTAAAGTTAGGGGTGTTAGGGTTAGACTTAGGGTTAGGCTTAGGGGTTAAAAACTTTAGAATAGTGGTGGTGACATTGGGGGCTGAAGATTAGGGGGTTAATAAGTGTAAGTAGGTAGCGACAAGATTGTGGGCGGCAGATTAGGGGTTAATAAGTGTAGGTGGGTGGCCGTGACATTGGGGGCGGCAGATTAGGGGTTAATAAGTATAATGAAGGTGGCGGCGGTGTCAGGGGTGGCAGATTAGGGGTTAATAAATGTAATGTAGGTGTCGGCGATGTAGGGGGCAGCAGATTAGGGGTGTTTAGACTCAGGGTTTATGTTAGGATGTTAGGTATAAACATAAATTTTCTTTCCCCATAGGAATCAATAAGGCTGCATTACGGAGCTTTACGCTCCTTTATTGCAGGTGTTAGGCTTTTTTTTAGCCGGCTCTCCCCATTGATGTCTATGGGGAAATCGTGCACGAGCACGTAAAACCAGCTCAAAGCAGTGCTGGTATTTGAGTGCGGTATGGAGCTCAACGCTTACATATTGCCTGCTAACGCCGGGTTTATGAAAATCTGTAATAGCAGCACTATAGGGAGGTGAGCGGTGGAAATAATTTGCAAGCTAGTACCGAGCCGCTCTTACCGCAAAACTCGTAATCTAGCTGTAAGATAGCTACAATGTAAATATTAGTTATATTGTAGCTAGCTTAGGTTTTATTTCACAGGTAAGTATTTATTTAGTTTTAAATAGGAATCATTTAGTTGTTAGTTGTAAGTTTTATTTAGATTTATTTTAATTATATTTAAGTTAGGGGGGTTAGGGTTACGTTAGGGTTATGTTTAGGGGTTAATATATTTATGTAGTGATGTGGGAGACCAGAGGTTTAGGTGTTAATAGTTTATTTTAGTATATTTCGTTGTGGGGGGGGTCTTGCGGTTTAGTGGTTAATAGGTTTATTATAGCGGCGGTGTTGGCGGACGGCAGATTAGGGGTTAATATTTAAATAGTGTTTGCGATGCGGGAGGGTGGCAGTTTAGGGGTTAATAGGTTTATTTTAGTATTTGCGATGCGGGAGGGCCTCAGTTTAGGGGTTAATAGGTAGTTTGTGGGTGTTTAGTGTACTTTGTGACACTTTAGTTAGGAGTTTTATGTTACGGCTTTGTAGCATAAAACTCATAACTACTGACTTTAGATGGAGGTACGAATCTTGTCATTTTAGGGTGTACCTCTCACTTTTTGGCCTCACAGCAAGTCTGGAGCTATCTTCTTTACTTTCCATCTTCTCTACTAGTAAGCAATAAGTATACTACAATTAAACATGAACCAAATCTAAGGGGTCTATTTATATATGTGCAAGCGGACATGTGAACTGTTGTGCAATACCGCCCCCTGCAGATTTGCGGCCGCTAGCAGGGGGTGTCAATCAGCCCGATCGTACATGATCGGGCGGATTGCTATATGCCGCCTCAAAGGCGGCGTATGAGTTTAGGAGCAGTGGTTTTAAGACCGCTGCTTCTTAATTCCTGTTTCCGTTGCCATTCGGCCCTTTTTAAATAGACCCCTATGTCCGTACCTATTCTATTGGTGTGGGATCAGCAAGCCCTTCACAATGTAACTGTCCGAACAAAAAACAAAACAAAAAAAACTTTATTTTCAGTCATAGGGGCCAAATTATAAAGTGCTGAATTTCACCTGATCCCCCTGTTTCCACGCGAGCCTTCAGGCTCGCCGGAAACAGTGGTCTTAAGATTGTTGCTCCATAACTGGTCTGCCGCCTCTGGGCGGATTGATGTCCGCAGCCTTAATCGTATACGATCGGGTTGATTGACACCCCCTGCTAGCAAATCTGCAGGAGGCGGCATTGCACAAGCAGTTCATCAGAACTGCTTGTGCAATGCTAAATGACAACAATGGGGGGTAGTTATCAAGCCGTTAACCTCAAATACGCTGGAATTCCGCAGCGTATTTGTGGCGAGGCTAATTCGCCTTAGTTATCAAAGGCTCGAGACCGGCAAAAGTAGAATTTTGTGACGTAAACTTCGATCCGCCGGACTCAGTCCAACACAGATCGATTCTTACGTCACTCCAGATGTTCCGCACTCAAGTGCGGCACAATCTCACTACTTTTGCTAGTTATCAAATGACTAGCAGGTACGCTCGGCACTTTTACGGCCCAGCGTACCTGGTTTTCAAACCGCCACCCCTGGAGGCGGCGGATCCCATAGGAATCAATGGGAGTCTGACGATAGCGAAAGTACAAGTTCGCTGCTGACAGACATCCCATTGATTTCTATGGGAGCTGTCTGCACCTAACACCCTAACATGTACCCCGAGTCTAAACACCACTAATCTGTCCCCCCTACACCGCCGCAACTAAATAAAGTTATTACCCCCTAAACCGCCGCTCCGGAGCCCACCGCAAGCTACTCTATACATATTAACCCCTAAACCGCCGCTCCCGGAGCCCACCGCAACTATAATAAATGTATTAACCCCTAAACCGCCGCTCCCTGAACCCGCCGCAACCTATATTAAACTTATTAACCCCTAATCTGCCCCCCCCTACACCGTCGCCACCTATAATAAATTTATTAACCCCTATCCTGCCCCCCACTACGCCGCCGCCACTGTAATAAAATTATTAACCCCTAAACCTAAGTCTAACACTAACCCTAACGCCCCCTAACTTAAATATTAATTAAATAAATCTAAATAATATTTTTATTATTAACTAAATTAATCCTATTTAAAACTAAATACTTACCATTAAAATAAACCCTAATATAGCTACAATATAAATAATAATTATATTGTAGTTATCTTAGGATTTATTTTTATTTTACAAGCAACTTTCAATTTATTTTAACTAGGTACAATAGCTATTAAATAGTTATTAACTATTTAATAGTTACCTAGCTAAAATAAAGTGAAATTTACCTGTAAAATAAATATTAACCTAAGTTACAATTACACCTAACACTACACTATACTTTAATAAATTATTCCTATTTAAAACTAAATACTTACCTGTAAAATAAACCCTAATATAGCTACAATATAAATAATAATTATATTGTAGCTATCTTAGGATTTATATTTATTTTACAGGTAACTTTGTATTTATTTTAGCTAGTTAGAATAGTTATTAAATAGTTATTAACTATTTAATAACTACCTAGCTAAAAGAAATACAAAATTACCTGTAAAATAAATCCTAACCTAAGTTACAATTAAACCTAATACTACACTATCATTAAATTAATTAAATAAACTACCTACAAATAACTACAATTAAATACAATTACATAAACTAACTAAAGTACAAAAAATAAAAAAAGATAAGTTACAAACATTTTAAAAATATTACAACAATTTTAAGCTACTTACACCTAATCTAAGCCCCCTAATAAAATAACAAATCCCCCCAAAATAAAAAAATGCCCTACCCTATTCTAAATTAAATAAAGTTCAAAGCTCTTTTACCTTACCAGCCCTTAAAAGGGCCATTTGTGGGGGCATGCCCCAAAAAGTTCAGCTCTTTTGCCTGTAAAAGAAAAATACACCCCCCCCAACATTAAAACCCACCACCCACATACCCCTAATCTAACCCAAACCCCCCTTACAAAAACCTAACACTAATCCCCTGAAGATCATCCTACCTTGAGTCGTCTTCCGGAGTGGAAGAAGTTAATCCTCCAAGCGGCGCTGAAGAAATCTTCCATCCGATGAAGTCATCATCCAGGCGGCGCTGAAGAAGTCTTCGATCTGGGCGATGTCATCTTCCAAGAGGCGCTGAAGAGGTCTTCTATCCGGGCGATGTCATCTTCCAAGCCGGGTCTTGAATCTTCCTCCCGCCGACGCGGAACATCCTTCTTCACCGACGGACTACGACGAATGAAGGCTCCTTTAAGGGACGTCATCCAAGATGGCGTCCCCTCAATTCCGATTGGCTGATAGGATTCTATCAGCCAATCGGAATTAAGGTAGGAAAAATCTGATTGGCTGATGGAATCAGCCAATCAGATTGAGCTCGCATTCTATTGGCTGATCGGAACAGCCAATAGAATGCGAGCTCAATCTGATTGGCTGATTCCATCAGCCAATCAGATTTTTCCTACCTTAATTCCGATTGGCTGATAGAATCCTATCAGCCAATCGGAATTGAGGGGACGCCATCTTGGATGACGTCCCTTAAAGGAGCCTTCATTCGTCGTAGTCCGTCGGTGGAGAAGGATGTTCCGCGTCGGCGGGAGGAAGATTCAAGACCCGGCTTGGAAGATGACATCGCCCGGATAGAAGACTTCTTCAGCGCCTCTTGGAAGATGACATCGCCCGGATCGAAGACTTCTTCAGCGCCGCCTGGATGATGACTTCATCGGATGGAAGATTTCTTCAGCGCCGCTTGGAGGATTAACTTCTTCCGCTCCGGATGTCCACTTCGGTTCCATCGCTGCTCGGCTGAGTGAAGACGACTCAAGGTAGGATGATCTTCAGGGGATTAGTGTTAGGTTTTTGTAAGGGGGGTTTGGGTTAGATTAGGGGTATGTGGGTGGTGGGTTTTAATGTTGGGGGGGGTTGTATTTTTCTTTTACAGGCAAAAGAGCTGAACTTTTTGGGGCATGCCCCCACAAATGGCCCTTTTAAGGGCTGGTAAGGTAAAAGAGCTTTGAACTTTATTTAATTTAGAATAGGGTAGGGCATTTTTTTATTTTGGGGGGGTTTGTTATTTTATTAGGGGGCTTAGATTAGGTGTAAGTAGCTTAAAATTGTTGTAATATTTTTAAAATGTTTGTAACTTAGCTTTTTTTATTTTTTGTACTTTAGTTAGTTTATGTAATTGTATTTAATTGTAGTTATTTGTAGTTAATTTATTTAATTAATTTAATGATAGTGTAGTGTTAGGTTTAATTGTAACTTAGGTTAGGATTTATTTTACAGGTAAATTTCAGTTTATTTTAGCTAGGTAGCTATTAAATAGTTAATAACTATTTAATAGCTATTGTACCTAGTTAAAATAAATTAAAAGTTGCCTGTAAAATAAAAATAAATCCTAAGATAGCTACAATATAATTATTATTTATACTGTAGCTATATTAGTGTTTATTTTAAAGGTAAGTATTTAGTTTTAAATAGGATTAATTTAGTTAATAATAGAAATATTATTTAGATTTATTTAATTAATATTTAAGTTAGGGGGGCGTTAGGGTTAGACTTAGGTTTAGGGGTTAATAATTTTATTACAGTGGCGGCGGTGTAGTGGGGGGCAGGATAGGGGTTAATAAATTTATTATAGGTGGCGACGGTGTAGGGGGGGCAGGATAGGGGTTAATAGGTTTAATATAGGTTGCGGCGGGTTCAGGGAGAGGCGGTTTAGGGGTTAAACTATTTATTTAGTTGCGGCGAGGTGCGGGATCAGCAGGATAGGGGTTAATAATTTTATTATAGAGGGCGACGGTATAGGGGGGGCAGGATAGGGGTTACTAGGTATACTGTAGGTGGCAGCGGTGTCCGGGAGCGGCGGTTTAGGGGTTAATACATTTATCAGAGTTGCGGCAGGGTCTAGGAGCGGCGGTTTAGGGGTTAATACATTTATAAGAGTTGCGGCAGGGTCTAGGAGCGGCGGTTTAGGGGTTAGTAACTTTATTGAGTTGCAGGAGGCTCCGGGGGCGCCGGTATAGGGATAGAGCAGTGTAGTTTAGTGTGGGTGCTTAGTGACAGGCTAGCAATAAAGCTGGGAAAAAGCCGAAGAGCAGCGAGATCGGATGAGTGATAACTCTCACAGTCCGCTGCTCATCGCCCCGTGGCTTTTTGACAGCTTTATTTGATAACTTAGGCGAACGTATTCAAGGTCCGCGGCGGCGAAGGTAGGCGAGCTTAGGCGGGCGTATTGGGCCGGCGAAGGCAGAAAAGTAGACGGCTTGATAACTACCCCCCAATGTATGCTGTCTGCATTCAGCAGTCTGGTGGACATGATCCGCTAACAGCGGATCATGTCCACCAGACATTGATAAATCGGCCCCATAAACTCCAGGATATTTCAAGTACTCCCAGAAAAGCATATCTAAATATACTCAGTAACTGCTGATTGGTAGCTGCACTTAGATATCATGTTATTGGCTCGCTCATGTACATTGCTATTTCTTCAACAAATGATATCTAAAGAATTGAGCAAATTATATAACAGAAGTAAATTGGAATGTAGTTCAAAAATGTATTCCCTATCTGAATCATGAAAGAACAATTTTGAGTTTCATGTGCTTAAGCATAGTGTTATTTCTCAAATAGAGGTGTGTCAGTAATGGATGCCAAAATATCAAATGCCAGTTCACACAGGGACACACTGAACTAACTTTACTGAGAAATATATCCACAGGCAGATAAGAAATATCAAAGCAGCAACAGATATTTAAATATCATATCCAAGTTCACACAGGGATACACTAAACTAAGTCTCCAAGTGTACTGTTGGTTCATTGTAATTTGGTTAACTCTTTATTTCCTATGGAAAATGTTTTTAGTACAGCAGAGGAACAACAATTTTATGGGGTCAAGATTGTCTGGAACAAAATTGAAGCTTACATACTTATCATCTGACACAGGAATCAGTCAGCTGACAAGAACATTGCTTGATTGTTTATTAGTGTAAAGCTAAATTTGAAGCCTATTTTGGCAAATCTTCCACATAATAGGCAAATCTCTCATATAATAGACTTCTATGGGGGCCGGCTGAGAAACTCATGTTCGTTATCACTTGATCATTAAGCCAGTTCTATAGTTCTATACTGTGGTGTTAAATTGAAACATAGGTTAAAAACACTGCACACACCCATACAAAGGTACACATACAAAGGTACACACACACACACACATATATATATATACACATAACAGTTATGCTTTTATATTAAAACTAGTCCTAAAGCCTTTGTACACGGGCTATTTTTGGCAGTACAGTGGTCCCATCTTTCTCTCTCTCTCTCTCTCTCTCTCTTTCTTTCTCTTTCTCTCTTTCTCTCTTTCTTTCTCTTTCTCTCTTTCTCTCTTTCTTTCTCTTTCTCTCTTTCTTTTTCTCTTTTTCTCTCTTTCTCTCTCTTTCTCTCTCTTTCTCTCTCTTTCTCTCTCTTTCTGTCTCTTTCTCTCTCTTTCTCTCTCTTTCTCTCTCTTTCTCTCTTTCTCTCTCTTTCTCTCCCGCACGGCCACTTTCTCATTGCTGTCTGATCCTCAAGGCCAGGTATGTTTGTCCTCGCGCAGTCTCTACTGTGCATGACAGCTTCAGACAAACATACTTGGGCCTCTTTTTAACAAAGTATGGAGGACCTGATCCGACAGTGCAGATCAGCTCCGCCAGACCTCACTGAATACGGAGAGCAATACGCTCTCCGTATTCAGCATTGCACCAGCAGCTCACAAGAGCTGCTGGTGCAACGCCACCCCCTGCAGACTCGCGGCCAATCAGCCGCCAGCAGGGGGTGTCAATCAACCCGATCGTACTCGATTGGGTTGAATTGCGGTGATGTCTGTCCGCCTGCTCAGAGCAGGTGGACAGGTTATGGAGAAGCGGTCATTAGACTGCTGCTTCATAACTGCTGTTTCTGGCGAGTCTGCAGGCTCGCCAGAAACACGGGGCCTCAAGCTCTATCTGGAGCTTGATAGATAGGCCCCTTGGCCTTTGATTATAAAGGACTAGTCCTAAAGCCCATTCACATGGGCCATTTTTTGCAGTACAGCAGTCCCACCCCTTGCTCTCTCTCCCCCCTCTCTTTTGCTCTCTCTCCCCCTCTCTCTTTTGTGCTCTCTCTCCCCCCTCTCTTTTGCGCTCTCTCTCCCCCCTCTCTTTTGCGCTCTCTCTCCCCCTCTCTTTTGCGCTCTCTCCCCCCCCTCTTTTGCTCTCTCTCTTCCCCCCCTCTTTTGCTTTCTCTTCCCCCTCTCTTCTGCTCTCTCTCTCCCCCCTTTCTTTTGCTCTCTCTCTCCCCCCTCTTTTGCTCTCTCTCCCCCCTCTCTTTTGCACTCTCTCTCCCCCTCTCTTTTGCGCTCTCTCTCCCCCTCTCTTTTGCGCTCTCTCTCCCGCTCTCTTTTGCGCTCTCTCTCCCGCTCTCTTTTGCGCTCTCTCCCCCCTCTCTTTTGCGCTCTCTCCCCCCTCTCTTTTGCGCTCTCTCCCCCCCCTCTTTTGCTCTCTCTCTTCCCCCTCTCTTTTGCTCTCTCCCCCCTCTCTTTTGCTCTCTCTCTCCCCCCTCTCTTTTGCTCTCTCTCCCCCCTCTCTTTTGCTCTCTCTCCCCCTCTTTTGCTGTCTCTCTCCATCTTTTGCTCTCTCTCTCTCCCTCTCTTTTGCTCTCTCTCCTCTCGTTTGCTCTCTCTCTCCTCTCGTTTGCTCTCTCTCTCCCCCTCTTTTGCGCTCTCTCCCCCTCTTTTTTGCGCTCTCTCACCCTCTTTTTTGCGCTCTCTCCCCCTCTCTTTTTTGTGCTCTCTCCCCCTCTCTTTTTTGCGCTCTCTCCCCCTCTCTTTTTTGCACTCTCTCCCCCTCTCTTTTTTGCGCTCTTTCCCCCCTCTCTTTTTTGCGCTCTCTCCCCCTTTCTTTTTTGCGCTCTCTCCCCCCTCTCTTTTTTGCGCTCTCTCCCCCCTCTCTTTTTTTGCACTCTCTCCCCCTCACTTTTTTTGCGCTCTCTCCCCCCTCTCTTTTTATGCGCTCTCTCTCCCCCCTCTCTTTTTTTGCGCTCTCTCTCCCCCCTCTCTTTTTTTGCGCTCTCTCTCCCCCTCTCTTTTTTGTGCTCTCTCTCCACCCTTTCTTTTTTGCTCTCTCTCCCCCTCTCTTTTTTGTGCTCTCTCCACCCTTTCTTTTTTGCGCTCTCTCCCCCCTCTCTTTTTTTGTGCTTTCTCCCCCCCTCTCTTTTTTGTGCTCTCTCTTTTTTGTGCTCTCTCCCCCCTCTCTTTTTTGTGCTCTTTCCCCCCTCTCTTTTTTGCGCTCTCTCCCCCCTTTCTTTTTTGCGCTCTCTCCCCCTCTCTTTTTTGCGCTCTCTCCCCCTCTCTTTTTTTGCGCTCTCCCCCCTCTCTTTTTTGAGCTCTATCTCCCCCCTTTCTTTTTTGCACTCTCTCCCCCTCTTTTGCGCTCTTTCCCCCTCTTTTTTGCACTCTCTCCCCCTCTCTTTTTTGCGCTCTCTCCCCCTCTCTTTTTTTGCGCTCTCTCCCCCTCTCTTTTTTGCGCTCTTTCCCCCTCTTTTTTGCACTCTCTCCCCCTCTCTTTTTTGCGCTCTCTCCCCCTCTCTTTTTTTGCGCTCTCTCCCCCTCTCTTTTTTGCGCTCTCTCCCCCTCTCTTTTTTTGCGCTTTCTCCCCCCTCTCTTTTTTGTGCTCTCCCCCCCCTCTCTTTTTTGTGCTCTCTCCCCCCCTCTCTTTTTTGTGCTCTCTCCCCCCTCTCTTTTTTGTGTGCTCTCCCCCTCCTCTCTTTATCCCCCCCTCTTCTGCTCTCTTTATCCCCCCTCTTCTGCTCTCTCTACCCCCCCTCTTTAGAGTTCTCTGTCTCTCAGCAGTCGGCCCCAGCATCTGGCCCCGCCCATTTCACGCCGGTCACACCCACGTCACGTCCGGGCCCTGCCCACGTTGCACCCGTATGGCCACGCCCACTCGCCAGGTCAGTTGGAAGGCCAGGTGTGTTTGTCCTTGCGCACAGTCTCTACTGCGCATGACATCTTCAGACAAACACACTTGGCATTTTATTATACATTTTAATATATTATATTATCTAAAGTATGATCCCCTAGACCCTCCCTATCAAAAGCATCTGAAATACAATTGAAATTGCTTACAACTAAAGTAAGTTCCCTCCCGCCAAGAAAAAAAAAGTACGCTTCTCAAATAACTAAATCCTCTTATTCTTATTAGTAGAAGCATAAACATTGAAAATACAAAAAAACTTTATCACAAAACTCTAAAAACTAACAAAACCCTCCCCTTAACCACATACTCAACCCTTAGAATCATAAAACTTTACCCTATAAACATAATACTCATCTGATAATTACAATCCTTACCAAAGGACCAAAAAGCAGGACCAATATCACACCCAGCCTCCTAAAAAGAAACAGACAATCTACATTCTTGCAAACAAATAATTATACAATCAACAGATTTTAACATTTGAAGAATGATGGCTCTCCTGGTAACACTTTGCCAGTACAAACATTTAAGGAGATGATCTTAAGCATCTAAAAGAGAAAAAAACAACAGATCCCTTCTTCTTTTCCCTGGTAGAATTAAATGGTCTACCTTATTAGAGTTTTATAGGCTGAAAGTCCTGGGATGACACTTCTAGTTCTAACATAAAAGTTCTAGTTCAGTAGCAGTAAACTGTTGAACAGCTGATTTGTCCAGAAAAGAAATATCACTAACAGAAGAAGCAGAGTCAAACAAAACAATCCTCAGAGTCCCAAGTTACAGAACTCTTAAACATTTCGATTTTACTAGAAGAATCACTTCCCCTGGAACTTCCTTTCTCCAAGTATTTTTAGACCTCATCAATAACTTCACCTTCTCCGTGGTCAACAGCATATAGATGACAGGAACTAGGTTCTGGAACCTCTGATTCTTCACCATCAGACAAACAACAACTTATCTTGTCCTCTGGCACAGCAGCTGGAACTCTGTTAGAAGCAGGAACAAATATCGCAGACACATTTCTTAATATTTTATCTGCAACATTCACAGGATCAGGGACATGACCAACCAGAACATCATCAAATGTAGCCTGCTTTACAAAAAGCTTAGGACATGATCTAGTCATATGGTCAAAAGCTCTACACAAGTCACACTTCTGTTCTTCCAGGCAATCTGCAGATCTGTGGCCTACACCACCACAATTTCCAGTTCATCAGGGCACTCATCTTTAGTGTGACCAAATTTTGGCATTTTCGACAGACGGTCGGAATAAATGGCTAAATGAAAGCCTATATTTTCTCCAATCGAGAGAGTTTTGGGAGGATGATGAAGCTCACCATCAACATTCCTTCGAAACGCAACCCAATATCTCCTCTTTACATTAAAAGTCCAGTAAGGATTTTTCAATCTTTCATCTTGAGAAACTTAATTGCAGACTTTTTGTAGCCACACATTAATCTGAGAGTCTGGTACAAAAGGGTTATACATATGTAATATAACCACCACAACAGTAATCCCCTCCATTTCTGGACATGTGGCAACTTCCAGTTTTTTAAACGGCACAAATCATAATCTTTAGTCTTCTAAAAAGTCACATCAAAATATTGTTGCTGAAGTAAAGGATACACGCAAAATAAACTGTCTTTGTAAAATGCCATCAGCTTCTCTAAAACCACAGTTTACACATTGACAAGACCAACCACCTCCCTCTTCTCCTCCATCAAATACAGTCATGCTGTATTTTTGATGTCCAGGGCTAAAAAAGCCATATCAGAAGAGTCACTTTAATCTCATAGGCTCTCACCACAACATTCCAAAAGCAGCAGGCAGCTGAAGCCAGATGGCGATGCTGCAAGGCCAAGAATATTGGGGCTACTGGCCAAAGCTTGTACAACTGCAGGGAATGCAACCCCCAAAATAGCATCATGCACCCAACCAA
Source organism: Bombina bombina (assembly GCF_027579735.1). Taxonomy (NCBI): domain Eukaryota; kingdom Metazoa; phylum Chordata; class Amphibia; order Anura; family Bombinatoridae; genus Bombina; species Bombina bombina. The sequence continues at coordinate 1,278,224,428 of NC_069499.1, forward strand.
GGCAATGGGGTAGATTTATCAAATGCCAGGAGGACATGATTCACTGTAGCATATGCTGTTGGCATTTAACATTGCACAAGCATTTCTAGTAAAATGCTAGGACCACTGCTTTTAATTTAGGTGTTAGGTGGACCTGAAGCCTCAGGCGGACACAGCAGCATCCTCTGCTTGTTAAATCCGGCCCAATGATTGCAAGTCCAAGGGATATGTACTCAGTTTGAAAACCTTCTTCTGGATAGTTGTTTCAAGTTGATTCTCTTCAGCAGAATTTAGGTTTAAACCAATAATCATTTAAGTTATGGTGGAGATAAAACTATGAGATTAAAATCCTCTGTTACGGGGGCGGAGCCTAGCCATGATCTAAGATGGCCGCATTCTAATAGTGCTCTGTAGTCCCTTGTGTTTTTCGCCTAAAGTCTAATTGATCTACTATGATTCCAAATCATTACAAGACCTGGTAATGATACCCCAACCCACAGGAATCACGAAATATAACTTTTAGTGCAGAGCGGTGCGCCTTAACTGAGATCTGGACGGAGGAAGTGTATCACACGGAGCGGGCACCGGACTTAACCGCTGAACACACAAACCTGCAAAATACACCCCAAGTGCCTACCATAACTACCCCGGGGCCAGCCACTGGTATCTGTGACTTCTTCAGTGCCCTCGCTGTGTCTGAAACAGAACTGCAACCTCCCAACAGCACCTGAGACAAACGGGCCACGACCACGTGGCCATACCGAGACGCATGTAGTTAGTGCTGCGAACCTGGGGATCTACCTACTCAGCTATAACAAGATCCGGATTTAATTTTCTGGGAGCCCGGCCTCCCGACAGTTTGAGGGTACCGATGCTGTGATTGGCGGACAAGGTGGAGGACAAGGTGAGTTCTGCATATAGCCTGAGTGGCGGTAATCTAGAGCGGGCTGCACTTTAAATAAATTTGCCGCTAGACTGGGCGGCAGCTCTGGACTTGGGGACTTTATATGTTAGCACACATAAACCGTAATGGTAGTGCGGTAACTTGACTGACCAAGCACTTATCCGGCTGCTCAGAAAGGGGCCTTGAGGCATAGGGCTAGGCCTTAAATACAGTTGAAGCAGACATCCCCTCAACTAGATAAGCTCCTAGGCACTTTATGTGCTGAAAGTGCAGACTGACAAGCTGTGAAGATAGTGAGCAATATAGACGATTAAGAGAACTATCTATTACAAAAGGGTGAGGAGTCTTACTTTTAAAGGCTTTGGCCAATATCGGATATGGCCAGTAAAAGGAATCCTAAGCCTCCTAAAAACACACAGTCTTCTATCATGGAAAGCTATCTGATTCCCACAGATCCGACCTTGCCATCTAATAAAACAGCACAAGATTTAATGGGACAGTTACCCAATGCTCAGATCCAGGAGCATAGGCCTAGTGCAAAATCCCATAACTATCTTACAAAGGATGATATCACTCATCTATCTTCCAAGGAGGATATTAAGAATGCGATGCAAGATTTAAAAAGTATGTTTGGGGGAAGGGGCGTAGCTAGCAGCTCAACATGGGGGACGCAGATGAGTGAGCTCCATGCCTGTCAGGGCTAAAAAGCTGATTTTGGAGAGCAGTAATAAACTAATCTTGTGCAAAACTATTCAAGTAACAACAATTTAAGAGAGACATTTTATATACCTTTCTGAAAAAACTCAAATATCCTTATTTATTTGATCCTTTTTTAGCTTGATCCCTTTGCTAAGAAGCAGAGCTAAATGTTTAGCAGAGCTAAACAGATCTCTTTAAATACCCTCAGAAAGATAGGGTGGGGTCCCTCCTAATTGCTCACCTATGCAAACAATCTAATTGTTAAATAATTGCAATAGTAAAAACCAGAATACAAAAGAATGTAAATGAACTCAAACCTTTAACTATTCAATTTCTGCAGTGAAACTAATTCACAGTTCAGGTCTACCACCTATAAAAAAACAAACAAAAAAACCCAGTAAATATAAAGTTAATAGAAATACAAAATAGATTATCTGAAAGTACAAACTATTCAAGTAACAACAATTTAAAAGAGACATGTTAAATACCTTTCTGAAATAACTCAAATATCCTTATTTATTTGATCCTTTTTTAGCTTGATCCCTTGCTAAGAAGCAGAGCTAAACAGATCTCTTTAAATACCCTCAGAAAGATAGGGTGGGGTCCCTCCTAATTGCTCACCTATGCAAACAATCTAATTGTTTTCTAATTGCAATACTAAAAACCAGAATACAAAAGAATGTAAATTAACTCAAACCTTTAACTATTCAATTTCTGTAGTGAAACTAATTCACAGTTCGGGTCTACCAACTATAAAAAAACAAAAAAAAACAGTAAATATAAAGTTAATAGAAATACAAAATAGATTATCTGAAAGTACAAACTATTCAAGTAACAACAATTTAAAAGAGAAATGTTATATACCTTTCTAAAATAACTCAAATATCCTTATTTATTTGATCTTTTTTAGCTTGATCCCTTTGCTAAGAAGCAGAGCTAAATGTTTAGCAGAGCTAAACAGATCTCTTTAAATACCCTCAGAAAGATAGGTTGGGGTCCCTCCTAATTGCTCACCTATGCAAACAATCTAATTGTTATCTAATTGCAATACTAAAAACCAGAATACAAAAGAATGTAAATTAACTCAAACCTTTAACTATTCAATTTCTGTAGTGAAACTAATTCACAGTTCAGGTCTACCAACTATAAAAAACAAAAAAACAAAAAAAACAGTAAATATAAAGTTAATAGAAATACAAAATAGATTATCTGAAAGTACAAACTATTCAAGTAACAACAATTTAAAAGAGAAATGTTAAATACCTTTCAGAAATTACTCAAATATCCTTATTTATTTGATCCTTTTTAGCTTGATCCCTTTGCTAAGAAGCAGAGCTAAACAGATCTCTTTAAATACCCTTAGAAAGATAGGGTGGGGTCCCTCCTAATTGCTCACCTATGCAAACAATCTAATTGTTATCTAATTGCAATACTAAAAACCAGAATACAAAACAATGTAAATTAACTCAAACCTTTAACTATTCAATTTTTGTAGTGAAACAAATTCAAAGTTCAGGTCTACCAACTATAAAAAAACAAACAAAAAAAACCCCCAGTAAATATAAAGTTAATAGAAATACAAAATAGATTATCTGAAAGTACACACTATTCAAGTAACAACAATTTAAAAGAGAAATATTATATACCTTTCTGAAATAACTCAAATATCCTTATTTATTTGATCCTTTTTTAGCTTGATCCCTTTGCTAAGAAGCAGAGCTAAAAAGATCTCTTTAAATACCCTTAGAAAGATAGGGTGGGGTCCCTCCTAATTGCTCACCTATGCAAACAATCTAATTGTTATCTAATTGCAATACTAAAAACCAGAATACAAAAGAATGTTAATTAACTCAAACCTTTAACTATTCAATTTCTGTAGTGAAACTAATTCACAGTTCAGGTCTACCAACTATAGAAAAAAAACAGTAAATATAAGGTTAATAGAAATACAAAATAGATTATCAGAAAGTACAAACTATTCAAGTAACAACAATTTAAAAGAGACATGCTATATACCTTTCTGAAAAACTCAAATATCCTTATTTATTTGATACTTTTTTAGCTTGATCCCTTTCCTAAGAAGTAGAGCTAAATGTTTAGCAGAGCTAAACAGATCTCTTTAAATACCCTTAGAAAGATAGGGTGGGGTCCCTCCTAATTGCTCACCTATGCAAACAATCTAATTGTTATCTAATTGCAATACTAAAAACCAGAATACAAAACAATGTAAATTAACTCAAACCTTTAACTATTCAATTTTTGTAGTGAAACAAATTCAAAGTTCAGGTCTACCAACTATAAAAAAACAAACAAAAAAAAAATCCCAGTAAATAAAAAGGTAATAGAAATACAAAATAGATTATCTGAAAGTACACGCTATTCAAGTAACAACAATTTAAAAGAGAAATATTATATACCTTTCTGAAATAACTCAAATATCCTTATTTATTTGATCCTTTTTTAGCTTGATCCCTTTGCTAAGAAGCAGAGCTAAAAAGATCTCTTTAAATACCCTTAGAAAGATAGGGTGGGGTCCCTCCTAATTGCTCACCTATGCAAACAATCTAATTGTTATCTAATTGCAATACTAAAAACCAGAATACAAAAGAATGTAAATTAACTCAAACCTTTAACTATTCAATTTCTGTAGTGAAACTAATTCACAGTTCAGGTCTACCAAGTATATAAAAAAAAATAGCAAATATAAAGTTAATAGAAATACAAAATAGCTTATCTGAAAGTAAAAACTATTCAAGTAACAACAATTTAAAAGAGAAATGTTATATACCTTTCTGAAATAACTCAAATATCCTTATTTTTGCATCCTTTTTTAGCTTGATCCCTTGCTAAGAAGCAGAGCTAAACAGATCTTGTTAAATACCCTCACAAAGATAGGGTGGGGTCCCTCCTAATTGTTCACCTATGCAAACAATCTAATTGTTACCTAATTGCAATACTAAAAAACAGAATACAAAAGAATGTAAATTAACTCAAACCTTAAACTATTCAATTTCTGTAGTGAAACTAATTCACAGTTCAGGTCTACCAACTATCAAAAAACCCCCCCAGTAAATATAAAGTTAATAGAGATACAAAATAGATTATCTGAAAGTACACACTATTCAAGTAACAACAATTTAAAAGAGAAATATTATATACCTTTCTGAAATAACTCAAATATCCTATAGGGTGGGGTCCCTCCTAATTGCTCACCTATGCAATAATTGAATTGTTATCTATTTGCAATACTAAAAACCAGAATGCAAAAGAATGTAAATTAACTCAAACCCTTAACTATTTAATTTCTGTAGTTAAACTAAGTCACAGTTCAGGTCTACCAACTATAAAAAACAAAAAAAAAACAGTAAATATAAAGTTAATAGAAATACAAAAAAGATTATCTGAAAGTACAAACTATTCAAGTAACAACAATTTAAAAGAGAAATGTTATATACCTTTCTGAAATAACTCAAATATCCTTATTTATTTGATCCTTTTTTAGCTTGATCCCTTTGCTAAGAAGCAGAGCTAATTGCTCACCCATGCAAACAATCGAATTGTTATCTAATTGCAATACTAAAAACCAGAATACAAAAGAATGGAAATTAACTCAAACCTTTAACTATTCAATTTCTGTAGTGAAACTAATTCACAGTTCAGGTCTACCAGCTATAAAAAAAAACCAAAAAAACCCAGTAAATATAAAGTTAATAGAAATACAAAATAGATTATCTGATAGTACAAACTATTCAAGTAACAACAATTTAAAAGAGAAATGTTATATACCTTTCTGAAATAACTACAATATCCTTATTTATTTGATCCTTTTTTAGCTTGATCCCTTTGCTAAACAGCAGAGCTAGACAGATCTCTTTAAATACCCTCAGAAAGATAGGGTGGGGTCCCTCCTAATTGCTCACCTATGCAAACAATCTAATTGTTATCTAATTGCAATACTAAACACCAGAATACAAAAGAATGTAAATTACCTCAAACCTTTAACTATTCAATTTCTGTAGTGAAACTAATTCACAGTTCAGGTCTACCAACTATAGAAAAAAAACAGTAAATATAAGGTTAATTTATTTGATACTTTTTTAGCTTGATCCCTTTCCTAAGAAGCAGAGCTAAATGTTTAGCAGAGCTAAACAGATCTCTTTAAATACCCTCAGAAAGATAGGGTGGGGTCCCGCCTAATTGCTCACCTATGCAAACAATATAATTGTTATCTAATTGCAATACTAAAAACCAGAATACAAAAGAATGTAAATTAACTCAAACCTTTAACTATTCAATTTCTGTAGTGAAACTAAATCACAGTTCAGGTCTACCAACTATAAAAAACAAACAAAAAAAAACAGTAAATATAAAGTTAATAGAAATACAAAATAGATTATCTGAAAGTACAAACTATTCAAGTAACAACAATTTAAAAGAGATATGTTAAATACCTTTCTGAAATAACTCAAATATCCTTATTTATTTGATCCTTTTTTAGCTTGATCCCTTGCTAAGAAGCAGAGCTAAACAGATCTCTTTAAATAACCTCACAAAGATAGGGTGGGGTCCCTCCTAATTGTTCACCTATGCAAACAATGTAATTGTTATATAATTGCAATACTAAAAACCAGAATACAAAAGAATGTAAATTAACACAAACCTTTAACTATTCAATTTCTTTAGTGAAACTAATTCACAGTTCAGGTCTACCAACTATCAAAAAACCCCCCCAGTAAATATAAAGTTAATAGAAATACAAAATAGATTATCTGAAAGTACAAACTATTCAAGTAACAACAATTTAAAAGAGAATTGTTATATACCTTTCTGAAATATCTCAAATATCCTTATTTATTTGATCCTTTTTTAGCTTGATTCCTTTGCTAAGAAGCAGAGCTAAATGTTTAGCAGAGCTAAACAGGTCTCTTTAAATACCCTCAGAAAGATAGGGTGGGGTCCCTCCTAATTGCTCACCTATGCAAACAATCAAATTATTATCTAATTGCAATACTAAAAACCAGAATATAAATTAACTCAAACCTTTAACTATTCAATTTCTTTAGTGAAACTAATTCACAGTTCAGGTCTACCAACTATAAAAAAAACAAATATAAAAAACAGTAAATATAAAGTTAATAGAAATACAAAAAAGATTATCTGAAAGTACAAACTATTCAAGTAACAACAATTTAAAAGAGAAATGTTAAATACCTTTCAGAAATTACTCAAATATCCTTATTTATTTGATCCTTTTTTAGCTTGATCCCTTTGCTAAGAAGCAGAGCTAAACAGATCTCTTTAAATACCCTTAGAAAGATAGGGTGGGTCCCTCCTAATTGCTCACCTATGCAAACAATCTAATTGTTATCTAATTGCAATACTAAAAACCAGAATACAAAACAATGTAAATTAACTCAAACCTTTAACTATTCAATTTTTGTAGTGAAACAAATTCAAAGTTCAGGTCTACCAACTATAAAAAAACAAACAAAAAAAACCCCCAGTAAATAAAAAGTTAATAGAAATACAAAATAGATTATCTGAAAGTACACACTATTCAAGTAACAACAATTTAAAAGAGAAATATTATATACCTTTCTGAAATAACTCAAATATCCTTATTTATTTGATCCTTTTTTAGCTTGATCCCTTTGCTAAGAAGCAGAGCTAAAAAGATCTCTTTAAATACCCTTAGAAAGATAGGGTGGGGTCCCTCCTAATTGCTCACCTATGCAAACAATCTAATTGTTATCTAATTGCAATACTAAAAACCAGAATACAAAAGAATGTAAATTAACTCAAACCTTTAACTATTCAATTTCTGTAGTGAAACTAATTCACAGTTCAGGTCTACCAAGTATATAAAAAAAAAATAGCAAATATAAAGTTAATAGAAATACAAAATAGCTTATCTGAAAGTAAAAACTATTCAAGTAACAACAATTTAAAAGAGAAATGTTATATACCTTTCTGAAATAACTCAAATATCCTTATTTTTGCATCCTTTTTTAGCTTGATCCCTTGCTAAGAAGCAGAGCTAAACAGATCTTGTTAAATACCCTCACAAAGATAGGGTGGGGTCCCTCCTAATTGTTCACCTATGCAAACAATCTAATTGTTACCTAATTGCAATACTAAAAACCAGAATACAAAAGAATGTAAATTAACTCAAACCTTAAACTATTCAATTTCTGTAGTGAAACTAATTCACAGTTCAGGTCTACCAACTATCAAACCCCCCCCCCCCCCCAGTAAATATAAAGTTAATAGAGATACAAAATAGATTATCTGAAAGTACACACTATTCAAGTAACAACAATTTAAAAGATAAATATTATATACCTTTCTGAAATAACTCAAATATCCTTATTTATTTGATCTTTTTTTAGCTTGATCCCTTTGCTAAGAAGCAGAGCTAAAAAGATCTCTTTTAATACCCTCAGAAAGATAGGGTGGGGTCCCTCCTAATTGCTCACCTATGCAATAATCGAATTGTTATCTAATTGCAATACTAAAAACCAGAATATAAATTAACTCAAACCTTTAACTATTCAATTTCTTTAGTGAAACTAATTCACAGTTCAGGTCTACCAACTATAAAAAAAACAAATATAAAAAACAGTAAATATAAAGTTAATAGAAATACAAAAAAGATTATCTGAAAGTACAAACTATTCAAGTAACAACAATTTAAAAGAGAAATGTTATATACCTTTCTGAAATAACTCAAATATCCTTATTTATTTGATCCTTTTTTAGCTTGATCCCTTTGCTAAGAAGCAGAGCTAATTGCTCACCCATGCAAACAATCGAATTGTTATCTAATTGCAATACTAAAAACCAGAATACAAAAGAATGGAAATTAACTCAAACCTTTAACTATTCAATTTCTGTAGTGAAACTAATTCACAGTTCAGGTCTACCAGCTATAAAAAAAAACAAAAAAACCCAGTAAATATAAAGTTAATAGAAATACAAAATAGATTATCTGATAGTACAAACTATTCAAGTAACAACAATTTAAAAGAGAAATGTTATATACCTTTCTGAAATAACTACAATATCCTTATTTATTTGATCCTTTTTTAGCTTGATCCCTTTGCTAAACAGCAGAGCTAGACAGATCTCTTTAAATACCCTCAGAAAGATAGGGTGGGGTCCCTCCTAATTGCTCACCTATGCAAACAATCTAATTGTTATCTAATTGCAATACTAAACACCAGAATACAAAAGAATGTAAATTACCTCAAACCTTTAACTATTCAATTTCTGTAGTGAAACTAATTCACAGTTCAGGTCTACCAACTATAGAAAAAAAACAGTAAATATAAGGTTAATAGAAATACAAAATAGATTATCAGAAAATACAAACTATTCAAGTAACAACAATTTAAAAGAGACATGCTATATACCTTTCTGAAAAACTCAAATATCCTTATTTATTTGATACTTTTTTAGCTTGATCCCTTTCCTAAGAAGCAGAGCTAAATGTTTAGCAGAGCTAAACAGATCTCTTTAAATACCCTCAGAAAGATAGGGTGGGGTCCCGCCTAATTGCTCACCTATGCAAACAATATAATTGTTATCTAATTGCAATACTAAAAACCAGAATACAAAAGAATGTAAATTAACTCAAACCTTTAACTATTCAATTTCTGTAGTGAAACTAAATCACAGTTCAGGTCTACCAACTATAAAAAACAAACAAAAAAAAACAGTAAATATAAAGTTAATAGAAATACAAAATAGATTATCTGAAAGTACAAACTATTCAAGTAACAACAATTTAAAAGAGATATGTTAAATACCTTTCTGAAATAACTCAAATATCCTTATTTATTTGATCCTTTTTTAGCTTGATCCCTTGCTAAGAAGCAGAGCTAAACAGATCTCTTTAAATAACCTCACAAAGATAGGGTGGGGTCCCTCCTAATTGTTCACCTATGCAAACAATGTAATTGTTATATAATTGCAATACTAAAAACCAGAATACAAAAGAATGTAAATTAACACAAACCTTTAACTATTCAATTTCTTTAGTGAAACTAATTCACAGTTCAGGTCTACCAACTATCAAAAAACCCCCCCAGTAAATATAAAGTTAATAGAAATACAAAATAGATTATCTGAAAGTACAAACTATTCAAGTAACAACAATTTAAAAGAGAATTGTTATATACCTTTCTGAAATATCTCAAATATCCTTATTTATTTGATCCTTTTTTAGCTTGATTCCTTTGCTAAGAAGCAGAGCTAAATGTTTAGCAGAGCTAAACAGGTCTCTTTAAATACCCTCAGAAAGATAGGGTGGGGTCCCTCCTAATTGCTCACCTATGCAAACAATCAAATTATTATCTAATTGCAATACTAAAAACCAGAATATAAATTAACTCAAACCTTTAACTATTCAATTTCTTTAGTGAAACTAATTCACAGTTCAGGTCTACCAACTATAAAAAAAACAAATATAAAAAACAGTAAATATAAAGTTAATAGAAATACAAAAAAGATTATCTGAAAGTACAAACTATTCAAGTAACAACAATTTAAAAGAGAAATGTTAAATACCTTTCAGAAATTACTCAAATATCCTTATTTATTTGATCCTTTTTTAGCTTGATCCCTTTGCTAAGAAGCAGAGCTAAACAGATCTCTTTAAATACCCTTAGAAAGATAGGGTGGGGTCCCTCCTAATTGCTCACCTATGCAAACAATCTAATTGTTATCTAATTGCAATACTAAAAACCAGAATACAAAACAATGTAAATTAACTCAAACCTTTAACTATTCAATTTTTGTAGTGAAACAAATTCAAAGTTCAGGTCTACCAACTATAAAAAAACAAACAAAAAAAAACCCCAGTAAATAAAAAGTTAATAGAAATACAAAATAGATTATCTGAAAGTACACACTATTCAAGTAACAACAATTTAAAAGAGAAATATTATATACCTTTCTGAAATAACTCAAATATCCTTATTTATTTGATCCTTTTTTAGCTTGATCCCTTTGCTAAGAAGCAGAGCTAAAAAGATCTCTTTAAATACCCTTAGAAAGATAGGGTGGGGTCCCTCCTAATTGCTCACCTATGCAAACAATCTAATTGTTATCTAATTGCAATACTAAAAACCAGAATACAAAAGAATGTAAATTAACTCAAACCTTTAACTATTCAATTTCTGTAGTGAAACTAATTCACAGTTCAGGTCTACCAAGTATATAAAAAAAAAATAGCAAATATAAAGTTAATAGAAATACAAAATAGCTTATCTGAAAGTAAAAACTATTCAAGTAACAACAATTTAAAAGAGAAATGTTATATACCTTTCTGAAATAACTCAAATATCCTTATTTTTGCATCCTTTTTTAGCTTGATCCCTTGCTAAGAAGCAGAGCTAAACAGATCTTGTTAAATACCCTCACAAAGATAGGGTGGGGTCCCTCCTAATTGTTCACCTATGCAAACAATCTAATTGTTACCTAATTGCAATACTAAAAACCAGAATACAAAAGAATGTAAATTAACTCAAACCTTAAACTATTCAATTTCTGTAGTGAAACTAATTCACAGTTCAGGTCTACCAACTATCAAACCCCCCCCCCCCCAGTAAATATAAAGTTAATAGAGATACAAAATAGATTATCTGAAAGTACACACTATTCAAGTAACAACAATTTAAAAGATAAATATTATATACCTTTCTGAAATAACTCAAATATCCTTATTTATTTGATCTTTTTTTAGCTTGATCCCTTTGCTAAGAAGCAGAGCTAAAAAGATCTCTTTTAATACCCTCAGAAAGATAGGGTGGGGTCCCTCCTAATTGCTCACCTATGCAATAATCGAATTGTTATCTAATTGCAATACTAAAAACCAGAATATAAATTAACTCAAACCTTTAACTATTCAATTTCTTTAGTGAAACTAATTCACAGTTCAGGTCTACCAACTATAAAAAAAACAAATATAAAAAACAGTAAATATAAAGTTAATAGAAATACAAAAAAGATTATCTGAAAGTACAAACTATTCAAGTAACAACAATTTAAAAGAGAAATGTTATATACCTTTCTGAAATAACTCAAATATCCTTATTTATTTGATCCTTTTTTAGCTTGATCCCTTTGCTAAGAAGCAGAGCTAATTGCTCACCCATGCAAACAATCGAATTGTTATCTAATTGCAATACTAAAAACCAGAATACAAAAGAATGGAAATTAACTCAAACCTTTAACTATTCAATTTCTGTAGTGAAACTAATTCACAGTTCAGGTCTACCAGCTATAAAAAAAAACAAAAAAACCCAGTAAATATAAAGTTAATAGAAATACAAAATAGATTATCTGATAGTACAAACTATTCAAGTAACAACAATTTAAAAGAGAAATGTTATATACCTTTCTGAAATAACTACAATATCCTTATTTATTTGATCCTTTTTAGCTTGATCCCTTTGCTAAACAGCAGAGCTAGACAGATCTCTTTAAATACCCTCAGAAAGATAGGGTGGGGTCCCTCCTAATTGCTCACCTATGCAAACAATCTAATTGTTATCTAATTGCAATACTAAACACCAGAATACAAAAGAATGTAAATTACCTCAAACCTTTAACTATTCAATTTCTGTAGTGAAACTAATTCACAGTTCAGGTCTACCAACTATAGAAAAAAAACAGTAAATATAAGGTTAATAGAAATACAAAATAGATTATCAGAAAGTACAAACTATTCAAGTAACAACAATTTAAAAGAGACATGCTATATACCTTTCTGAAAAACTCAAATATCCTTATTTATTCGATACTTTTTTAGCTTGATCCCTTTCCTAAGAAGCAGAGCTAAATGTTTAGCAGAGCTAAACAGATCTCTTTAAATACCCTCAGAAAGATAGGGTGGGGTCCCGCCTAATTGCTCACCTATGCAAACAATATAATTGTTATCTAATTGCAATACTAAAAACCAGAATACAAAAGAATGTAAATTAACTCAAACCTTTAACTATTCAATTTCTGTAGTGAAACTAAATCACAGTTCAGGTCTACCAACTATAAAAAACAAACAAAAAAAAACAGTAAATATAAAGTTAATAGAAATACAAAATAGATTATCTGAAAGTACAAACTATTCAAGTAACAACAATTTAAAAGAGACATGTTAAATACCTTTCTGAAATAACTCAAATATCCTTATTTATTTGATCCTTTTTTAGCTTGATCCCTTGCTAAGAAGCAGAGCTAAACAGATCTATTTAAATAACCTCACAAAGATAGGGTGGGGTCCCTCCTAATTGTTCACCTATGCAAACAATGTAATTGTTATATAATTGCAATACTAAAATCCAGAATACAAAAGAATGTAAATTAACACAAACCTTTAACTATTCAATTTCTTTAGTGAAACTAATTCACAGTTCAGGTCTACCAACTATCAAAAAAAAACCCCAGTAAATATAAAGTTAATAGAAATACAAAATAGATTATCTGAAAGTACAAACTATTCAAGTAACAACAATTTAAAAGAGAATTGTTATATACCTTTCTGAAATATCTCAAATATCCTTATTTATTTGATCCTTTTTTAGCTTGATTCCTTTGCTAAGAAGCAGAGCTAAATGTTTAGCAGAGCTAAACAGGTCTCTTTAAATACCCTCAGAAAGATAGGGTGGGGTCCCTCCTAATTGCTCACCTATGCAAACAATCGAATTGTTATCTAATTGCAATACTAAAAACCAGAATATAAATTAACTCAAACCTTTAACTATTCAATTTCTTTAGTGAAACTAATTCACAGTTCAGGTCTACCAACTATAAAAAAAACAAATATAAAAAACAGTAAATATAAAGTTAATAGAAATACAAAAAAGATTATCTGAAAGTACAAACTATTCAAGTAACAACAATTTAAAAGAGAAATTTTAAATACCTTTCTGAAATAACTCAAATATCCTTATTTATTTGATCCTTTTTTAGCTTGATCCCTTTGCTAAGAAGCAGAGCTAAATGTTTAGCAGAGCTAAACATATCTCTTTAAATACCCTCAGAAAGATAGGGTGGGGTCCCTCCTAATTGCTCACCTATGCAAACAATCGAATTCTTATCTAATTGCAATACTAAAAACCAGAATACAAAAGAATGTAAATTAACTCAAACCTTTAACTATTCAATTTCTGTAGTGAAACTAATTCACAGTTCAGGTCTACCAACTATAAAAAAAACAACAACAAAAAAACAGTAAATATAAAGATAATAGAAATACAAAATAGATTATCTGAAAGTACAAACTATTCAAGTAACAACAATTTAAACGAGAAATGTTATATACCTTTCTGAAATAACTCAAATATCCTTTTTTATTTGATCCTTTTTTAGCTTGATCCCTTTGCTAAGAAGCAGAGCTAAATGTTTAGCAGAGCTAAACAGATCTCTTTAAATACCCTCAGAAAGATAGGGTGGGATCCCTCCTAATTGCTCACCTATGTAAACAATCGAATTGTTATCTAATTGCAATACTAAAAACCAGAATATAAATTAACTCAAACCTTTAACTATTCAATTTCTGTAGTGAAACTAATTCACAGTTCAGGTCTACCAACTATAAAAAAAATAAATATAAAAAACAGTAAATATAAAGTTAATAGAAATACAAAATAGATTATCTGAAAGTACAAACTATTCAAGTAACAACAATTTAAAAGAGAAATGTTATATACCTTTCTGAAATAACTCAAATATCCTTATTTATTTGATCCTTTTTTAGCTTGATCCCTTTGCTAAGAAGCAGAGGTAAACAGATCTCTTTAAATACCCTCAGAAAAATAGGGTGGGGTCCCTCCTAATTGCTCACCTATGCAAACAATCTAATTGTTATCTAATTGCAATGCTAAAAACCAGAACACAAAAGAATGTACATTACCTCAAACCTTTAACTATTCAATTTCTGTAGTTAAACTAATTCACAGTTCAGGTCTACCAACTATATATAAAAAAAAACCCCAGTAAATATAAAGTTAATAGAAATACAAAATAGATTATCTGAAAGTACAAACTATTCAAGTAACAACAATTTAAAAGAGACATGTTATATACCTTTCTGAAATAACTCAAATATCCTTATTTATTTGATCCTTTTTTAGCTTCATCCCTTTGCTAAGAAGCAGAGCTAAACAGATCTCTTTAAATACCCTCAGAAAGATAGGGTGGGGTCACTCCTAATTGCTCACCTATGCAAACAATCTAATTGTTATCTAATTGCAATACTAAAAACCAGAATACAAAAGAATGTAAATTAACTCAAACCTTTAAGTATTCAATTTCTGTAGTGAAACTAATTCACTGTTCAGGTCTACCAACTATAAAAAACAAACAAAAAAAACAGTAAATATAAAGTTAATAGAAATACAAAATAGATTATCTGAAAGTACAAACTATTCAAGTAACAACAATTTAAAGGAGAAATGTTATATACCTTTTAGAAATAACTCAAATATCCTTATTTATTTGATCTTTTTTTAGCTTGATCCCTTTGCTAAGAAGCAGAGCTAAATGTTTAGCATAGCTAAACAGATCTCTTTAAATACCCTCAGAAAGATAGGGTGGGGTCCCTCCTAATTGCTCACCTATGCAAAAAATCGAATTGTTATCTAATTGCAATACTAAAAACCAGAATACAAAAGAATGTAAATTAACTCAAACCTTTAACTATTCAATTTCTGTAGTGAAACTAATTCACAGTTCAGGTCTACCAACTATAAAAAAAAACAAAAAAAAACAAAACAGTAAATATAAAGATAATAGAAATACAAAATAGATTATCTGAAAGTACAAACTATTCAAGTAACAACAATTTAAAAGATACATGTTATATACCTTTCTGAAATAACTCAAATATCCTTATTTATTTGATCCTTTTTTAGCTTGATCCCTTTGCTAAGAAGCAGAGCTAAACAGATCTCTTTAAATACTCTCAGAAAGATAGGGTGGGGTCCTACCTAATTGCTCACCTATGCAAACAATCTAATTGTTATCTAATTGCAATACTAAAAACCAGAATACAAAAGAATGTAAATTAACTCAAACCTTTAACTATTCAATTTCTTTAGTGAAACGAATTCACAGTTCAGGTCTACCAACTATAAAAAACAAACAAAAAAAAAACCCAGTAAATATAAAGTTAATAGAAATACAAAATAGATTATCTGAAAGTACAAACTATTCAAGTAACAACAATTTAAAAGAGAAATGTTAAATACCTTTCTGAAATAACTCAAATATCCTTATTTATTTGATCCTTTTTTAGCTTGATCCCTTTGCTAAGAAGCAGAACTAAATGTTTAGCAGAGCTAAATGTTTAGCAGAGCTAAACAGATCTCTTTAAATACCCTTAGAAAGATAGGGTGGGGTCCCTCCTAATTGCTCACCTATGCAAACAATCTAATTGCAATACTAAAAACCAGAATACAAAAGAATGTAAATTAACTCAAACCTTTAACTATTCAATTTTTGTAGTGAAACTAATTCACAGTTCAGGTCTACCAACTATAAAAAAACAACAACAAAAAAACAGTAAATATAAAGATAATAGAAATACAAAATAGATTATCTGAAAGTACAAACTATTCAAGTAACAACAATTTAAAAGATAAATGTTATATACCTTTCTGAAATAACTCAAATATCCTTATTTATTTGATCCTTTTTTAGCTTGATCCCTTTGCTAAGAAGCAGAGCTAAACAGATCTCTTTAAATACCCTCACAAAGATAGGGTGGGGCCCCTCCTAATTGCTCACCTATGCAAACAATCTAATTGCAATACTAAAAACCAGAATACAAAAGAATGTAAATTAACTCAAACCTTTAACTATTCAATTTTTGTAGTGAAACTAATTCACAGTTCAGGTCTACCAACTATAAAAAACAACAACAAAAAAACAGTAAATATAAAGATAATAGAAATACAAAATAGATTATCTGAAAGTATAAACTATTCAAGTAACAACAATTTAAAAGAGAAATGTTATATACCTTTCTGAAATAACTCAAATATCCTTATTTATTTGATCTTTTTTTAGCTTGATCCCTTTGCTAAGAAGCAGAGCTAAACAGATCTCTTTAAATACCCTCTCAAAGATAGGATGGGGTCCCTCCTAATTGCTCACCTATGCAAACAATCTAATTGTTATCTAATTGCAATACTAAAAACCAGAATACAAAAGAATGTAAATTAACTCAAACCTTTAACTATTCAATTTCTGTAGTGAAACTAATTCACAGTTCAGGTCTACCAACTATAAAAAAAAAAAAAACCCAGTAAATATAAAGTTAATAGAAATACAAAATAAATTATCTGAAAGTACAAACTATTCAAGTAACAACAATTTAAAAGAGAAATGTTATATACCTTTAAATGACGTCATCCAAGATGGCGTCCCTTGAATTCCGATTGGTTGATACAATTCTATCAGCCAATCAAAATTAAAAGTGAGAAAATCCTATTGGCTGATGCAATCAGCCAATAGGATTGAGCTTCAATCCCATTGGCTGATCCGATCAGCCAATTGGATTGAGCTTGCATTATATTGGCTGATTAGAACAGCCAATAGAATGGAAGCTCAATCCTTTTGGCTGATTGGATCAGCCAATAGGATTGAAGCTCAATCCTATTGACTGATTGCATCAGCCAATAGGATTTTTTCAACTTTAATTCTAATTGGCTGATTGAACTCTATCAGACAATCGGAATTAAAGAGACACCATCTTGGATAACGTCATTTAAAGGATCCTTCCTTCATCTTTAGTCGTCGGAAGAAGAATGCTCCGCACTGGATGTCTTGAAGATGGAGCCACTCCGAACCGGATGGATGAAAATAGAAAATGCCGTCTGGATGAAGACTTCTGCCCGTCTGGGGGACCACTTCTGGGGGACCACTGTCTGACTTCTCCTGGCTTCATTGAGTACTTCCGGTATTCAAAACTATAAGTGGATCTTTAGGGGTTAGTGTAAGGTTTCTTTAAGGGTTTATTGGGTTGTTGTTTTTTTAAGTTTTAGATTAGGGTTTTTTTGCAATTGAAAAAGAGCTAAATGCCCTTTTAAGGGCAATGCCCATCCAAAAGCCCTTTTCAGGGCAATGGGGAGCTTTATGTTTTTTTAGTTAGGATTTTATTTGGGGGTTGGTTGTGTGGGTAGTGGGTTTTACTGTTGGGAGGTGTTTGTATTTTTTTTACAGGTAAAAGAGCTGATTTCTTTGGGGCAATGCTCAGCAAAAGGGCTATAATAAGGGCTATTGGTAGTTTAATTTAGGCTATTTTTTTTATTTTGGGGGGGGGCTTTTTTATTTTGATAGGGTATTAGATTAGGTGTAATTAGTTTAAATATCTGATAATTTTTTTTATTTTATGTAATTTAGTGTTTTTTGTAATTTAGGTAATTGTATTTAATTAAATTTATTTAATTGTAGTGTAATGTTAGGTGTTAGTATAAGACAGGTTAGGTTTTATTATACAGGTAAATTTGTATTTATTTTAACTAGGTAGTTAGTAAATAGTTAATAACTATTTAGTAACTATTCTACCTAGTTAAAATAAATACAAACTTGCCTGTAAAATAAAAATAAACCCTAAGCTAGATACAATCGCCTTGATTTAGAGTTTGGTGTTAGCCGTCAAAAGCAGCGTTAAGGGGTCCTAACCCTGCTTTTTAATGCCCGCTGGTATTTAGAGTCAGGCAGGAAAGGGTCTACCGCTCACTTTCTTTCCGCGACTCGAGGCTACCGCAGATCCCCTTACGTCAATTGCGTATCCTATCTTTTCAATGGGATTTGCCTAACGCTGGTATTATGAGTCTTGGAAGAAGTGAGCGGTAGAGCCTCTACTGACAAGACTCCTACCGTCAAAAAAAGTCAGTAGTTAAGAGCTTTATGGGCTAACGCGGAAACATAAAGCTCTTAACTACTGTGCTATAAAGTACACTAACACCCATAAACTACCTATGAACCCCTAAACCGAGGCCCCTCGACATCGCAAACCCTATAATAAAATTTTTGAACCCCTAATCTGCCGCTCCGGACACCGCCGCAACTTACATTATTGGCTGTTCCGATCAGCCAATAGAATGCAAGGTCAATCGGGTTGGCTGATTGGATCAGCCAATCGGATTGAACTTCAATCGGATTGGCTGATTGAATCAGCCAATCAGATTTTTCTTACCTTAATTCCGATTGGCTGATAGAACCCTATCAGCCAATCGGAATTTGAGGGACGCCATCTTGGATGACGTCCCTTAAAGGAACCGTCATTCGTCGTTAGTCCTTCGGTTGAAGAAGATGGCTCCGCTCCGGATGGATGAAGATAGAAGACCCTGCTTGGATGAAGACTTCTACCAGATGGAGGACCTCTTCTTGCCCCGCTTGTATGAAGACTTCTACCGGATGGAGGACCTCTTCTTGCTCCACTTGGATGAAGAATTCGGCTTGGCTGAGTGAAGACTACTCAAGGTAGGGAGATCTTCAGGGGGTTAGTGTTAGGTTTATTTAAGGGGGGTTTGGGTGGCTTAGAGTAGGGGTATGTGGGTGGTGGGTTTTAATGTTGGGGGGTTGTATTTTTATTTACAGGTAAAAGAGCTGATTACTTTTGGGCAATGCCCCACAAAAAGCCCTTTTAAGGGCTGGTAAAAGAGCTGATTACTTTGTAATTTAGAATAGGGTAGGGCATTTTATTATTTTGGGGGGCTTTTTTATTTTATTAGGGGGCTTAGATTAGGTGTAATTAGTTTAAACTTCTTGTAAAAAAAATTATTTTCTGTAATTTAGTGGGGTTTTTTTGTATTATAGATTAGTTTATTGAATTGTATTTTAGTTTAGCTAATTGTAGTTAATTTATTTAATTAATTTATTGATAGTGTAGTGTTAGGTGTATTTGTAACTTAGGTTAGGATTTATTTTACAGGTAATTTTGTAATTATTTTAACTAGGTAGCTATTAAATAGTTATTAACTATTTAATAGCTATTGTACCTAGTTAAAATAAATACAAAGTTGCCTGTAAAATAAATATAAATCCTAAAATAGCTACACTGTAACTATTAGTTATATTGTAGCTATATTAAGGTTTATTTTATAGGTAAGTATTTAGTTTTAAATAGGAATAATTTATTTAATTATAGTAAATTTATTTAGATTAATTTAAATTATATTTAAGTTAGGGGGTGTTAGGGTTAGACTTAAGGGGTTAATAACTTTATTATAGTAGCAGCGACTTCTAAACTTTCCAGGGTGCTGAACCTAAAATGGGCTGGCTCCTAAACTTTACAGTCCTGCTTTTTTTTTTTTTTTTACAAAATATAGCAAGAGAACAAAGAAAAATTGATAATAGGAGTAAATTAGAATGTTGCTTATAATTGCATGCTTTAGGGCCAATTTATCAGTGTCTGTCCAACATAATATGCTGTAGAGTATCATGTTCGACAGACATCGCTGAATGCAGACAGCATACGCTGTCAGCATTTAACATTGCACAAGCAGTTTACCAGAGCTACTTGTGCAATGCCATCGCCTGCAGATTCGTGGCCAATCGGCCGCTAGCAGGGGGTGTCAATCAGCCCGATCCTATAGAAGCGTGCGTATTGCAGACTGCAGCCTCAGAGGCGACGGACCAGTTATGGAGTAGCGGTATTAAGACTGCTGCTTCATAACTACTGTTTCCGGCGAGCCTGAAGGAGCTTGATAATTTGGCCCCTCTATCTGAATCATTTAAGAAAATATTTGGGTT
Source organism: Bombina bombina (assembly GCF_027579735.1). Lineage (NCBI taxonomy): Eukaryota > Metazoa > Chordata > Amphibia > Anura > Bombinatoridae > Bombina > Bombina bombina. The sequence continues at coordinate 1,278,244,772 of NC_069499.1, forward strand.
TAGTTTCCCTTTAATTTTCTTTTTAATTTTTGCAGCTTCTGATAGTCTTCTCTGGATACATGATTCCTGCCTATGGTTATCCACATGATCTTTTTGGTTTTGATGTTTCCTCTTCAGTTATTTCACATCTTCAATCCCTTATGATTACATGATTTCTCCAGCTCCTACTGACACTGACATTCATACTTATTGATTCCAAATCCTATGTCCTATCCCCCAAACCTGCATTTACCTCTATGTAGCCTGTTTCACCCCAGGTTACCTTTCTTAGAGGAGTACATAATGGTGTGCCAGTCACAGCAAAATGGTTCCAAATTAACAAGCAAAAGGTAGATAAAAACTCCCAAATCCTCTTTCCAACTGAATACTATATCAGAAGCCTCAGGCAGCATGCCTGCAGTAGATATATCTAATACGTAAAGGGCATATTTATATGAATCTCAACGGCAGACTTAATAAATAGTTAGAATGTATCACTTGGCATTATACCTATTAAGCAGATAGATCTGTTACTGCTTTAAGTGAATTTAATAGAAGGATTTCATGTAGAATATAAGTAGTTACAACTTGTTGCTACATGTGCTTCTGTTAACGTATCAAGTTGTTTTAGCAACAAAGTTTAAAAGAAGCAAAGGTGGTACATTGTAGAAAAGAGACACGGAGCAAATGTCAATCAAACATTAGTAAGTGGAAGTCCGGTATAAGTGTCATTGGTTGGACAAGGACAGGAAATTCCTTAGATAAACAAGTTTTGTAATCCAATCGTTTTGGAAAGAAATTCACTGGAAAGTGTGAGAGTTCCCATGTCTGAGTTCCTGCTTGAATGCAAAATAACTAAGCACTTGTTTAACGTATGGGAGAGGCTTAAATACGAAAAATGGGCTGGAACGCCAGTAAACATGTGACTGGTAGGTATATGGAAGACCTGAAACAGAATCCTTACAATATACTTTTTGGTGTGCAATACTAACCTAGGACTTTGCACTTGTATTTTTCTGCACTTACCTGGTCTTAGTAAGAATCACTCACAGCTACAGCTTCTTGAAAAAGTTATTCCTAATCAATACTTTGTCTTTGCTTCATTTGAGACTTTGAGTCCTATTTATCAAGCCGTCAACTATGCTGCAATCGCCGGCACCAATATGCTCGCCTAACATCACCTAACATCGCGACCGGGGACCTGAATACGATCTCCATATTTATCAAAAAATCCGGCAAAAAGCTGCGCACCAAGTAATGAGTAGCGGACTGTTGTTAACTAACAGTCATCGATCTCGCTGCTATTCGGCTTTTCCCAACTTTATTTATATCCTGTCACTAAACACCGCCACTATACTGAAATGTTTAACCCCTATCCCACTGCTCTCCCGGACCCCTCCGCAACTAAATAAATGTATTAACCTCTATCCCGCCGCTCCCGGACCCTGCCGCAACTAAATAAATGTATCAACCTCTATCCCGCCGCTCCCAGAGCCCACCGCAACTAAATAAATGTATTAACCCCTATCCCGCCACTCCCGGACCCCGCCGCACTGTAATAATATTATAAACCCCTGGCCTCCCACATCACTACCATTAACTAAACCTATTAACCCCTAAACCGCCAGCCCCCACACCCTCCACATTAAGCTATTAACCCCTAAACCTAACAACCCGCTAACTTTACATTAAAAAATAACTCAACCCTATCTTATAATTATTTAAAACTTAGCTTTAGAATTAAAATAAACTATATTAAACTATTAATTAACCTACCCTAACTATTATACTAAAATTACATTAAACTACCAATTAAATTAACTATATTACATATTTAAAAAACTAACCCTACTCAAATTATTTAAAAATACTATTAAAATTACTAAATTACAAAAAAAAAAATAAGTTACAAAAAATAAAATACACATACTAGATTACGAGTTTTGCGTTATGAGTAAAAAAGCAGCGTTATGGGTTATAACACTGCTTTTTCACTACCGCTGCTATTATGAGTCTTGTCAAAAAAGCTGTCCCGCACACTTTTTTGGCTGTACCACAAATTAACTTACGCAATTTGCATAAAGTCTTTTTTCAATGGGACTTCCATAGCGCCAATATTTTTTTTTGGAGGCCAAAAAGTGAGCGATACAGCCTATCCCGCAAAAGTCGTAATGCAATCTAAAGTCAGTAGTTAAGAGTTTTACGCTACAAAGCTGTAGCATAAAACTCATAACTAAAGTGCTAAAAAGTACACTAACACCCATAAACTACCTATTAACCGCTAAACCGAGGCCCTCCCGCATCACAAACACTAAAAAAGAATTATTGACCCCTAATCTGTCGCTCCCGACATCTCCACCACTATAATAAACATATTAACCCCTAAACCGCCCCACTCCCGCATTGTAAACACTAGTTAAATATTATTAACCCCTAATCCGCTGTCCCTAACATCGCCGCCACCTACCTACATTTATGAACCCCTAATCTTCCGCCCCTATACTAAATTTATTAACCCCTAAATCTAAGTCTAACCCTAACACCCCCTAACTTAAATATAATTAAAATAAATCTAAATAAAATTACTATCATTACCTAAATAATTCCTATTTAAAACTAAATACTTACCTGTAAAATAAACCCTAAGCTAGCTACAATATAACTAATAGTAACATTGTATCTATCTTAGGGTTGTATCGTCTAACGAAGAATGAAGGTTTCTTTAAATGACGTCATCCAAGATGGCGTCCCTTGAATTCCGATTGGCTGATAGAATTCTATCAGCCAATCGGAATTAAAGGTGAAAAACAGCCAACAGAATGCAAGCTCAATCCTATTGGCTGATTGGATCAGCCAATAGGATTGAAGCTCAATCCTATTGGCTGATTGCATCAGCCAATAGGAATTGTTCACCTTTAATTCCGATTGGCTGATACAATTCTATCAGCCAATCGGAATTCAAGGGATGCCATCTTAGATGATGTCATTTAAAGGAACCTTCATTCTTTGTTAGACTTCGGAAAAAGAGGATGCTCCGCGCCGGATGTCTTGAAGATGGAGCTGCTCCGTGCCAGATGGATGAAGATAGAAGATGCCGTCTGGATTAAGACTTCTGCCCATCTGGAGGACCACTTCTGTCAGTTTGGATAAAGACTTCTCCCGGCTTCGTTGAGGATTTCTTGCTGCTTGGATGAAGACTTCTCCTGGCTTCGTTGAGGATGGATGTCCGGTCTTCGAAACTGTAAGTGGATCTTCGGGGGTTAGTGTTAGGTTTTTTAAGTGTTTATTGGGTAGGTTTTATTTTTAGGTTAGGGTTTGGGCAGTAATAGAGCTAAATGCCCTTTTAAGGGCAATGCCCATCCAAATGCCCTTTTTAGGGCAATGGGGAGCTTATACTTTTTATAGATAGGATTTTATTTGGGGGTTTGGTTGTGAGGGTGGTGGGTTTTACTGTTGGGGGGTTTGTCTGTATTTTTTTTTTTTACAGGTAAAAGAGCTGAATTCTTTGGGGCAATGGCCCTTTTAAGGGCTATTGGTATATTAGTTTAGGCTAGGGTTTTTTATTTTGGGGGTCATTTTATATTTTGATAGGGCTATTAGATTAGGTGTAATTAGTTTAATTATCTGATCATTTGTTTTTTTTTATTTTGTGTAATTTAGTGTTTGTTTGTTTTTTTGTAATTTAGGTAATTGTATTTAATTTATGTAATTTATATAATTGTAGTGTAAGGTTAGGTGTTAGTGTAACTCAGGTTAGGTTTTATTTTACAGGTAAATTTGTATTTTTTTTAGCTAGGTAGTTAGTAAATAGTTAATAACTATTTAATAACTATTTAATAACTATTCTACCTAGTTAAAATAAATACAAACTTGCCTGTAAAATAAAAATAAACCCCAAGATAGCTACAATGTAACTATTAGTTATATTGTAGCTAGTTTAGGGTTTATTTTACAGGTAATTATTTAGTTTTAATTATATTTAAGTTAGGGGGTGTAAGGGTTAGACTAAGGTTTAGGGGTTAATAAATTTAGTATAGTGGCGGCGACGTTGGGGCGGCAGATGAGGGGTTAATAAATGTAGGTATGTGGTGGCGATGTTTGAGGGGTGGCAGATTAAGGGTTAATAATATTTAACTAGTGTTTGCGATGCGGGAGTGCGGCGGATTAGGGGTTAATATGTTTATTATAGTGGGGGCGACGTTGGGGGTGGTAGATTAGGGGTTAATAAGTGTAGGTAGGTTGCGGCGACATTGGGGGCGGGAATTAGGGGTTAATAAATATAATGTAGGTGTCGGCGATGTCGGGGGCATCAGATTAGGGGTTAATAAGTGTAAGATTAGGGGTGCTTAGACTCGGGTTCATGTTACGGTGTTAGGTGTAAACATACATTTAGTTTCCCCATAGGAATTAATGGGGTTGCGTTACAGAGCTTTACGCTGCTTTTTTGCAGGTGTTAGGCTTTTCTTCAGCCAGCTCTCCCCATTGATATCTATTGGGAAATTGTGCAATAGCACGTAAAACCAGCTCACCGCTGACTTAAGCAGCGCTGGTATTGGAATGCGGTATGGAGCACAATTTTGCTTCCACGCTCACTTCTTGCCTAATAATGTCGGGTTTAGGAAAACCTGTAATACCAGCGCTGTAGGTAAGTGAGCGGTGACAATAACATGCAAGTTAGCACCGCACCCCTCATAAAGCAAAACTCGTAATCTAAAAAAGAGGGGTGGGGCGTGAGGGCGCTAGTGAAAGCTTAAGAAATCTAAATGGTGAATATTTAACACAGTATGTGTCTATGTATTCAGTGTCTGCTCAAATAATTGCTTTAAATATATAAAACTAAATTTTCAGTGTTTGTTTATATAAATGCTGTGTAATAGTTTGTGTATTTTATAACGTTTTAGGATATATTATGACCATATATCATAATTTATAATAATTTAAATAAAGTGCACTGTGTGACAAATTTTCTGCAACCAAAAATTCTTTGATTTTTAATATACACTACTATATAGAATCAATATTTCTCTTGAAAATTTCATACGTTTTAAACTTGGTATTTCCAAATGTATTAACTTACAAATTCTAAGTATACCGATGTTCAAATATATGTCTTCATTCAAATACTATATAGGTATTTCTCTTTTGTACAAATATATGCCAAAAGAACAACAAAAGAGGAGATTAAATGTTAATAAAAGTTATTTATTATAACAATATAAAAATCAAATTAAATAAAAGGGACATCTCCCCAAAATTAAAAAATGAAAATAAAAACAGTATCTGTTAACAGTAGATTCTGAATTCCTAATAATTTCTGCAACTCTATATAAACAAGGGAGTCTTTGCAATCAGGTTTCTAAGGATTTCCCATTGCCGTATTTTCTTAACAGAAATGTTTCTTATTATGGCAATTTAAAGTTGTACAAAGTCAGTAAGGTTTTGCAGTATGCAGTCCCAGACTTAGCGGTTCAAAGTGAGGTTAGATGAATATTGTGATACTTAGCGTATGAGTTACCTTCTCCCTTACAGCCGGTTCATTCACTGCTGTTTTCCTCGATGCGACTGTAAACTCAGACCCGCCGCATGTAGTCGGCGTCTGACGTCACTGCCTGGCGTCTGACGTCACTGAGGGTCACAGGAATCACTGGAAGCCACCAAGGGTCACAAGGGTCGACGCGTTTCGCTCTTATTCAGAGCTTTATCAAGATTGATAAAGCTCTGAATAAGAGCAAAACGCGTCGACCCTTGTGACCCTGGTGGCTTCCAGTGATTCCTGTGACCCTCAGTGGTACTAAGTGACTTTTCTACAAGCTTTTGAATTAAGCAATTGAAAAAGTGTTATGACAGTATAACCCGGGTTATTTTTACTACCAACAACTACTACATAACATCTTTCAAGCATCTCTTTCCTGCGTGTACAACACTAAGTGCAGGATTTTTTGAAACACAGAGGCTCTGAAAAGTTAAAGAGCCAAACTGTTACTTAATAACGGATTCAGAAGATCAAAGACCAGGCAGTGACGTCAGACGCCGACTACATGCGGCGGGTCTGAGTTTACAGTCGCATCGAGGAAAACAGCAGTGAATGAACCGGCTGTAAGGGAGAAGGTAACTCATACGCTAAGTATCACAATATTCATCTAACCTCACTTTGAACCGCTAAGTCTGGGACTGCATACTGCAAAACCTTACTGACTTTGTACAACTTTAAATTGCCATAATAAGAAACATTTCTGTTAAGAAAATACGGCAATGGGAAATCCTTAGAAACCTGATTGCAAAGACTCCCTTGTTTATATAGAGTTGCAGAAATTATTAGGAATTCAGAATCTACTGTTAACAGATACTGTTTTTATTTTAATTTTTTAATTTTGGGGAGACGTCCCTTTTATTTAATTCGATTTTTATATTGTTATAATAAATAACTTTTATTAACATTTAATCTCCTCTTTTGTTGTTCTTTTGGCATATATTTGTACAAAAGAGAAATACCTATATAGTATTTGAATGAAGACATATATTTGAACATCGGTATACTTAGAATTTGTAAGTTAATACATTTGGAAATACCAAGTTTAAAACGTATGAAATTTTCAAGAGAAATATTGATTCTATATAGCAGTGTATATTAAAAATCAAAGAATTTTTGGTTGCAGAAAATTTGTCACACAGTGCACTTTATTTAAATTATTATAAATTATGATATATGGTCATAATATATCCTAAAACGTTATAAAATACACAAACTATTACACAGCATTTATATAAACAAACACTGAAAATTTAGTTTTATATATTTAAAGCAATTATTTGAGCAGACACTGAATACATAGACACATACTGTGTTAAATATTCACCATTTAGATTTCTTAAGCTTTCACTAGCGCCCTCACGCCCCACCCCTCTTTTTTGTATAACACAAAATTAGTCTGAAGGACTTATTTACTGTGAGGTGTTTGGAATCACTGTTTCCAGCGCTCTACTTATCTCACTTACACCTTGAAAACTCGTAATCTAGCCGTAAGTTACAAAAACAAACAATCCACAGTATCAAAAATTAAAAATAATTACACCTAATCTAATAGCCTTATCAAAATAAAAAAGACCCCCGAAAATAAAAAAACCTAGCCTACACTAAACTACCAATGGCCCTTAAAAGGGTCTTTTGCAGGACATTGCACCAAAGAAATCAGCTCTTTACCTGTAAAAAAATAAATACAAACACCCCCCCAACAGTAAAACCCACCACCCAACCAACTAACCCCCCCAAATAAAACCCAATCTAAAAAAAATAAGCTCCCCATTGTCCTGAAAAGGGCATTTGTATGGGCATTGCCCTTAAAAGGGCATTTCGCTCTTTTACTGCCCAAAGTCCCTAGCCTAAAAATAAAACCCACCCAATAAACCCTTAAAAAAACCTAACACTAACCACCGACGATCCACTTACAGTTTTTGAAGACCAGACATCCATCCTCATCTAGGCGGCAGGAGTCATCAGCGAGGCCGGCAGAAGTCTTCATCCAAGGGGAAAAAATCCTATTGGCTGTTGCAATCAGCCAATAGGATTTAGCTTGCATTCTATTGGCTATTCCAATCAGCCAATAGGATGAAAGCTCAATCCTATTGGCTGATTGCAACAGCCAATAGGATTTTTTCCCCTTTAATTCCTATTGGCTGATAGAATTCTTCGATGACGTCATTTATAGGGAAATTTCATTCTGCAACAGATGTCGGAAGAAGAGGATGCTCCGCGCCAGATGTCTTGAAGATGGAGCCGCACCACGCCGGATGGATGAAAATAGAAGATGCCGTCTGGATGAAGACTTCTGCTGGCTTCACTGAGGACTTCTGCCGCTTGGATGAGGATGGATGTCCGGTTTTCGAAAACTGTAAATGGATCGTCGGTGGTTAGTGTTAGGTTTATTTAAGGGTTTATTGGGTGGATTTTATTTTTAGGTTAGGGACTTTGGGCAGTAAAAGAGCTAAATGCCCTTTTCAGGGCAATGCCCATACAAATTCCCCTTTTAGGGCAATGGGGAGCTTAGGTTTTTTAGATAGGGTTTTATTTGAGGGGGGGTGGTTGTGTGGGTGGTAGGATTTACTGTTTGGGGAGGGTGTTTGTATTTTATTTTACAGGTAAAAGAGCTGATTCCTTTGGGGTAATGCCCCGCAAAAGGCCCTTTTAAGGGCCATTGGTAGTTTATTGTAGGCTAGGGTTTTTTATTTTGGGGGGTCTTTTTTAATTCGATAGGGCTATTAGATTAGGTGTAATTCTTTTTTATTTTTGATACTGTGGTTTTTATTTCTTGTAACTTAGTGTGTTTTATTTTTTGTAGCTTAGTTGTTATTTTTTTGTAAGTTAGTCATTTTTAATTGTAGATTTAAATAATTTGATTAGGTTTAAGTTTTTAAATATGTAATATAGTTAATTTAATTGTTTAATGTAATTGTAGTATAATAGTTAGTGTAGGTTAATTAATAGTTTAATATAGTTTAATGTAATTTAAGTATAATAGTTAGGGTAAGTTAATTAATAGTTTAATATAGTTTATTTTAATTCTAAAGGTAAGTTTTAATTTATTATAAGATAGGGATGAGTTAATTTTTAATGTAAAGTTAGCGGGTTGTTAGGTTTAGGGGTTAATAGCTTAATTTAGTTTATGGCGATGTGGAGGGCTGGCGGTTTAGAGGTTAATAGGTTCAGTTAGTGGTAGTGATGTGGGAGGCCAGGGGTTTAGGGGCTAATAATTGTATTACAGTTGCGGCGGGATCCAGGAGCGGGGGGGGATAGGGGTTAATACATTTAGTTGCGGTGGGCTCCGAGAGCAGCAGGATAGGGGTTAATATATTTTATTTAGGTTGCGGCGGGGTCGGGGAGCGGTGGAATAGGGGTTAATAATATTATGTAGGTTGGGGTGATGTCGGGCGGCAGATTAGGGGTGTTTAGACTCTGGGTATATGTTAGGTGTAAACTTTACTGTTTTTCTATTATTATTATTATCATCAGGTATTTGTTGAGCGCCAACAGGTTCCGCAGCGCTAGGAACATGGGTGGTATATAAAAACGATTACAGGGATCAAATGGGTGAATGGTCCTGCCGAGAGTTGCACTGTTATAGTCGGCTATTATGAAGGTGAACTACAAACAGCTGGGCTCATAGGCTTACATGCTATGGGGTTTTAGGGGATAGCAGTGGAGATAGGAAGGTTAGTGTAGTTTATAAGCGTCCCTAAATAGTAGAGTCTTCAGGGAGCACTTGAAGCTTTTAAAACTAGGGGAGATTCTTGTGGAGCAAGGCAGAGAGTTCCATAAGATGGGAGCCAGTCTTGAGAAATCTTGTAGATCGGAATGTGAGGAGGTAACAAGAGAGGAGGAGAGGAGGAGATCATGAGCGGAGCGAAGGGGATGGGAGGAGAGTATCTGGAGACAAGGTCTGAGATGTAAGGGGGAGCAATGCAATTGAGGGCTTTGAGCCTGGCAGAGGCATTCATTATGGATTGTAAAGGAGCTAGGCGGCAGCTAGGGAGACCAGAGAGGATAGAGTTGCAGTAGTCAAGGCAGGAAAGGATGAGAGAGTGGATTAAAATATTTGTTGTGTCTTGTGTAAGTAAATGTCTCATTTAGCTATGTTTTTAAGGTGGAAGTGGCAGGCTTTAGCCAAGGACTGAATGTGAGGAGTGAAAGAAAGATCTGAGCCAAGTGTGACCCAAAGACATCGGGCATGTGAGGTTGGGGTAGTGATGGAGTTGTCAATAGTTATAGAGACATGGGGGGTGGAGATTTTTTAAGAAGGGGGAAAATAAGGAGCTCCGTTTTGGAGAGATTTAGCTTTAGATGTTGAGAGTACATCCAAGATGAGATATGAGAGAGACAGCTAGTGACATGAGTTAGCAAGGGGGGAGATAATTCTGGTGCAGAGAGGTAGATTTGGGTATCGTCGGCATACAAATGATAATGAAACCCGTGGGACTTTATAAAGGAACCTAGTAAGGACGTGTAGATTGAGAAGAGAAGGGGATCAAGGACAGAGCCTTGCGGTACCCCAACAGAAAGAGGTAATGTGGCAGAGGATACCCCAGAGAAGACTACACTAAAGGTACGGTTAGACAGATAGGAAGAGAACCAAGAGAGAGCTGTGTCACACATGCCGAAGGATTGGAGGGTATAGAGCAAAAGAGGGTGGTCGACAGTATCAAAGGCTGCAAACAGATCAAGGAGGATAAGTAGAAAGAAGTGGCCTTTTGATTTTGCTGTAAGTAGGTTGTTGGTAACCTTAACAATTTCTGTCTCTTGAGTGATGGGGGTGAAATCCAGATTGAAGTGGGTCAAGGACGGAGTTTAATATAAGGAAATGAGATAGACGTGCATATACTAGCTTTTCAAGAAGCTTTGAGGCAAGAGGTAGTAGGGAAATAGGGCGGTAGTTGGATGGGGATGTGTGTGAGTATAGGGGTAAGGGTAGAAGAGAGGGAGGGGAGTAGTTGTGAGGGGATGGGGTCGAGGGGAGAAGTAGTGAGGTGAGATGATAGTATAAGGGCAGAAACTTCATCCTCTGTAACAGGGGCAAAAGAGCTAAATTTATGGCTATGTGGGTTTTGGATGATTGTGAGATTTTGAGGGGTGGGAGATCAGAAGTATGTTGAGAGATGATTTCAGTTCTGATGTAGTCGATTTTGTTGTTGAAGTAGCTGGCAAAATCTTGGGCTGAGAGGAAAGTTGTGGTGGGAGGTGGGGGTTGGCGGAGAAGAGTATTGAATGTGGAGAACAGACATTTTGGGTTTGAAGAAAGAGTAGAGATAAGAGTAGAGAAGTAGTGTTGCTTATATAGATTAAGGGCAGAATAGTAAGAGTTCAAGATAAACTTATAGTGAAGAAAGTCAGCAGAACTCCGAGATTTCCTCCAGTGTCGCTCAGCAGTACAGGAACATCTGCGTAGGTACCATGTCAGAGGAGTATGCCAGGGCTGAGGATGAGTGTATGTTTTCCGAGCTATGGTAGGTGGGGCCAGGTTATCAAGGACCGATGTAAGGGTGGAGTTATAGTGGAAGATGGATTCATCAGGACAGGAAAAGGAGGGGATGGAAGAGAGAAGAGTTTCAAGAGAGCTAGCGAGCTGTTGCTGATCTAATAACTTGATTCTTCTGTGAAGTTTAGTGTGGGGGTAGAAGGAGGGAGAGTTGTAGGGAGGGAGGTGATGGTACAAGTCAGGAGGTGGTGGTCAGAAAGAGGAAAAGGTGAGTTTGTGAAGTTTGAGATAGTGCATCGATAACTGAAAATCAGATCAAGGGAGTGACCATCTTTGTGAGTGGGAGAGCCAGTCCATTGTGACAGGCTGAAAGAGGAAGTGAGTTGCAGAAGTTGTTTTGCAGAGGAGGCAGTGGGACTATCAACAGGGAGGTTGAAGTCACCGAGAATGAGGGCAGAGGTATCTGAGGAAAGAAAGTAAGGTAGCCAGGTGACAAAGTGATCTAGAAATAGAGTTGCGGAGCCAGGGGGCGGTATATGACTGCAACGCATATAGAGAGGGGAGAGAATAAGTGAATCATGTGTGTTTTGAATGAAGAAAATGTGAGGGAAGAGAAGGGATGTATTTGTTGAAAGGTGCAATGAGAGGAAAGTAAAATACTAACACCTCCTCCTTGTCTATTGTCAGACCTAGGAATGTGGCTAAAGTGGAGACCCCCATGTGACAGTGCAGCAGAGGAAGCAGTGTCTGAAGGAGAGAGCCAGGTTTCTGTGAGAACCAGAAGATTGAGAGAGTGGGAGATAAAGAGGTCATGGATAGAAGTGAGCTTGTTGCAAACAGAGCCAGAGTTCCAAAGTGTGCAAGTAAAGGGGGTGGTGGCTTTAGATGCAAGAGGAATGAGATTAGGGTTACCAGAGTTTTGTTTTTGAAGTCTATTGAAGGGTACACATGGGTGTGCAGGGCAAGGCAAATGCAGGGGACCAGGATGAGTTGCAAGTGGGAGAGAGTCTTTAGGAATGTGTGAAGTTCATGAATACAGAAGTAAGGTGAGGTTAAGAGAGATGGGCTAATGAGCAGTGCAGGTGGTGAGGGGTAAGGAGGGGTAATAATGTATAAAACTCAGTATTTAAACAGAACTTGCCTTGTCCAATCCTTGTTGCATTCTTGTATAATTTGTTGTTCCTCTCTTATAAATGTTCACTTAAGAGATGTGAACAGATGATCTTACAATATTGCTATCTAACCTACATTGCTTTCCCCATAGCAGTGTTAAATTTATAAGCCAGAGCATTTCATCTGAATGCAATAAATTAGGTAATGACCTGATCAAAGACAGTCAAAAGGTCAATTGGGAAAATTTGATTCAGGATGAGATAAGTTAAAAATAACAGACAATAAAATTTGGGGGAGGCTGTGGTTAAACCATTAGTGAAATTATAAATTTAGGAATAAAAACAAGTATTTGCAAGGTTTGAACATCACATAGATAAAGGCAAGATATCAGCAGGGTAAATACATAATTAATTATACAGACAAATGCAAAAAGAGAAAATTGCAATACAGATGACACAAAAAATAGGGGAAATGGCAGAATTTGAATGCAGGGACCCAAATCACATACGGAAGAGAAACTTGTAGTACAAATGAAACAAAATACAGGGAAATTGGCAGGATTTGAATGCCGGGACCCAATTCACATACCAAAGAGAGACTTGTAGTACAAATGACACAAAATATAGGGAAATTGGCAGGATTTGAATGCAGGGACCCAATTCACATACCAAATAGAGACTTGTAGTACAAATGACACAAAATACAGATAAATTGGCAGGATTTGAATGCAGGGAATTCACATACCAAAGAGAGACTTGTAGTTCAAATGACACAAAATACAGGGAAATTGGCAGGATTTGAATGCAGGGACCCAATTCATATACCAAAGAGAGACTTGTAGTATAAATGACACAAAATACAGGGAAATTGGCAGGATTTGAATGCAGGGACCCAATTCACATACCAAAGAGAGACTTGTAGTACAAATGACACAAAATACAGATAAATTGGCAGGATTTGAATGCAGGGAATTCACATACCAAAGAGAGACTTGTAGTACAAATGACACAAAATACAGGGAAATTGGCAGGATTTGAATGCAGGGACCCAATTCACATACCAAAGAGAGACTTGTAGTACAAATGACACAAAATACAGGGGAATTGGCAGGTTTTGAATGCAGGGACCCAATTCACATACCAAAGAGAGACTTGTAGTACAAATGACACAAAATACAGGGAAATTGGCAGGATTTGAATGCAGGGACCCAATTCACATACCAAAGAGAGACTTGTAGTATAAATGACACAAAATACAGGGAAATTGGCAGGATTTGAATGCAGGGACCCAATTCACATACCAAAGAGAGACTTGTAGTACAAATGACATAAAATGCAGGGATATTGGGAGGATTTGAATGCAGGGACCCAATTCACATACGTGAAAGCAGAAGAGAGAGTTGGTTAACTCGGCATCCCTTAGCAGATTTCAATAGGCAGTTTGTTAGTTAGTAAACAGCAGTGTGGTGAGTATTGAGTATTAGTCTTGTATAATTCGTTGTTCCTCAATTATAAATGTTCACTTAAGAGATGTGAACAGATGATCTTACAATATTGCTATCTAACCTACATTGCTAAACCATCTTGCCATTGTGTACTTATGAGCGCTGGTCTATTGCTGACTGTGGCCTAACATCTACTGTGGCAATCAGGAGTATCTCTGGACTGCGTCTGGTGGGACGAGGATACCATCTATGCCTAGGAGTCTGCCGGATGACTCATTGGTTCCGGCCTGCCTGTACTGCACAATTGTGCTTTTCATCACGTGAGTAGGATTGCATCTGTACCTATACTATTTGGTTCTTCAGCCTGATTTGCACTATGTGGCGCCCCCTATCTTTTGTTTTATAGACGGTTATTATTTTAACTATGATTTGAATCCCTATGTGGGGTTTAAACCGAGTTGCAGGGTTCCCAGCACTAAAATTACAGTCTCTAACAAATTAGAGCATGTCATTTTCAAGACTAATTCAAGTTTCAAGTAATGGTTGGTTTTACATATTTTATTTTTTTTAAAACAAGGATATCATGTGTGTCTCTATTATAGTTTTTGTAAAGCAGTATTTTAAAATTTGTATTTCTAGTTCTTCTACTATCTCTATATTACAATCTCTTCTTAATATAATAATTTGTTTCTGCTCTCTTGAAAAGTTTGTTAACCATATTGAAGATGATGCAGTGTATATGTAAAAAGCTAAATACAAAATATCACACAAATATCTTTATGTAAAAAGGAAGATATTTTTAGTCAGAATTACCATAGTAATCCCTTGTACAGGGACTTTAAGCATCCATTATTGTACCAGGACTAGCAATTAAAGAGAATCTGAAAGGTAAATACTCACAAAGCAGTTACTCTAGTGAGCAGATATTAATTTTAAACTAAGAATAAACAAGGTATATATTGCATCAGGGATAATGCAATTATAGGAAAATGTATGTTGAATAATGTGACTCTATGTTTAAAATCATTAATACTTAAGTTTTTATTTATACTCATTTCAGTGCAAGCAGAAACAAATCCATTACTGGCCACGAAATATGGACAGTTACGAGGGAAAATGGTTCATGTGAAAGAGACAGATCAAGCAGTTGATGCTTTTCTTGGAATCCCTTTTGCAAAATCTCCAGTTGGATCATTGAGATTTGCACCTCCCCAACCAGCAGAACCATGGAACTCTATACGAGACGCAACACAACATCCACCCTTGTAAGTCCCTAAGAAAAGCAATGTTTTAAGATACCTTTACATAATGCATACATTTTTTGTTTTAAATGTTTTTCTCTCTACTGTCTACATTAATTGAATGCCAGTTACTGACAGTTTCAGGGCCAGGTGACTCATTAAATCAATATTTTGCCAATATAGAGCTAGATTACAAGTGGAGCACTAATGTTAGCATTACAAACGCATATTACAAGCTAAAAGTAAATGGTTGCACACGATCGCTAAGGGTGCAAGCGTTAAAAAAAAAAAAAAAAGATGAACAAAACGCATCACTAATACATTAAAATAAACTATTACACTCAAATATACACTTTCTGTTAAAAAAAAATGCATATAAATATTGGTAAAAATATTTTATAAGGGTTAAATGGGATATTGTATAAGACAATGATCATATGCTGTCCACCTTTATCATTGCACAAGCATTTCACAAGAAATGCTTGTGTAATGTCGCCCCCTGTTCACTGGCGGCCAATCGGTCACCAGCAGGGGCTGCCATTCATGATGATTCCAATCCGCCACCTTTTTTGGTGGAGAGTTTAAGTAGGAGTGAACTTAAGACAGAAACGATGGGCCTACGAAGCAGCATCCGCTTGATAAATGGAGCCCAATGTATTTGACTGGAAAGGCCTATAATGTGTGTGTGTGTGTGTATGTATATATATATATATATGTATATATATATATATATATATATATATATATATATATATATATATATATATATATATATATATATATATATATATATATACACACACACACATATATACATATTCAATACCAACTTTGTGGAGATACACGCAGACAATATATTCGTTGTAAAATATAAGTCACTTGGTGAGAACAACTCCACACAGGAATCCCACATTCGCGGATTATACCAAGTTTATGCGAAATAAGTGTACACAATTGAAGTACTGTAAATCACTCAGGC